>NC_133677.1:10972899-12172899 GCF_048934315.1 Petromyzon marinus
AACTCGTATTCTCTCAACTCGTTCTCTCAACTCGTATTCTCTCAACTCGTATTCTCTCAACTCGTATTCTCTCTCAACTCGTATTCTCTCAACTCGTATTCTCTCAACTCGTATTCTCTCAACTCGTATTCTCTCAACTCGTATTCTCTCAACTCGTATTCTCTCAACTCGTATTCTCTCAACTCGTATTCTCTCAACTCGTATTCTCTCAACTCTTATTCTCTCAACTCGTATTCTCTCAACTCGTATTCTCTCAACTCGTATTCTCTCAACTCGTATTCTCTCAACTCGTATTCTCTCAACTCGTATTCTCTCAACTCGTATTCTCTCAACTCGTATTCTCTCAACTCGTATTCTCTCAACTCGTATTCTCTCAACTCGTATTCTCTCAACTCGTATTCTCTCAACTCGTATTCTCTCAACTCGTATTCTCTCAACTCGTATTCTCTCAACTCGTATTCTCTCAACTCGTATTCTCTCAACTCGTATTCTCTCAACTCGTATTCTCTCAACTCGTATTCTCTCACTCGTATTCTCTCAACTCGTATTCTCTCAACTCGGTATTCTCTCAACTCGTATTCTCTCAACTCGTATTCTCTCACCTCGTATTCTCTCAACTCGTATTCTCTCAACTCGTATTCTCTCAACTCGTATTCTCTCAACTCGTATTCTCTCAACTCGTATTCTCTCAACTCGTATTCTCTCAACTCGTATTCTCTCAACTCGTATTCTCTCAACTCGTATTCTCTCAACTCGTATTCTCTCAACTCGTATTCTCTCAACTCGTATTCTCTCAACTCGTATTCTCTCAACTCGTATTCTCTCAACCTCGTATTCTCTCAACTCGTATTCTCTCAACTCGTATTCTCTCAACTCGTATTCTCTCAAACTCGTATTCTCTCAACTCGTATTCTCTCAACTCGTATTCTCTCAACTCGTATTCTCTCAACTCGTATTCTCTCAACTCGTATTCTCTCAACTCGTTTCTCTCAACTCGTATTCTCTCAAACTCGTATTCTCTCAACTCGTATTCTCTCAACTCGTATTCCTCTCAACTCGGTATTCTCTCAACTCGTATTCTCTCAACTCGTATTCTCTCAACTCGTATTCTCTCAACTCGTATTCTCTCAACTCGTATTCTCTCAACTCGTATTCTCTCAACTCGTATTCTCTCAACTCGTATTCTCTCAACTCGTATTCTCCTCAACTCGTATTCTCTCAACTCGTATTCTCTCAACTCGTATTCTCTCAACTCGTATTCTCTCAACTCGTATTCTCTCAACTCGTATTCTCTCAACTTCGTATTCTTCTCAACTCGTATTCTCTCAACTCGTATTCTCTCAACTCGTATTCTCTCAACTCGTATTCTCTCAAAACTCGTATTCTCTCAACTCGTATCTCTCAACTCGTATTCTCTCAACTCGTATTCTCTCAAACTCGTATTTCTCTCAACTCGTATTCCTCTCAACTCGTATTCTCTCAACTCGTATTCTCTCAACTCGTATTCTCTCAACTCGTATTTCTCTCAACTCGTATTCTCTCAACTCGTATTCTCTCAACTCGTATTCTCTCAACTCGTATTCTCTCAACTCGTATTCTCTCAACTCGTATTCTCTCAACTCGTATTCTCTCAACTCGTATTCTCTCAACTCGTATTCTCTCAACTCGTATTCTCTCAACTCGTATTCTCTCAACTCGTATTCTCTCAACTCGTATTCTCTCAACTCGTATTCTCTCAACTCGTATTCTCTCAACATCGTATTCTCTCAACTCGTATTCTCTCAACTCGTATTCTCTCAACTCGTATTCTCTCAACTCGTATTCTCTCAACTCGTATTCTCTCAACTCGTAATTCTCTCAACTCGTATTCTCTCAACTCGTATTCTCTCAACTCGTTATTCTCTCAACTCGTATTCTCTCAACTCGTATTCTCTCAACTCGTATTCTCTCAACTCGTATTCTCTCAACTCGTATTCTCTCAACTCGTATTCTCTCAACTCGTATTCTCTCAACTCGTATTCTCTCAACTCGTATTCTCTCAACTCGTATTCTCTCAACTCGTATTCTCTCAACTCGTATTCTCTCAACTCGTATTCTCTCTAACTCGTATTCTCTCAACTCGTATTCTCTCAACTCGTATTCTCTCAACTCGTATTCTCTCAACTCATATCAATTCTCTCAACTCGTATTCTCTCAACTCGTATTCTCTCAACTCTCGTATTCTCTCAACTCGTATTCTCTCAACTCGTATTCTCAACTCGTATTCTCTCCAACTCGTATTCTCTCAACTCGTATTCTCACAACTCGTATTCTCTCAACTCGTATTCTCTCAACTCAATACTCAACTCGTATTCTCTCAACTCGTATTCTCTCAACTCGTATTCTCTCAACTCGTATTCTCTCAACTCAATACTCAACTCGTATTCTCTCAACTCGTATTCTCTCAACTCAATACTCAACTCGTATTCTCTCAACTCATCTCTCAACTCGTATTCTCTCAACTCAAACTCAACTCGTATTCTCCAACTCGTATTCTCTCAACTCAATACTCAACTCGTATTCTCTCAACTCGTATTCTCTCAACTCGTATTCTCAAACTCGTATTCTCTCAACTCATACTCAACTCGTATTCTCTCAACTCGTATTCTCTCAACTCAACTCGTATTCTCTCAACTCGTATTCTCTCAACTCAATTCTCAACTCGTATTCTCTCAACTCGTATTCTCTCAACTCGTATTCTCTCAACTCGTATTTCTCAACTCGTATTCTCTCAACTCAATACTCAAATCTCAACTCGTATTCTCTCAACTCGTATTCTCTCAACTCGTATCTCTCAACTCGTATTCTCTCAACTCGTATTCTCTCAACTCGTATTCTCTCAACTCAGTATTCTCAACTCGTATTCTCTCAACTCGTATTCTCTCAACTCAATATCAACATTCTCTCAACTCTATTCCTCAACTCGTATTCTCTCAACTCGTATTCTCTCAACTCAATACTCAACTCGTATTCTCTCAACTCGTATTCTCTCAACTCAATACTCAACTCGTATTCTCTCAACTCAATACTCAACTCGTATTCTCTCAACTCAATAACTCAACTCGTATTCTCTCAACTCGTATTCTCTCACTCAATACTCAACTCGTATTCTCTCAACTCGTATTCTCTCAACTCGTATTCTCTCAACTCAATACTCAACTCGTATTCTCTCAACTCAATACTCAACTCAATACTCAACTCGTATTCTCTCAACTCGTATTCTCTCAACTCAATACTCAACTCGTATTCTCTCAACTCGTATTCTCTCAACTCGTATTCTCTCAACTCAATACTCAACTCGTATTCTCTCAACTCTATTCAACTCAATACTCACTCGTATTCTCTCAACTCGTATTCTCTCAACTCATACTCAACTCGTATTCTCTCAACTCGTATTCTCTCAACTCGTATTCTCTCAACTCGTATTCTCTCAACTCGTATTCTCTCAACTCAATACTCAACTCGTATTCTCTCAACTCGTATTCTCTCAACTCGTATTCTCTCAACTCTATTCTCTCAACTCGTATTCTCTCAACTCGTATTCTCTCAACTCGTATTCTCTCAACTCGTATTCTCTCAACTCAATACTCAACTCGTATTCTCTCTCAACTCATTTCTCTCAACTTCGATTCTCTCAACTCCGTATTCTCTCAACTCGTATTCTCTCAACTCGTATTCTCTCAACTCGTATTCTCTCAACTCGTATTCTCTCAACTCGTATTCTCTCAACTCGTATTCTCTCAACTCGTATTCTCTCAACTCGATTCTCTCAACTCGTATTCTCTCAACTCGTATTCTCTCAATCAATACTCAACTCGTATTCTCTCAACTCGTAATCTCTCTCACTCGTATCATCTCAACTCGTATTCTCTCAACTCGTATTCTCTCAACTCGTAATTCTCTCAACTCGTATTCTCTCAACTCGTATTCTCTCAACTCGTATTCTCTCAACTCATTCCAACTCGTATTCTCTCAACTCGTTTCTCATCAGATTCTCAACTCGTATTCTCTCAACTCGTATTCTCTCAACTCGTATTCTCTCAACTCAATACTCAACTCGTATTCTCTCAACTCGTATTCTCTCAACTCGTATTCTCTCAACTCGTATTCTCTCAACTCGTATTCTCTCAACTCGTATTCTCTCAACTCGTATTCTCTCAACTCGTATTCTCTCAACTCGTATTCTCTCAACTCATATACTCATCTCAACTCGTATTCTCTCAACTCGTATTCTCTCAACTCCGTATTCTCTCAACTCGTATTCTCTCAACTCGTATTCTCTCAACTCGTATTCTCTCAACTCAATACTCAACTCGTATTCTCTCAACTCGTATTCTCTCAACTCGTATCTCTCAACTCGTATTCTCTCAACTCGTATTCTCTCAACTCGTATTCTCTCAACTCAATCTCAACTCGTATTCTCTCAAACTCGTATTCTCTCAACTCAATACTCAACTCGTATTCTCTCAACTCGTATTCTCTCAACTCAATACTCAACTCGTATTCTCTCAACTCTATTCTCAACTCGTATTCTCTCAACTCTATTCTCTCAACTCGTATTCTCAACTCGTATTCTCTCAACTCGTATTCTCTCAACTCATTACTCAACTCGTATTCTCAACTCGTATTCTTCAATAGTTTCTCAACTCGTATTCTCTCAACTCAATACTCAACTCGTATTCTCTCAACTCGTATTCTCCAACTCGTATTCTCCCAACTCGTATTCTCTACTCGTATTCTCTCAACTCGATTCTCTCAACTCGTATTCTCTCAACTCGTATTCTCTCAACTCAATACTCAGTCGTATTCTCTCAACTCGTATTCTCTCAACTCGTATTCTCTCAACTCGTATTCTCTCAACTCGTATTCTCTCAACTCGTATTCTCTCAACTCGTATTCTCTCAACTCGTATTCTCTCAACTCGTATTCTCTCAACTAAACTCAACTCGTATTCTCTCAACTCGTATTCTCTCAACTCAATACTCAACTCGTATTCTCTCACTCGTATTCTCTCAACTCAATACTCAAGCTCGTATTTCTCTCAACTCGAATTCTCTCAACTCAATACTCAACTCGTATTCTCTCAACTCGTATTCTCTCAACTCAATACTCAACTCGTATTCTCTCAACTCGTATTCTCTCAACTCAATACTCTCAACTCAATACTCAACTCGTATTCTCTCAACTCGTATTCTCTCAACTCAATACTCAACTCGTATTCTCTCAACTCGTATTCTCTCAACTCGTATTCTCTCAACTCAATACTCACTCTAGTATTCTCTCAACTCGTATTCTCTTCAACTCAATACTCAACTCGTATTCTCTCAACTCGTATTCTCTCAACTCGTATTCTCTCAACTCAATACTCAACTCGTATTCTCTCAACTCGTATTCTCTCAACTCGTATTCTCTCAACTCGTATTCTCTCAACTCGTATTCTCTCAACTCTATTCTCTCAACTCGTATTCACTCAACTCGTATTCTCTCAACTCGTATTCTCTCAACCTCGTATTCTCTCAACTAACTCAATACTCAACTCGTATTCTCTCAACTCGTATTCTCTCAACTCGTATTCTCTCAACTCGTATTCTCTCAACTCGTATTCTCTCAACTCGTATTCTCTCAAACTCGTATTCTCTCAAACTCGTATTCTCAATCTCAACTCGTATTCTCTCAACTCGTATTCTCTCAACTCGTATTCTCTCAACTCGTATTCTCTCAACTCGTATTCTCTCAACTCGTATTCTCTCAACTCCTCAACTCGTATTCTCTCAACTCGTATTCTCTCAACTCGTATTCTCTCAACTCTATACTCAACTCGTATTCTCTCAACTCGTATTCTCTCAACTCGTATTCTCTCAACTCGTATTCTCTCAACTCGTATTCTCTCACTAATTCTCAACTCGTATTCTCTCAACTTCGTATTCTCTCAACTCGTATTCTCTCAACTCGTATTCTCTCAACTCGTATTCTCTCACTCGTATTCTCTCAACTCGTATTCTCTCAACTCGTAATCTCTCAACTCGTATTCTCTCAACTCGTATTCTCTCTCAACTCGTATTCTCTCAACTCGTATTCTCTCAACTCGTATTCTCTCAACCTCGTATTCTCTCAACTCGTATTCTCTCAACTCGTATTCTCTCAACTCGTATTCTCTCAACTCGTATTCTCTCAACTCGTATTCTCTCAACTCGTATTCTCTCAACTCGTATTCTCTCAACTCGTATTCTCTCAACTCGTATTCTCTCAACTCGTATTCTCTCAACTCGTATTCTCTCAACTCGTATTCTCTCAACTCGTATTCTCTCAACTCGTATTCTCTCAACTCGTATTCTCTCAACTCGTATTCTCTCAACTCGTATTCTCTCAACTCGTATTCTCTCAACTCGTATTCTCTCAACTCGTATTCTCTCAACTCGTACTCTCAACTCGTATTCTCTCAACTCGTATTCTCTCACTCATTCTCAACTCGTATTCTCTCAACTCGTATTCTCTCAACTCGTATTCTCTCAACTCAATACTCAACTCGTATTCTCTCAACTCGTATTCTCTCAACTCGTATTCTCTCAACTCGTATTCTCTCAACTCGTATTCTCTCAACTCGTATTCTCTCAACTCGTATTCTCTCAACTCTCAACTCGTATTCTCTCAACTCGTATTCTCTCAACTCGTATTCTCTCAACTATTCCTCAACTCGTATTCTCTCACCATTCTTCAACTCGTATTCTCTCAACTCGTATTCTCTCAACTCGTATTCTCCTCAACTCGTATTCTCTCAACTCGTATCTCTCAACTCGTATTCTCTCAACTCGTATTCTCTCAACTCGTATTCTCTCAACTCGTATTCTCTCAACTCGTATTCTCTCAACTCGTATTCTCTCAACTCGTATTCTCTCAACTCGTATTCTCTCAACTCGTATTCTCTCAACTCGTATTCTCTCAACTCGTATTCTCTCAACTCGTATTCTCTCAACTCGTATTCTCTCAACTCGTATTCTCTCAACTCGTATTCTCTCAACTCGTATTCTCTCAACTCGTATTCTCTCAACTCGTATTCTCTCAACTCGTATTCTCTCAACTCGTATTCTCTCAACTCGTATTCTCTCACTCGTATTCTCTCAACTCGTATTCTCTCAACTCGTATTCTCTCAACTCGTATTCTCTCAACTCGTATTCTCTCAACTCGTATTCTCTCAACTCGTATTCTCTCAACTCGTATTCTCTCAACTCGTATTCTCTCAACTCGTATTCTCTCAACTCGTATTCTCTCAACCTCGTATTCTCTTAACTCGTATTCTCTCAACTCGTTTCTCTCAACTCGTATTCTCTCAACTCGTATATCTCTCAACTCGTATTCTCTCAACTCGTATTCTCTCAACTCGTATTCTCTCAACTCGTATTCTCTCAACTCGTATTCTCTCAACTCGTATTCTCTCAACTCGTATTCTCTCAACTCGTATTCTCTCAACTCGTATTCTCTCAACTCGTATTCTCTCAACTCGTATTCTCTCAACTCGTATTCTCTCAACTCGTATTCTCTCAACTCGTATTCTCTCAACTCGTATTCTCTCAACTCGTATTCTCTCAACTCCGTATTCTCTCAACTCGTATTCTCTCAACTCGTATTCTCTCAACTCAATACTCAACTCGTATTCTCTCAACTCGTATTCTCTCAACTCGTATTCTCTCAACTCAATACTCAACTCGTATTCTCTCAACTCGTATTCTCTCAACTCGTATTCTCTCAACTCATTTCTCAACTCGTATTCTCTCAACTCGTATTCTCTCAACTTCGTATTCTCTCAACTCATACTCAACTCGTATTCTCTCAACTCGTATTCTCTCAACTCGTATTCTCTCAACTCGTATTCTCTCAACTCGTATTCTCTCAACTCGTATTCTCTCAACTCGTATTCTCTCAACTCGTATTCTCTCAACTCGTATTCTCTCAACTCGTATTCTCTCAACTCGTATTCTCTCAACTCGTATTCTCTCAACTCGTATTCTCTCAACTCGTATTCTCTCAACTCGTATTCTCTCAACTCGTATTCTCTCAACTCGTATTCTCTCAACTCGTATTCTCTCAACTCGTATTCTCTCAACTCGTATTCTCTCAACTCGTATTCTCTCAACTCGTATTCTCTCAACTCGTATTCTCTCAACTCGTATTCTCTCAACTCGTATTCTCTCAACTCGTATTCTCTCAACTCGTATTCTCTCAACTCGTATTCTCTCAACTCGTATTCTCTCAACTCGTATTCTCTCAACTCGTATTCTCTCAACTCGTATTCTCTCAACTCGTATTCTCTCAACTCGTATTCTCTCAACTCGTATTCTCTCAACTCGTTTCTCTCAACTCGTATTCTCTCAACTCGTATTCTCTCAACTCGTATTCTCTCAACTCGTATTCTCTCAACTCGTATTCTCTCAACTCGTATTCTCTCAACTCGTATTCTCTCAACTCGTATTCTCTCAATCGTATTCTCTCAACTCGTATTCTCTCAACTCGTATTCTCTCACTCGTATTCTCTCAACTCGTATTCTCTCAAACTCGTATTCTCTCAACTCGTATTCTCTCAACTCGTATTCTCTCAACTCGTATTCTCTCAACTCGTATTCTCTCAACTCGTATTCTCTCAACTCGTATTCTCTCAACTCGTATTCTCTCAACTCGTATTCTCTCAACTCGTATTCTCTCAACTCGTATTCTCTCAACTCGTATTCTCTCAACTCGTATTCTCTCAACTCGTATTCTCTCAACTCGTATTCTCTCAACTCGTATTCTCTCAACTCGTATTCTCTCAACTCTATATCTCGCTCAACTCGTATTCTCTCAACTCAATACTCTCAACTCGTATTCTCTCAACTCGTATTCTCTCAACTCGTATTCTCTCAACTCAATACTCAACTCAATACTCAACTCGTATTCTCTCAACTCGTATTCTCTCAACTCGTATTCTCTCAACTCGTATTCTCTCAACTCGTATTCTCTCAACTCAATACTCAACTCGTATTCTCTCAACTCGTATTCTCTCAACTCGTATTCTCTCAACTCGTATTCTCTCAACTCGTATTCTCTCAACTCGTATTCTCTCAACTCGTATTCTCTCAACTCGTATTCTCTCAACTCAAATACTCAACTCGTATTCTCTCAACTCATATACTCAACTCGTATTCTCTCACTCGTATTCTCTCAACTCGTATTCTCTCAACTCGTATTCTCTCAACTCGTATTCTCTCAACTCGTATTCTCTCAACTCGTATTCTCTCAACTCGTATTCTCTCAACTCGTATTCTCTCAACTCGTATTCTCTCAACTCGTATTCTCTCAACCACTCAACTCGTATTCTCTCAACTCGTATTCTCTCAACTCGTATTCTCTCAACTCGTATTCTCTCAACTCGTATTCTCTCAACTCGTATTCTCTCAACTCGTATTCTCTCAACTCGTATTCTCTCAACTCGTATTCTCTCAACTCGTATTCTCTCAACTCGTATTCTCTCAACTCGTATTCTCTCAACTCGTATTCTCTCAACTCGTATTCTCTCAACTCGTATTCTCTCAACTCGTATTCTCTCAACTCAATACTCAACTCGTATTCTCTCAACTCGTATTCTCTCAACTCGTATTCTCTCAACTCGTATTCTCTCAACTCATACTCAACTCGTATTCTCTCACTCGTATTCTCTCAACTCGTATTCTCTCAAACTCAGTATTCTCTCAACTCGTATTCTCTCAACTCGTATTCTCTCAACTCGTATTCTCTCAACTCGTATTCTCTCAACTCGTATTCTCTCAACTCGTATTCTCTCAACTCGTATTCTCTCAACTCGTATTCTCTCAACTCGTATTCTCTCAACTCGTATTCTCTCAACTCCGTATTCTCTCAACTCGTATTCTCTCAACTCGTATTCTCTCAACTCGTATTCTCTCAACTCGTATTCTCTCAACTCGTATTCTCTCAACTCGTATTCTCTCAACTCGTATTCTCTCAACTCGTATTCTCTCAACTCGTATTCTCTCAACTCGTATTCTCTCAACTCGTATTCTCTCAACTCGTATTCTCTCAACTCGTATTCTCTCAACTCGTATTCTCTCAACTCGTATTCTCTCAACTCGTATTCTCTCAACTCGTATTCTCTCAACTCGTATTCTCTCAACTCGTATTCTCTCAACTCGTATTCTCTCACTCGTATTCTCTCAACTCGTATTCTCTCAACTCGTATTCTCTCAACTTCTTATTCTCTCAACTCGTATTCTCTCAACTCGTATTCTCTCAACTCGTATTCTCTCAACTCAATACTCAACTCGTATTCTCTCAACTCGTATTCTCTCAACTCGTATTCTCTCAACTCAATTCTCTCAACTCGTATTCTCTCAACTCGTATTCTCTCAACTCGTATTCTCTCAATATCACTCGTATTCTCTCAACTCGTATTCTCTCAACTCGTATTCTCTCAACTCAATACTCAACTCGTATTCTCTCAACTCGTATTCTCTCAACTCGTATTCTCTCAACTCGTATTCTCTCAACTCGTATTCTCTCAACTCGTATTCTCTCAACTCGTATTCTCTCAACTCGTATTCTCTCAACTCGTATTCTCTCACTCACTCGTATTCTCTCAACTCGTATTCTCTCAACTCAATACTCAACTCGTATTCTCTCAACTCGTATTCTCTCAACTCGTATTCACTCAACTCTGTATTCTCTCAACTCGTATTCTCTCAACTCGTATTCTCTCAACTCAATACTCAACTCGTATTCTCTCAACTCGTATTCTCTCAACTCGTATTCTCTCAACTCTATCTCTCAACTCGTATTCTCTCAAACTCGTATTCTCTCAACTCGTATTCTCTCAACTCGTATTCTCTCAACTCGTATTCTCTCAACTCGTATTCTCTCAACTCGTATTCTCTCAACTCGTATTCTCTCAACTCGTATTCTCTCAACTCGTATTCTCTCAACTCGTATTCTCTCAACTCGTATTCTCTCAACTCGTATTCTCTCAACTCGTATTCTCTCAACTCGTATTCTCTCAACTCGTATTCTCTCAACTCGTATTCTCTCAACTCGTATTCTCTCAACTCGTATTCTCTCAACTCGTATTCTCTCAACTCGTATTCTCTCAACTCGTATTCTCTCAACTCGTATTCTCTCAACTCAATACTCAACTCGTATTCTCTCAACTCGTATTCTCTCAACTCGTATTCTCTCAACTCGTATTCTCTCAACTCGTATTCTCTCAACTCGTATTCTCCACTCAATACTCAACTCGTATTCTCTCAACTCGTATCTCTCAACTCGTATTCTCTCAACTCATATTCTCAACTCGTATTCTCTCCAACTCGTATTCTCTCAACTCGTATTCTCTCAACTCGTATTCTCACTCAACTCGTATTCTCTCAACTCGTATTCTCTCAACTCGTATTCTCTCAACTCGTATTCTCTCAACTCGTATTCTCTCAACTCGTATTCTCTCAACTCGTATTCTCTCAACTCGTATTCTCTCAACTCAATACTCAACTCGTATTCTCTCAACTCAATACTCAACTCGTATTCTCTCAACTCGTATTCTCTCAACTCGTATTCTCTCAACTCGTATTCTCTCAACTCGTATTCTTCAACTTCGTATTCTCTCAACTCGTATTCTCTCAACTCGTATTCTCTCAACTCGTATTCTCTCAACTCGTATTCTCTCAACTCGTATTCTCTCAACTCATACTCAACTCGTATTCTCTCAACTCGTATTCTCTCAACTCGTATTCTCTCAACTCGTATTCTCTCAACTCGTATTCTCTCAACTCGTATTCTCTCAACTCGTATTCTCTCAACTCGTATTCTCTCAACTCGTATTCTCTCAACTCGTATTCTCTCAACTCGTATTCTCTCAACTCGTATTCTCTCAACTCGTATTCTCTCAACTCGTATTCTCTCAACTCGTATTCTCTCAACTCGTATTCTCTCAACTCGTATTCCTCAACTCGTATTCTCTCAACTCGTATTCTCTCAACTCGTATTCTCTCAACTCGTATTCTCTCAACTCAATACTCAACTCGTATTCTCTCAACTCGTATTCTCTCAACTCGTATTCTCTCAACTCGTATTCTCTCAACTCAATACTCAACTCGTATTCTCTCAACTCGTATTCTCTCAACTCGTATTCTCTTCAACTCGTATTCTCTCAACTCGTATTCTCTCAACTCGTATTCTCTCAACTCGTATTCTCTCAACTCGTATTCTCTCAACTCGTATTCTCTCAACTCGTATTCTCTCAACTCGTATTCTCTCAACTCTATTCTCTCAACTCAGTATTCTCTCAACTCGTATTCTCTCAACTCGTATTCTCTCAACTCGTATTCTCTCAACTCGTATTCTCTCAACTCGTATTCTCTCAACTCGTATTCTCTCAACTCGTATTCTCTCACTCTACTCTCCAACTCGTATTCTCTCAACTCGTATTCTCTCAACTCGTATTCTCTCAACTCGTATTCTCTCAACTCGTATTCTCTCAACTCGTATTCTCTCCAACTCGTATTCTCTCAACTCGTATTCTCTCAACTCGTATTCTCTCAACAACTCGTATTCTCTCAACTCGTATTCTCTCAACTCGTATTCTCTCAACTCAATACTCAACTCGTATTCTCTCAACTCGTATTCTCTCAACTCGTATTCTCTCAACTCGTATTCTCTCAACTCGTATTCTCTCAACTCGTATTCTCTCAACTCTAATACTCAACTCGTATTCTCTCAACTCGTATTCTCTCAACTCGTATTCTCTCACTCGTATTCTCTCAACTCGTATTCTCTCAACTCGTATTCTCTCAACTCGTATTCTCTCAACTTCGTATTCTCTCAACTCGTATTCTCTCAACTCGTATTCTCTCAACTCGTATTCTCTCAACTCGGTATTCTCTCAACTCGTATTCTCTCAACTCGTATTCTCTCACTCGTATTCTCTCAACTCGTATTCTCTCAACTCGTATTCTCTCAACTCGTATTCTCTCAACTCGTATTCTCTCAACTCGTATTCTCTCAACTCGTATTCTCTCAACTCGTATTCTCTCAACTCGTATTCTCTCAACTCGTATTCTCTCAACTCGTATTCTCTCAACTCGTATTCTCTCAACTCGTATTCTCTCAACTCGTATTCTCTCAACTCGTATTCTCTCAACTCGTATTCTCTCAACTCGTATTCTCTCAACTCGTATTCTCTCAACTCGTATTCTCTCAACTCGTATTCTCTCAACTCGTATTCTCTCAACTCGTATTCTCTCAACTCGTATTCTCTCAACTCGTATTCTCTCACTCGTATTCTCTCAAACTCGTATTCTCTCAACTCGTATTCTCTCAACTCGTATTCTCTCAACTCGTATTCTCTCAACTCGTATTCTCTCAACTCGTATTCTCTCAACTCGTATTCTCAACTCGTATTCTCTCAACTCGTATTCTCTCAACTCGTATTCTCTCAACTCGTATTCTCTCAACTCGTATTCTCTCAACTCGTATTCTCTCAACTCGTATTCTCTCAACTCGTATTCTCTCAACTCGTATTCTCTCAACTCGTATTCTCTCAACTCAATATTTTCTCAACTCGTATTCTCTCAACTCGTATTCTCTCAACTCGTATTCTCTCAACTCGTATTCTCTCAACTCGTATTCTCTCAACTCGTATTCTCTCAACTCGTATTCTCTCAACTCAATACTCACTCGTATTCTCTCAACTCGTATTCTCTCAACTCGTATTCTCTCAACTCGTATTCTCTCAACTCGTATTCTCTCAACTCGTATTCTCTCAACTCAATACTCAACTCGTATTCTCTCAACTCATACTCAAACTCGTATTCTCTCAACTCGTATTCTCTCAACTCGTATTCTCTCAACTCGTATTCTCTCAACTCGTATTCTCTCAACTCGTATTCTCTCAACTCGTATTCTCTCAACTCGTATTCTCTCAACTCGTATTCTCTCAACTCGTATTCTCTCAACTCTATCTCTCAACTCGTATTCTCTCTCAACTCAATACTCAACTCGTATTCTCTCAACTCGTATTCTCTCAACTCGTATTCTCTCAACTCGTATTCTTCTCTCAACTCGTATTCTCTCAACTCGTATTCTCTCAACTCTATTCTCAACTCGTATTCTCAATCTCAATACTCAACTCGTATTCTCTCAACTCTATTCTCTCAACTCGTATTCTCTCAACTCGTATTCTCAACTCGTATTCTCTCAACTCGTATTCTCTCAACTCGTATTCTCTCAACTCGTATTCTCTCAACTCGTATTCTCTCAACTCGTATTCTCTCAACTCGTATTCCTCTCAACTCGTATTCTCTCAACTCAATACTCAACTCGTATTCTCTCAACTCGTATTCTCTCAACTCGTATTCTCTCAACTCGTATTTCTCAACTCGTATTCTCTCAACTCGTATTCTCTCAACTCGTATTCTCTCAACTCGTATTCTCTCAACTGTATTCTCTCAACTCACTCAACTGTATTCTCTCAACTCAATACTCAACTCGTATTCCCATACTCAACTCGTATTCTCTCAACTCGTATTCTCTCAACTCGTATTCTCTCAACTCAATACTCAACTCGATACTCAACTCGTATTCTCTCAACTCGTATTCTCTCAACTCGTATTCTCCTCAACTCGTATTCTCTCAACTCGTATTCTCTCAACTCAATACTCAACTTCGTATTCTCTCAACTCGTATTCTCTCAACTCGTATTCTCTCAACTCGTATTCTCTCAACTCGTATTCTCTCAACTCGTATTCTCTCAACTCGTATTTCTCTCAACTCGTATTCACTCAATACTCAACTCGTATTCTCTCAACTCTATTCTCTCAACTCGTATTCTCTCAACTCGTATTCTCTCAACTCGTATTCTCTCAACTCGTATTCTCTCAAACTCGTATTCTCTCAACTCGTATTCTCTCAACTCGTATTCTCTCAACTCGTATTCTCTCAACTCGTATTCTCTCAACTCGTATTCTCTCATCCAACTCGTATTCTCTCAACTCGTATTCTCTCAACTCGTATTCTCTCAACTCGTATTCTCTCAACTCGTATTCTCTTCAACTCGTATTCTCTCAACTCGTATTCTCTCAACTCGTATTCTCTCAACTCGTATTCTCTCAACTCGTATTCTCTCAACTCGTATTCTCTCAACTCGTATTCTCTCAACTCGTATTCTCTCAACTCAATACTCAACTCGTATTCTCTCAACTCGTATTCTCTCAACTCGTATTCTCTCAACTCGTATTCTCTCAACTCGTATTCCTCTCAACTCGTATTCTCTCAACTCGTATTCTCTCAACTCGTATTCTCTCAACTCGTATTCTCTCAACTCGTATTCTCTCAACTCGTATTCTCTCAACTCGTATTCTCTCAACTCGTATTCTCTCAACTCGTATTCTCTCAACTCGTATTCTCTCAACTCGTATTCTCTCAACTCGTATTCTCTCAACTCGTATTCTCTCAACTCGTATTCTCTCAACTCGTATTCTCTCAACTCGTATTCTCTCAACTCAATACTCAACTCGTATTCTCTCAACTCGTATTCTCTCAACTCCGTATTCTCTCAACTCGTATTCTCTCAACTCGTATTCTCTCAACTCGTATTCTCTCAACTCGTATTCTCTCAACTCGTATTCTCTCAACTCGTATTCTCTCAACTCGTATTCTCTCAACTCGTATTCTCTCAACTCGTATTCTCTCAACTCAATACTCAACTCGTATTCTCTCAACTCAATACTCAACTCGTATTCTCTCAACTCGTATTCTCTCAACTCGATTTCTCTCAAACTCGTATTCTCTCAACTCGTATTCTCTCAACTCGTATTCTCTTCAACTCGTATTCTCTCAACTCGTATTCTCTCAACTCGTATTCTCTCACTCGTATTCTCTCAACTCGTATTCTCTCAACTCGTATTCTCTCAACTCAATACTCAACTCGTATTCTCTCAACTCAATACTCAACTCGTATTCTCTCAACTCGTATTCTCTCAACTCGTATTCTCTCAACTCGTATTCTCTCAACTCGTATTCTCTCAACTCGTATTCTCTCAACTCGTATTCTCTCAACTCGTATTCTCTCAACTCGTATTCTCTCAACTCGTATTCTCTCAACTCAATACTCAACTCGTATTCTCTCAACTCGTATTCTCTCAACTCGTATTCTCTCAACTCGTATTCTCTCAACTCGTATTTCTCTCAACTCGTATTCTCTCAACTCGTATTCTCTCAACTCGTATTCTCTCAACTCAATACTCAACTCAATACTCAACTTGTATTCTCTCAACTCGTATTCTCTCAACTCGTATTCTCTCAACTCGTATTCTCTCAACTCAATACTCTAAACTCATACTCAACCCTCAACTACTCAACTCGTATTCTCTCAACTCGTATTCTCTCAACTCGTATTCTCTCAACTCGTATTCTCTCAACTCGTATTCTCTCAACTCAATACTCAACTCAATACTCAACTCGTATTCTCTCAACTCAATACTCAACTCGTAGTCTCTCAACTCGTATTCTCTCAACTCGTATTCTCTCAACTCGTATTCTCTCAACTCAATACTCAACTCGTATTCTCTCACTCGTATTCTCTCAACTCGTATTCTCTCAACTCAATACTCAACTCGTATTCTCTCAACTCGTATTCTCTCAACTCGTATTCTCTCAACTCAATACTCAACTCGTATTCTCTCAACTCGTATTCTCTCAACTCGTATCTCTCAACTCGTATTCTCTCAAACTCGTATTCTCTCAACTCGTATTCTCTCAACTCGTATTCTCTCAACTCGTATTCTCTCAACTCGTATTCTCTCAACTCGTATTCTCTCAACTCAATACTCAACTCGTATTCTCTCAACTCGTATTCTCTCAACTCGTATTCTCTCAACTCGTATTCTCTCAACTTCATTCTCTCAACTCGTATTCTCTCAACTCGTATTCTCTCAACTCGTATTCTCTCAACTCGTATTCTCTCAACTCGTATTCTCTCAACTCGTATTCTCTCAACTCGTATTCTCTCAACTCGTATTCTCTCAACGTATTCTCTCAACTCGTATTCCTCTCAACTCGTATTCTCTCACTCGTATTCTCTCAACTCAATACTCAACTCGTATTCCTCTCAACTCGTATTCTCTCAACTCGTATTCTCTCAACTCGTATTCTCTCAACTCGTATTCTCTCAACTCGTATTCTCTCAACTCGTATTCTCTCAACTCGTATTCTCTCAACTCGTATTCTCTCAACTCGTATTCTCTCAACTCGTATTCTCTCAACTCAATACTCAACTCGTATTCTCTCAACTCAATACTCAACTCGTATTCTCTCAACTCGTATTCTCTCAACTCGTATTCTCTCAACTCGTATTCTCTCAACTCGTATTCTCTCAACTCGTATTCTCTCAACTCGTATTCTCTCAACTCGTATTCTCTCAACTCGTATTCTCTCAACTCGTATTCTCTCAACTCAATACTCAACTCGTATTCTCTCAACTCAATACTCAACTCGTATTCTCTCAACTCGTATTCTCTCAACTCGTATTCTCTCAACTCGTATTCTCTCAACTCGTATTCTCTCAACTCGTATTCTCTCAACTCGTATTCTCTCAACTCGTATTCTCTCAACTCGTATTCTCTCAACTCGTATTCTCTCAACTCGTATTCTCTCAACTCGTATTCTCTCAACTCAATACTCAACTCGTATTCTCTCAACTCGTATTCTCTCAACTCGTATTCTCTCAACTCGTATTCTCTCAACTCGTATTCTCTCAACTCGTATTCTCTCAACTCGTATTCTCTCAACTCAATACTCAACTCAATACTCAACTCGTATTCTCTCAACTCGTATTCTCTCAACTCGTATTCTCTCAACTCGTATTCTCTCAACTCAATACTCAACTCAATACTCAACTCGTATTCTCTCAACTCAATACTCCAACTCGTATTCTCTCAACTCGTATTCTCTCAACTCGTATTCTCTCAACTCGTATTTCTCTCAACTCGTATTCTCTCAACTCAATACTCAACTCAATACTCAACTCGTAGTCTCTCAACTCAATACTCAACTCGTATTCTCTCAACTCGTATTCTCTCAACTCGTATTCTCTCAACTCGTATTCTCTCAACTCAATACTCAACTCGTATTCTCTCAACTCGTATTCTCTCAACTCGTATTCTCTCAACTCAATACTCAACTCGTATTCTCTCAACTCGTATTCTCTCAACTCGTATTCTCTCAACTCAATACTCAACTCGTATTCTCTCAACTCGTATTCTCTCAACTCGTATTCTCTCAACTCGTATTCTCTCAACTCGTATTCTCTCAACTCGTATTCTCTCAACTCGTATTCTCTCAACTCGTATTCTCTCAACTCGTATTCTCTCAACTCGTATTCTCTCAACTCGTATTCTCTCAACTCGTATTCTCTCAACTCGTATTCTCTCAACTCGTATTCTCTCAACTCGTATTCTCTCAACTCGTATTCTCTCAACTCGTATTCTCTCAACTCGTATTCTCTCAACTCAATACTCAACTCGTATTCTCTCAACTCGTATTCTCTCAACTCGTATTCTCTCAACTCGTATTCTCTCAACTCAATACTCAACTCAATACTCAACTCGTATTCTCTCAACTCAATACTCAACTCGTATTCTCTCAACTCGTATTCTCTCAACTCGTATTCTCTCAACTCGTATTCTCTCAACTCGTATTCTCTCAACTCGTATTCTCTCAACTCGTATTCTCTCAACTCAATACTCAACTCAATACTCAACTCGTATTCTCTCAACTCAAAACTCAACTCGTATTCTCTCAACTCGTATTCTCTCAACTCGTATTCTCTCAACTCGTATTCTCTCAACTCAATACTCAACTCGTATTCTCTCAACTCGTATTCTCTCAACTCGTATTCTCAACTCAATACTCAACTCGTATTCTCTCAACTCGTATTCTCTCAACTCGTATTCTCTCAACTCAATACTCAACTCGTATTCTCTCAACTCGTATTCTCTCAACTCGTATTCTCTCAAGTCGTATTCTCTCAACTCGGTATTCTCTCAACTCGTATTCTCTCAACTCAATACTCAACTCAATACTCAACTCGTATTCTCTCAACTCAATACTCAACTCGTATTCTCTCAACTCGTATTCTCTCAACTCGTATTCTCTCAACTCGTATTCTCTCAACTCAATACTCAACTCGTATTCTCTCAACTCGTATTCTCTCAACTCGTATTCTCTCAACTCAATACTCAACTCGTATTCTCTCAACTCGTATTCTCTCAACTCGTATTCTCTCAACTCAATACTCAACCTCGTTATTCTCTCAACTCGTATTCTCTCAACTCCGTATTCTCTCAACTCGTATTCTCTCAACTCGTATTCTCTCAACTCGTATTCTCTCAACTCAATACTCAACTCGTATTCTCTCAACTCGTATTCTCTCAACTCGTATTCTCTCAACTCAATACTCAACTCGTATTCTCTCAACTCGTATTCTCTCAACTCGTATTCTCTCAACTCAATACTCAACTCGTATTCTCTCAACTCGTATTCTCTCAACTCGTATTCTCTCAACTCGTATTCTCTCAGCTCGTATTCTCTCAACCGTATTCTCTCAACTCGTATTCTCTCAACTCGTATTCTCTCAACTCGTATTCTCTCAACTCGTATTCTCTCAACTCGTATTCTCTCAACTCGTATTCTCTCAACTCGTATTCTCTCAACTCGTATTCT
Organism: Petromyzon marinus; assembly: GCF_048934315.1. Classification (NCBI taxonomy): domain Eukaryota; kingdom Metazoa; phylum Chordata; class Hyperoartia; order Petromyzontiformes; family Petromyzontidae; genus Petromyzon; species Petromyzon marinus. The sequence goes on from NC_133677.1 coordinate 10,992,689, forward strand.
CTCAACTCGTATTCTCTCAACTCGTATTCTCTCAACTCGTATTCTCTCAACTCGTATTCTCTCAACTCGTATTCTCTCAACTCGTATTCTCTCAACTCGTATTCTCTCAACTCGTATTCTCTCAACTCGTATTCTCTCAACTCGTATTCTCTCAACTCGTATTCTCTCAACTCGTATTCTCTCAACTCGTATTCTCTCAACTCGTATTCTCTCAACTCGTATTCTCTCAACTCGTATTCTCTCAACTCGTATTCTCTCAACTCGTATTCTCTCAACTCGTATTCTCTCAACTCGTATTCTCTCAACTCGTATTCTCTCAACTCGTATTCTCTCAACTCGTATTCTCTCAACTCGTATTCTCTCAACTCGTATTCTCTCAACTCGTATTCTCTCAACTCGTATTCTCTCAACTCGTATTCTCTCAACTCGTATTCTCTCAACTCGTATTCTCTCAACTCGTATTCTCTCAACTCGTATTCTCTCAACTCGTATTCTCTCAACTCGTATTCTCTCAACTCGTATTCTCTCAACTCGTATTCTCTCAACTCGTATTCTCTCAACTCGTATTCTCTCAACTCGTATTCTCTCAACTCGTATTCTCTCAACACGTATTCTCTCAACTCGTATTCTCTCAACTCGTATTCTCTCAACTCGTATTCTCTCAACTCGTATTCTCTCAACTCGTATTCTCTCAACTCGTATTCTCTCAACTCGTATTCTCTCAACTCGTATTCTCTCAACTCGTATTCTCTCAACTCGTATTCTCTCAACTCGTATTCTCTCAACTCGTATTCTCTCAACTCGTATTCTCTCAACTCAATACTCAACTCGTATTCTCTCAACTCGTATTCTCTCAACTCGTATTCTCTCAACTCGTATTCTCTCAACTCGTATTCTCTCAACACGTATTCTCTCAACTCGTATTCTCTCAACTCAATACTCAACTCGTATTCTCTCAATTCAATACTCAACTCGTATTCTCTCAACTCGTATTCTCTCAACTCGTATTCTCTCAACACGTATTCTCTCAACTCGTATTCTCTCAACTCGTATTCTCTCAACTCAATACTCCAACTCGTATTCTCTCAACTCGTATTCTCTCAACTCGTATTCTCTCAACTCGTATTCTCTCAACTCGTATTCTCTCAATTCGTATTCTCTCAACTCGTATTCTCTCAACTCGTATTCTCTCAACTCGTATTCTCTCAACTCGTATTCTCTCAACTCAATACTCAACTCGTATTCTCTCAACTCGTATTCTCTCAACTCGTATTCTCTCAACTCGTATTCTCTCAACTCGTATTCTCTCAACTCGTATTCTCTCAACTCAATACTCAACTCGTATTCTCTCAACTCATATTCTCTCAACTCGTATTCTCTCAACTCGTATTCTCTCAACTCGTATTCTCTCAACTCGTATTCTCTCAACTCGTATTCTCTCAACTCAATACTCAACTCGTATTCTCTTCAACTCGTATTCTCTCAAACTCGTATTCTCTCAACTCAATACTCAACTCGTATTCTCTCAACTCGTATTTCTCTCAACACGTATTCTCTCAACTCGTATTCTCTCAACTCGTATTCTCTCAACTCGTATTCTCTCAACTCAATACTCAACTCGTATTCTCTCAACTCATATTCTCTCAACTCGTATTCTCTCAACTCGTATTCTCTCAACTCGTATTCTCTCAACTCGTATTCTCTCAACTCAATACTCAACTCGTATTCTCTCAACTCGTATTCTCTCAACTCGTATTCTCTCAACTCGTATTCTCTCAACTCGTATTCTCTCAACACGTATTCTCTCAACTCGTATTCTCTCAACTCGTATTCTCTCAACTCGTATTCTCTCAACTCGTATTCTCTCAACTCGTATTCTCTCAACTCAATACTCAACTCGTATTCTCTCAACTCGTATTCTCTCAACTCGTATTCTCTCAACTCGTATTCTCTCAACTCGTATTCTCTCAACACGTATTCTCTCAACTCGTATTCTCTCAACTCAATACTCAACTCGTATTCTCTCAACTCAATACTCAACTCGTATTCTCTCAACTCGTATTCTCTCAACTCGTATTCTCTCAACACGTATTCTCTCAACTCGTATTCTCTCAACTCGTATTCTCTCAACTCAATACTCAACTCGTATTCTCTCAACTCGTATTCTCTCAACTCGTATTTCTCTCAACTCGTATTCTCTCAACACGTATTCTCTCAACTCGTATTCTCTCAACTCGTATTCTCTCAACTCGTATTCTCTCAACTCAATACTCAACTCGTATTCTCTCAACTCGTATTCTCTCAACTCGTATTCTCTCAACTCGTATTCTCTCAACTCGTATTCTCTCAACTCGTATTCTCTCAACTCGTATTCTCTCAACTCGTATTCTCTCAACTCGTATTCTCTCAACTCGTATTCTCTCAACTCGTATTCTCTCAACTCGTATTCTCTCAACTCGTATTCTCTCAACTCGTATTTCTCAACTCGTATTCTCTCAACTCGTATTCTCTCAACTCGTATTCTCTCAACTCGTATTCTCTCAACACGTATTCTCTCAACTCGTATTCTCTCAACTCGTATTCTCTCAACTCGTATTCTCTCAACTCAATACTCAACTCGTATTCTCTCAACTCGTATTCTCTCAACTCGTATTCTCTCAACTCGTATTCTCTCAACTCGTATTCTCTCAACTCGTATTCTCTCAACTCGTATTCTCTCAACTCGTATTCTCTCAACTCAATACTCAACTCGTATTCTCTCAACTCGTATTCTCTCAACTCGTATTCTCTCAACTCGTATTCTCTCAACTCGTATTCTCTCAACTCGTATTCTCTCAACTCGTATTCTCTCAACTCGTATTCTCTCAACTCGTATTCTCTCAACTCGTATTCTCTCAACTCGTATTCTCTCAACTCGTATTCTCTCAACACGTATTCTCTCAACTCGTATTCTCTCAACTCAATACTCAACTCGTATTCTCTCAATTCAATACTCAACTCGTATTCTCTCAACTCGTATTCTCTCAACTCGTATTCTCTCAACACGTATTCTCTCAACTCGTATTCTCTCAACTCGTATTCTCTCAACTCGTATTCTCTCAACTCAATACTCAACTCGTATTCTCTCAACTCGTATTCTCTCAACTCGTATTCTCTCAACTCGTATTCTCTCAACTCGTATTCTCTCAACTCGTATTCTCTCAACTCGTATTCTCTCAACTCAATACTCAACTCGTATTCTCTCAACTCGTATTCTCTCAACTCGTATTCTCTCAACTCGTATTCTCTCAACTCGTATTCTCTCAACTCGTATTCTCTCAACACGTATTCTCTCAACTCGTATTCTCTCAACTCGTATTCTCTCAACTCGTATTCTCTCAACTCAATACTCAACTCGTATTCTCTCAACTCGTATTCTCTCAACTCGTATTCTCTCAACTCGTATTCTCTCAACTCGTATTCTCTCAACTCGTATTCTCTCAACTCAATACTCAACTCGTATTCTCTCAACTCGTATTCTCTCAACTCGTATTCTCTCAACTCGTATTCTCTCAACTCGTATTCTCTCAACTCAATACTCAACTCGTATTCTCTCAACTCGTATTCTCTCAACTCGTATTCTCTCAACTCGTATTCTCTCAACACGTATTCTCTCAACTCGTATTCTCTCAACTCGTATTCTCTCAACTCAATACTCAACTCGTATTCTCTCAACTCGTATTCTCTCAACTCGTATTCTCTCAACTCGTATTCTCTCAACTCGTATTCTCTCAACTCGTATTCTCTCAACTCGTATTCTCTCAACTCGTATTCTCTCAACTCGTATTCTCTCAACTCGTATTCTCTCAACTCGTATTCTCTCAACTCGTATTCTCTCAACTCGTATTCTCTCAACTCGTATTCTCTCAACTCGTATTCTCTCAACTCGTATTCTCTCAACACGTATTCTCTCAACTCGTATTCTCTCAACTCGTATTCTCTCAACTCGTATTCTCTCAACTCGTATTCTCTCAACTCGTATTCTCTCAACTCGTATTCTCTCAACTCGTATTCTCTCAACTCATATTCTCTCAACTCGTATTCTCTCAACTCGTATTCTCTCAACTCGTATTCTCTCAACTCGTATTCTCTCAACTCAATACTCAACTCGTATTCTCTCAACTCGTATTCTCTCAACTCGTATTCTCTCAACTCGTATTCTCTCAACTCGTATTCTCTCAACACGTATTCTCTCAACTCGTATTCTCTCAACTCAATACTCAACTCGTATTCTCTCAATTCAATACTCAACTCGTATTCTCTCAACTCGTATTCTCTCAACTCGTATTCTCTCAACACGTATTCTCTCAACTCGTATTCTCTCAACTCGTATTCTCTCAACTCAATACTCAACTCGTATTCTCTCAACTCGTATTCTCTCAACTCGTATTCTCTCAACTCGTATTCTCTCAACTCGTATTCTCTCAATTCGTATTCTCTCAACTCGTATTCTCTCAACTCGTATTCTCTCAACTCGTATTCTCTCAACTCGTATTCTCTCAACTCAATACTCAACTCGTATTCTCTCAACTCGTATTCTCTCAACTCGTATTCTCTCAACTCGTATTCTCTCAACTCGTATTCTCTCAACTCGTATTCTCTCAACTCAATACTCAACTCGTATTCTCTCAACTCATATTCTCTCAACTCGTATTCTCTCAACTCGTATTCTCTCAACTCGTATTCTCTCAACTCGTATTCTCTCAACTCGTATTCTCTCAACTCAATACTCAACTCGTATTCTCTCAACTCGTATTCTCTCAACTCGTATTCTCTCAACTCAATACTCAACTCGTATTCTCTCAACTCGTATTCTCTCAACACGTATTCTCTCAACTCGTATTCTCTCAACTCGTATTCTCTCAACTCGTATTCTCTCAACTCAATACTCAACTCGTATTCTCTCAACTCATATTCTCTCAACTCGTATTCTCTCAACTCGTATTCTCTCAACTCGTATTCTCTCAACTCGTATTCTCTCAACTCGTATTCTCTCAACTCAATACTCAACTCGTATTCTCTCAACTCGTATTCTCTCAACTCGTATTCTCTCAACTCGTATTCTCTCAACTCGTATTCTCTCAACACGTATTCTCTCAACTCGTATTCTCTCAACTCGTATTCTCTCAACTCGTATTCTCTCAACTCGTATTCTCTCAACTCGTATTCTCTCAACTCAATACTCAACTCGTATTCTCTCAACTCGTATTCTCTCAACTCGTATTCTCTCAACTCGTATTCTCTCAACTCGTATTCTCTCAACACGTATTCTCTCAACTCGTATTCTCTCAACTCAATACTCAACTCGTATTCTCTCAACTCAATACTCAACTCGTATTCTCTCAACTCGTATTCTCTCAACTCGTATTCTCTCAACACGTATTCTCTCAACTCGTATTCTCTCAACTCGTATTCTCTCAACTCAATACTCAACTCGTATTCTCTCAACTCGTATTCTCTCAACTCGTATTCTCTCAACTCGTATTCTCTCAACTCGTATTCTCTCAACTCGTATTCTCTCAACACGTATTCTCTCAACTCGTATTCTCTCAACTCGTATTCTCTCAACTCGTATTCTCTCAACTCAATACTCAACTCGTATTCTCTCAACTCGTATTCTCTCAACTCGTATTCTCTCAACTCGTATTCTCTCAACTCGTATTCTCTCAACTCGTATTCTCTCAACTCGTATTCTCTCAACTCGTATTCTCTCAACTCGTATTCTCTCAACTCGTATTCTCTCAACTCGTATTCTCTCAACTCGTATTCTCTCAACTCGTATTCTCTCAACTCGTATTCTCTCAACTCGTATTCTCTCAACTCTTATTCTCTCAACTCGTATTCTCTCAACTCGTATTCTCTCAACTCGTATTCTCTCAACACGTATTCTCTCAACTCGTATTCTCTCAACTCGTATTCTCTCAACTCGTATTCTCTCAACTCAATACTCAACTCGTATTCTCTCAACTCGTATTCTCTCAACTCGTATTCTCTCAACTCGTATTCTCTCAACTCGTATTCTCTCAACTCGTATTCTCTCAACTCGTATTCTCTCAACTCAATACTCAACTCGTATTCTCTCAACTCGTATTCTCTCAACTCGTATTCTCTCAACTCGTATTCTCTCAACTCGTATTCTCTCAACTCGTATTCTCTCAACTCGTATTCTCTCAACTCGTATTCTCTCAACTCGTATTCTCTCAACTCGTATTCTCTCAACTCGTATTCTCTCAACTCGTATTCTCTCAACACGTATTCTCTCAACTCGTATTCTCTCAACTCAATACTCAACTCGTATTCTCTCAATTCAATACTCAACTCGTATTCTCTCAACTCGTATTCTCTCAACTCGTATTCTCTCAACACGTATTCTCTCAACTCGTATTCTCTCAACTCGTATTCTCTCAACTCGTATTCTCTCAACTCAATACTCAACTCGTATTCTCTCAACTCGTATTCTCTCAACTCGTATTCTCTCAACTCGTATTCTCTCAACTCGTATTCTCTCAACTCGTATTCTCTCAACTCGTATTCTCTCAACTCGTATTCTCTCAACTCAATACTCAACTCGTATTCTCTCAACTCGTATTCTCTCAACTCGTATTCTCTCAACTCGTATTCTCTCAACTCGTATTCTCTCAACTCGTATTCTCTCAACACGTATTCTCTCAACTCGTATTCTCTCAACTCGTATTCTCTCAACTCGTATTCTCTCAACTCAATACTCAACTCGTATTCTCTCAACTCGTATTCTCTCAACTCGTATTCTCTCAACTCGTATTCTCTCAACTCGTATTCTCTCAACTCGTATTCTCTCAACTCAATACTCAACTCGTATTCTCTCAACTCGTATTCTCTCAACTCGTATTCTCTCAACTCGTATTCTCTCAACTCGTATTCTCTCAACTCAATACTCAACTCGTATTCTCTCAACTCGTATTCTCTCAACTCGTATTCTCTCAACTCGTATTCTCTCAACTCGTATTCTCTCAACTCGTATTCTCTCAACACGTATTCTCTCAACTCGTATTCTCTCAACTCAATACTCAACTCGTATTCTCTCAACTCAATACTCAACTCGTATTCTCTCAACTCGTATTCTCTCAACTCGTATTCTCTCAACACGTATTCTCTCAACTCGTATTCTCTCAACTCGTATTCTCTCAACTCGTATTCTCTCAACTCGTATTCTCTCAACTCGTATTCTCTCAACTCGTATTCTCTCAACTCGTATTCTCTCAACTCGTATTCTCTCAACACGTATTCTCTCAACTCGTATTCTCTCAACTCGTATTCTCTCAACTCGTATTCTCTCAACTCAATACTCAACTCGTATTCTCTCAACTCGTATTCTCTCAACTCGTATTCTCTCAACTCGTATTCTCTCAACTCGTATTCTCTCAACTCGTATTCTCTCAACTCAATACTCAACTCGTATTCTCTCAACTCGTATTCTCTCAACTCGTATTCTCTCAACTCGTATTCTCTCAACTCGTATTCTCTCAACTCGTATTCTCTCAACTCGTATTCTCTCAACTCAATACTCAACTCGTATTCTCTCAACTCGTATTCTCTCAACTCGTATTCTCTCAACTCGTATTCTCTCAACTCGTATTCTCTCAACACGTATTCTCTCAACTCGTATTCTCTCAACTCAATACTCAACTCGTATTCTCTCAACTCAATACTCAACTCGTATTCTCTCAACTCGTATTCTCTCAACTCGTATTCTCTCAACACGTATTCTCTCAACTCGTATTCTCTCAACTCGTATTCTCTCAACTCAATACTCAACTCGTATTCTCTCAACTCGTATTCTCTCAACTCGTATTCTCTCAACTCGTATTCTCTCAACTCGTATTCTCTCAACTCGTATTCTCTCAACACGTATTCTCTCAACTCGTATTCTCTCAACTCGTATTCTCTCAACTCGTATTCTCTCAACTCAATACTCAACTCGTATTCTCTCAACTCGTATTCTCTCAACTCGTATTCTCTCAACTCGTATTCTCTCAACTCGTATTCTCTCAACTCGTATTCTCTCAACTCGTATTCTCTCAACTCAATACTCAACTCGTATTCTCTCAACTCGTATTCTCTCAACTCGTATTCTCTCAACTCGTATTCTCTCAACTCAATACTCAACTCGTATTCTCTCAACTCGTATTCTCTCAACTCGTATTCTCTCAACTCAATACTCAACTCGTATTCTCTCAACTCGTATTCTCTCAACTCGTATTCTCTCAACTCGTATTCTCTCAACTCGTATTCTCTCAACTCGTATTCTCTCAACTCGTATTCTCTCAACTCGTATTCTCTCAACTCGTATTCTCTCAACTCGTATTCTCTCAACTCATATTCTCTCAACTCGTATTCTCTCAACACGTATTCTCTCAACTCGTATTCTCTCAACTCGTATTCTCTCAACTCGTATTCTCTCAACTCGTATTCTCTCAACTCGTATTCTCTCAACTCGTATTCTCTCAACTCGTATTCTCTCAACTCGTATTCTCTCAACTCGTATTCTCTCAACTCGTATTCTCTCAACTCGTATTCTCTCAACTCGTATTCTCTCAACACGTATTCTCTCAACTCGTATTCTCTCAACTCAATACTCAACTCGTATTCTCTCAACTCAATACTCAACTCGTATTCTCTCAACTCGTATTCTCTCAACTCAATACTCAACTCGTATTCTCTCAACTCGTATTCTCTCAACTCGTATTCTCTCAACTCGTATTCTCTCAACTCGTATTCTCTCAACACGTATTCTCTCAACTCGTATTCTCTCAACTCGTATTCTCTCAACTCGTATTCTCTCAACTCAATACTCAACTCGTATTCTCTCAACTCGTATTCTCTCAACTCGTATTCTCTCAACTCGTATTCTCTCAACTCGTATTCTCTCAACTCGTATTCTCTCAACTCGTATTCTCTCAACTCGTATTCTCTCAACTCGTATTCTCTCAACTCAATACTCAACTCGTATTCTCTCAACTCGTATTCTCTCAACTCGTATTCTCTCAACTCAATACTCAACTCGTATTCTCTCAACTCGTATTCTCTCAACTCGTATTCTCTCAACTCGTATTCTCTCAACTCGTATTCTCTCAACTCGTATTCTCTCAACTCGTATTCTCTCAACTCGTATTCTCTCAACTCGTATTCTCTCAACTCGTATTCTCTCAACTCGTATTCTCTCAACTCGTATTCTCTCAACTCGTATTCTCTCAACTCGTATTCTCTCAACTCGTATTCTCTCAACTCGTATTCTCTCAACTCGTATTCTCTCAACTCGTATTCTCTCAACTCGTATTCTCTCAACTCGTATTCTCTCAACTCGTATTCTCTCAACTCGTATTCTCTCAACTCGTATTCTCTCACTGCATTTGATGACGCTCGCCTCTTTTTAGGGACATTGAGGCCCCCTCTAATGAAACGTAACTGCCCTGCATCGACCCAAAAACCATTCATCGCACAAAACAATCCAATGCTGAATGAAGACCTTTCCATGCCCTGGCCAACCATGGGGTTTGTTGTGGCCATGCTTCACCATGCTGGTAAATACAGATGGTGGGTGGGGGGGGTGTGGCCAGGGTCAGTTCAGATATCACTCACCATCGATGTAACTCACCACCGATATAACTCACCATCGATATCACTCACCACCGATATCACTCACCATCGATATAACTCACCACCGATATAACTCACCATCGATATAACTCACCACCGATATCACTCAACACCGAGATCACTCACCACCGATATCACTCACCACCGATATCACTCAACACCGAGATCACTCAACACTGTTATCACTCACATCGACATCTCTCGCCATCGACATCACTCAACACCGATGGGAACCCTGGCAAGCAATCAATCTGTGGTTTCCCGAGTTGATATTGCGGTGGGCACAACCCCCCATCCGTGATGCAGCACACGATATACTCTGAAGGGCAGTGATCAAAGAATCTGCTTTTTAACCGGAGGTGACTACATATACATCCTCTAAAAGCCATGTGGCAGTCAGATACATATCACTTCATTGAGTAATGTGCCATGTTTTGGAGCTTGAATGTCACGTGGTTTAAAAACAATTAACCATTTTAACCAGCTTTGCTTGAAATATTGACATTTCAGTCAGTTGCATATGAGTTTCGGTTATTTAATTTCAGGCACATCTGCTGTAAGCATGTCCATGATGAGGGTTATTCATCTTTCATTCATTTTCATGATGGAGGTGGCAGGAAAGAAGTGTGTAGATTAAAAAAAAAAACTTGATTTGAAGCTTTCGTGACTGCAGCAATCACTCTTTGGTTCTTTGGGTAAAGTCACGTAGAAAGAAAATAAATAATAGAGTACGACGTTTCGATTGCAACACAAGCAACCGACATCAGGTAGAACTTCGTTTTGAGAGACAAAACACAGACACACCGATGGGAACCCTGTAGATGTACTCAGGAACTGGGTGATTGTGATTTGGTGGGACTACACGGTGGAGGAGCGCAGGTTGAAGAGAGAGGGTCATTGGAGTGGACACCAAAAATACGTGACCGAGTGGCTCAGAGGTCAGATCGATTGAGCCGCCACCGCCGAGACCCTGAGTTCAAATCCAGGCAGCTGCCTGTAATTAAACTGGATCCTCAAGTGCCGTGAGTTGATGGTCTTAGCTCGGTCAAAGAGGACTGCACAAAAAAAACGCATCACATAAAATTTGTCAAATTCTAGCGATGAAAATGTTAATATCTATTTAACTGTCATGCGATGAGCCTCACCCTCGTGGTAAGCGCTAGCGCCGATTGTGTGCACCAGAGGTCACTTGAAGGGATCTCAGAGGTTTCTCTGTGATATCCACATCCGTGCTGATAAAGTGTTTCCACCACGCCCGTTGCTAGTCCCCAAAATATAACTGCAACATTGCCCGTGCTAATATTTGGAGATTGCATGTCTCTCTCAACCGTGGTCGCGTGGATTTTTTTTTCCGGGTCCTTCGGTTTTTCCCTCCATATTTATAAACGTGCGTTTAGAGTTTTTGGCTGCAGCCATAAATTTGCACGTAATAAGCCACTTCGTTCAGCTATAATTTGTTGTGGCCAGATCGCTTCTGGAAAGAGCTGTATAGCTCAGTGGGCCTTACTTGGTAAAATACAAGTAAATTATAATCGTAAATTGTTTCTTCGATCAGATCACCCATTGGGTTGCAATGAACAGCAGTACAATTATGTTAATGTCCTCTCACTTGGGGGGGGGAGGGTAATGCATTGTTGTGTTCAGTGCACACATGAGCACCGAGTGTAAAGTGCTACACGTGTCTGGAATGCCAGCTGTCATGTTACCAGCACGTCAGCTGGGAGGCGCCCGTTTTTGCATTTTGCACAGGCGAGCTGAACACGTTGCAACTCTGACGAAGGCAGAATCCACAATGACGTGCACACGCCTTGAATGCGTAATCGGGTTCTTATTCCGGTCCGGAACGGGTCGTTTAATGTAGTTGTGAATGTTGCCAAGAAGAGTTAAGGCCGGAGATCAAATGGCATAACTTTTAAATAATTTCAGTCTGCAGCAGCGCATCTTTGAATATAAGTTTTGCATGCAGAACTGATACAATCTTAAGTGAATTCATTAACGGAAAGGCACCACATTCTAATATATAGTCTCCAACTTTGGTGGCAGTGAGCTAGTCTCCCTAATTAAGCAAGAACGGCATTAGTGCTGCTTTCGAATTAGAGCCCTGTTCTTCCGATGAGCACGGTTGGTTATGTACGGTGCGAAAGGAGTTCAACAGATATACATACACCAGTGCAAATTCCACATTTCCGTGGTGGGGTCCAGTTTGTCCGGTGGTGGTGGGGGCAGTGGATCCGGTGGTGGTGGTAGTGGATCCGGTGGTGGTGGGGGCAGTGGATCCGGTGGTGGATCCGGTGGTGGTGGTGGATCCGGTGGTGGATCCGGTGGTGGTGGTGGTGGATCCAGTGGTGGTGGTAGTGGATCCGGTGGTAGTGGGGGCAGTGGGTCCGGTGGTGGATCCGGTGGTGGTGGTGGTGGATCCGGTGGTGGATCCGGTGGTGGTGGTGGTGGATCCGGTGGTGGTGGTGGATCCGGTGGTAGTGGTAGTGGATCCGGTGGTGGTGGGGGCAGTGGATCCGGTGGTGGTGGTGGATCCGGTGGTGGATCCGGTGGTGGTGGGGGCAGTGGATCCGGTGGTGGATCCGGTGGTGGTGGTGGATCCGGTGGTGGTGCTTGCTGTATTTGGGAGATGCCCGCGATGGCCGCCGTGTCGCCTGGCCGCGGTCTCCCCCCCCCTCCCCCCACACTCTCACGCCCACGGCCGATGGATTCAATGAGTCTCCAAATAAATGTTGGCGGCAGGGGTGCCCCTCTGAGTTGTCCCGCCTCACCGTCGCGAAATCCATTGGGGAACGCCCTCTGAATCAAGAAGGTTGTCTCGCTCTCGCTCAGTCGGCCTTGCAAAAGACGAAGATCCCCCCCCTCTGTCTGGCCCTGTAACAGGCTGTAGGGGCAAGTGCTGTTAGCGAGCGGCTATGAAGGCCAGCACTGTGGCACACGAGGGAGTGGGTGGCCAGCACCGCGCCCCGGCCGCCTTTGTCTCCCCCAGTGGCGATGTTTACTACACACCGCGCCCATGCTGCTCATTTGAGGCTGAGTCGACCTAGGGGGAGGCCCAGGACCGGTTCAGATAAAATCGTCAGCGGTGTTGGCCGTGAGCGGGAATCGAACTCGGGTGTCCGGGCGTTTCGTAGCGCAGCGTAGCGCTGACGGCTTACACCACCCTCGACCCCGCCGCTCTCACGCACGTACAACGCAAGGCAATCCCATCTCGTAAGGGGCCGTCCATAAATGACGTCACGCGATTTTGGACGATTTTTGACTCCCCCCCCCCTCCCCTTGTCACACGGCGTCACAAAAAGTCAGACCCCCCCTTAAATTATACGTCACAAAGCTCTGCCCCGCCCCCCCCCCAAAAAAACCACGTGTTTCAAATCGCTTTAAACTATTGTCATTGTAGTGCGTATTTAATGTGGCGCTGCACTCTGATGTTGTAGGAGAAAACATTTATTTTAAAAACAGTCTATTTAATTAAGTAGAACGTGTTGTCTATATGTATTTAAAGTTGCGCATTTTGATGTGACGTCACATTTCTCAAACCCCCCCCCCCCCTCGTCACACATCGTCACAAATGTCTGACCCCCCCCCCCTCGGTGCGTGACGTCATTTATGGACGGCCCCTAATTCCCCCCTCTCCGTTCGCACGTCTGAGCTCTCGGCCCTGTTGGCCGGCGCCTCTCTGTCCTGGGTGCGTCTGTCCGCGGGAGCTGGGCATGGAACGGCAGAGCTTGGATCATCGTTCGATGGGGGCGTGGGGGGGGAGGGGGTACAACAGGGTTCTTACGCCAGTGATGCACGCATTAAATCCTTTGATGAAAACCTATGGTTTGCGATGTATATACATCGCGTACAAATTATGCCCCCGTGTTAAATGTAGCGTCATTGAGTGACCAACACTGTGCTCGTGAGATACATACAAATAACATGCGAATGTAATGTTTTTTTTTAAATGTATTAATCGAATCGTTACCCTAGAGTGTGACAGTCATAGTTTGCTGACGACGGTATTTACCTGTATCACAAGTTCCACTTTGTGGGAAGTGAATAGTAATGGTCAGTTAAAACAACTGGCCCTGTCATAGAAATGTGGAGTTTTAACCTCTGACTTGGTGCTAATAGTGGATACGAACGCTGTCTCAATGCTTGTTTGAGCAGAAAGACACTTTGACTTTGGATTTCTACGTAAGATATTTTAAAAAAATAGTTGCACTGCATTCATAATAACCCAGTGACTGATTTAAAATTCACAGCCGTTTTGTCAGTCCACTTCTAGATAAAATCTTGCTCACCCCGTTTCGGTCACGGGGGTTGTTTGACCATACTTCACCATGCCGGTCAGCGCGGGTCGGTGAAGTGGGAGCCCAGGACCGGTTCAGATATCGCTCGTCCACTGATGTTGGCCATGACCAGGAATTGAACCGCGGTTACTGGGTTTGTAGTGCAGTGCGCCAACCACTGTGTCACCGCTCTACCCCCACATTATTGTTCATCCGTCCGTACTCCACTCACTGTGGTGGATTAAACGACGACTGATCTGGGACTGCTGTGTTGACGTCTATAGGAAGACTTTAATGGGAAGTCAACTGTGGTTGTCCTGTGGGAGCTACCGGGCCCCTGTCAGGAATGTGGAATTCCATTGCAAGCTCAGACCTTGTGTTATCGTTAACCAACCTCTGATTAAACCACATGGAATATGTCCGCTCAACGTCAGATGTCGGAAGCTAAGCAGGCTTTGGCCTGACGAGTACCCGGGTGGGCCATCGCCATGTCGCGCAGGTTATTGCAGCCGCCCGGGCTACGGGGTGGACAGCAGAGGGTAGTGCAGCGACATCCATTGTTGTGCTGTAATTCTATGCTCTCATGCCTCTGCTCCTTTCACCAACCCAGGGTCGAGTGTGCTCATATAACCACCGCAACACTAACGAAACAGTGGATCGACAACAAAGGCCATGCACGTACATACTTTATTCAAAGACCATATGTATCTACTCATGACCCATTGTTTGCTTTATTTGTGCAACATTTTCAACTTATATTGTGACCAAAATAGTTGTTTAGTTCTGATTTCAATATGCTTCATTTCTGTCTCCACTTTATTCTATTTGGGTCTTTCGGTAAAGGCACATAGGTAGAAAAATAATCAAAAAAATAACGACATTTCGATTGCAACACAAGCAATCGTCTTTAGGTGAAAAAATACCACAGGCGGACTTCTGAAGCAGGAAGAAATATAGCTATATTTATTCTATATAGGAATATTCTATGCTCTCATAATACCGCAGGCGGACTGCTGAAGCAGGAATAATTATAGCTATATTTCTTCCTACTTCCTGCTTAAGCATATTCTTCCTGCTTCCTGCTTCAGCAGAATAAATATAGCTATATTTATTCCTGCTTCAGCAGTCCGCCTACGGTATTTTTTCACCTGAAGGACGATCGCTTGTGTTACGATTAAAACGTCGTGTTTTTTAAAATTATTTTTCTATCTACGTGACTTTACCGAAAGACCCAAAGAATATGAATTCCTGCAGTCACGAAAGCTTTAAGTCAAGATTTATTCTATTTGTTTTGATTTTGTCATTCTTGTTCTGCCCCAGGCAGATATGTGGGTGTGCTTACACAGGAACTTCCTGATATGGTGTTGAGTTTGGTCACGTGACCAGGAAGTTACAATTTAAGATTCTCTAAGTCATGTGGCAGGGTGTCAGCCATTACACAGAGTACAACATGGAGGCACAAATAGCGTCTCAGTGAAGACAGGTGCATCTGTTCATTGTGGGACTTTAAGAATCATTGTCTGTAAGTTCGTTTATTTTCTTATAATACTGGGAATGTTGTTATGTTAGGATTGCCGTTATAATGCTGTAGATGCCTTTATAATGCTGTTACATTGTTATGATAAATATGAGGCCTAGTTGACAACGAAGCCTGCCACTTGCATTATTGTGAATGTTACTTGTAGTTGGATAAGTCGAGCCAGACTTATGCCCATGTAACTTTAATGCAATCTTGAGAGCAAGGATGAAGCAGTATCTCATCCACAGTTCAGTGTTATATGCAGCACTGTACATTTAGGCTACAGTATGGTGATTACACAAAGTGACCTTATTTAACACAGTAGCTTATTCTCTTGTTGTATGGCTATTCAGTGCTAATGTAGGTGCCTGGTGCATCCAGGACCTATTGTTGAGATTAATGTTATCTAAGACAATGTTTTGATGCTCCTTGTGTTCATTCATTGTGCAGTGTTTATAATGACGAATAAACTTCTTATGAGGCACACTGTTTATTGTAATACTTCTCTTACACAGCCCTTAACACACAGAGGGGTATACGGTCCCCTCACCCGATACCCTAAGAAGGTACAGCCTCCGGACTTAGCGGGACCTACACACAGGTCTCCTTGATACCTAAGGAGGTACAGCCTCCGGACTTAGTGTGACCTACACACAGGTCTCTTCCTAACCTAAGGAGGTACAGCCTCCTATCTTGGCGGGACTTACTCACACGTCTACCGCTATCCTAGAGTCCTCCGGCTGGGACCTAGGGTAGGCTATCTGACCCACCGCTGGCCCGGTGGTTCTTGACCACTGGATGCGCCGAGCCTTAGCCCTCAGAAGGGCCTGAAGGCTGGGTCCAGGGTCCTGGCTATCTTCAGCCCGGGCTTCGGTCTTCGTGTAGGGAGAGAACTTCCCGCGCTCTGCGCGGTCACCCTTCTTATACCCGTTTGTGGCCAGATGTAACCAATCCCACATTCCCACGTGAAACTGTCTGATTGGTTCTTACCAAACTGTGGCTACGATCCACTTCACCTCGTCTGACCCCAACCGTTATGTACACAGAGGTAACGCTGCACTGCCCCTTTGATACCTAGTGGCAATGCAGGTTACCGAAGTGAGTAGTTAACACCTCTACATTTGTATCGATATTGCAAGTATAAACAGATGCTGTATTTTGTGCTGTGTTTTTCCATCAGTTTTACCTCATTCTATTAATTAAATACATTGGAGTCGGATGTTCACCCTGGCTCTGAAGGTTTATTGAATGCGAGGGTAACTACTCGGATAGTGGTGCAACGCAGCGCACAGCGAGGCCGAGACAATTCTGCTTACCCAGGGTCTGTTGAATTCTGACCTGGTTAAAACAATTATTTCAGTACAGTCGAAGAACGTATTATATTGTCCATCATCTGTCTATTCCATAAACCTATTCACTCTTTACGCCCATCTTCTTCATGTGTGTCTGAGGATTAAGGACACAAAGCCACGTAAAGATTTCTGTCTGTTACAATTTTGCGGCTCGTGCAGTGCATTACATAAGCAGCACCAATGCCTGCCACGTTAACAGAGCGTTTGCAATTTTGAACTTCCATAAATATTGTGGATTTTTTTTTCACAGAAAGTGAACAGAAAGTAATAACGTCAGTTATTGAAGTCCAGAAAATGTACACGTTCATGTAATCACAGCCCACTGTCTGCAGAGCCTTAACATTTTTGTAATAATCGTTGCCTATGTTAAAGAAGAAAAAGTTCCTATGAAAGTTCTCCGTTAACTCTTCATGGCGACGATGCCACTTAACCCCTAAAGGTGTCGTCAGCCTTTGAAAAAAATCTTGCCCAAATGAGCTTTGAGGGCAGCTCTCGTTTCCCGTTTACAGCCACCTGTCGAAATTTATAAATTGCAATGGTGAGGGTGAGTTTATCCATAGGCCGACCATTTTTTTACTTGCTGCACATTAACCTTTTTTTAAGGCACCTGACTCGTTATTCTTGTGCTGTATTCATCGACGCATATGTCTACGGGTTTCCAAAGGGAAGGGCCTCGTTGTTTCTGGGGGAAAACACATTTCCAATACGTTCAAAAGTCAGACGGTGAAATGAGCCATGGGGCAAAAGCTATTTTTGTTGTCCCAAGCCAGTGGTGGAAAGTTCACTTGAGAGCGGTGGGGGACCTGCCTGCACGTAAGATAAACTAGGACTATACGAACAATTTTTTACCAGGTAAGGCCCACTGAGCTATCAGCTATTTTTCAGAAAGCGACCTATGTATGTACACGTATGTTGAACTTCTTTCGCACCGTACATAGCAAAGCATGCTAATCGGAAGTGCCGACCTACCTGGCCACAAATGATAGCTTGACAAAATGGCTTATCATGTGTAAATGTATAGCAACCAAGATGACCAGTATTGACCTACGAACAAACTGTTATGCTCATTTTAATGTTCCATGACGGCTGAGTGAACCCCAACATGGAGTTGAACTCGTAACCTTCTGATTTCGAGTCCAAAACGCAAACCACAATGACACGTGACCAGATTGCTTAAGTTGACCACAAGGAATGATGATATATTAAATCAAGCATAATAATTCGATATTGGGCATTGGATTCTTTACTCCCAATGTGACTTACATGCTGATGATGAATTTGCACCATATGAGGTAATATTTACAGTTTTTCACTAAATCTTTATGAAAAATTTATGGCCTTGATCAGAAGGTGTCATTATGATCTATGACGAGAATCAGTGGACAAACCCAACAGAGGTATCACGGTCAATAGAAGAAAAATGCAAAGGAATGAAATAGGAGGAGATATGAAGTGAAATTAGGGCATGTGTGCGAGGTGGATTGGACATAGTTATTTGGGTCCACAAGCAATGGATTTGGCATGTAGAGGACATTAGCAGTGGAATGAGAATGGCTGGTGAAATTGGTTGTTAGACTTATTGTTATATTTTTTTCACCTGGTTACAGGTGAAATGGGCAGTGCCCGTCTATTTTGGTGGCCCTGACCCACTGGTGCAAATTCCACATTCCCATGTTAGGGACAGGTTTTCTTTCATACGAACTCTACAGTTGATTTCCCACAAAGTGACACTCATTTTGCAGCATAGGAGCTAACAACCTTCAGCTAGTGATTCGAATGTTCTGCCAAAGTACCACCCTGACCATATAGATAACACTCATCCCGTTTTTATCCAGGACGATTTCATTTTGTTCTCAATGCCTTTTCAGGAGGGCCCTACTTGAGAGATGGGGTGCTGCTGTGGTGGAAAGGTTAGCACACTGGACTTGCAAATCAGGGGGTCGCTGGTTCGCTCTGGCTTTGGTGCGGCAGTCGAAACAAGGGGCATGTTCCTTAACCCCCTCCCATGGCCTGTGTCCATCCAGCAGTGCAAACGAGTACAACACGGTCAGTCGATCAGCAAGCAGGTCGCGTGCGGTGGGGTTAAATTGTGGGCGCTCGCATCTCTTCCAAGGCGCCTGGTTAGCATGAGGCCAAATAACCACTAGAGGGGGCTCTCAGGAGCTCCCTCTAGCAGAGGCCCTTCAGGCAGTAGTGGCATGAGCGAGCAATTGGAGAGCTGAATCAAGAGGTTTTTACATTTGTGTATTTAATGAGAGAGAGTTATTTTCTGTCAATTTTAAGGTACTTTCTAGTTTTGTGAGGATGTTTTTGGAATTGATTTGGTCAGATTGTGGGTTTTTGCTGACTTCATCTTTTTCTCTTTTTTGCTCCATTGCCAAAATAAATAAAAAAATTTAAGGGTTTTTACACATAGCTTGTCATTACTTGCTTCCATATGGGAGCCGTTTCCCCTTGGGCAGTCGATTATAACATTGCCACTGCTGCTTCTCAAGGCTTCCTCTTGCTTCAGCCCTGATTGGCCAGCATTAACACATCCGGTCAGGGCTAATGTGTAAACAGTCCATTGCCAATAGTGTAACCTTATGTAACGCAGAGCCCATCTTTCCGCTGTGCCTTAATGGCACTGGCATTACAATGTTAAGCCAATGTGATTTGTTCATGTACATCATTTCACGGAGCCTGGCTTCTTCGTGTCATGTATTGAAGAGAATATCAAATAACGGCATTGTGAGTTATGTGCCTGTTTGTGAATATCGAGAAAGTTATATTTCTATTCATACACTTGTGGTGTCTCAATTGGCCTGTTGCATAAAAATACATATGCAAAAGGCCAATTCTTGCAAAGTATTTTCATGGTAACATAACTAATGTTTGTTCCGACTGGGCTTTGCCAGTATATTGTGGAAAATTGCAAACATGGCCTGGAACATATTTCAAACTGAGCCAGATTTTGGTTTATTACTTGGGATAATGTCTCAACATCACTTAGATGTCTATGTGCCCAGCTGTCCCTGCCAGGTGTTGCTGGGCGTCACTGTTCATTATCATCATCAGCTATGATCCATCCACTGCTGGATGAAGGCCTCCCAAAGTCATCACCATCTCTCATGGTCCTGCAATGTACCAATCCAGCTGGTAGCTGCACCCGAGCCGATTTCATCATTCAATTGTCACGGCTGACGTAGCATCACGTGAACTACGGTCATCTTCGCAGCAGTGCCTCTTGGCTGCTAGCCATCGAACAATGGCGGTCACCGCATCACGCGCTTTCAGATGTGCTTTTGTGGCCGTCTGGAATGCTCTTCCTTCAGATATTAGGAAGCCACTAGAGCTATGCGCTTTTAAATTAGATTAAAACGGATTTGTTTAGAACTGCTTTTTGTGTTTAATTTGTCGTCCTTCCCCACACCCCCAATGAGCACGGTTGTCTATGTACGGTGCGGAAGAAGTTCAATATACGTACTACCCAATTTTATCTTTCCATCTTCACAGTGGATGTGCCCTCGGATGAGTCACGTCCTTTGGCTGCCACTGCATTGTTATTCTCACCCACCGGCCATCATCTCTTCGAGTGACGCATCCTGCTCTAAGCCCTCACCTATTTTTTCTGAACAGTTTGGATGGTGTCATCAACCTGTATATCTTCACTAATCCACGTGTTACACTTTTTGTCTCTCTGTGTAATCCCAAGAATGTGCCTCTGCGTGCGTCTTTGTGCAGTTTTGAGCTTCTGTTCAGTGGTCTTCATCACAGTTACATGCTTTTATTCCATGTCATATCAAATAGGGCGCACTAATTAAAATCGTTCACCTCAAGACACATTGGCACGTTTTGATTTAAAGCTTTCGTGACTGCAGTAATTCATATTCTTAGCTCTTTCGGTAAAGTCACGTTGAAGGGAAACAATAAAATAATAAAATATATATAAAACAATAAAATTATCACGACGTTTCGACCATAACACAAAAGGTCGTCATCAGGTGTGAAAACCAAGCCGTTGGTTTTCACACCGTTGGTTTTCACACCTGATGATGACCGTTTGTGTTATGGTCGAAACGTCGTGAGAATTTTATTTATTGCTTCCCTTCAATGTGACATTGGCACGTTGCTTCGCATTGTCAAGTTCGACTTTCCAGATCACTCTCAAACCCGCTCTTATCCTCCTCCCATTTTCATCACTTTGATCTTGGCCTGACTTCTATAACTGCCCTAGGTACACATATTCAGCTGTGTTTACAGTTTGTGTCCTGACAAATACCAATACTTGAATGTAATAATATTAAAATTACACGTGGAGCTATTCTACGATTTTTATTTTTATTCTATGCAAAATATGAATTATCATGTGTTATTCAACTGTTATACTGACTTTACTATGATGCTAGTATTATAATTGTATGTTACTATTTATGCTGTTCTTATATTTTAATGCTATAATTTATATTTGGTATATTATTATGTTATTCTTGGGTGAGGCTCATTAAATGTATCTGTGTAGCAAATTGTCACTTACATTTGGCACGAATCTTAGATAAATCCATCTGTCCACATCCAATACTGGCACTTTACAAAATGCCACTGAGGTTAACCTGGCGCATGAACCTGGAAGTCGCATAGGAAAATTCAAAATTAAATTGAAAAAAATCCAAAATCTATACGAACGTTCTTTGTGTAGTGAGTTCAACTGAGTCACAGACGTACTCTTTGGAGGCAACACATTTATTAACACCAACACATGGGGTAACTGCCCCTTAATACTATAACAACCTATGGTGGTGGACCACCAGGCTAACTACACTAATTACACCATAACTAGCTACAACGGACTGACCGGACCCCAGCTTGTGTTGGAGACTCTGTAGAACGTAGAACGTAGGTTTCTTCAGGATGAACAACAACGCCAGTCCCTCTGGGAGACCCGGCTTATATCCTCTGTGGCGTCCCTGGCTCCGCCCTTGGCCACGACCACCTTCCAGAATCCTCGAGCAGGATCTCGACCCTGACACGTGACCATCCCTAGCCCCCACTTGGGGGCTCTGTGTAGACTTAACCGGTCACGTGTCCTCTGGGGTCAACCAGAGTGCCACGGCCTTTAGTAACCCCGTTTCCATGGCCGGCACTCCCACACCCTATCCTGTAGGGCCCGGCACTGCACGCCAAGCGTGGTGCCATCCATCGCTATCGATCAGCGCTCACCGAGCCCCTCTAGGGCCAGTACTGCACCCACATCCAAGTGGTGTCCGCGATATTGCGACATCGCACGCCGTGCCTCTCTGGGGCCGGCACCATACAGTGACATCCCGCGATGTCACTACATTTGTATTCTTTAGTGGCCGGGCTGCTTCTATATGAACCCCCGTGCACTTTTCTAGCTCTGTTTGATCTCTGATGTCTGCCCATATTCTCACCCAGAATCTCAGCGGTGCTGGCTCGGTGCTTTGACGCAGCCATCATGAGCCCCTTGAGCTGGAAAATATGCAGTGATTATTTTTTTTTAATATAATTCTCTTGCAATATTACCAGGCCTGGGGATACGGTTGAAATTCCCCCATGCAGTCTTGTTTGATTTTGTCAAGACACACGCAAAAACAAGGTTGATCATACAAGCATACCTACGTAAAAACATACAGGCACTTGAAATGATGAATATGTTCTCTTAAAATGGAATTGCGATATAATAATCCATGCACATTCATTGTAAAGAATAATTCTTCCATATGGCAACAGAGACATTGAAGTAATTTCCCCATTGTTTATGTAGTAGCCTCCTGGTTCGATCAACTTTCGTGGCGTATCATGACAAGTCAACCGATTTCCATGGAAGCAAAGTTTTTAATTGCCTATTATTAACAGTGCACTTTAAAATGCGGGCATAACAGTGAAAACATGTTATTATGTCCTCGAACATATAAGAAAGTAATTACTTCAGCATGGAATAAATATTATAAGCACCAACTTGTGAATATCCAAGGATAGACGTTGTCGACTGGACGCCGTCTGTAATTCTTTAAAAATAGTTTTAACGCCACAATTGTAGTCCATTACGAGCTTATGGTTCTCTCTTGTGGTTAAAGCCCCCATCAGCGACTTTGCTGGCACATTATTAATATGGCCAAAGACAAGCAAACTGCTGCCTGCGATCCAGCACTTGGGAGTTCGGGTTGGAGGTTACATAGCGAGAACACTAATCTTCTGGGCACAACAACCTCCATGATATAGGTTTTTTTGGGGGGGGGTTAGATCGCGTAAATATGAATGTGTTGTTAAACCCGTGACACAGCCATTTAGCCATTTTAGTAAGGTGTGTCATGTAAACAGAACATGCCGGTACTAGATACACTTATATTTACGCAGTGTAATCCAAATAAAACCCTGTATTATGTATGATATTGGTCGCGAAAGCCTACGTCTATAAAACTCACAACAACCTCGTCTGACCTGTCACTACATGGCTATTTTATCAATCTGGCTAAAGGTGCATCGAAGGTAGCGTGGTTCTCTTGTGCCCGCCAGGGCTTTAGTTCAGCTCGGAAAAGTCATGCCTAAGATTGGATTACAAATCATCAATTTGGCCAAAGTTGGAACCCTCCTGCTGTTCATTATCTGTGGTGGAACTTGCAGTTCCTACCTCGATGTAGTTGACAGAATTCCACATAGTCGCAGTCAGGTCCATTGATAATTCAGCCACTCATTGATTCACTCCAGTCACTCCAGATCACTGTTGGTCAGTCACCTCCTTGCCTTGTGACTCTTCTACAGTTACTACCATGGTTTCCATTTCCATTCACTGTGATTCCCCTACCCACGTTGAGGGCTCAGGCCATAGCACCAGGTTGGCTGATTCATCTCTACCACACTTCATCCAACCACCACACCTCCGGTCTCAGCACTTCGCTTTCTGCTGCTCTCCTCGTGCTGCCGCACGTTGGAATTCCCTCCCATCGTCTCTTTTCTTTCCCCAAGTTCGTATAACCTTGCTCAAACTTACACGTTCAAGAGTGCTGTTTGTTGCTGGCCGATTGCCATCTTTGGGCCTTTAGTACCTGCGCTCAACAACCGTGATAACAAACAAAAAATAAACACCGACACCCATCGCGTACACAGGTCCCAACCTGCAGGATGATGAGGTAGCCAGTAGACGGCAGTACAGCAAGTCGGCTGCTGACCTATCAAAACGAATGTCTCCAGTGTTATCATGTCACGTGGGTGGGTATTATAGAGGCACTCTGATTTACTCCCACAGGCAAAACTGCCCTCTGATGAATTTGTTAAACCGAGAGCCTGCGATGTAGTTGGGCTTTTCTGGATTCATAATAATAATATCTAATGATTGCAGAGTGCCGCTGAGACAGTGCAGAAAAGTTCCATATTGCTATGCGTGATGAATTAATTCATGGAGCCAATCACTCCGTAAACATTTTTTTAGAACCCTATCAGTGGTGCGCTGAGTCGACTCCTCACCTGGATATTATCTCACAATCTTACAATTTTGAGTTTAACCGATATTACCCAATAGCACCGTCTCACTAAACGTTCCATAGCATGGTAAATGTAGCGTGGCTCTAATTGTAAATTACTTCCTATAGCATATCACTTTCAAATACACACATATTAGCCATAGATATATTGCTGTCTGTTCGTGTTTGGTCGTTGACATGTGGAATTTTCGCCGCTGGATCACGGCCAACGGCTGAGTTAATCACCACCACATGCTAATCTGAGCTTTGACTTGATTGTTAGTTCCATGCCACAGCATTATCGTAATGTGTGTTAATCACATATGCTTGTGGCGGAAGTCAATGGCTCCACATAACAGCCACTTTAGATGATGGGCTCAGGTGACCCCGGCATGAATTTGAACTGACAATCTTCCGGTATTAAGATAAGCCGCTACAGGAGCAACAGTAGTCAATCACACGGATCAAGGATACTCATTATCATCGTTGTCATCGTCATGATCGATGTGTCACTTCTGTCAGTTCATTAGCGACGATGGGGCTGAACAGATTTGCTGGCATGGTTCCCTTTCTTGAGCCAGTATTACCGCTTCACTCAGTCTCAATCCTTCCTCTGCTAGGTCTCATCCACTTCGTCTGTCCACCTCGTTTCCTGTCTTCCCTTACTCCTGTTACCTTGCGCATTTGTGTTGCATCCCCAAGGTACAGGATCCTCTCCGGGCTCATTGAAGAATGTTGCTGTTACACAAATATACCCATCGGTACTGGCCAGAGCCAGATTAATTAGAAGGCCCCATTTATAGCATATTTTTGCATGTGGTTATCGGTGATTTGGATAACTATTGAATGCACTCTGCATGAAATATGGTGCAGTCTTAGGTTCGATTCCCTGGCTGAAACCCAAGATTGACTCATCCCTGCTGGCTTGAGTATTTTGTTACGGTAAATATTGAGGTGCCCTGTTTCACACAAAAATCTCCTGCTCTATTGAATTTCAACTCGGAGTTTGCATCTGCGTAGAAACAATCGTTGTGAAGTGCCTGCTGCTTTTTTCACCGCTGCTGCGAGTATTGCGTGATATGGCATCCACTCTGCCATATCCGTTCATGCTCGCTTGGTCAGCATTGCAAGGGCTGTTGGTGATGTGATTAGGCACAATTGCTTTATTTTTCTGCCAAATAAACTATTTAAACCTTTTTAATGAGGTAGGACCCACTGAACTATAGATCTTTTTTAGAAGCGTCCTGGACACAAATTATAGCTGAACAAAGTGGCTTATCACGTGAACATTTATAGCAACTTAATACTCTTAAACGCATGTTTCTTAATGTGGAGGGAACAACCGGGGGAACCAGAGAAAAATCCACGCGACCACAGAGAGAACATGCAAACACCAAATATATAGAGGCTTTTGAGTCAGGAACGAACCCACGACCTCCTGTATACCAGGCGAGGGATTTAACATCTCGCCACCGCAGCGCCCCAATGATCGAACCTATGATGCAGCCATTCCAGAGCTATAATGAAGCCCTCGGTTAACGGAGGCAGTCGTTTCAAATGTAAATTGTGCATGATACATGTGTAGTGTACTAATTCACAGACACGAGTCGGAGGTACTCTCTTTTTTATTCCGGCCTTCACAGCCTTAGGGGATAACCACACACCGGGTCGGGACAGCCAACATGCTGCCAGACCCACAGCTTGAAGAGAGCGAAGATCACGATGACAAAGGCACGACGAGTTCTATTCCAGATCTCAGCAGCCCCGACTGTGAGTCGGAGCTCGCCTTTTATCCTGCCCAGCGTGGCCAGGCTCCGCCCTCGGCCCCGCACCCCTCTGGTTCCCCCAGAGGGCTCCGTGCCTTGCCCACAGGTCCAACTGATAGAACGGGCTGTTACCCATAATTCCATTATCTACCAATCTCCCAGCTGCACGCGCTACAGTGACTCACTCAATGTCACTACATGTGTAGTGAGTTCAACTGAGTAGCAGACGTAGACTTGGAGGCAACACATTTATTCAACTCCAACACACGTGGTAACTTTCCCCTTAACAGAATAACAACCCATGGTGGTGACCACCAGGCTACCTGTACTAATTACAACGTAACTGCTACTACGGACCGGGGACCAAAAGCTCGGGTCCAGGTCCACGTGTTGGAGACTCGTTGAACGGAGAACATAGACGAAGAGTTCCTACAGGATGAACAACCCTGGGCCCTCTCAGGACCCGGCTTATATTCTTTGCGGCGTAGCTGGCTTCGCCCTTGGCCACGCCCACCTTCTAGAATCCTCAGGAAGGATCTGGATCCCAACCACGTTACCACCCCTATCCCCCACTTGGGGCCCCTTTGTAGACTTAACTGGTCACGTGTCCTCCCGGGTCAACCAGAGTGCCATGGCCTTTAGTAACCTCATCCTTCGGCCGGCACTCACACACCCTGTCCTGTAGGGGTTGGCACTGCACGCCAGGCGTGGTGTCATCTAGTGCTATCACTCAGCGCTCACCGGGCCCCTCTAGGGCCGGTACTACACCCACACCCTCGTGGTATCCGCGATGTTGTTCACCACACGCCGTGCCTCTCTAAGGCCGGCACTACAAGTTGACATCCCGCGATGTCACTACACATGTACACGGACCCTCATCCATATGAATGTTCATGTTGAATTTTTCTTTTCCCTGTATGTTAATTTCCATTGGTTTTGTATAATATCTATGTTGCCAAAATATTTCATGAAGCTCATACTCTTCCCCCTTAATGTATTGGGTTTAATTAAAATTTTCGTAAAATATTTTCTAAAGTTGCTGTGAATAGCAAATGTGAAAAATAAACCACAGTCATGCACAAATAGTTTGCTGAACAAAATTTTTTTGTTGGAGCGAGACAATTGGAAAAACACAACACGGCAGAACATGTACACATATGCGATTTGTATATATACGTCGATGATTGAAGGTGAATCATTCCCAAAGTGATGAAATTATGAGACAAACACAATTAGGATGGAGCGCTTTTCCTAGAGATTGCACGTTATAATGAAAAGCAGGAAAAGTCACGTTCTCAATAATTGTCTATTATCCTTACTTTGACGACCAGACACACGCACACTGACAAAGAAAATTGAATAAAGAGCATTTTTTTAAATATTTGAAAGCATGAAAATACGCACGATTGGATTACAATGAGAGACAGAGACAGAAAAACCTGGGGCATGGGAATCTTTATTTCAGAATAAAAATCTTTATTTAGACTGGAGGAACCTGACGAGCTTTGAAGCTCTTTCACAGATGCCGAGTGGGGGCGTGTCAAATCAGCAATGGTCATGCTGTGGCGATTTTGCTCCCCACCATTAGAATGCGAGAAATTTCTGGAGCCTTCTCGGGGGCTGCCAGCGGTGGTGAGCGACATCTCGCCCGTCCATTAAGGACGGGGAAGGCATTTTGTCTTCACTAAACAACACAACGCAAACACGCGTTTTTCGTTCGTGACGTCCTCCCCGACAGCTGGCAGAAGTAACGGTGTGAAGTTGCTTTGCACGGGGGCAGAACAACGTGCCGACAGCGGCATTAATGCTACAACAGCAAAAAAAAAAATACATTTCACCGCACATTTCCTGCTGAGACACAGGCTTATGAATCTTCGCTCCGGGGGTGAGCAAGATGTTGCACTTCCGCGCCGGCGAAGCGAAGGAATTAAACCGCACGTCGCACTGGTCAGACTGTTGGCCCTCTGCACGATCGTGCGTGCGCACGCTTTGACTCGTGCCGGCCGGTGCCTGTGCATTTGCGTTTGCTGCTCGCGAGACCCGTGCAGCAAAGGCAAGATCGTTCCGAGGCAGAGAGTCGAGGGAAATGAGGTGAAAATTACCAGCAGTACCTTCGTACGTTATGTAATGGATAAACACGTAAGGGGGGGGGGGGGGGGAAGCCACTCTCAGTGTGCCTCCCTCACACTAGAACAGTGCTATACAGAGACTTGTATAATCTGTATAAATGTATCACCAGTGTTGTCTCAAGTGTATTAAGCAGCGTATAGTTTCTTTCACTTGTCTTTGTTCAGTTTATATTTAAGCGGAAAGTCATTCTTCTAAAAGTCGTGTTCTCATGCGTACGGCCGTGTATTTGTGTATATTTATGCGGATATAATGCATAGGGGGGAGAGGTGGTGCTGTGATTAGCGCACTGCATTATGAACCCAGACACCTGACTTCGATTGCAGATCACGGCTAACATCAGTGGAGAGTGATATATGGACTGATCCTGGCCCCCCACATTCTTCAACCCTCACAGGCACAGCTTGGGAAGCCCTTCATACAGCAGTGGATTGACAAAGGACTGCCAGTTATTGTGTTTTTTTACAAACACTGTGTGTATAGCAGGATTGTAATTTCGATCGTCGGTCTATATTATCAGGTGGTAGACTACTAATAATCCTATCGATACGGGAGCGAGTTCAAATCGCAGTGATTGAAAATTCGACCCATCATCACTTCGTGGTGTATAAAATGCGCACCACCTGATGAAGCTGCACCTTTTGGTCACAGGTAAGCCAGTGCACACCGCGTGCAGAAATCAGTACTTGCCCAAGACCAAACATATGGAAACCGACTTTTAATTCTGCCAACTATTGCACAGATATTATGTTTGTCAAATGATAATAAATTCATGTTTTCTCAAGGTTAAGTTTAATAGTTATACGTGTGTGACATTTGCTTATTAATAGAATTAGATGCCTTTGGAAATGAAATACTTTTTTGCAATGTTTTTAATCTGTTGTCACTCTAACTTAACAAAGACATTTAGCTTTTCTCATTTGTGAGCAACTCGTTATCCACGAAAGGTCAACTCCCATGTTTGCTCTTTAGAATTATTTAAACTAATGGCTCAGTGCTCAGCCAAAAGTCTGAAATTTTAAACACTGACATATCTCACGTAGGCTCAAATTATACATAAATGTAAAATGGGATGAGATTAACTTCAGTATTTAGCTTACGCAAATAAATTATTCATTTTGCAAAGTCGGCTCATATATTTCTTTAAATTGAAGCTTTGCACTCAACTCTCATTCACCTATTCTTATTTGCAGACAGCTGTTATATACAGATGTCTGCCGAGCGTTGTAAGTTTCCTTCCAATTAGAAACCCTCTGCCATTCCGCTCTAATTAACGTCAGGAGACTCAGAAGCACACTGCACTGTAACTGAACATGTGCTTACATTTTCCTTAATTGTCTTAACCCTTTTCACCAACGGCGTGAGTTCCGGTGCCCACTCGATCCTCCGCCACTTTTAGATTCATCTTCGGACTTGATCAGTCTCTCATCCGGACCGTGATTCACTTGCGGGATGTTATAGGCGATGTTTGTGCGGCCGTTTTCGAGCAACGAATTAGCACCGCCACCTGCGTTCTTGATCGCTGTTGACGAAATTTCCTTCAAGGCATATGCCAGCAAGACTACCTTGCTGGCGTGTAGTTCCGTAACGTCTGACTTCAAAGAAAGTGGAGCCAAAAGAGTTAAAGAAGCACATGTTTCCCCCGCCCCCCCGCCCCCCAAAAAAAATTGGGGGCGATGCTTTCAACACTGATAGTAACGAGCTACTACGCGTAAGTGACTAATCCGCACACTTCTAGATCCCGTTAGCGTGTACGCGTGGTTGTATTTCGCTCCAAGTGTTGGAGTTCATATTTATTTGTTCTGTATTACTTTTACACAAAACATCAGTGCTTCATTTCCCCCCCCCCCCCCCAGCCACTGGAATTCACGTGCAAAGCAAAGAGCCAAACTTTTCCGTTCATTTAAGCCCAGGGCACCAGGGGTAAGCTTTGTTTTACGGCCTTTGTAGTTTGCTCATAATGTTAACACTAAACTTTTCCATGCGTGTGAGCTTCTGGAAGCACAGTAGGCTTAGCAGTCGTGTTCCCACTGCTTGGACGTGTGATGTGTAATAGTCCTTGGTAACAGAAGCCCACTCGGGTCAGGGTCAGGGGCAGCAAACTCTGCTCCATAGAACCCAATTTCATTTTGGCTTTTTGCGATGCCATTAAAATACTTGCCAGGTTTTAGCCAAAAGTCAGCGTCTCCCCGCTGAAGCGAGCATAGACACAACACTCTTCCCCACTGGCAGCCCATAACGCGGTGGTAGAAATCACGCAACTCCTTTGGCTGTCTCTCAATAAGGTGACCACCGTCGTTGTCTCAGAGAGTGAAACTTCGTTTATTGCCCCCCCCCCCCCAAGAAGGATGAGTCCAATGCCTGACCAGGATCTCTGCGTGCTCAACATTATTAACGCCTAACGAGTGGGCGCGGTTGGTGACGTACGGTGTGAAAGAAGTTCAACATGCATACATACAACATCACATTTATTAGTCACACTGTGACTGCGTTCGCAGAGCTCCTTGGCTAGGTTAACATATATACAGGTTCAGCTATTTTGTCATTTCGCATTAGGGCCTCCCCATGTTGTGGGTTCTTGGGGGTCTTTTGAACATACTTCATCACCCTGGTCAGTGCGAGTTAGCGAAGGTAGAGAGCATAGCTGAGGAAGCCTCGAGTACAGTACAACAACAGATTTTGCAGCACTCCCCTCTGCCACCCGCATCGTAACACATTGACAAAGGAAATGGAGCAATAGCTGACAAACGTGCAAAGAAGCATGGATAGACACGTGCTTGGAATTGCATTGAGAGACAGAGAGAGGAACACTGGGGTTAGGAAACATACCGCGGGTTACTTAAGGCATGATTTTACCGCCGTTAAGAAAAGTAAGTTATACTGGGGGATCAGAATACATCGCCCGAAGATCATGGACGGTCGATGGACGAAACTGGAGCTGGAATAGCAGCCCAAGTGGAGTAAAGGTGCTCCAGAGGATGACCACCGAGCTGATGGAGTGATGAGATCAGCTCATGTTCAGGATAGGATTGCATGGGATGGCGGAGAGGCCTTCGTTTGGCAGTGGATAGATGATGGCTCACGGTGATCACTCTGAACTAAACACAGCATCCCCGTATTCCTAGAAGCCGCCATGGTCGATGGTCAAGGACAATAGTGCAGAGGATGCCAAGGAACGGAACGCGTCCGAGGGTCACGCCTGTCAGGGAGATGGAGCGATGAAGTCAGCTGATGCGTGGGAGCCGGTTGGAATGTTGCATCGTGATGCCGTGAGAGATGGCGATGGCATTTGTGAACGAGGCCTTAATCCAGCAGTGGAATTATCACGATTACGACCCCGCAGCGCTGCGTGAGCTTGCGTGCGCGTGCACGTGTGCGTCTGCTTCGCCTGGGAGGAGTGTGCGGTGTGGTGTGTAAACATCAGCACTGCAGAGACAAAGACGTACATGAGTGTGGGGAGTGATTCTGACCACATCACCCCCTCGTGTATCGTACTAGCCTTTAGGGGCAAGCGCTTATAGAAATTGCCCCTTAAGCCAGTGAGGCTGAACAAGGAATCTTTTTTTGTGTGTGCATGGGTGCGACTGCGCGTATCCATTTGTAAATTCTAGTTACATCATCATTCTCAGAGCGAGGCGCTGTCAAGCATTGTCTTGTTGGTTTACACCTGGAAATGTCATGCTCATTCATCTTGCCGTACGATTGTGGCCGTGGATGGGTCCGTTGTGCTCCCTTTGGGGAGTTGCACCCAGACAGAAAACGAAATAGCGACGAGCCAGTGAAATTATGCCGCTGTATTTAGCGTTTTCCGTATAATTACACGCAATATTGATTTCGCTTGCCGCGTGAATAACATATTTATTTAATCAAAGGGATGCTCACCGACAATTCACACAATCTTTTACTGTGTGTGTATATTTTGTTTCGGCTATTTTCATTTTAATTACATCCCTGCATTGCATTATTTTTGAAGGTGTGCTATTGAACACATTTGTCATTTGATTGTTCTGTAGATAGCACGTACCGGTGCATGACCTTAGCATTGCATTTGGTTCCACGTTGCTGTAATGCATATTTGTTGTTGCTGCTTCTTCTGTGTTTACAGGGATCCGACCTTCGCAATGGGAATGTGAAAGGAAGCGTCCTCACTGGTAAGAGGGGCCCTGTGTCGTGCCTTGAAAAAAAAAATCAGGGTTCGCATTTCAAACGGCAAAATAAGGATTTTATTTTTAGTGGGTTCGTGATATTGTTTTTACTTTTCTTTGTGCACATTGTCAATCCATGGCGAATGCACAACTCAATTATAAACATGAAAGATCGAGCGCTGTTATGAGAGATGCTGGGTAAACGCATACTTGGAATTGTTTGTAAAAAAAACATTGCAAATGCTTGCGTTTATGTCGACCCGTAAAATATCGTTTAAAATTGCATTTCAAACCATATTATTTTAATGGTTCGTTTTTTTGCGCCACTTGTCAAATCAAAATTAAAGTCTGGTCCTTTGCGCAAACCTCGCTGTGCTGGTTCTACTCAATTAGCATCGTCTTGACCCGGAGCCAGTAGTGGAAATCCGAGTTGCTCCATCATGAACCCATCCGTACACACATTGGGTGACTAATATTGACGACTCTCAAACTGCTTCTCATTTTACTGATAAGGCACAGGGAGGCTGAGTCACCCCGCCCCGCCGCCCCCCCCCCCTCCCCCAAATTGTGAATCAAGCACTCAGAGTGCATTCCGTCAAATGACCATAGTAGTTATGCAGTCACGCTAAGAAGGCCCGTGCGAACGCAGTGGCAGCGTGAAGGTCATCCGGACATGGTGACTTGTAAGGTCCTCCATTCAGTTATTCAAGGCGAGCCTTTAATCAAACGCAGCTGGGTGTGCATGCATGCACGCCCAGCTGTTGATACAGTGAAGAGTGATTAATTAATAGTTGTGTGTTTAACAGCATGGCGGCTGGCTTCAGATGGGCATTGGGGGTGTTTGTTTGCTTGGCCGGTCGAGGGGCTGAACTTCTTATTCTTCCTCCTTGGACCCTGGCGGCAGGTTTGTGAGAATTCCTAAGTCAAAACAGAGGTCCAGAGGGAGTGGGTCAATAATTTGGCTGCATCTGAATGAAGAGTCTGGAAGCTGAGTAGGTTTGCATCAAGGGTGGTTATTGCCAGGGCTGATATATGAATGGTTACCTCTATTGTTTTTATGTCTCAGGAAAGCCTCATTGAGTCCCAGGACTATTTTTAGGTGGGTCCTGAGGGAGCGAAGATTTCTGTGTTTCCTGATAAAGTAATTTTGTAATGTTTCAAATTTGGCACATTTAGACCGTGGAGAGCGGCACACCATTATCATACTCTTCGCTCTGAAACAGGCAGGGCGTATTTTCTGGGTAATACACCCGCATTATTAACCAGGGCGGCCTACCGGATTCAAACTGCTAACCATCTTCAACAAGTTGCAAATGTACTTCTACTGGGCCACGTGCCCAATTGTGAGAGGAGAGGCCAATTGAGGGTTCGGGGATACCCTGTTATATGTCAGTGAGTGTATATGTGTGTACCCATAGCCATGAGTTTACTTGCGTGGGCGTCTATATATACGAGAGTATTTGTGTAGGGGTGTGTGTATATTTGTCAGTGCAATTATGTGCGGGTATACGGTCAAACAACCACTTCTTCTTTACGTGTGTGTTTTTTTCATACGTATGTACAGTATGTTGAACTTATTTCGCACCGTACGTATGCATATGTGTTCCTTTGTCCACGTGATTGTGAATATACAAGTTTGCTGTGTTGTACGGAGTATCATACATTTGTAAAAAATATATATGACTCATGATTAATTTGGCAAAAGACGGCTGGACACAATGGCCCTTCTTGCGGGCGCTTTGATTTAACAATCGAGCAGACAGTGTGCTTTCAGAAACACATTATCTTGAAACGCATTATCAGTTGGACCAATATGCAGGCTTAAAGTGACAAGCCATGGATGTTGCAGGTAGCACTCTAGGCCCCTAGACCATTTGGCCTTTTAGAATGGATCAATATCGATCCTTCAGCCTCGCTCATTCCACAGACATGCGTTGCCTTCAGTTGACCCTTTAAGTCCTCCCTTTGGGCCAGCGAAAACCACAGGGAAGAAACGTACGTATGTACGTAGAATTTCTTTCACACCGTACGTAGCCAACCGTGCTAATCGGGGGTGCGGGGGAAGGACAAACAAACTAAACACTAAAAGCACTTCTAAAGTCATGAGTTTTCAATCTAGATTTAAAAGTGTCGATTTAAAAGCTCCAGTGGCTTCCTAATATCGGAAGGAAAAGCATTACAGACGGCCGCAGGAGCGCAGCTGAATAATAACTTTAAGCGGAGATCCCAAATAAAATAATACGGAATTGTAATTTGCAGCCCTTGGGCAGTCGATTGCCGAATGAAGGCTTCTACACAACGTGTCGGTCATCGGCGTTGTTTGACTATACTTCACCACGCTGGTCAGTGCGGGTTGGTAGAGGCAGACTTTTTTTGACTTTTAAACAACTTTTATTGCCGCCAGCAGCAAAAGCACTGGAGGCGATTTCGATATGAAACTCACAAAGTCTCCAGCAAACAAATGAAAATAAACGTTACAAATCCACGCGCTGTGGCGCTAAAAAGCACCGAGCACAACATGAAAGAAAAGTCACGTGGTGGTTGTGGTGGTGATCGCGCACGCCACGTTGACGAGCGAGCGCTTCAGAAGGTGAACACGAGGGTGCCGTCCACGCTAGTACAGAGGGCTTTTCCGGCTCCCCAGCATTCGAAGAAGACGTGCACATCACCGACATGTGTGTGGTATGCGTGCTCCAGCCGGAGCCGTGCCTTAAGCAGGCCTCTGAACACTGGAAGCACAGAGCAGCCGTCAAGTGTCACCTTCCAGCATATTTTTTCTCGTTCTTCTGTACACCGCCATCTTCGCCTGAGCACAGGCGAAGTTGGCGAGGTAGAGGCAGAGAGCTGAACTGTGGACCGGTTTTTGTCGTCGTGCGCCGATGTGGCCCAAAACCCAGCACAATGGACGCTGTCAGGCCCTATTGACCTCGGGGCGGTGAAACACAACGTGCTGCTTGGCGTTTTGTATTGTGCACGATCAGGAATCCAATCGTCTGCGTCACCAAAATTGTACCACAGCAACACTGCGACTGTGCAGGTTTTCATGGTTTGCGCTGTGGGGCTCTGTTATTCGGGTCATACCGCGTGTTGCTTGGCACGATGCCATACGTTTTTTCTCCATGTGATGGCAACTTCCTGAAGAAGGTTCTCGAAAAAGTTCCCAGCACGTGGAGCGTAATGTCGGACATCGTACCGAGCAACAACCTCGATAAACATTGGAGAGACGAGCTGAGCACCATCCCCTTGCTCGTTTGAGTGGTGGGACACTTTGAATTAAATTTTATTTGGGATCGGTACCCAGTATTATTTTATTTCTGATCATATGCCAATGGTGTGGTCTTGAGACATTCTCATTAAGTGAAGAAACGTGATTCCGAATCTCTCACAGCCAGCAGAGTACCATACCCCTGAGCTCTTATCTGGAGCCACTTCAGTTGACCTCTCTCACCCAGCACTGGAGATGATTTATTTCCTGCTGTAGAGAGAATGTTCATCGTACCCTTCGTCCCACTGTATTCTTACATGTTTTCCTCATCGCTGGAAAATGTCTAATATACGAAAAGAAACCCCGTACATGTGACATGTGACGGGTTTATTGTGCCGAGACAAAGGCAGAAATAACCCGACAACACATTGGCGAGATGCACATCACGCTGAGTGCTACACCACCGCCCCTTTTACAGAACGTACACACAACTTGCTTTCAAATCTATGCGTGTGCATGTACGCACGTTGGCCTTTAAAAGCTGTGGAAATTCCTATAACGTGTCCTTAACGGAGACTCGGCCATAATTCATAGGTTGCTCCCCTCCCCACCCCAACATACATGCTTGCAATGGACAGATACCACTTAGAGTAACAATACGAATTTGTCATGTCCTTAGAATGGCAGACGAGAGGATTCCTGAGGTCCATCAGCAGACAGGAGGAACTTGCCTCGAGTGTACACCAAGGCCATGCTTTTCAATCAGGGTCGACAGAATCAGACATTTCATTAAGGGGAACAGAAACACCTTTGTGGGCATTGCTTTGATTGTTTTTTAGTTATGTTGTAGTTACTCAGGAAAACCTCACTAATTAACTCTCATTAATCTATTTCAAAACGAGGTACTCATTTTTTTATGTTTGGCCAATTCCTTAAAGGAGCGTTCTCCATGTGGCATGTAAGCCCAGAAGACCCACAGAATACCCCACATGCACGAGGGGGACGACACTCAAAAGCGAGTGCAGAGTGATCATGATGCTACTTAATCTACTGCTAGCGTGTGCGTAAGTCAGGTCATGTGACTGGTTTACGCATATTTTTTTTCACTTTACCAGGTAAGACCCACTGAGCTGTATAGCTCTTTTTCAGAAGCGACCTGGCCACAAATGGTAGCTCAGCGAAGTGGCTTATCACGTGGAAATTTCTAGCAGCGAAATACTCTAAACGCATATTTGTAAATGTGGAGGGAAAAACCGGAGGACCCGGAAAAAAAATCTACGTGACCACGGGGAAAACATGCAAACTCCAAATATACAGACGTCAGGGTCGGGATTGAACCCACGATCTCCTGCATACCAGGCGAAGCAGTTAACATCGTCGCCACCGTGGCGCCCACGGTAGCGCCACGGGATCATCCCAGCATGATCCCAGCCACACCTGATTTATGAGTTTTGGCCACAGGTTTGTGACACCACACTGTGAGTCAAATGCTTTCCAATCGATAGAGACATTGAATTTGGCTCCACATATAAACACACACTTAGAAATGCATATTGCTCCACGTCTGAGGACCATTGTCTATTTCATGACCTTCATCAACACAGCAGCCAGATACGCAGGTGATTAATATGATTAACACTATAGCTGGTATCATTTTCCTGGCCTGGTGGCCAACAATATCAAAACCCAGTCTTGGGTTGACTCAGCCCATCATCTCCCTCGGGTCAATGAAATATAAAACCATTTTGTGGGAAGTCCACAGTCGTTATTCGATCAAGGGACTGTCGAATTACAGGCTTAGGGCTGTTAATAGAGATGCATGACATCTTATTGCTCGTTAAGCGGGTAGACGAATTCACTTCCTTGTGAGAGGCTCCACCAATGCTGCGTTTACACGGCCAATGGAGAATTGACCAGTGCCGTGCTGGCCCATTATTTTGCTGCTTTCAATGTCTACACGATAAGCCACTTCGTTGAGCTATCATTTGTGGCCAGGTCGCTTCTGAAGAAGAAGCTAATAGCTCAGTGGCCTTTACCTGGTAAGAGAGAAAAAAAACATAGTTTAGTTTTATTTGTATATATTTTTAAGTGATTTGTTCACCTTTCCTATATCATGCACCCCTGTCGCGTTGTTGTACTGTTGTTGTAACGTTGTGACCCGCCCCTACTTGAAATCTGTGAAAAAAGAGCCGTCTAGTTCATCGGATTCCTCCAGTGTAAATAAATATTCTGATTCTGAAGAAAACTTTCAGAGTCATATGGCTCCGTCAGCTCGGCCCCTACCACTCAGCTCCCAATGGCCACTCTTCCTTCTGCAGACCCAAGGCAGGCCACATGCTCGGAATAGCGTACATGATCCCAAGACGATAGCCATTATTTGTTATATATTTTTCCGTAGTAAATGTTTTTGTTATAATACAAAAAAACGTGGCACAGAAGTGGATCTAAGCAAGAGTTCCCATGCCCGCATCCGTCTGCTGCGTTTTCCCCATGACGTCACAGCAGTTTCCTGAGGGTGGTCTGAGTGAAAGTATGGCGGAGCACTATCACGCAGCCTTGACTCAGAGAGCCATGTGACTTGGTTAGTGCCACCGTAGCTCGGTCAGCCTCCTGCGAGAATAAAACCCGTGCCCAACTTTCCTGGTTTGGAAAACCACACAGGCTCACTTCCCATTCGTCATGGAGATGTAGCCCAACTCTGATTTCGTTGCGAGCGCTTGTCCCACTCTGTGCGATCCGATTTTGGAAAATCTCTAAAACAGTCTTCGGTTCATGCTCTTTGGTTATTTTTTGGTAAAGTCACGTAGGTATAAAATAAAATAAATTAATTTACGACGTTTCGGAAGTAACACAAGCGTCCGTCATCAGGTGGAACAGCCACAGCAAGAAACAAATTTCTGTAGTGGGCAAAAGAGCTGCTTGTATTTTATACCTACGACGTGACTTTACCGAAAGAACCAAAGAGTATGGAATCCTGCAGTCAGGAAACTCCAGATCTAGTCTTCGATTCATCGCCCTCTTCATGGTCACGCCGAATGCCATCACATCCTCGTCCACAACGTGTGTGTGTGTGTACGCTGCACTTCTTTCGCGCCGTACGTAGCCAACCGTGCTAATTGGAGGTCCAACTTCTCACCCTGTCTCCTTTGGCCTCGTCCCTCTTTTACTTTCCCTCCATTTTTATGATCTGATCTTTCTTCCCAGCAAAGCCGTCCGACCTTCTGGTCGCATGTCCGAACGATCTTCGTCGATTCTCGCTCAATGTCTCCTCTTTCGATGCTGCCTACTCTCCACTGGAGATCTGTAAACCAGTGGACATCTGTGAAAAAAAAGCGATAGAGCGCATCGGATTCCACCAGCGTAAATAAATATTCCAATTATGGTTATCTGACTTCTTCGATTGTAGCACAATCTTTTCTGCTGACTCCACAAATGCATCTCAGCCTTCTACTACTTTCCGTCACCCTCATCATGTGGCATGGCTCTTAAGGCTTATTTCCAGGAGAGTTTTGATTGTAATTTGTGGTTAATTCCTTTGTGAGGGTTTTTTGTACAAAGAAGGAAACCAGACTTCCCTCAAGCAAACATCACACAAGCAAGGAGACAACGCTCAAAGATCCACTCCATTGAAAGCTGTACTACCTCCTGAAGAAATGTCATTGCTGCTAAATCCAATCTTTAAGTAAACCAGTCCGGTTTCTTTAAAGCTATTAAACAAAGCACGACAATTCCTATTTCATTCTGCAAGACAATTAAATGACAATTGGAGTTGAACAAAAGTTTCCCGTTGAGTTTCCAGGAACATGCATTATGCGCCAGTTTCATTATACATGTTATTGTTGTGCATTTGTTTATTTCGTAATTTCTTTTTAATTGTGAAGCATATTTTTTCGTATTGATGTTGTATTTACACACACAAAAAGCAGACAATAAATGGCCAATTTACATTTTTTGTACGGTAGAGACTTGATCAACAACGTTAATATTTACAACGTTCACGTGTTGAGGTTTGGTGGCTGAGCCAGTGGCCAGCCCCAGGAGTGTGCCTCATGGCGAACATCGCAAACGCTCCATAATAGAGGTTTTTGGGTTAGATCGCGTACATATAAATGTGTCGTTAAACCTTCCACCACCCGACACAGCCAATTCGTAAGGTTTGTCACGTAAACAGAGCATGCCATTTCGGCACTAGTACAGCACACCGGTGTGTTGGGGAGCAAATCCACAACAAACAATACAAACAATTTTAATAATTCAAAGTATAGAGAAGGAAAGCAAATAATGAAAAATAAATACATGAAATAGATAAATATTAAGTATATACACAAAAGTGTGATGTGGCTTGACCATACCTGGTCACCTTTGTCTTCCCAATGCTGATGTTCTCAAACTGCATCAGATATTCATTTAAGGATGAGCTGATTTGAATTTGACCCAGGACAGATTATAAGATGCCATGTGTTGTTGATATTATCCAGGGCTGGGAATTCAACACAAGACATTGTGATGCTAAGGCAGTGTGGTTTCACTGCACCTTCTCCTACAGTCTGAAACATTAAACAGGGGATCTCTATTTTCGACAACCATGCACACATGTAGTTTAGTGTAAAATAATTATCACCATACGCCAGATGTTTGGCTCAAAAAGCCATTTTTCTCATGTCTCAGAAAATACTCTGTCATTTAGATGTGAGCACATTGAAAATTCAGCCCAGAAGCTCTTGAGTCCCATTCCCATTGAGGTTATATGAACATTTTTGAGAAATTTACAAATCTTCCGCTGCTCATGTCCACCCGGATATCACACAGGTACAGATGCTGAAAGACGATAGATAGGTAGAACAGGGGAGAATAGACTTGCAAGAACAAGGTGACTCTCCCACGTGACGTTAAGGGGCCGTCCATAAATGACGTCACGCACCTAGGGGGGTTGGGGGGGGTCAGACATTTGTGACGATGTGTGACGAGGGGGGGTAGGGGTTTAAGAAATGTGACGTCACATCAACATGCGCATCTTTAAATATAGATAACACGTTCTACTTAATTAAATATACTTTTTTTAATAAATGTTTTCTCCTACAACATCAGAGTTCAGCGCCACATTAAACACGCACGACAATGACAATAGTTTAAAGCGATTTGAAGCATGTTTTATTTTTTTTTGGGAGGGGCAGAGCTTTGTGACGTCATATTTGAGGGGGAATCTGACTTTTTCGTGACGCCGTGTGACGATGGGGGGGGGGGGGGGGCAAAAATCGTCCAAAATCGTGTGACGTCATTTATGGACGATCCCTAAGTGTGCATATGTGCTGGCAGCACCTTTAATTTTTTTTAATACTAATTTAGTACAGTAGCGCCCCTCTTAACGACGGTAATTGGTTCCACGAAACCGGCCGTTAAGTGATTTGGTCGTTAAGCGAGTATAGGATATAAAGTACATCAAGAATTAAAAAGAGATGTTTCCACTTCAAAGTGCACCAGGCACTGAATGTTAACAATGCCCCAACGCTCATGAATGGGCGTCGCTGATTGGCCGAGGCCTGGCCAGACTGTCGTTAACAGCGGAATGGTCGGTAAGCGAACACGTTGGGCTTCATGGAGGCCCGTCGTTCGGCAATTAGTCGTTAACAGGGGTGGTCGTATACACTACACTATGTACTACACTACTATACACTACGCTACTATTAACTACACCACTATACACTACACTATACACTACACTATGTACTACACTACTATACACTACACTACTATACATTACGCTACTATTAACTACACCACTATACACTACACTATACACTACACTACTACGTACTACACTGCTATACACTACACTACTATACACTACACTACTATACACTACACTACTATAAACTACACCACTATACACTACACTATACACTACTACGTACTACACTGCTATGTACTACACTACTATACACTACTCTTTGGTTCTTTCGGTAAAGTCACGTAGGTAGAAATACTATACACTACACTACTATAAACTACACCACTATAAACTACACTATGCACTACACCATACACTACACATTGGGCTCTATGGAGGCCCGTCGTTAAGCGATTAATCATTAACAGGGGTGCCCCTTAAGAGGGATTCTACTGCACAGTACGCTGGCATTGACGCCATTCTCATATGGCAAGGCTCTCACGAAGGCGCCTGTGGTTGTTTCACAGGCGAAGTCTGCGGTGACTTCACAGAAGGGGGCCAAATCTTGCTGCTTGTAATCCCAAGTGACTAATTTGCGATGCAATTGAGTGCCGTCACGGGGTCTTTTAATGCCCGCTGTGAAGCAGGCTACGTGAGACAAGATTAATCTTGCATCTCATGCGCAACTTTTTCACCTTCACACTGATTCTCAACGCATGTAAGTGTGTATGTTGAACTTCTTTCGCGCCGTACATAGCCAACCGTGCTA
Source organism: Petromyzon marinus (assembly GCF_048934315.1). Taxonomy (NCBI): domain Eukaryota; kingdom Metazoa; phylum Chordata; class Hyperoartia; order Petromyzontiformes; family Petromyzontidae; genus Petromyzon; species Petromyzon marinus. The sequence continues at coordinate 11,034,649 of NC_133677.1, forward strand.
AACGGAGGTGCTTAAAGTGCTGGTTCTAGACTATGATTGGTCGAACGCTTTCGCCGTTGGGAGTACCAGCTATGATTATGATTGTGCTTGTTTACCCATTAAGGTCTCACTGAGTCTCAAGACACTTTTTTTTCAGTAGGGTCCTGTCAAATGTGTTGCAGCAGGGGTGAATTGCTGCTGCTGCATGTGTCATCATCATTGAGTAAATTCCAGCTGATTTTATTTTTTTTCACCATTAGGGATGTAGTTTTACATTGTGTGTGTGCGTGTGTGGTTGTGTGGGGAGCGGTAGTGTAGCGGTCAGCGCTCCTTTGCGCGACGAACTCGGTGGCCCAAGTTCGATTCCCGCTCACGGCCTGCACCGGTCCTGGGCGTCCCCTAGGTCGACTCAGCCTTATATGAGTACCTGCTTGCAGTATCTAAAACATCGCCACTAGGGAGACAAAGGCGGTCGTGCGTGTGGTTGATGGCCTCCTTCATAGGTGCTCGCTAATGTGGCCGGTATGGGCTTAATGAATGCAATGAATCACGCCGTACAATTAATTTATAATAGTTATAATTATCAATGGAGTTAATGATGACCATGGATTGGACCCATAGACTCACGTGACTGCGCAGTAGGCCACGCCCACCAGCCGAGTAATCTGTTCAGGACAGGGGGCATCTGTTCAGATTGGGATGGACGCTGTTACAAGATGCACGAATGCTCCTCAGAAGAACACTTGGTGATAGAGAGTTGCCGTTCCACGACCCTCCGGTGTCTCTCGTTGGTGAAGTCACTCGATCCTCAAGAGGAGGGAAGAACACAACGCCGAGTATCCGGATACTCATTGCCTCCGAACTCTATTGTTTAACACATGTGTATCTGGCAACGAATTTGCATGTTCTGTTTACGTGACAAACCTTACAAATACGGATGTGTCGGGTGGTGGCGGGTTTGACGACACGTTTACGCGATCTAACCCAAAAAAACCTCTTATCGTCTATCGTTGTTGTCTTTATTAATCGGTCTGGCCCCTTGTTACAATCACCGGGAGGAGAGGGATTGGGCGAGCCGGTTACACTAATAGCACTTACCCCAACAGTCTGTTGAGGCTTCATAGCGATGTGAGAAAACTGGAGAACCCGGAGGAAATCCATGTAGTGCAAGGGGAGAGAATGCAAACTCCTCTCACTCACACAAAAGACAAACCTCCCCCTTTTTAGCCTGTAACAGGTAATGGCGGAGCCAGGATTTTCAGGTAGTGGGGGCAACCCCTCCAGCAATGAAAAATGATAGAGGAGTTGTTAGTAAGTAAGGACTTGTTAGTAAGTAAGGAATTGTTAGTAAGTAAGGACTTGCCCCTTGCTTTTTATTCTACGCGTGTGCGGCGATAGTGCAGCCATCGATCGAGGGTCGAATTCGAACCGCGTTGTGTGATCGGCATCGCGCTCGCTGAAGGTGTTGATGCCTTCAGGGAAGTCGTGTACTCTGTAGACGCAACTGCGCACAATTCTGTCAGTCACTTCTAACTGCTTTGCCGTTACTTATTGCCAATTATGGACTATTGTCCTATCATCTCATAGAGTCCCTGGCATGTAATAATATGCTACACAGTGGCAGTGGCGGTCACAAAATGCCGATTTATTACTAATAAACCCCAATGATCCGATCGAATCTTCTTTGGTTCTTTCGGTAAAGTCACGTAGAATGAGAATAAAATAATAAATTGATAAAATAAAATAACACAATAAATAACACAATCATTCTACGTGACTTTACCGAAAGAACCAAAGAAGATGAATCATTGCAGTCACGAAAGCTTTAAATCGAAATTTGATCCGATCGAAATTAGGGATTTAGTTCGGATCATTGGGGGGGCACGTGCCACCCCCCCCCCCCCCCCCCCACTGGCTTCGTCAGTGGTAACAAGTAGTTGGGGCAAGAGCAGTTGGCTAATAGCACCCATGGAGGTCATCACGGCTGGCGAGGGAGCGGGGTGTAGCCAGCACCAACTACGCTTGGCAACCTTTTTTCTACCCAGTGCTGGTGTTTTACACACGCTGGGCCAGATACCTATTCAAGACCTAGTCAACCAAGGGAGCAATGTTAGGATGGCAGCCACACCATTAGGGTGCCGTTGTGGTGAGATGTTAACTACCTCGCCTGGTGTACAGGAGGTCATGGGATCAATCCCGCCACTGACGCCTGCTGCTGTATATTTGGAGTTTGCATGTTCTCCCTGTGATCGCGAGGCTTTTTATCAAGGTCCTCCTGTTCTTACCCCTCCACATTTAGAATCGTGCGTTTGGAGCCTTTAGCTGCTATACATTTCCACGTAATAAGCCACTTCGTTGAGCTATTATTTGCGGCCCGATCACTTCTGAAAAGAGCTACAGTGAGGGACAAAAGTATTTGATCCCCTGCTGATTTTGTACGTTTGCCCACCGACAAAGAAATTATCAGTCTATAATTTTAATGGTAGGTTTATTTGAACAGTGAGAGACAGAATAACAACAAATCCAGAAAAACGCATGTCAAAAATGTTATAAATTGATTTGCATTTTAATGAGGGAAATAAGTATTTGACCCCTCTGCAAAACATGACTTAGTACTTGGTGGCAAAACCCTTGTTGGCAATCACAGAGGTCAGACGTTTCTTGTAGTTGGCCACCAGGTTTGCACACATCTCAGGAGGGATTTTGTCCCACTCCTCTTTGCAGATCTTCTCCAAGTCATTAAGGTTTCGAGGCTGACGTTTGGCAACTCGAACCTTCAGCTCCCTCCACAGATTTTCTATGGGATTAAGGTCTGGAGACTGGCTAGGCCACTCCAGGACCTTAATGTACTTCTTCTTGAGCCACTCTTTTGTTGCCTTGGCCATGTGTTTTGGGTCATTGTCATGCTGGAATACCCATCCACGACCCATTTTCAATGTCCTGGCTGAGGGAAGGAGGTTCTCACGCAAGATTTGATGGTACATTGCCCCGTCCATCGTCCCTTTGATGCGGTGAAGTTGTCCTGTCCCCTTAGCAGAAAAACACCCCCAAAGCATGTTTCCACCTCCATGTTTGACGTGGGGATGGTATTCTTGGGGTCATAGGCAGCATTCTTCCTCCAAACACGGCGAGTTGAGTTGATGCCAAAGAGCTCCATTTTGGCCTCTTCTGACCATAACACTTTCACCCAGTTGTCTTCTGAATCATTCAGATGTTCAATCGCAACATCAGACGGGCATGTATATGTGCTTTCTTGAGCAGGGGGACCTTGCGGGCGCTGCAGGATTTCAGTCCTTCACGGCGTAGTGTGTTACCAATTGTTTTATTGGTGACTATGGTCCCAGCTGCCTTGAGATCATTGACAAGATCCCCCCGTGTAGTTCTGGGCTGATTCCTCACCGTTCGCATTATCATTGCAACTCCACGAGGTGAGATCTTGCATGGAGCCCCAGGCCGAGGGAGATTGACAGTTCTTTTGTGTTTCTTCCATTTGCGAATAACCGCACCAACTGTTGTCACGTTCTCACCAAGATGCTTGGCAATGGTCTTGTAGCCCATTCCAGCCTTGTGTAGGTCTACAATCTTGTCCCTGACATCCTTGGAGAGCTCTTTGGTCTTGGCCATGGTGGAGAGTTTGGAATCTGATTGATTGCTTCTGTGGACAGGTGTATTTTATACAGGTAACAAGCTGAGATTAGGAGCACTCCCTTTAAGAGTGTGCTCCTAATCTTAGCTCGTTACCTGTATAAAAGACACCTGGGAGCCAGAAATCTTTCTGATTGAGAGGGGGTCAAATACTTATTCCCCTCATTAAAATGCAAATCAATTTATAAAAATTTTGACATGCGTTTTTCCGGATTTTCTTGTTGTTATTCTGTCTCACTGTTCAAATAAACCTACCATTAAAATTATAGACAGATCATTTCTTTGTCAGTGGGCAAACGTACAAAATCAGCAGGGGATCAAATACTTTTTTCCCTCACTGTATTTAGCATAGTGGGCTTTTCCTGGAAAATACATTTTTTTAATAGTTTTAGTTAATTATCCCGTGCCACGCAGTGCATCCTATAGAGGGATGCAAACCAGGGCTGCCGCAATGCCCTTCTGTTGTTCCTTTGGAGATGTCAATTATTCATTACAGAGGCCACAGAGTAATGCGATTGTTTACTGCAGAGCGTCAGGAATTCGTTTTGTAAAAAAAATTCATTTTGCTCTCAAACATCAACTTTTTATAAGTGATATTGAACTGAGACTGGTCTGTTTACGTGCTTCATTTCTAAACACACTGGTTTTTTATTCGTTTAGCAATGGTATTAGGATATGAGAGTGATAATAATAATTAAAAGCCAAGGAAATGTATCTCCATTCTGAAATGAACATAGTGATAGCACCCATCTCTATTGATGACCCTGAGGTGGCAGTGGAAATTCCACATTCTCTTGGTGGGAGACAGCCACTCCCAGAGAGGACCGCTATTGATTACAAATTATTCCTTTATATGGGTAAGCTTGACACAACTACCTTTTGATGTTAATAGATGCTCACTAACAACAGTAGCTGGGCCAACATTGTAGGATAAAATCGGGATCCCTTTGAGATATATGGTAAAATAAATGTAAATAATTCGTTAGAACAATCACATATTTAGCAATAACAAATACATTCCACAATATAACAATCATGTGAAAGTTAAAATTCGTTGTCTTCTTACTTACAGGAGCATTGGGTGGAATTGATCTTTCTGGCCATGAGCCAATCGTGAAATTTCAACATTCCGATGACAGGAGCTCGTTTCCATAGAATAACCATTGTTGATTTCCCATGAAGTGGTACCCATTGTAACAATTGATGGATGATGGGCAGATTCCAACATGCGACCAGGACTCTAACGCGTGACCTTATTGTGAGCCGAGCACATTAGCCAACAATGCCACTCAGCTAGATTTTCTTTAAGTATTGAGATTGCAAGAGTTAAAGTCCGGTCCCTTTTGAGGAAAGCAAGCAGGGCTGAGTCAGATCCATCCAGCATGCTTAATGACTTGGATGAATTGAATTCAGCTCGCTAGCCCACAAGTCAATTTGAAAAGTTGTCAAAGTTGGAAAGAAATGGGAAATTATAGAAAGTTACACTTTTCGTAATGGCTTCATTTTTCAAAGTATGGCTTTGCGCCACAATTCAGGTAACAAATGCGAATAGAGGATTAATTAACATGACCTGTTTTGTGCCCATGCTGTGCACGAGGTGCGATGTGGAATATTTTAAGAGTGGCACGCATTCATGCTCTGCTGTTAATGGGTGCTCACCAGATGAACACTTGATTAATTGTGCTGCTACGTTGGGAATAAAACATCGTTTGAGAAAATTTGTTTTACGTTCACCCATATAACTCCCACATGAACTCCTCAAAAGGCAATTTCAATGTGCCTTTGCCATTACTATATTGCATAAATATTTGCGAAGGTTTGATAGGTTATTAGCGGTTTAACAAATGCGAAACATTTACTCACTAATGAATTTAAATCGCTTTGAATTTAGGAGCAGATGTTTCACTTTAACTTAATCTTAATGTTGCATTTATACAAAAAAGCACAATAAAAAACATAATTGACTTTGAATTCAGACTTCTGTGGCTGAATGTGTCAGTGTATTTACACCTGCAAAAGTTGTAAAGAATCTAGAGCTGCTTTTTAAACTAATTATAGACATTGATTTGGAGAGGAAAAAACAATGCATTTCAACGAACCATTTAAATGTACTGTATGCCTCTGTCTATTCCTTAGACCTCTGGAACGTGTGACATTTTCTTAGGCTGGGAAATGCTCTGAGGGGATTGATTTGTAGCGGGTCAAATGCTGTATGCTAACATTAGAGCGCTGAGCCATCAATGCCGTGATTGTGGATTAAAACCCCAGGATTTAACATGATGATACAAGTCAGTTTCTTAACTATTGTGAAATTGATGGCCTCAGCCTAGTAACCAATGTCTGAAAATTACATTTTCGAGTGGTTTTGTGTGTGTGTAGGCTACCCTATCCTATGGCAACGGATCTTACTAACGTAACTCAACCATTGTGTTTCTGTAAATAATTATTCACTGTGTGCAGAGCATCTGTAAATCTTAGTCCTCAGAGCTGTATTATGAAATACCTCAATTTTACCTGATCGCACGTACACTCGTTTGTGACCAGGCCAGACTATCAACTCTCTACACTTTAGAGACTAAACGTTCTACGATAGAGAATTTCATTTAATTATGGGTCGGCTGAAACCTAGAATTGGAATCAGGATCTCAGTGGTGCTGGCTCAGTGCTCAGACAAAAGCCACCATTCACCAGCAGTATAAAAGGCAACAAAGTAAAACTGTGACCTTCACCATCCGTTGGGCCACTGTTGGCAACCGTAAGCGAGGAGTGGACTTTGTAAATTGCTACGGCAGGTGCGAGTATAACATTGCTGACAACTCTTGGTTTCACACAAAGTTGTACTCATTTCATTGACTTCAGAAGGATGAGGGGATTAGTCGACCACTAATTGGTATTTGAACCTGCAGGCTTCTGTCTCGGTTGTTGCATGATACTAATAATGCGTGGTTATCGCCTTTTGAACTTTCAGATTACAACCCACCGTCGCCTCCATCGGGCAGTGGGTTCCATCGCTACATGATCTTCATTTTCAACGAACCCGTGGATCAGACGATCAGCCTGACGCCCTCCGAGAAAGCCTCCAGAGGTCAGAGCGCGCGTGTCTGAGGGATCGTGTCTGCCCTCCCTTCCCATGTGTCACTCTGAATGTGGTGTGGCTGAACCACGGTGGCGAGATGTTTTCTGCCTCGCCTGATATGCAGGAAGTCGTGGGTTTGATCCCATCCCTGACGCGTGTATATTTGGGGTTTGCATGTTCTCCCCGTGGTCGCGTGGATTTTTCTTCCAGGTCCTCCGGTTCTTCGCTTCACGTTTAGAAACATGCATTTATAGTATTTGGCTGCTACTATAAATGTTCACGTGATAAACCATTTTGTTGAGCTACCATTTGTGGCCAGGTCGCTTCTGAGGGAGAGCTTTATATCTTAGTGGGCCTTACCTGGTAAAATATATGATGGTTTAGTTAATTTCGTGTCCATCAAACCTCTAGAGCCAAAGTCTAATTGAAATTAAGTGGTGTAAAAATCCAAACAAAAATGGCAATTTTCACCATAAATGTGAATTCTTATCGCACATAGGATATCATGCAGGATCAAATATGCGGTATAATAACAATAGCCACCATAACTGTATGGCATTCTAGATTAAATAAACAAATCTGCTTGGCCGTTTTTATTGACTTTGAAAAGTTGTTTGACTGTTTAAGGATACAATCCTAATGTCAAGATTAAAATACCATATTAGGCCCCTTGGTTGAATTTGAGCGCTATATTAATAGCATAAAGCAATGGAAAAATATTTTGAGAGAAAACTTAATTCAGATTTCTCCACTATCTCAAAAGCAGTCCCATAAGGTTCGATTCTAGGCCTGCACCTATTCTCGTTCACATTCGTGATCTCGGTTCAAAGTTAACCCACTCAGAAATGTACTTCTTTGATAACGTTATTATTATCCACACACCTGCCTATTCGGCTGATAATGTACAAGCAAGATCAGACATAGGTTACGGTAACATTCAATGTGATCTTATCTCTCTCAAACTCCCCTTGAATTTTGGAAAAATGTAATGCATTTTTTTTAGGGCACAGGTTATTTTCAATTCCCAACCGTGGCGTAATTTCATGAGACAACTTTTATTTTTTTATTTTAGCACATTGCAAATTTAAACTCTTAAAGAGATTCTGGGCAAGTGGATTAATTACCATTTGAATTTCAAAATATGCACACTCAAAATGCCACAAATACATTTTTAATTCGAGTGAGTTCGGTTTCTATTTTTTGCTTAGAAATTGTTCTTCAATAATCCACTCAGCTCGTAGCATCCTCCCTTTCACCAGTACCAGATGGCAATGATTTGTTTGTGAATCTTTTCTCTCGGTCGGAGGGATCGCGGTATCGTTGAGCGGAATATTTGATCCCCTTGTGTCGACTTGCTCCTGATTTGACCCTCTTATTCCATCTCGGCATTCATGCCGTCACTCTTTCCTTTCTCTTTGATATTTGAGCGTATTCCCTTGATCCCCCTTTCGTTATTCTTGCTTTGCCTCTTGTTTCCTAGGGGGCTCCGTGTACCCTCATTCTTTGCTCTTCTCTACTTGTTATTGTTGAAACTGAAAATAGCAAAACAACTATAAACTACTAAGTTTATTTTACCAAGTAATGGCCACTGAGCTATATGACTCTTTTTCAGAAGCGACCTGCCCACAAGTGTTAGCTCAACGAAGTGGTTTATCACGTGGCAATTTATAGTAGCAGCCAAATACTCTAAACGCATGTTCCTAAACGTGGAGGGGAAAACTGTAAGAACCGGAGAAAAATCCACGTGACCACGAGGAGAACATGGATACTTTAAATATATAAGCGTCAGAGTCGGGATAGAACCCACGACCTCCTGTGTATCCGGCAAGATAGTTAACATCCCGCCACCATGGTGCCGCAAATTACACTCTGCTCACAGCATTGCCCCGAATAACTTAGATCATATTATAATCACTTAGATCATATTATAATAACTTAGATCATATTATTAACTCTGCCCCTTGCTTCATTCTTAACAGGGGTCACTCCATTCATAAACTGTTCCCAAGTCGAAGTCAGACTACCTCCACTGCCCTGCTGGAGAGATATTCATTGTCTGTGTTTATTAACAAAAAATCTAGTGTCGTTCAACTTAACTGAGTTCAATAAATACAATGTACACTGTCCGTACCTGGAATAATCTGCCATCAAACCCACAGTTAAAGTCCATTCCCTCTCAATTGGCATTTTATGACAAATTGGATGCTCTTCTTGGAAAGTTTGAGTGCAATTTATGTATTATCGCCTTGCTACTTCACTTGATCGTATTTTTGCAATTTAGTTTTTGAAAGCATAATGTTCGTAATTGCTGGTAGTGATGCGATCTGTGTCTTTGTTTACCGTGACTTGTTTTGGCACAACCCGTTTCTCTGTGCTCACTTTGATGATCTTATTCTATTACTGATGTGCGACTGAGCCTCTTGTAGATCTCAAAGCTATGTTTAGGTCTAAAACTGCTCTTCTTATGTAATAATGATCGTAATTACTTTACTTACCCATGGAGGCCACAAGGACTGTTCTTTTCTGATGGGTCCTGTATTTGGTGTATATTTTAAAATATTTTCTGTCAATCACCGGGTGTTTATTATTCAAGTGGCAGGAAACCCACGCATGTGAGGTGGCAACGCTCGATCCCCATACAGATGGACACAGATGTAGGTTAGACCACTTGCCTCACTGCCTTCTCCTGGGTATGACATCTCAACGCCCACGGGAAGGGAGTTTTACAACATTTGTTGGTGATTCATCAACTCTCGCTGCCTCCACAGTGCTGAATTACAGTCCAAGTGCATGGCCAACACTGCCGCCACCCATTGTCACACATTGACCCAGGTCACCCTTGCAAAGGAGACTCGTCGTCTTAAATCGGTTGCCACAGAGTAAAGTCAATCAGTTGTTTTATAAACAGGGGTGGGGGGGGGGGGATGGCTTTGGATTTGATGTCCACATTGAAGTGTAACTCTCAACCTTGTGATTGTGAGTCACATGCTCTAACCATAGTTCCACCTGGCCAGGTGTAATTTTAAAGTACTTAAGCCCACACTAATGGGGAGGTTGTAAAGTACAACACTGCCGTCGAAGATTGCAACCGCATGGCTCGACGATTATGCACCCGCTGAATGAATGAAGTACATATCTATGAACATGCACACATACACGCACGTAGAACACACATATGCTATGCCGAATTCTATTATCTTAATGCTTTTAGTTGGTTATACTAATAACGCGCGTTTTGCAACCAAGAGCACTTCACAGCAGCACCCACGCATGGAAGTGCTTCTTTAGTCCACACCGAGCCAGGGAAACCCCTCCCGAGAGGCCAGCAAAAAATAAAACCACGTCTTCGGCTTTCCGAAGGAACTCACGCATGACTGCAGCATCACACAAAGACAAAGATTCCCCTTATAGCCTTTAACATACTGTTGGGGCAAGTGCTATTAGCGAGCACCTATGAATGCCAGCAAGGTACATAAAGGGGTGGGTTGCCAGCACCACGCCCAGCTGCCATTATCTCCCCAAAGGAGATGTTTACACCCTGCACCAGGTAATGGTTTTTTAGAGTTGACCTCGGGGAGGCACAGAAAATTGTCACTTGTATTGGCCGTGAGTGGGAATTGAACTCAGGTCTGTAGCGGAGCGAATTAACCACCGCACCACCGCAGCACCACAGCCATACTCACACCCAGCCATGCCGCCAATACAGATTCTCATCACCTCAAATCCTGGTCGTGGACTTCGACTCAACCAATCATCACTCCATGGGGTTGGTCAATAAAGTATCACTTTGAGAGGTAGTCAATAAGGTTTGCCCCATGGATGTACTTGTCCCCATCATAGGAATGTGGAATTTTAACCACTGGCACAAAAATGTAAACAGGATATGAGTATCATCTTAATACTCATTTAAGCATTAACTGGCCTTGACTTGTTTGAGTGTGAATGTATAATAGTTGCACATCCTCCTGCTGTCTCTGTATTGTGTTTAGGGTCGTATTATTAGGTAGTATACATTAAGGAGTTAATGTTCCACTTTCAATACGGAGGGACACACATGGGTCAGTATTTACGTGTTGGCATTTACAAATAAGTTACCGTCAAGCGTATCTTGTATGGTTATATCGTTTACAAACCATCACAATGTAAAATGCGCTACAAAATGGCAAAATGAGGTGGTGAGAGTTCATGGTAGGTTTTGAGAATGTTGCTTCGTTCACATTTTACGAACCTGGAACAGCATAGAATCTCGTTTACATGTAATGGCGAGTGGTGTTCTATGATTATCCAAATTATTTCTGGAACAATCTTAACGTGAATTCCTCGTTTAGATTGTGTTTTGTTTATATTATATTTCTCGTTAACATTTCCCTCTAATGTGAATATTGATTCATTCTTGATGTTTTAATGCAATGTTTGGACCAGTTTTGCTGCTGGTGGATTTTGCATTGCTGTTTGTGTTTTTTTGCTCTATTAGATCGTGTTACCCGGCTCTCCCTTTCAACTCTTGCAGTCAGTACACACGTAGATCTGTTATTACTCACCCAGCGTATTGTACCAGGCAGTCTCAATCTGCATTTCGCATTGGTGTGAATTCCCAGCTTCAGCTACCGTCGTTTTATTAAGCGTGTGCACGGTGGGGTCGCGGCGCAGTGCATTTACAAATCTGATCCTTGGTGGCCATGGGTAAAAAAAACCTGCGCCACGATTCGCCACATACACTGCTGTGCTGCGAAGCCTCGTATCTGTAAAACGGACACGATCGGCGCGAACTTTCCTGCTCGCCTCCCTCGTGGTTTCCGTGCGTTTGCAGGAGTGGAAATGTTTACGGTGGAGGTGGTGGGGGAGGCGTAGTGACACTGGCAACTCTTCTTCGTATTACCGTGGTGTGAGTCTGTGGTCGAGTGCTTGACGTGTGAATCTGGGACGGAGGAACGATCTTTTTTTTTTTTTTGCCGAGCGAAGGTGCAACTTGTCGTACGCACAGCTGCCGAATCGCCGGGGATGGGGCTGGGAATGACAGGCGTCCCCGATGCTCGGTGCTCTTGGCACGTGTCTGCTATCTTTTGGATGCCGCTCCTTCATCCTTCGGCAGGTGTCATATTCAGCAAGTGTTTGCGCGGGGGTGCTGCCCCAGCAGTGTGATGGTTAGCAGCACCGCTGAACTTACAATGCGGGGATGGCCGGTTGGACTCCGTCATTGTGCCGGCGCAGAAGCTGGAAGCAACGGGCGCCAAGAGCCTTAAATCCCCCACAGCACGTCTCTGCCACCCAGCAGTATATAATTGGGTATTGCGCAGTTATAGTCGATCGGGCCGGGCACTCTTGTGTGGTGGGGTAAAGTGTGGGTACACCCACCCCACCTCTCACCCCAGACGTGTGGCTAGCGTGAACCAGGAAGGCAAACCAACACTCTACAGGGGCTCTCTCGAGATAACCCGCGTGGAGGCCCTTCTGTCAGCAGTGGCGTGCGTAAGTAATTTCAGGGGCTGCACCTTTACATCCCGGTGGTGAGATGTTAACTCCCTCGTCTGGTATGGAGGAGGTCGTGGGTTTGATCCTGACCCCGACGCCTGCTGTATATCCCCGTGAAATATGTTTTTTTTCCGGGTCCTCCAGTTTTTCCCTCACGTTAAGTAACATGCATTTAGAATATTTGGCTGCTACAATAAATGTCCATGTGATAAACCACTTCATACTCTTGGTTCTTTCGGTAAAGTCACGTAGAAGGGAAACAATAAAATAATAAAAATATAAAACAATATTGTTCAAAATATAAAACAATATTGTTATATTTTTCTTATTTTATTGTTTCCCTTCTACGTGACTTTACCGAAAGAACCAAGAATATGAATCCCTGCAGTCACGAAAGCTTTAAATCAAACTATAAACCACTTCATCGAGATATAATTATGGGCCAAGTCGCTTATGTAAAAGAAGCTAATAGCTCAGTGAGCTTTATCTGGTAAAATAAAAAATAGTTTATTCTTTAAAAAAAATGTGATTTACTTAGCTTTTCCTATACTTTGCACTCATGTTGTCTTTTTTTAGTGTTTGTTGTTGCAGCTTTCTGACTCTTCCCCCTTACTGGACATCTCTAAGATAAGAGCTGTATAGCTCAGCGGATGCCTCCAGTCTAAATAAACATTCTGATTCCGCCTCTTGCCTACCCATCTCACTCGACTCCCCTGCACGCATGCCCCTCCGCTCCAACATACAAGGGGTGTCTGTCAAAGCCCCCAGTCACCCTTCACTCAGTGTGGAGGTGCCTCCTTCTCCTCCACTTCTCCTATTGTCCGGAACTCCAGCCATTCCGTGCTCTTGACTCCCTGTCCCTGTTCATTTCTCGGCTGCAGGAACCTTCCTCTTTTCCTCTGTCTCTGACTGCCCGCCTCTTTTCAAAAGAAATGTTCCCGCTATCACATTTACACGCTCATGCATAAATCCAAATTCTATTTTATTGTATGTTCCATCTCGCTCATGTCATTCGCTTCAGAGGTACATTGGTATATAACTCACATAGAAATTGTGATGCAGGTGTCAAGAGCGTAAGATGTAATTTTGAACTGTGATTTGTTGCATTTGCGACAAAATACATCGGTTTGTCTTCAAAGTAGCTTCACGATTTCTTGTAAACACTGATTGTGTTGTAATCGTTTCTATTTCATTAGACCTGTTTTGCCAGTACCAAAATATAATAATAGGGTTTTTCCCCTTTTTGATGATGACGCCTTTTGACGTCATCTGGTCGAGCACCAATTGGGTCGAGGCTCAAAAGAAAGCCGTCCCTTGGTGTGGACCAATCAGTTTCAAGGACAATGCATATATTATCATAGTATGTTTATTGTTTGCATTTTTACTGCAGGTATTGTGGTTAATGCAGACATGAATCCTTGTAAAAAGGTTTCAATTTTGTTGCCAGAAAAAAGGAGAAAAACCCTATTATTATCGTTTCTATTATTCATGAGTTTATATTCTGATTCATGCGGTAAACTTAATTGCAAGCACAGCATGACACCATGTATCCTTAACCAGCAGTTTTTTTTTGTAAAATGCATTACATAGACAATGTTACGTGGCCCTAAAAGCTCTCAATGCCGATTATTTTATTGTTGTTCCATCTAGATTTCGCTGGCAGCCAGTTGGCACACGCTGGCTATCGGTGGGCATTGTTGTTAAGGTTTTTGTTTTGAGATGCAGGTGTTCGTATCAGCATGAACCATTGTGACATAGTTTTACTAGGGGGAGAAAATAAAACCTAAGGTCAGCAAGAGTTTAATTTGCAATTGTATTAATGTAATAATAGTTTAATAGAAGTCAAAATCTACGTTTGTCAAACAAGCACCTTACACTGCCCATCTCGATTGTTGGTCCTCGGTCAGTGGTATAAAATCCACAATCCCAGAGCAATCTTCTCTTCGTCGCATGGCTGATGTTGCTGTAGAGCAACAGCTGTAATTCTACATTGAGGTGGTCGAGTCAAATGATTGCGTTAGGATTGGCGGAGTGGTGAATCATCACTGTGACGATGCCTCCTCCTCCGTATTTGCGAATTGGGTGTTGAGTCGCTTGACGTTCCATAGTCTGTTCTGGGTAACCACATTCACCGCACAGCAGAGATTTGTTTTATTTTCCATTAGTGCATCAAGATCAGCATCTGCTGATGCCATGGTTTGTGTCCTAGATGTGGTTTAGAGTCATGGCCCTTAAGCTTTGTGGAAGATCTAAACCAGGACCCTTCTGCATCGTTGGGTCTTCATTAGGTGCTTGTGACTTCTTGTGAACTCCATTTGGCTTTCCAAGCATCATCACCAGGGTTGAAGTCGCATTGTCAGAGGTTAAGTGCGTGGATCCAAGAGGGCTTGCTGCACGACTTCAAGCGTGATGGTGGTGGTAAGGGACGTTGTTGAGATCCTGGCGCATGGGGAGACGTACATTTTCCACATATTGCTGGACTTCCCGGAAGGTTGCGGCATAACAGAAAATCTAGTGGCAACTTTCCAGAGGAATACTTTTCACAGAGTGGTACAAAGTCAATTCCCCACCGTGAGCACTTAAACGGTGGTGCCACATGCCCAGGTAATAAGCTGAGCAGTCAAAACTTGGTTGGCATTTTTAATAAGTATCCACGATTCATACATCTAAACAGCAACATCACCGTGCACAGGTTAGCAAAGACGGGCCAGGCTGTGTATTCGTTGTAAATAAATGTATGTGGGTATTCAGCGCTCTAATTTGTTCCTTTTTAATTTCCATTGCACCTGGAGGGGCTTTCATTGCGTTACTCTTGAGGATCGCATGTCAAGGCATATGTGTGCCCTTGTTAGGAGCAGGTTCCATGTTTGAACTTTGAACCCGCCTTGTTAGTGTTTTCACAACGTGCAGCGCAGAACTGCTGTGGTAAGCATGAACCAATCAAAGCAGCTCGCATCCAAACAGAATGTGCCATTTCATTTACACAATGTCAGACTCGGCAGATTCTACGCACGGCAGGACAAAAATGTCTCGTAACGGTCAAAGATGCTCACCTCCTGTCGTGGCTCTCGGGCAGATGCCTGGCAAATGACTACAACTGCACGCGCGCACGTATATCAATGTGCGCCCTTTGCAGAGAGTATTATGTGACTGTGCTATGTGTATGGAGTGGCAGTGTAGTGCTTGTATCCTTCACTACGATCCCAGTGATCTCGGTTTCATCCCCGAATAAGCACGTCAGTGGCAAGTGGCATCTGAACTAGCCCAGGTCACCTCCAAATTGACCTGGTCAGTTCCCTGCATTGGTGATTCATGAACCAGTTTTGCCAGCCCTTGCTTCCCATTGTAGAGGATGCGTAAGTCTATATCAGCCAGAATCTGCTGTTTACGTTTCACGGGCAAACCTTTTCCACGGTGATTGGACCACATTCAACATTCGGCAAAGTTGCAGTCGGCAGGGCTCAATATGAGGGGGCTAGGGTCTAGTTGGATGCGCAGCCCCAGCAGTTTGTCCATGAGCTAGCAGAGCACTTCTTTGATATGCTCAGCAAAGCAACGCAGTGCGATACGGATTCATCTAAATGCGTGGTGGATAATTTCCCAGTGATAGGAATGTGGGAAAATGTCCTTTTCATTAACCGTGCCCACGGCTGTGTAAGACGTCAGCTCTCCAGGAACAAAGATGGTCCGGCATGGTGCCGGTCCGCCACTTCCCCTTGTGCTGTGCCGGCCTTCATAGGTGCTCGCTAACAGCACTTGCCCCAACAGTCTCCGCAGGCTATAGTGGGGGGGGGGGGTCTTTATCTTTGTTTTATTCACTTGCTTGCTTTGAGCAAATTAACAATCTGAATTTCTGCAGCACCTAAATGCAATGGCATCTCACAGCGCCTGTACAGAGCAAAATTTGGCAGCGCGCTTACGCGTTTGGCACCCTCATTAAACCTTTTAAAGATCGTGCATATTTTACTGAAAGTTTTTTTTTTTTCTCCCTCCCAACGGATTGTCCACATAGCCTTGACCCCCCATTCGCCTTGCACAGCACCGGCACTGCAAGCCCCAGCTTGCAGTGCCGCCCTCGAAACGGCGCAGTCATCGGGACCGCGCGTCAGCACGGGGGGGGGGGGGGCGCAAATTAAGCCCGGAGCCGCCTTTGTTAAAGATCGTTGGCCGCGCTTTTGTGCCTCGTGCGCTTCGTTACGACGCGGGAAGCAAAGTGCTCCGAAGTCGTGAGCTCTTGTTCGCAACTTTCCTGTGCATCCTTGAAAGCGGGGGTGGTAATTAGGTTTCATTGCGCTGACTTTTTTCTCCCTCTGCTTTAATAATATATGAAGCGTTTGACATTTTGCGTGCCATAGAGAACATTGTTTTTACTTGTTTTGCGCTCAGTGAAAAAGTTTAGGGTGTTTGTCATTCATGCAAAGTGTGGCGGCAGTGCACATCTCTGTTCATTGCCTAAGGCTTATGGAAGAAAGATTCCCACATTCCCGTCGTAGTGGCCAAGTTACGAAATAAATTGAGGGCTTGTACGTGGAAATTATTGAATTTATTAAACTCGCACCTCAAATGTATGCCAGGACGTTTCAGCAATCGTTTTCACGGAGATACAATTGCGAGCCTGAAATTCCACGTTCTCTCTGGTGAAGGATGAAGGGTTACGTCAATCGCTGACCACGAATGTCACCCCGTATATATATATGTTACACATGCTCAAACCACAGCGCCACCCATCCCAGATTCTTGCTTTTAATGCTTTACGGTTGCAAAAAAAATAAGACCGTTTTCAATATTGCTTGGTAGTCTGGCTTTCTCGGCCTCACTGTGCGCTGCGTTGCACCACTATCCGAGTAGTTAACCTCGCATTCCATAAACCTTCAGAGCCAGGGTGAACATCCGACTCCAAACGTATTTAATGAATAGAACGAGGTAAAACTGATGGAAAAACACAGCACAAAAAACAGCATCTGTTAATACTTGCAATATCGATACAAAAAATGAACACAAGGTGCATCATAACATTGTCTTAGATAACATAAAACTCAACAATAGGTCCTGGATGGACCAGGCACCTACATTAGCACTGAATAGCCATACAACAAGAGAATAAGCTACTGTGTTAAATAAGGTCACTTTGTGTAATCACCATACTGCAGCCTAAATGTACAGCACTGCACATAACACTGAACTGTGAATTAGATACTTCTCTCAAGATCGCATTAAAGTTACATGGGTAAAGTCTGGCTTGACTTATACAATTACAAGTAACATTCCCAATAATGCAAGTGGCAGGCTTCATTGTTAACTAGGCCTCATATTTATCATAATGTAACAGCATTATAAAGACATTTACAGCATTATAACTGCAATCGTAACATAACAACATTCCCAGTATTATAAGAACATAAACGAAATTAGACAATGCTTCTTAAAGTCCCACAATGAACAGATGCACCTGTCTTCACTGAGATGCTATTTGTGCCTCCATTTTGTACTCTGTAAAATGGCTGACACCCTGCCGCATGGCTTAGATAATCTTAAATCGTAACTTCCTGGTCACGTGATCAAACTCATCACCATATCAGGAAATCTCTGTGTACGCACACCCCCATGCCTGCCATGAGGCAGAACACTGGCAGGTCTCAGTGCCAATGTATGCTGAAGTGTTGCAATCTGCAAGCAGCAGACATTTATAATTAACCACAGAGCTACAAGTGTCTTTAAAGCAATTGTGTGGAAGGGCTGAGTCACAATCAGTCTATTCCTATTCAGAATTAAACCACGAAAGACCATTTCTCTGTCTTTGCTTTATTGGTGCAGGCAAGATCATATCGCAAGCGATCACTGCTCATCTCTTCCTTGAGTTAGTGGTGGAAACGTCATGCTCTTATGGTGGGGACCAGTCTCTCCGTTGGACAACCACTGGTAGTTCCATACGAATGTTTGCATATATGGTCCTGCGGCGTAGATGTTCATGTTTGTGCTGTGCGGATCTCCGATGCGTTTGCGGGTTGTACTTCCGAACACAAAAAAAAAAATCACAGATGTGAATCAGAATCGTTATATTTAGACTAAAGGAATCATATGAGCTATGAAGCTCTTTTTTTGGATATGTCCAGTCAGGACAAGTCAGCAAGCTACATCTGTAAATAACACAACAAACTATATAAGAGCAAGATAGAGAAAAGGTAATCAAGTCGATAAAAAAATTAATGCATTTCTGTTTGTGCATTTATTTTTGTAATGAATAAAGTATAGAAGTACAAGTTGCACAAGTACAGATATTACTGCCGATTTGTCAACACCAAATGCAAGATTGGGCTAGGCAGAAAAACAACAAGAATATCATTGAGGGTATGTGCGTTGTTGTCTTGGTGTGGTCTGGGACTGTTATTGCTGTTGTTTTGTTGCCTTGCCCAAGTTTGGGAATTTGTGAACTTGTGCAATTTTAACTTATATACTTTGTCTATTTTTTTGTGATTTGGTTAAATTTCCTATAATTTGCATTCCTATCGGTTTTTGTATTGTTTGTTTTTGTGACTTTCTGACCCACCCTGACTGAACATCTGTGAACAAGAGCTTTATAGATCATCAGATTCATCCAGTATAAACAACAACAGTCCCAGACCACACCAAGACAACAACAACAACAACAGTCCCAGGCCATGCCAAGACAACAACAACAGTCCCAGACCACACCAAGACAACAACAACAGTCCCAGGCCATGCCAAGACAACAACACCAACAACAGTCAGACCACGCCAAGACAACAACAACAACAGTCCCAGACCACACAAAGACAACAACAACAACAACAGTCCCAGACGACACAAAGACAACAACAACAACAGTCCCAGACGACACCAAGACAACAACAACAACAGTCCCAGACGACACCAAGACAACAACAACAACAGTCCCAGACGACACCAAGACAACACCAACAACAGTCCCAGACGACACCAAGACAACAACAACAACAGTCCCAGACCACGCCAAGACAACAACAACAACAGTCCCAGACCACACAAAGACAACAACAACAACAACAGTCCCAGACGACACCAAGACAACAACAACAACAACAGTCCCAGACCACGCCAAGGCAACAACAACAACAGTCCCAGACGACACCAAGACAACACCAACAACAACAGTCCCAGACGACACCAAGACAACACCAACAACAACAGTCCCAGACGACACCAAGACAACAACAACAACAGTAGTCCCAGACGACACCAAGAGGAGGGCTCTCCTCAGTGGAAATCTTCTAGAGTGTGTTCCCTGCAGGATCGTAATAAATGGCGATGGCTTGAGGAGGCCCTGCGCCAGCAGTGGATAAATCGTGGCTGATGATGATGATGAACTCGTGGGGTTGCAATGGAAGAGTCTTCGATCTCAAAGGAGCAATGGATGAGTGCTGATTTCCAATGGGTTTGCGGGTCCCTTCATAAAATGGCAACTGTTGACTTTGCACACACTGGCACTCACTCTGTCAACCGCAGAAAGATTATGGATTGGAGCTGTCTCTCAACCAGGATTTTACCTCCCACCCTTCCGATAAAAGGTTGAGCGCTCTAAGAGTTGCTATATAGCCAGAGATTCAGGGTACATTGCATTGTGCTAGTTTAGGGAATGAGTTGTATTGTCCTATCTTCGCATACAGGCCATTTAAATTTAACTCTGTAAAGTGCTCATGAAGAACCAGTTTATTTACTTAGATTTTCAGGACAATTCTCTGTATTTGGCATTGGCAAGTGGCACGTAATGCATTATTCATTTGTCACTGCACCAATTATTATTGCCTTGGTGTAGTTTGCCTTGTGGTTAAATCTCACAGCCCAGCATGAGGCATTCTTGCTCCATAAAGCTTACAAGGAAAAGACCATTATTATTTTTCATAATTTGGCAACAACTTTTTTTTTACCTGAGATTTGTGCCGTGGCACTGGGCCACGCTGTCTGAAATGAAAGTGCACTCTTGCAAATGAAGTCAAGGGACCTTTAATGTTGGTTTTAGTGCAGCTGGCATGCTTCGATATTGCTGTATGATATTACCAGGGAGGGAAAGTATTGTAACGCTGAAAAACTCTAGTAACCTGGTGCCTTCATGGCAAGTTATAGCTACCAGCATAAGAAATATATAAGTTTTAGTTTTTCCGTGCTCACATGACAAAGATGAAATCTCCATTGCACACCGTCAGTGAGTGGTGGGAATTATGTATGTGTACAATGGGGACTGATCTCTTTCAAGGACAACTACTGTTGAATTACTGCGTAGCATTTATAAATGTCTCAACCCTGGAGAGATGATCATGGGCTCGGTCAACTCCTGGCTATGATTTGAATTGTCAAACTCGTGCTTGTCAATTGAATGCCCTTCCAAAATGCCACACAGTCAAATGTGTTTGCCATCTTTAAATAACGGTTAGAATATTTAAAAAACTCACAAAGCAATTACGCATAAATAATAGAACAACGTATCAATTATTATTCCCTGAATAATATTTATGAGGTTAGAGCATGTCGATATCACGTAGGAATCCTACCATGCAATTACTGAAAACAACACAGAATGTCGAACAGTCATAATAACAGGCCGATGTGTTTCACACGTAGAAATGTAGCGATTTGAGAGAACTGAATTACACTGAAATAAATTGAGCCACGGTTGGCGGTTATAAAATGCGAGGCCTCTTTAAAGTGAGCGCTGTGTCATTAATTCAGCTCGGCAATTTTATGGCATCCGCACCATGAAAATAACTTCCGAAATGGCCCTCAAATTAGCCGAGCGCTGCGACTGCAATCTCCCGTCACCGATTCCCACGCGGAAGGGAATCCCAATTACAGGGAAACCCCATTTACTTTCCTAATTAAATTGTAATGGCCAAGGATCGACCTGTGCGGCAGCTGTTGGAATTCACTGGTCTCTCGCGGGCAGGAAATCGGGTTCCCCTTGGGACAGCGCACGCACGCTCTGTGCACACAGTTTGCTCAGGGTCGCTGCTTTAACTAACGCTGCCGTCCGACATGGTGAGCTGTAGCTAACGTGGTTGCCAGCAGGTAGCAACCGGGGGCCACTCTGACATGCTCAGCCGCTGTAGTGACAGACCATGAAGGGGGGCACGCACGCACGCAAGGCAGAGGTGACCCTGTCTGTGGTGTTGGCATAACTACTATGGGTAATAGTAGATGGCAGAGCGAAGGTCCCCCGGTTGCCAAGATAACGAGCCCAGCGTGTCGGGTTCAATTCGTGGGCCGTGCACGCTCCCAGTGGCAATTGGTGTCCGCTGCCGAAGTGTGCCTGTCCCACGGTTTAATCGGTCTAAAATTGCTCACCGACGCAGCATTGGCAGCGTAGACACCGGTGAGACAGAGGAGGGCGGAAATGGTACAGGTCGAATAATTGTCTCACGTGTCACGCCGGCCTTAGCAGATGTCCGCTAACAACGCTTGCACTGACGGTGCATGCTGCTCAACAGAGGATCGTTTTGCGCTGTGGCTTGGTGGTTATTGACTGTGATACAATCTCCGAGACCCCAGAGTTCGATTTCTGGCTGTTCACATTAGTGACAATTGGCATTTGTCACAGAATGGACTACCCCTAGGTCAAGTCAGTGGAAATTGAGCTCCTGGCAAAGTTTATCACTAGCTCGGGAGACATTTATCTCTACATTCAGTGTGCTGACCATAAGCAGAAAAGGTTACTCTTCCCCCACTCAAATAACTGATGGGCAATCATTTGGCTGTCCTGAGCCAATGGTGGGGTTTGAACAGTCCTACGGCGGAGACCTGTTCCTTCTTTGGACAACAGAGCACTGGTTGACTTTCCATCGACTGGCCCAGCCTCTCCGGGTGGTGCTTACTTTTACTGACCTCTAAGGGATGATGGGCTGAGTCAAGTGTGACATAATTGTGATATATCCTGAGCACTACCACCTTTGCAGGTGCTCATTAACAGCATATGACAAATAGGACTTGCAAGAAGACGTTTGAATGCTGTGTGAAATATATACGCCTGTATTTGTGGTTGGTATAAAGAGGTGGGGAGTGGTGATGCAGTGGATAGCGCTACGCTGCGCTGCGAACCCAGAGGCCCGAGTTCGATTCCAGCTCACGGCCAACACCAGTGACAATGATCTCAATCGGTCCGGGGCCTCCCCGAGGTCGACTCGGCCACACATGAGTACCTGGTGCGGTGTGTAAACATGGCCGCTAGGGTAGACAAAGGCGGCCGGGCACGGTGCTGGCCACCCACCCCCTCGTGTGCCGTGTGCTGCTCTGATCTTCGTAGGTGCTCGCTAACAGCTCTTTGTCCTTGTATTTGTAAAGATGTGGGTAGTTCTGTGAGACAAAGTGTCTCCCTTCGCACACTGTATAACTCTTGCCCTTTTGATGCTACAACATGTGATGCTGTGGCAGGAGTCATATCATGCATTCAGCCCATCATCCCTCTGGAGTTTATAAAATCGGTACCGCCATGAAAAGTCCATCATTGTCTTACATAGTCACTGGTCCTGGCCAAGTGAACGTGGAATTGTAACCACTGAAGAAGTAGCGCCACAAATAAAACCGAGCACTGCTCCAGACCCATTTCGAGCAGGAAGGCACGTTTGTCCTCTTTTTTCGAGATCTGTAGTCTTGCCTTGTATGGAGACAATTTCATTACGATGAATATCTGCTGCAATGTCCCGGACATGTTTTAATTGATGATTGATATTTCTCAAGACTCACATCTCTGGAGTGGCATTTGACCTCCTGACTGCTTGGAGCGAATGCACGGCAACACGACCTTTCGGCAAAAAATCTAGTTCACACGTTGCGCACCCCGGTTTTGTTGCGCCGAGCTTGAATTGACAAGTGCACTTGCCGCAAAATTTGCGCTTCGTGCCGCCTGCAAATAAGCTACTAGGAACTATTTAAAAACTTTTTTATATTTTACCAGGAAAGGCCAACTGAGTTTCATAGCTCTTTTTTTGGAAGCGACCTGAACACCAAAAATGATAGCTCAACAAAGTGGCCCATCATGTGGAAATGTACAGCAGCCAAATACTCTATGGGCATATTTCTAAATATTGGAGGGAAAAACTGGAGGACCCGGAGAAAAATCCACACGACCACGGAAAGAGAGACATGCAAACTCCAAATATACAGGTGTCAGGGTCAGGATCGATTCCACGATCTCCTGTAGACCAGGCGAGGTAGTTAATATCTCGCCGGCGCGGCAATCTCAAAATGCCCGTAAGCCCCCACGTGCAGCTCGTCCCTGTCTAACATGCGGCGGTGACGTATTGGCAATGACCTCGTGACGTGTCCCGCGTCTGCAAACGAGCCCCCGGTATCCTAAGTCCCTCGCGGGTAATTCACAGCGCTGCATAATGTTTAAGCCGCAGATCCATTTGTGCCAGGAAAGAAAAAACCCACGAGCGATCGATGCTGGGAGAGCGGCGGCCGCTCGTCGCGCCCTGAATTCGCGCCGCTGACCGTATTTGTGAGCGCACGCGTTATCCCACACGCGTGTCACCGGGAGTGCACTGCATCCGCTGCCTATTCCCATGGGGGGGGGGGGATATCAGTAATAATAATGCACATATGTATTATGCATGTGGAATTGTGTATATGTGGGTAGTAAAGATAAAATGTGTCTCCTTGCTTAGACGAGGGGTGTTGCCGTGGCAAGATTTTTTAACTGCCTCGCCTGGTCTACATGATGTCGTGGGTTCGATCCCGACCCTGACGACTGTATATTTGGAGTTTGCATGTCTCTCGCCGTGGTCGCGTTGATTTTTCTTCCGGATCCTCCGGTTTTTGCCTCCACATTTAGAATCATGCGTTTAGAGTATTTTGCTGTTATCAATTTCCACGTGATAAGCCACGTTGTTGAGTTATCATTTGGCCAGGTCACTTCTAAAAAAGAGCTATATAGCTCAGTGGGACTTACCTGGTAATATAAATTAAAATGTTTAGATTCAAAGTTTAGTTTAGAGTGTGGAGTGGTGCTAAGCTTCGCCGGCGGCCCTCAGCTCGTGATGTAAATTTCACATTGCTGTGGTGGTGCTTTCCACTCTGTATTACAACCATGATTGTGACATACATACGTGTATGGGATTGAGGGAGCGGTGGGGTACTGTTTTGCACTCTGCAATTAGGATGACCTGAGTTCGATTCGCAGCCATGTCTAATATTAATGGATATCTGAACCGGCCCTTATTATTACGTGTCTACATAATGCATAATACATGTGTGTGTGCATAAGTGAATGTGCATATGTAGTGAGGTCAACTTGCAGACGTACACTTGGAGGCAATGCATTTATTTAACACCAACACACGGGGTAACTACCCCTTAACAGAATAACAACCTACACTAATTACAACGTAACTGCTACTACGGACCGGGACCACAGCTCGGGTCCAGGTCCACGTGTTGGAGACTCGGTAGAACGTAGACGTAGATGAAGGTTTCTTCAGGATGAACAACAACGCCGGTCCCTCTGGGGGACCCGGCTTATATTCTCTGCAGCGTGGCTGGCTCCGCTCTTAGCCACGACCACCTTCCAGAATCCTCGAGCAAGATCTGGACCCCGACCACGTGACCACCCCTAGCCCCCACTTGGGACCCCTTTGTAGACTTAACTGGTCACGTGTCCTCTCGGGTCAAGCAGAGTGCCATGGCCTTTCGTAACCTCTTTCCTACGGCCGGCACTCCCACACCCTATCCTGTAGGGGCCGGCACTGCACACCAAGCGTGGTGCCATCCAGCACTATCGATCAGCGCTCACCGAGCCCCTCTAGGGCCCGTACTACATCCACATCCAAGTGGGATCCACGATGTCGTTACACCGCACGCCGTGCCTCTCTGGGGCCGGCACCACACAGTGACATCCCGCGATGTCACTACACATACATGCAAGCACGCATGCGTAATATGTGTGCAGTTTGTGATTACACAAGAACTGGAGTTGTGCAATGACGACTGGACACACTTCTCTTGAGATGGCACTTTATTGAAGACACGTTCACTTGACATCAGGCGGAGACCCTACTGCAACAGCCCCGAGTCTCCCGCGCATCTTCCTTATGTATCAACCGAGATTCCACCGTCCTCTTCCGTCACCTGACCACGCTCCCATTCTCGATCATTCCCGTAGCCACCAGTCCCTTTGCACTGACGCCTGATACCCCTGTCATTGCCTCCCGTGGCCACTAGTGCATTCGCACTGTGGGCTGACTTCCCTGTCATTACCTCCCGTGGCCACTAGTCCACTCACACCGCATGCAGGCTCTATTGTCATTACAGTTGTACTGGAAGTATTCATCAATGCCTCTTTATTCACATGTTGACAGTAGACGGACACGTGCCCGAGAGCTTCATTCGACCATGGTCTTGACACTTGGCACAACCGTCACACTTCTACTTTTAAATACCATCATAGAACATTATTTGGCACATTGACACCCCTCATCATACCTGATGCCGAAACTCGCCACCGTCGCCAAACTGTTGGTGCTACTTCAGTGGTGCTACTTCAGTGGTGCGATCAGGGCTGTAAATGCACCTTTGCCGATTCCCGTGATGTACCCAGATCTAACTGGTCCCCCCCGGGTGTGATTAATATCGCCCACTCTGTGTACCCTTTCAAGATTATTTTGTTTAGCCAGGTAGGAACCCAAGATACCAGGAGGAGTCTCACGTGCAAGAATATAAATAAGCGCATAAACAACTGCACTGTTTCAGAAGTAAAAAATAATGCATGACCACGAATCACTGTTAAGTAATACATTCCCTGGTGTGTAAATTAGTTTAGCCTCATCATAGTACTGTAGTGAGTCCAACTGAGTCGCAGACATTATTTTGGGAGCAACACTATTTATTCACATAACAGTATGTAACATAACACAACCTACGCTCGGGTCTCGAATTCCCATCTAACCACGCTACGGCAGAACTAGACAAGGTTCGCTATCCCGGTCCGGATCACAAGCTGGGTCCCGGACCGCGTGGCTAGAGGCTTCTTCTCCCCGACGTGGATCTTCGAACACCAACACACGAAGAACCCCGAGCTCCTCACGGAGCTCTCATTATATACCCCCGGGCTGGGGCTGGCTCCGCCCTTAGCCCCGCCCACCTTCCAGCCTTCTTGAGCTCCTTCTCGAATGTTTCCGAGAGCCCCTCGGAACCACGTGACCGCCCCTCGGCCCCCGTCCACCGGTGGCCCCCTTCCAGTGTCGTCTGGTCACGTTACAACAGGTCAGCCAGAGTGTCATGCCCCAGAGCTACCCTGGTTGGCTGACGCTCTCGCTCCCTCGCTGGGAGCCGGCACCCCACACTGCTCGCGGTGCCTCCGCGCTCACCAGCGCTCACCCAACCACCGCTAGTTGTTGGTACTGCAGCCCATAACCCGGGCTGCCCATAATCACAACGTTACCGGCCGTGACTTCGCAAGCCCGGCACCATACAGTGACAAGTACAGTCACTACAGTACAATGACAATTAAGTTACAGGAGCATTAAACAGAAAGATGTTTTTTTTATACTAATGTGTCAACACATTTGTTAGGTTCACTGCCATTCTGTGCGGTCTTCCAATCCTCTAGGCAAGGGGTGGCCAGCCTGTAACAGATCAAAAGACAAAAAAATACCCACGAGTTCTGCAAAGAGCCAAGTGTATATATATACCAGTTTATACATTAACAGTTTTTTTCAGCACAGCACGGGAGACATTCGTTATTATTTGTTGCTGTGATAGTACGTTCTATGATATGCCCCTTCGATAGAGCAGCATGTGGTGGATTTAAATAGGTGAGATGCCAGTTAGCCCACCGCTGCTCTAGCCTCAACAGCAATGTGAGTTTTGCCATTCATGCCTCACTTGACCCACATACAGGGGTCCCTGTACATAGCACAAACTCTGCTCAAGTGATGCAACCTTAACGGCTTCATTTCGTAGACATCTGATCACAGCTTCCTGCTTGTTTGACATATCCACTCTGGCCATCTTGTTTACATCTCCTGCATTGGTTACATGTATGTATAAATTTCGATTTAAAGCTTTCGTGACTGCAAGGATTCATCTTCTTTGGTTCTTTCGGTAAAGTCACGTAGAATGAGAATAACATAATAAAATAAAATAACACAAGAAAATTCTCACGACGTTTCGGCCACAACACAAGTGGCCTTCTTCAGGTGAAAGGAACAAACCTGTCGGGACGACAGAGCTTCAAATGTTGAATGTCTTTCGCACCGTACGTAGCCAAACGTGCTAATCGGAGGTGCGAAGGAAGGATAACAAACTAAACACAAAAAGCAGTTCTCGAGAAGTGAGTTAACGTAACCTGATGCAGCATCATAGCCGATTGAGCAACATGCAGAGGCAGTTGTATTTTACGCACGTGTCGGCAAAGACTACCTTTACAACTATCATATTTACACACACATTCAAATACCCATGTTTATCCACATGCAAAGCATGCAGTGACAGATACATATATTTTGAGGACCATTTCATAGCGGTAGGCCTCATGTGTCTGTGAACTGTATGAAATTAAGCCACAGTCAGTGTCTGGTACATGAAGCATGGGTTCCCCACACCTGCCAGAGACCCAACTCATGCGCCATTTCTAGATTTCAAGCTTTCGTGACTGCAAGGATCCACACTCTTTGGTTCTATTCGGTAAAGTCACGTAGGTAAAAAAACAAAACAACAAAAATCACGACGTTTTGGCCACAACACAAGTGGCCTTCATCAGGTGAAGGGACCAAACTGTCCAGAGGACAGCGTTGGAGTGAAGAAAGTCAATTGCAGGTCGCCTCCTTTAAGCTGTGAGGGAGTAAACAGAAAAAAAACGCCTTGACAAAGGAATTAGTATAAAATGTAAAGCTGTGCAAGCTTGGAATTAGCATAAAAAAGACATTAGCAACACCGCCATTATTAACTACCGCTGATATTGTCTACCGCATGTGTTATCTACCACTGGTGTTATCTACTGGTGGTTTTATCTACTGCTGGATTTATCTACCACTGGTATTAGCGACGGGTGGTTTCATTTACTGCTGGTATAATCAACCGCTGGTGTTATCTACTGCTGGTATTATCTACCACTGGTGTTATCAATCGCTGGTATTATCTACTGCTGGGTTTATAACGCGCCCGTATTATCTACCGCTGGAATTATCTACCGCTGGTGTTATCTACTGTTGGTTTTATCTATTGCTGGAATTATATATCGCTGGAATCTACAGATCTGGCTCGTAGTGACATCCACATGTTTCCATGCGTAAATAGTCACTCGCACTGTGCTGGTCGCAGTCTGCCTGTGTGTGCCATACAAGGGTAAAAGAAGATGAACCGCTGTTTGAGGCGGCCAACTGAAGCGTTGGAACGCCAGTGGACAATGTGCATTGCAAACTAACGTTCCGAAGTTGTCAAGACCGTTTGACTGGCTAATCCTTGCCCTTTGTGACGCAAGGTTGCAATCTTCCCAACTTGGCTTTCTTGTGAGGAGACCTTTGTACACGCGTGTAGATTATGTGCGATGCCAAGTCCTTAACCCTGTTAATCTCAGATGTCATATTTTGATGATAAGATGTCCAACAGGGCATTAAGCCTGGTATCCATTATTAAAGAGCTATACATATTAACACGTGCATGTTATGTTTTTTTCCAAGAAGACCTCAGCTGATCTGCCACCTGTAACATGCTTTGGCAATCACAGCCTAGAGATGCAATAGAGATCACAGTGGTGTGGTTACAACAGCCCAGCCTATGTAATAGAACAGCTTAAATAGGATGATGATTATGATTGTATGAGTATTATGATCGTATGATTATGATCATATGATTATGATGATTGTGATTGTATGAAAGAACCGGCATCTCGGCGCATTGACATTTCACTGAAAATGAGAGGACAGCATTGGCAGTACAAGTGTAACGACGCCGACGCACGTTCTTGCTTTACTAAGGAGCCTTTATTGTGGACACCAACGCTATTCCTAGGCCCGGACTTCGGTTATTCAGGTTCCAACTTCGTCTTCTCTCCAACCGTCCCATCCCCTTGCGCTACCCCTCTTATATCCCTTGAGCCCCCGTTCTGGAAGGTTCCCTCACCCCATTTCCCTCAGCCAATCCCCGTCCTCCTTCTCCAACGGTTGTCAACCGTTTTCCCTACAGTCAACCCTCGTTTCCCGCCTTTTACGTTTGAATTTATCTCCAAATCATTTCTTCAATTCTCTGTCCTTAGCCAATCCTCTTTGAGGCCTCCCTGCACAGATGCCTTGACACACTTCCTGATTGTCCGTTTGCACGCGGCCATGTCAGGTAAGTGTTCTCTTGTTTTCCGTCTTTACATAACTACAGATATAAAACAAGCACCCGCTTTGTCATTACTCATGCGTTATTACAGACATATACTCTATATATTAGAGTATAAGCCTTACATTGCAGACAATTATCCTTTTGTGGTAGAGAAAGGGCAGTGAGATTGACTGAAGATCGCAGTTTGAGATTTTTCGTTTTTTAAAGCACTGGAAATTTTTACTATCGTTGACATGTGGACAGTTGTCCATTTCCAGATATTGGGTATGAAACAAACTCCTATATATACACACTGTATTTATTTTTTTAAAAGGAAGCAGCCAAACATCCCTATTAGGACTCTGAAAATATATTTACAACCTTTAAGGATCTTCTGAGTCAATAAGGAATAACTATTGTCATGAATAGATGTGATCAAATATATCTGATCAGATGTATTGGCTTCTGCGGCCATCAGGAACGATCTTCCTATTAGAAAGGCGCTGAAGCTATGTACTTTTAAATATAGATTGAAAACTCATTTCTTTAGAACTGCTCTTTGTGTTTGCTTTGTTGTCCTTCCCCCGCGAAAGAAGTTCAACATACGTACGTACACTCAAAGGATGTGGAATTTGCACTACGAGCTGTGGGGCCACCAATAATGATGATCACTTTCCCATGCAAGGTCGAACGTAGAGATAACGTTGCCTCACTGACTCAGTATTATTCTGGACAAGAACTAATAATAGGGCAACCCAACATTTTAAGATACTAAATTATTTTTTACATGATTTATTTTTTGGGATTAGTGATCTCTCAACCCATTTCCAAACTCATTTAACCTGACATCCTGATAAATGTTTACTCTACTTCAGAGACCAGGATTCGAACAGAGGCCCTCAACGGAGCCGGCTCAATACACTAGCAGAGCATTAGCCCCTCTGAGTGTCTCAACCAGCCACCTCATTGGTTGCTTCTCTTATGCTAAATCCAATGAGATGGGCAGCTTGGGAACTGATCTAATGAGAATGAGGGCTGGGCCAGGTTCAGACAGAAGTCCCACAGGAGTGAAACATCAGAAGCACTTTCTTAGTGGAGACACCTGGGCACTAACCCCACAAGCCACTTGGCTAACTGCTAAGTTGCATTAAAATGTAAGTAAGCACAACACATTAGGCACAGCCATGAGACAGTCCTTGTATGTAGCGCGATGCAAGGTGTCATTATACAGCAAATCTAAGAAATGCAATACAGTTTAAAGTGGTTTTTTTGCTCAGCCATGAAGTCCAAGCATATAAAAAATAAAATTACTTCTATCGAGTCCTCTTTTCAGCATTTTTTTTTTATAACTGCGTCGGGTGTTATTGCACGGTGCTAAATTGTTAAAGAGCTACCGTGATTAGTGGCTGATCCATATTCGTGCACGGTGGCACTCTCTGTGACATTTGGCCACAAGTGGGTTTATATTGCAAGTGAAGCACCACTTTACAAAGGAGCGTGAAGGATTAGGCTCACGTTTTGCATGGTAAAAGATAAACAGTCACGTTCAAAGCGTCTCAGTACTTGGGGAAGCACTCCTCCCCATTGGTACTCATGAGACAATGATGAATATCCCGCATTCCTATGGCAGGGACCAGCCACTGTTGGCTTCCGACAAAGTGGCACTTATTCATTGTCCCCAAAGGGTTGATGGGCTGTGTCGATCCGCTACCAGGACTGGACCGTATAACCGTCCATTTTACGAACTGAGCACTCTTCTTGGAACAATGTGAATTCGTTAAAACAATTTTAAGGAAGTGCATTGCTGAGTTGCGCTGCAGTTAAAGTTCTAACTCACAGTGGGAAAGGCTTGTGAGGTCAAATTCCTGCCGAGCCAAACTCAGCCCATCATTGCTCTGAGCGTAGACAAAATATATACACTACTTGTGTGAGGCCTATGGAGGAGATACTTGGACCAGATCACAGGAATGTGAAATATCCACCAATGGCTCAAGGTCGCCAGTGGAGATGAGTCCTATCCCGCACGCATTTGAGCCGGCAGACACTACAATACTTTTTTTACTTTAATTAGTGCTTTAATAAGGCCGCCTTGCAAGACGGCTTCAGACATTTTTTCCCCACACTCTTAGGATCTTTAATAAGTTGCTTGAGGGCTGTTGGAGTCTTGGCATTCATAATGAATTGCAAGGATCCTAAACTTGTTCTGGTGTGACTTGTGCAACAATGCAGCGACTCACAGTTCTTAAATGCAGTGCAAGTCAAAGTGTATCTTACCTTTGTTTCCCTTAGATAATTATTATCGTGAAAAAAGAGGGAGTAGCTACACTGGTCGTAGGCAAACGAAGTGAACAAAACTATACACATTAGACAGAACAAACCAGAAATATCACAAACGAGATGGCAAAGATGAGACAAAAAAAATGTATTGGATTCTTAAATGAAATCACACTCCTGAATCATGACACCTTATTGTAGCGCTGTTGGGTGAATCATTGCACGGCTGCCCACCGTTCACCAGTTGTCCTGTTGGGGGGGCCTGCGGGGATTATGTTGGCTGTTCCACGTGAGGAGCGATGGGAAGGTTGCGATGTCGTGAGCGGTCAACGTTGGGGGCGTGGTGGGGCTCATTATTTACTTGAAGATTCTGGTCTCTTTTTTTAGGTCATGTACAAATGGAGAATAAAAAAATTACAAGCTGTGCTAAGCAGTTTGAGTTTCTGCCTGGAGGTCCAGATAAATATAAGTACATGTGACCCTCAATCTAAATATATAAGTGTTTTTTCCCTCCAGCAGGAGAGACTGAAAGGGAGATGTGACGTTCTGCGACCTCGCGTTGGATCCACGTGATGTGCCATCGCGAATTTCGCTGAACAGTTCGTGCCAAAAGTCACTAATATCGGCGACAGTTTTAAAGATTCAAAACATAAATGGCGGAGTGACACCAGAGTGAGTCATTCTGCTTCCAAGAGGAAACTTAACTATTAAAAAAAAACTATTAAACTATTTTGATTTTACCAGGTAAGGCCCCCTGAGCTATGTAGCTCTTTTTCAGATGCGATCTGGCCATCACAAATGATAGCTCAACAAAGTGGCTTATCATGTGGAAATGTATAGCAGCCAAATACTCGAAACGCACGTTTCTAAATGTTGCAGAGGGTAACACCGGAGGACCTGGACAAAAATCAACGCGACCACGGGGTGAGAGGTAGACTCTATTATACAGGCATCAGGGTCGGGATCGGACCCACGACCTCCTGCATACCTGGCGAGGGAGTTAATATCCCACCACCGCAGCACCCCACCGAAACGTCCCACCGAAACGTTATCGGCTTTGGCTCAATGAGCTTCTATGTCAGCAGCTGCATCCAGCATTTTGACAGCGTCTGCAATGATGTAATCCTACTTATGGGGCAAATAATTCAGGTGAAGAGCAAAACTACATGTACGAGTTGACAATGATATGAAAGTGCTTTGCCCGTGTTAATTGTATAAAGAATAATTCGTGCTGAAGAAGCTCCCACCACCTGGAGCGAAACGTCGGACATCGTGTCAAACAACACGCGGCACAATCCAAAAACACGTCGGAGCGATAGACAACCAATTGTATGTTCTTCGTTGTATTTTGGAAAGAAGAAAAAAGTAAACAGTCTGATTTCACATTTAATCTGACATTGTGTGGCTAAACAAGTGTTCAGCTGCCTGGAAAGTTTTTTTTTTCGTTGACAGTTTTGAGTTTTGGTAATTATTCTGCGGATCTGTTGCCTGACAAGCTGAACTCCCTGTGGGTTGTACACAGTGACTTGGTGTGAATAGGCATTATGCTAGAAGCCACAGCAGCCGGCCGCTTGGTTATTCTCAGGGACAAACCCGCCGGGTGTTCAATTCCAAACACACGGACAGAAGCGTAAAATCGTCGCACGTACGTGATGTCTTGAAAAACAGATTTCGTGACACTTCACGTGACGCTTTTTAAGTTTCTCGATGTCCGTCCTGTCCATACAATACAGTCAGCATCGTTAGCCATGTTCAGTCCACTGCTAGATCTAAGGCCCCTCGTGCGCTTGTGATGCCACAATCCATCTCTCTCCTGCACGTGAGGCGATCTCATCACTCCACTCCGTGGTGTTCGTCTCCCTGGGGTGCGTTCTCTCCTCTGGTTGCCACTCCATCACCAGCGTTGTCCATCGACCATGTTCATTGTTGTCCCAACGATGGCCACTTTACTTTTCTTAACGATCAAGATGATGTATCTCATTTGCATGTGTCCTCCGATCAATGTAATTGTGAGCATGCATCTCCCCGTCTCCTCTGCGCACTATTTGGCTTTTGTTATATTATTCATTGCCAAGGTCCATGTTTGTAATCCGTGACATAGCTGGTAACATTTACTGTCATCCCTAGGATCATTGCTATACTGCTCTTCATTTTCAAATTCAGATTTTTGAAACAGCAATTCAAGCTACTCTAGTTTACTTCTTTATTTCATAACTTTGATCCAATTCCCCTGTCAGTAGCTTCCATATATATTGTATACATGAGATATATATAATGCATACATTATATACTTATTATATAGATGATATGTGTAAAATATATACGTATTCTCTTTGTTCCAGTTGTGTCTCCAACAATAACCTTTTGTTTTGATTTAAAGCTTTCGTGACTGCAGGGATTCATATTCTTGGTTCTTTCGGAAACAATAAAATAATTAAACATATAAAACAATTGTGTTATATTCTACGTGACTTTACCCAAAAGAACCAATAATATAATAACCTTTTGCTTTGCGAAATGTTTCTACGTGACTTTGTTTTTTTCACGTATTTATCTTAAGCACAACTTTGCAGCCTTCTTCGTTAAGTTATTCATTCATCTCCAGCAAATGTGAGAAGGTTAATACAGAACTAGATTTATGTTCCGTCCCATTACATTTTTTTTTAGAATATCTTCTAATGCTGCCGCTGCAAATGGTGAAAGTGAAACTCCTCGCCTGACTTCTCTTGTGATTTGCATTCTGTTGCATTCTTCATGCACTGTCAACATAGCTGTTCCTGGAGAAACTAAGAATCCCACTCTGTAGTTTCCTGGAGAAACTAAGAATCCCACTCTGTAGTTTCCTGGAGAAACTAAGAATCCCACTCTGTAGTTTCCTGGAGAAACTAAGAATCCCACTCTGTAGTTTCCTGGAGAAACTAAGAATCCCACTGTAGTTTCCTGGAGAAACTAAGAATCCCACTCTGTAGTTTCCTGGAGAAACTAAGAATCCCACTGTAGTTTCCTGGAGAAACTAATAATCCCACTCTGTAGTTTCCTGGAGAAACTAAGAATCCCACTCTGTAGTTTCCTGGAGAAACTAAGAATCCCACTCTGTAGTTTCCTGGAGAAACTAAGAATCCCACTCTGTAGTTTCCTGGAGAAACTAAGAATCCCACTCTGTAGTTTCCTGGAGAAACTAAGAATCCCACTCTGTAGTTTCCTGGAGAAACTAAGAATCCCACTCTGTAGTTTCCTGGAGAAACTAAGAATCCCACTCTGTAGTTTCCTGGAGAAACTAAGAATCCCACTCTGTAGTTTCCTGGAGAAACTAAGAATCCCACTCTGTAGTTTCCTGGAGAAACTAAGAATCCCACTCTGTAGTTTCCTGGAGAAACTAAGAATCCCACTCTGTAGTTTCCTGGAGAAACTAAGAATCCCACTCTGTAGTTTCCTGGAGAAACTAAAAATCCCACTCTGTAGTTTCCTGGAGAAACTAGGAATCCCACTCTGTAGTTTATCGCCAACGTTTCCTCTCCGAGAGAAGAACCCAGTAAACTCGCAAACGTCGTACCAACATTCGCCCAACGTCAAACCAACGTTGATATAACGTCATATCAACGTTCGCCCAACGCATATTTACATTGGCTGGATGTCATAGCAAAGTTGGTCCCATATACCACCGTCCACCCAACATGAAACCAACGTTGGCCGAACGTCACACCAACGTTTCCCCAATATCATACCAACCTCCCAACATCAATCCAATGTTGTCCGAACCTCATAACAACGTTGGCCCAACATCGAACCAACATTCGCCTGACGTCATACCAACGTTGGTCCCGACGTTTCGCGTGTTTACCGGGAGGTCACCACTGTTTCATTGCAATGAGTTAGAGTGATCTGAGTGACCTGAGTGACCTAGAGTGACCTGAGTGACCTAGAGTGACCTAGAGTGATCTGAGTGACCTAGAGTGATCTGAGTGACCAAGAGTGATCTGAGTGACCTAGAGTGACCTGAGTGACCTAGAGTGCTCTGAGTGACCTAGAGTGATCTGAGTGACCTAGAGTGACTTGAGTGACCTAGAGTGATCTGAGTGACCTAGAGTGTCCTAGAGTGCTCTGAGTGACCTAGAGTGACCTGAGTGACCTAGATTGCTCTGAGTGACCTAGAGTGATCTGAGTGACCTAGAGTGATCTGAGTGACCTAGAGTGTCCTAGAGTGTTCTGAGTGACCTAGAGTGACCTGAGTGACCTAGAGTGATCTGAGTGACCTAGAGTGACCTGAGTGACCTAGAGTGATCTGAGTGACCTAGAGTGTTTTGAGTGATCTGAGTGACCTAGAGTGACCTGAGTGATCTAGTGTGACCTGAGTGACCTAGAGTGACCTAGAGTGACCTGAGTGACCTAGATTGGCCTGAGTGATCTAGTGTGACCTAGAGTGACCTGAGTGACCTAGAGTGACCTAGAGTAATCTGAGGGACCTAGAGTGACCTGAGTGACGTAGAGTAACCTAGAGTAATCTGAGTGACCTAGAGTGTTCTGAGTGACCTAGAGTAATTAG
Organism: Petromyzon marinus; assembly: GCF_048934315.1. Taxonomy (NCBI): domain Eukaryota; kingdom Metazoa; phylum Chordata; class Hyperoartia; order Petromyzontiformes; family Petromyzontidae; genus Petromyzon; species Petromyzon marinus. The sequence continues at coordinate 11,070,930 of NC_133677.1, forward strand.
AGTGACCTAGAGTGTTCTGAGTGACCTGAGTAATCTGAGTGACCTAGAGTGTTCTGAGTGACCTAGAGTAATTAGAGTGACCTGAGTGATCTGAGTGACCTAGAATGATCTGAGTGACCTTGAGTGACCTAGAGTGACCTGAGTGATCTAGAGTGACCTAGTGACCTAGAGTGATCTGAGTGACCTAGAGTGACGTAGAGTGATCTGAGTGACCTAGAATGATCTGAGTGACCTAGAGTGACCTAGAGTAATCTGAGTGACCTAGAGTGAGCTGAGTGATCTGAGTGACCTAGAGTGACTTGAGTGACCTAGAGTGACCTAGAGTGACCTAGAGAGATCTGAGTGACCTAGAGTGACCTGAGTGACCTAGAGTGACCTAGAGTGACCTAGAGTGACCTGAGTGACCTAGATTGCTCTGAGTGACCTGAGTGACCTAGAGTGACCTAGAGTGATCTGAGTGACCTAGAGTGACCTAGAGTGATCTGAGTGACCTAGAGTGACCTAGAGTGCTCTGAGTGACCTGAGTGACCTAGAGTGATGTGAGTGACCTAGAGTGACTTGCGTGACCTAGAGTTATCTGAGTGACCTAGAGTGCTCTGAGTGACCTAGAGTGACCTAGAGTTATCTGAGTGACCTAGAGTGACCTAGAGTGACCTGAGTGACCTAGAGTGATCTGAGTGACCTAGAGTGGCCGAAAGTGACCTGAGTGATCTGAGTGACCTAGAGTGACCTAGAGTGACCTAGAGTGATCTGAGTGACCTAGAGTGACCTAGAGTGACCTGAGTGATCTGAGTGACCTAGAGTGACCTAGAGTAATCTGAGTGATCTGAGTGACCTTGAGTGACCCGAGTGATCTGAGTGACCTAGAGTGATCTGAGTGACCTAGAGTGGCCTAGAGTGATCTGAGTGACCTAGAGTGACCTAGAGTGACCTGAGTGATCTGAGTGACCTAGAGTGACCTAGTGACCTAGAGATACTGGGGACCGATGTCCGTCCTTTAGGGGTTTTTTCGGTCACGTGAAGGGCTCTTGACCATACCTCACCACGAAGCTACTTATCCAGTAATACAAAACAACGCAGCGAAATTCTAATTTATATAGCGTCTCAATGCAGGAGCATCTCAAGAGCATTAAACTATGAATACAAATATATGTCTTGGATATTTTGCTAAAGATATCTCAATATATTACTCTCAGCAGCTTGTCGAAGCCCTGCTCTTTCGTTGTGTATTTTTGTTATAGCCTAAATGATGGGTATATTGGTATTTTTCCCCATGTGCTGTTTTTATTATAAATTGTGGTTCTTATTTAAATATACGTTCATGTTCACCGTTGTGCCTTCATTATATCATCGTAAATGATAATCGCATGATATAACTGGTCAATCTATTCACGTCCTTGCTTGACAATAGGCATGACTACTTATCCATTGACCCCGTTATCTGTCTGCATTCCGAGCTACCTGCCGATTAACACACCGACTCCTCTGTGGAGTGTCTATGTCTGCTTGTCTAACTACTCATCGTCCTGTGTGGCTACTTACACTACCCTAAATCCACATCTACTTCTGGCCGCTCCCCAAAATCCATCTGTCAGTTCGCCTGCCTCCTTCCTAGCGCTTGTAATTAATTAACAATTTACCCAGAAATCGTAATTACGCAAGAAGGCCTATTTGCTCCGTTCATTGTGCGGTAATTACCAGGCTCCGAGTGATCCGGGGCGACGCTAATGGGCTGGGGGAGTTTCCACCTTCCCGTGGCCCCCACCCCTCGGCCGGGGCGTGCGCGTTCCCATGGAGACAGTCTCCCCGTGATTCCTGTGAATTAGGAAGGGCCCCAGAGACTCGAGGGGCCAATGCTAATGGGTCGTCGTTTCGTGCACTGAGCCAGCACCGCTGAGATCTCCGGTTCAAATCGCCCCCCCCCACCCTCCTCCCCGAACTGCCCAGGGTAATGATCCAACCGCGTGCAGCTGCTGCTGCTGCTACGGTGGTGGTAGTGGTCAGAGCGTTCGACTCGTATATGGAATTGTCGTGAGTTAATATCTCACATCAAATACCGGATGGTTTATTATTACAATTATCATCTTCATTATGGCACATGCTTAATGAGAAGCATGAACGTTGAATCATTTTCCTCTTGTTTTTGTTGCATCCAGATAGTCTTCAAGGATAAAACTACAGCGTTACCAATGAAGCACTCATAGCACGGGTATCTGGAAGGTTTAAAGTTCGATTTCACAATCATAGGTCAGCTGAGTCAATCATTTCTCAAAGGTTAATCGACTGAGTACCATTTAAGGGACCATATGGATTTCATTTTGGCAATTGTTTTACCCAAGATCTACCCTCTGCCATTGGAATGTGGCATTTAAAGCAGAGGTTTCAAACCTCCAAAAGAGATGAGCTCTGATCAATATTGTTTGATTGACTACCATACAATTACACACGTATAGTGTACACAGCATGTACACGTACGATATACATGCATTGTATCTCCACACGTATATACATGTGAATGTAAGTAAAATAAATTCCAGCCATTCTCAATCGACCAATGTATGACATCCTCCCGCGTGCCATGTCAGTCACGGGTTTATTTTACAGTGCTTCACCACCCTGGTCAGCGCACGCTACATTGGAACGGCGTGAGTTCCAGTCCCAGCCCATATACTCAGAATAAATTATCACCCATTGGCTGCGCTATGCTGAGAGAGACTGGCCAATGTGCAATTTTCACCGCTGGCTCAAAAGGCTGCCAACACAAGATGAACCCTGCCTTCAAGCTCATGAGCGGCAGGGAGACACGTTGACTCAACTATAACTTGAGTTCATGCTTGGCTGTCTCATGCAGTTCCAGTCATATGTATCAGCCGATACAAGAAATTGCATTTGACGGTGTAAATGACGTGAATGTACATCATTGGCAAAATATTATTGCCAAATGTACAAGTTGCTGGGTTGTTTTTGTGTGTTTCTGGCAAAAGCAAGAAAAGCAACATAAAAATGTAGATTTGCTTTCAGGCTTTGGCATTTCTGTAATCCAGTAATTTAGAAGTCAGCTTGCTCGATTATAATCGCGCAAGCTGACTAATATGGCAACAACAGAGCAATCGTTGGTGAGACACCCGTCTGCTAAGCAGACATGTCAGTCGAAGACAGTCAAGCAAGTAGGTTTCTTACGTACAGTGGCCAAGACCAAAGAGCTCTCCAAGGATGTTAGGGACAAGATGGTAGACCTACACAAGGCTGAAATGGGCTACAAGACCATTGCCAAGCAGCTTGGTGAGAAGGTGACAACAGTTGGTGCGATTATTCGCAAATGAAAGAAACAAAAGAACTGTCAATCTCCTTCGGCCTGGGGCTCCATGCAAGATCTCACCTCGTGGAGTTGCAATGATCATGATAACGGTGAGGAATCAGCCCAGAACTACACGGGAGGATCTTGTCAATGATCTCAAGGGAGCTGGAACCATAGTCACCAATAAAACAATTGGTAACACACTACGCCGTGAAGGACTGAAATCCTGCAGCGCCCGCAAGGTCCCCCTGCTCAAGAAAGCACATATACATGCCCGTCTGAAGTTTGCCAATGAACATCTGAATGATTCAGAGGACAACTGGGTGAAAGTGTTGTGGTCAGATGAGACCAAAATGGAGCTCTTTGGCATCAACTCAACTCGCCGTGTTTGGAGGAGGAGGAATGCTGCCTATGACCCCAAGAACACCATCCCCAACGTCAAACATGGAGGTGGAAACATTATGCTTTGGGGTGTTTTTCTGCTAAGGGAACAGGACAACTTCACCGCATCAAAGGGACGATGGACGGGGCCATGTACCGTCAAATCTTGGGTGAGAACCTCCTTCCCTCAGCAAATGGGTCGTGAATGGGTATTACAGCATGATAATGACCCAAAACACACGGTCAAGGCAACAAAGGAGTGGCTCAAGAAGAAGCACATTAAGGTCCTGGAGTGGCCTAGCCAGTCTCCAGACCTTAATCCCATAAAAACATCTGTGGAGGGAGCTGAAGGTTCCAGTTGCCAAACGTAAGCCTCGAAACCTTAATGACTTGGAGAAGATATGCAAAGAGGAGTGGGACAAAATCCCACCTGAGATGTGTGCAAACCTACAAGAAACGTCTGACCTCTGTGATTGCCAACAAGGGTTTTGCCACTAAGTACTAAGTCATGTTTTGCAGAGGGGTCAAATACTTATTTCCCTCATTAAAATGCAAATCAATTCATAAAATTTTTGACCTGCGTTTTTCTGGATTTTTGTTGTTATTATTCTGTCTCTCACTGTTCAAATAAACCTACCATTAAAATTATAGACTGATAATTTCTTTGTCAGTGGGCAAACGTACAAAATCAGCAGGGGATCAAATCCTTTTTTCCCTCACTGTATATCTATGCAGATAACTTAAAGCGTAGGTTTTCTTAGCCGATGCAATGATCAATATTTGTTTTGAGGATAGGAATTTTGGAATTAAACTACCACGTGGCTTGACCCAAAAAAACTAGTTTGGATTATCTATGTAGAGTTCAAGTGTTCTCAGATGTGTGGGATTTCTCCAATTACTCCAGTTTCCCCCATAGACACAAACATTTTCTGAAAGGAATATGTCAACCAAGTTAAAAGTGTTTCCCTGCTCAAATAAGCAAATGGAGCAATGCTCATCTCTTCATTGGCAGCCCTGAGCCAGCGATGACACATTTCCAGTTTTCAAACTAGCGTTACAATACAGGAGATCGTCTGGTCATCAATTTCTTTGGTTTGTTACCAGGTAAGGCCCACTGAGCTATGTGGCTCTTTTTCAGAAGCAACCTGGCCACAAATGATGGCTCAACGAGGTGGCTTATCGCGTGGAATTTATAGCAGCCAAATGCTCTTAAACGCATGTTTATAAATTTTGAGGGAAAAACCGGAAGAGCCGGAAAAAATTCCACGTGACCACGGGGGGAACATGCAAACTCCAAATATACAAGCGTCAGGGTCGGGATCGAACCCATGACCTCCTGCATATTAGGCAAGGTAGTTAACATATCGCCATGTATACGAGGACAGCTTCTGCATATGAAATCCGTGCAGCAATGTCAACAAGGCCCCTCTAACGTTGATGCTGAAAATTGATCGGATTTCCTACCAATGTGGGCAGGATGCGGGAATTCTCACCCGAGGTCGTGGCAGCATCGAATCCGTATTTTTCTACTGGGAGTTGTGGCGTCGTCGTAAAACGGGAACTCCATCACGGACAGAATTTTAACACCACGTTGCTTATTTGAAATTTGAGGGGCAACGTACAGCACATCTGCCTCCTCTTAAAATCCCGCCGCACATCCAGCCTCAGCACCTTGGAGCCTCGTCTCTCGCTGTCTCTTTGTTAAGCACATTTTTTGATGAGTTCTGTCAATGCTTTGGCTGGGGACTCTCAGCTTAAAGGAAAATGCATCCCAAAAAAAAACAAGCATCTATTTTCTTTGATGTACACATTTGACTTACACTTTCATTGTCTGTTTATCTGACATATCTTACCCCCGTGATGAATGTTTTGTTTGCCTTTATGTGCTTATGCTTTTCCTTACTAGATATCTAAAGCATTCTCACAGACAGCAATCTGTAAACAATTTACGCTGGAAATTATGAAGTTCTATTATCGATGTAGAGTCAACAACATCGAAGAATCATAAATGTCACTTGAATGTAGACTTGGACATTTTAATCAGTTTTAATTTGAACTGAGAATGCACGTGAACTTTCGGAAAGTTCAGCCAGTGGTAGTGTTTTTTGTTTGTTTGTTATTAGCTTGTCACATTTGTGTTCCATCACTCGGCACAGATTACGGCACGGAATCACTCGAGAGTAGTCATGAACGTGTTTACAGCTACGCTCAGACTGACTCACTTCTGACAAAAGACGAGGACACCGGTGCAGTGAAAACTGCCAACGGCAGAGTCAGTCATGGCCGTTTCGCTGGAAGTCCACGGTTTAGCCTTCAATCAGGCACTGGGATAAAAAACCCTCGCGTCCTCTGTTGGATGAGTCTCTTCATCCAACAGAGTTGGATGACTCTCTTCATCAAAACATTTTACAGTCATCAAATAATGTCCAGCTGTTATCGTGGCACTATTGCTTGACATTCTAGATTAAGTCAACGTTATTAAAAAAAAGTCATCACTGCCAATGCCATGGACACTGTATAACACCTCAGCAGTGCTTCCTTCCTTCTGCCGGATCGCAGAACTCTTGCACATCCGGACCTTTAAAGTCTGCTCTTGCATATTCTTAGCTCATTCGGTAAAGTCACGTTGAAGGGAAACAATAAAATAATAAAATATATATAAAACAATAAAAATTCTCACGACGTTTCGACCATAACACAAACGGTCGTCATCAGGTATGTCGGTTTGCATTAATGTATTTATTTTTAAACGGTGTATTTATTTATTTATAAAAAACACGTCAGCGCCACGCGCAGCGATTTGGCAGTTTATTTAGAAGGACTAGTCCATCTATGTTCTGAAAAGAGGAGGGGGGAGACGAAAAATTAATGTATGCTGTCTGAAAGCCACTGTAAGCGTGAACAATCAATTAAGACCTGAAATGGTTTTATCAAATCTGTCCAATGATTGCTAAGCCAGAATCCATCTTCTCGGTTGAAATTGTCTCTGTGCTTGTATATGTGGATAGCCTCATGAACGAATCTCTCATGGTAGCCGGATGGCTTACAAAGAACCTCTGCTCTTGCAGCTCCACCACCATCTGGCCATGATGTCTTCCCCTTGGTCACCAACTTCCGGGTGCCACTGCAGTGCCTCTCTCAGTGGTTTGCCATCCTCCATCTTGCTCTTTGTCGTGGTGAAACATTTAATCGCAACAAAGTATTCGACAATCACAGTACTTGTACACTGATTCATTGGCCCCGTTCACGGTGGCGAGATGTCATCTTCCTCGCCTGATATGCAGGAGGTCGGAGGTTCGATCACGACCCTGACGCCTGTGTATTTGGAGTTTGCGTGTTCTTTCCGTAGTAACTTGAATTTTTTTCTCCGGGTCCTCCGGTTTTTCCCTCCACGTTTATAAACATGCATTGGGATTATTTAGATTATTTTGGTGTTATAAATGTCCAAATGATAGGCCACTTTGTGAGTTCAAATTTCAGTCGGGGCGTAGAGATGGGGGGGGGGGCTGACTCGGCAATGCATCCTTCCAAAGTCAGTGAAATGCATGGGCACCACTGTGTGGAGGGGTTCGTCGAGGAGTGGTCATTCTATTGAGGGCCTTGGTCTGTGGCAGCGCTGCCTCCGTAAGACTTTCATTTGTGAATCAATCTTTGGTTTTTTTCGGTAAAGTCACGTAGAAATAATAAAAAATAAAATTACATAATATACGACGTTTCGATTACAACACAAGCAATCATCATCAGGTAGAGGAAACACATAACCGCAGATATATATACAGACCTTAAGTAGAGGGAATTAACACAGATATACCAGGGGATACAGAGAGACGGAGCATCACACTAAATCAAACAGGGTTTAGCAAAATTTGGAAACTATGTAAAGCAACACAGACGCTCGGTTAAAACACAATTAACGCATGGTCTGGTTGAATACACTATTTCAAAGATTGTTCAATTGTAAGTTGAGTGTGAAATTTAAGATAGTGATAGAATACATACCGTAGAGAGACCTATGGCTTTTGAAAAATAAGTTCATACCTCAGTGGGCTTTGTCTGGTAGGATGGGGATGGTTCAATTGTTTGTGTTTGGGTGAATTGTTTACCTTTCCTGTACTTTGCACTCCTATAATGTTTTTGTAGTGTTTGTTGTTGTAACGTTCTTACCCACCCCTACGGAACATCTGTGAAAAAAAACCTTTATAGCTCATCGAATTCTTCCAGAAAAAGTATTCTAATTCTGAATTCCTAGCATCTTCTAAATGCCATAAGCATCTTTTCCAATTGCTCTGTTACATTACGTTACTCCTGCCTACAGCAATGCGAATCTGTTAAGCCAATATTTATTCAGAATGCATGAATACCTTAATAAGCAACGCATGAGGACCGAGTGAATGTCTAATGAAAATGTATACATTGTATTGATATTAAAGCACTGCTGGTCAAGTCAAGCCCTCTACGGTGCATATAAACTCGAGACAGAATAGGCAAATCAATGGGTAGAACCAAAAGCCGAAACCCTTCATTATAAAATGCCTCATTAAGTCATGCATCATTCATTAAGGATTGGTCAATATGAACATTTCAATGCAGGGCTCATAACACTTTTTAGAAACTGCATTATCGCAGACCCGACCACTAAATCTATTTCCACCCCGCTCTGGTATTTGTGTTGTGCTGCTGCTGCTGAGGAATATTTATAGGCCTCTTAAGGTTATCTCCATAAAAAATAGATAAGCCATTATACTCGCATGACAAAAACGCACTATTATCATTGTTTAATGCACTCTTAAAACTCTCTGCGCTCCAGTGAGCTGTAGGATGTGCTTCGCCTCCCTTGTTTATTCTGCGGCCATGTGTAGCTTTTAATTCGTTTCGCTGTTGTCTCTTCAGGGTAATTTCCCATTGTAAACGTACCCACCGATTGACTCCGCTCACGGTATTATAGTTATTCTGCCCATCGATTGCTGGCCACCACTCCAGCATGGGGAAAAAAAAGCAACAAGTATTGATTATATGGGAGGGAGGGGGTGGCTAAGAGCAGGTGAATTACATTAAGATGAGCCAATGCGCTCGCACTCTGCGGGGCTCCACACGGCAATGTCGATATCCATAACAGCCGCTTGCTTGTGTCAATCAACTCGCGGTGTGTGTGTGTGTGTGAGAGTTTAACATGTGTGTGAGTTTAACATGGCACAGTAGGGGGCACAGGTGGTGCATCAGCCAGTCATCTCAGTCATCTCAGTCAGTCGACCCGTGGCACCTGGGTCTGCCCCGTGACCTCCTGCCAGCGAGCGTTCGACACTTCACGCGGCCTCAACGTGCACCTAGCCTGGCACAGGCGCCGTGGTGACGTCACCGCCACTTAGTGGCGAATGGCGGTTGTCGTTAACATGTAGTAGGAGGCTTTCGCGGCCAATATCATCCATAATAGAGGTTTTTTGGGTGAGATCGTGTGAAATATAAATGTGTCGTTAAACCCACCACCACCCGACACAGACAATTAGTAGGGTTTGTCACGTAAGCAGAACTTGCCAATTCGTGACGAGTTCTGCACACTGGTGTGTTGGAGAGTAAACCCACTACAACATTTACAATTAGGGTACGTGTGTGACCTGCATTTGGAAGGTTGTGGGTTCCAGTTGCCCGCCCCAAGAGTTGACTTCGCCCATCTTTCCCTCTCTACTCAAAACAATGAACGCCACTGTCCTATGAAACGACTGGGGCCCTACCACGATATTGTGAATATTCCACCACAGGCACTTGAAACTAATATTGCATGTTACATGGAGGGAGGATTGAATGTGATCGCCGTAAGCAGGGCAGTGATATAAAGTGTGTGCCACTTTCATCTTATTGGAGATGTAATTGCCTTATTTTGAATAATTCAATTAATTTGGGATAATTAATCCTGGGAGTCAATGCACACGCTGGCCCTGTCCCTTGTGCATGCTCAGAGAACGTATCGCATGAGTGTTAAGGGACACGAGCAAATCATGCATCGGACAACAAGCGTGAATTGCTTGCTGCATGTCCGACGCCTCCGTCTGCCCAAACTTAGCAAAGTGTGTCAGTAATTTCCATTGGTGGCTCCGAGCCAGCAGTGTACATCCCACAATCCCATCATGGGGGGGGGGGTCTATCTCGAGGATATCCCCCTGCTGACTTATCCACAGAGTGGTACTCGAAATTGATTGTGAGCAGAGTGCGCTGCCAATAGCAACGACTAGATGGATTGGGTCATCATCTAATAAACAGATACTGGGCTAAATTTTGATTTGAAGCTTTCGTGACTGCAGGGACTCATATTCTTGGTTCTTTCGGTAAAGTCACGTAGAAGGGAAACAATAAAATAATAAAAATATGAAACAATAAATATTCTCACTGGGCTGTTTCACCACTCCGTATAGGACTTCTGGGCCAGCACTTTCTAGCAACATTTGTTTAACTCGGCAATTAGCTCTGAGTTGGTTTTGACTTTTTGATTTTTTCAGAAGAACGTGGATTTACTTTTTTAAAGCATTCAACTATTAACTACAATTTACCACGCACAGCACATCATGTACAGTGAGGGAAAAAAGTATTTGATCCCCTGCTGATTTTGTACGTTTGCCCACTGAGAAAGAAATGATCAGTCTATAATTTTAATGGTAGGTTTATTTGAACAGTGAGAGACAGAATAACAACAAAAAATCCAGAAAAACGCATGTCAAAAATGTTATAAATTGATTTGCATTTTAATGAGGGAAATAAGTATTTTACCTCCTCTCAATCAGAAAGATTTCTGGCTCCCAAGTGTATTTTATACAGGTAACGAGCTGAGATTAGGAGCACACTCTTAAAGGGAGTGCTCCTAATCTCAGCTTTTTACCTGTATAAAAGACACCTGTCCAAAGAAGCAATCAATCAGATTCCAAACTCTCCACCATGGCCAAGACCAAATAGCTCTCCAAGGATGTCAGGGACAAGATTGTAGACCTACACAAGGCTGGAATGGGCTACAAGACCATTGCCAAGTAGCTTGGTGAGAAGGTGACAACAGTTAGTGCGATTATTCGCAAATGGAAGAAACACAAAAGAACTGTCAATCTCCCTCGGCCTGGGACTCCATGCAATATCTCACCTCGTGGAGTTGCAATGATCATGAGAACGGTGAGGAATCAGCCCAGAACTACACGGGAGGATCTTATCAATGATCTCAAGGCAGCTGGGACCATAATCACCAAGAAAACAATTGGTAACACACTGCGCCGTGAAGGATTGAAATCCTGCAGTGCCCGCAAGGTCCCCCTGCTCAAGAAAGCACATATACATGCCCGTCTGAAGTTTGCCAATGAACATCTGAATGATTCAGAGGACAACTGGGTGAAAGTGTTGTGGTCAGATGAGACCCAAATGGAGCTCTTTGGCATCAACTCAACTCTCCGTGTTTGGAGCAGGAGGAATGCTGCCTATGACCCCAAGAACACCATCCCCACCGTCAAACATGGAGGTGAAACATTATGCTTTGGGGGTGTTTTTCTGCTAAGGGGACAGGACAACTTCACCGCATCAAAGGAACGATGAACGGGGCCACGTACCGTCAGGTATTGGGTGAGAACCTCCTTCCCTCAGCCAGGGCATTGAAAATGAGTCGTGGATGGGTATTCCAGCATGACAATGACCCAAAACACACGGCCAAGGCAACAAAGGAGTAGCTCAAGAAGAAGCACATTAAGGTCCTGGAGTGGCCTAGCCAGTCTCCAGACCTTAATCCCATAGAAAATCTGGGAGGGAGCTGAAGGTTCGAGTTGCCAAACGTCAGCCTGAGCTACTCCTTTGTTGCCTTGGCCGTGTGTTTTGGGTCATTGTCATGCTGGAATACCCATCCACGACTCATTTTCAATGCCCTGGCTGAGGGAAGGAGGTTCTCACCCAATACCTGACGGTACATGGCCCCGTCCATCGTCCCTTTGATGCAGTGAAGTTGTTCTGTCCCCTTAGCAGAAAAAACATCCCCAAAGCATAATGTTTTCACCTCCATGTTTGACGGTGGGGATGGTGTTCTTGGGGTCATAGGCAACATTCCTCCTGCTCCAAACACGGCGAGTTGAGTTGATGCCAAAGAACTCCATTTTGGTCTCATCTGACCACAACACTTTCACCCAGTTGTCCACTGAATCATTCAGATGTTCATTGGCAAACTTCAGACGGGTATGTATATGTGCTTTCTTGAGCAGGGGGACCTTGCGAGTGCTGCAGGATTTCAGTCCTTCACGGCGCAGTGTGTTACCAATTGTTTTCTTGGTGATTATGGTCCCAGCTGCCTTGAGATTATTGATAAGATCCTCCCGTGTAGTTCTGGGCTGATTCCTCACCGTTCTCATGATCATTGCAACTCCACGAGGTGAGATATTGCATGGAGCCCCAGGCCGAGGGAGATTGACAGTTCTTTTGTGTTTCTTCCATTTGCGAATAATCGCACTAACTGTTGTCACCTTCTCACCAAGCTACTTGGCAATGGTCTTGTAGCCCATTCCAGTCTTGTGTAGGTCTACAATCTTGTCCCTGATATCCTTGCAGAGCTCTTTGGTCTTGGCCATGGTGGAGAGTTTGGAATCTGATTGATTGATTGCTTCTTTGGACAGGTGTCTTTTATACAGGTAAAAAGCTGAGATTAGGAGCACTCCCTTTAAGAGTGTGCTTCTAATCTCAGCTCGTTACCTGTATAAAAGACACTTGGGAGCCAGAAATCTTTCTGATTGAGAGGGGGTAAAATACTTATTTCCCTCATTAAAATGCAAATCAATTTATAACATTTTTGACATGCGTTTTTCTGGATATTTTTGATGTTATTCTGTCTCTCACTGTTCAAATAAACCTGTCATTAAAATTATAGACTGGTCATTTCTTTTTATATTCTTAGCTCTTTCGGTAAAGTCACGTTGAAGGGAAACAATAAAATATATATAAAACAATAAAAATTCTCACGACGTTTCGACCATAACACAAACGGTCATTTGGTCATTTCTTTGTCAGTGGGCAAACGTACAAAATCAGCAGGGGATCAAATACTTTTTTCCTTCACTGTATATGTTGTCAAATGTAACTCTATTGGTGCTGGACTGGACAAAAATGTGAGTGGAGGGCTCTTGCCTATCACACCGAACAACCCAATGGCGATTATTTCAGCAGGCCACACACTGCTGACGAGAGTTTTCAGAAAGTGTGATAGTTCCAATCTAGATTTGAAGCTTTCGTGACTGCAATAATTATTTTTTGCTGTGGTTTTCCCACCTGATGATGATTGCTTGTGTTGCGATCGAAACGTCGTGATTTTTTTTATTTTTGTTTTTATATACCTACGTGACTTTACCGAAATAACCAAAGAGTATGCAACCGTTCCAGTTTTTTTTTTTAAGTTTTTGCTTACTTAAATAAATGCTACTGGAAAACTTTGGCTAACGGACAAATCCTCTGTGACAGTTCGCGACAGGGGGGTAATACTTGTTGGTGAACTGTGGTCACAGCTATTTGTATCATTATTATGTATCAATGGAGGTGTGGGTAATCTTCAAAGGTGTTAACGGGGCTATGAGAGACATTCACGAATGACACGGTGGGGGGGGCGGTGTGCACACACGCGCGTGTGTGTTTGTTTGCGTGCGTGCGAGCGAGCGCTTGCGGGCGCCTGTGCGCACGTGTTTCTGGCCGTGCTCGCCCCGGACGTCAGCTGGCCTCATCGGAGCCGAATAAAAAAAAGGTCGACAGCAAATGAGCCCGAAGCAACAACAAAAAAAACAACGCACCAAGGAGCCGGTGAAACTCACGAGCGCGGCAGATATTCTCTGGCGCGGCACCCTTTCGAGTCGGGGGGGCAGGTTTTTTTTCTTTCTTGGTAGTCGATTGGTCTCTCATTTTAGGGCTGTCCAAGGTCAGGTGTTAAAAGTGGAATAAAGAAAAAGTAAGGTTTATTGTGGGGGGGGGGGGGGGGGGGGTTTAGGCAGTTTAAAGAGCCAAGCTTGTTTTAACAGCAAAAAAAACCTGCAAACAATTTGGAGCAGGATGAAAAGTCTTTTGCAAGCTTCATTTCAATTGTTCTTGAAAGGCAGATAAACACGTTTGTATGGCTACCTTCTGCAGACTAAATTCTAATTTCGTGGGAAATGAACATTTCGCCGTTGCGATCCATAATTGTTTCCCTTTGGTTAGGCGGTGTAAAAACACGCGGAGTAAATCCTCCTCTGACGCACACAGCCAATAAAAAAATGTCACGTGAATGAAACGTGAAAAATGCATTCAGCGGCACCTGTCGACCTAACGATGCTGCGTGTCATCTCGAGCGAAACGTCGTGGCCCACGTCAATGTTGTGCGGTGACTCCCCAACAACACCACCACCACCAAGTAGTGGTGCTTCTGAAGCGGTCATGAATATGGCCACGTTTGAATCACGTGACGCTTTTATTCATCGGCTGTCCGCGTCGGAGTAGAGGTGGAGGGTTTACGACGCGCGTGTTTACACCACCTAACCCAAAGGAAACGAATTGTGGGTCAATCATGACATGGATCGTGAATGCCTACGTGTAAAATGTTGGCATCGCGTTTGTTGATAATGTTTTTTTTTTATTTAAAGCTTTCGTGACTGCGGGGATTCATATTCTTGGTTCTTTCGGTAAAGTCACCACGTAGAAGGGAAACAATTAAATAATAAAAGATTTTTATAAAATATTGTTTAGCGACTTTACCGAAAGAACCAAGAATATAATATAGTTTGTGCACTTCGAAATAGGTCTCAGTCATCATGGCCAGTAGCTTGCCAAAAACGGTCGTATAAACACCCAACTTGAAATGTCCTCTCTTAGTCTCCTTTGCTTTCGGGCTTTGCCTTGTTTACTGACTGACCCGTGGGTGCCACAGCATCTGCCCACCTCTGTGTCTCAGCCGTCACATTTCCCTTTGCCTGATTATGTCAGAAATGCTCTCCTGCCATGTTCATGTATACGCACAGTGAACATATGCCCAAACACGATATTACATGCACGAGCGTATGGATGCACATGATGAGTGTACGCTTTGCGTTCGCTGTGTTTCATCCCCTGTGGGCACGCCGTGCATTGTGTTACGTCAGTAAACATCTCTGAATTGTACACGTAAAGTGAAAGTTGGTGTTATGCAGAAAGACAAACAACAATAACATTTAATTGCCACTTTCACCAGCCAGTGTTAATCATAACCCCCTAACCCTAACATTTATCACAACTCGGACTAAATACCAGCCCTAATTTTTGAGAAAACATTCAACCTAATTAAGTTTAATTACGGACTGGTTTTGTAATTGCTACAACAATGCAGTTGAAAGCAGCTACAAATGTAAAGCAAAATCGTGACCGTTTGTTTTGCTTAATACAACATAAGTTTTATTGGCATTTAAAGCTAATGCATATCTTACATTTCTACGAGCAAATCCATAAATCCCACAAGTGAGTGTTCTTTTGTAACGTGGCTCATACTATGTTATGGTTTTCGTAGCCCTTTATTAAATCCACTGCTGCATTGAGGCCTCCCGTGCTCTCTCAGTCATGGGGGGATTTGACCATACTGCATTGTGCAGCTCAGTGCGCGTTGATGAAGGGGGAGAAAGGATCCAGGATCAGATCGGATATCACTCGCCATTGATATTGGAAATGTAGTTCACGTCCACCGGGTTCATCGTGCAGTGTGATAACCACTGCACAACTACTCCTCCGTGTATGAGCCACATTATTAACGACTATAACTACCATTCTTTTTTTTTATTTTACCAGGTAAGGCCCACTGAGCTATATAGCTCTTTTTCAGAAGCGACCTGACCACAAATGATAGCTCAACGAAGTGGCTTATTACGTGGAAATTGACAGCAATCAAATACTCTAAACGCACGTTTCGAAATGTGGAGGGAAAAAAAACGGAAGAACCGGAGAAAAGTCCACACGAACACGGGGAGAGAGACATGCAAACTCCAAATATGGAGGCATCGGGGTCGACATGGAACCCCCACAACCTCCTGCATACCAAGAAAGGGAGTTAACATCTCGTCAGAGCCTCCCTGCTAAGAAGAGCAAATAGCGTGGCACACATCTCCATTGGCAGGCCTTAGCTTCGTAGAATTTTCACATTCCTATGGTGGGTACCTAAGTCTGATTTAGCATGCATGAGCACCACATCGATGAACAATGAAGCTGAATCCACCACTACCAAAGATTTGAACTCACCACCTTCTGATTGTGAGTCAACCAAACAGTGCCACTGGCCTGTTTGTAATGTATGACAGTAAGTCACGAAAATAATAATGTAAAGGACCTGATGTTTTACATCAATCTCAAAAGGAAAAAACCGCCACTTTTTTATAATTTTCTTGTCGTGGTTTTCACACCTGATGATGATTGCTTGTGTTGCAGTCGAAACGTCGTGAGAATTGTATTGTTTTATATTTTTATTATTTTATTGTTTCCCTTCCACGTGGCTTTACCGAAAGAACCAAGAATAAGGAAATGGCAGTTTATAAAAGGTACAATCTCGAGAAAATCCACCACCTGCAAAGGCACATTCACAGCATCACTTGAGGCGATGTGTAAAATCCACCATCTGTCGCCGATAAGGACCTGCGCTTCACCACAACGCCTCCCAATTGACGCTTTGACACATTGCCAGCGGAATCATCCAGACTGCACAAGTGCCTTGTTCGTGGACTCCTGCAGAACGACACGCAGTACAGTGTGGTGTTTATTTGGAATACAAATATCGTTTGGCGAAAGCTGATATTCACGTGCCGTACGGAGGTGCGAAAGATTCGGAGCAAGCCAACTGTGCACGGCACGCTGGAGGTTGATGAGCGCCTAGTTTCTGCAGCTCCCTGATGTGTGATGCGCGTATGTTGAACTTCTTTCGCACCGTACTCAGCCAACCGTGCTGATCTGTGGTGCGGGGGAAGGACAACAAACTAAACACAAAAGGCAATTCTAATGACATATCGAGATTTAAAAGTGCACAGCTCTAAGTGGCTTCCGAATATAGGGCGGAAGAGCGTTCCAGATGGCCACAGAAGCGCATCTGAAAGTGCTGCAAATGCGGTGACCATCTTTGTTCGATGTTTCGCCAGCAGCCGCTGCAGCGAGGATGAGCAGAGTGTCGCGTGATGATGGTTCATGCTCCTTGACGAGATCAGCGAAGTATTGCGGTTCATTTGTGGCACGCACATTGTGTGTAATGAGTGCGTGCGAATGACTGTACTTGTACCGCTAAACTGCTCAAAGTAGTCCCTCCGCCACGCAAGAGCAGGCGCGAGCGCAGCACAGAGACACAACTTAGTAGTGAGTGACCGAGCGACCCACAGGGGATAGCAAACTATTTTGTCGACGGTGTAGAAACTGACCCGACGTCTTAAGCTGATAACGATGCGCCCTATTTGGCCAACGACGTTAAAACGACAAGACGTGAATTGATACAACTTAAGCTGGTCATTGCCCGTACAAATATTGCTAAATGATATAATGCATGTATGTTGAACTTATTTAGCACCGTACGCAGCCAGCCGTGCTAATCGGGGGTGATTTTATTGCTAATATAGAAGGCAATAAAGCTGACACGTATGATACATGGACTTGGACAGCCCAACGTCAGTCAACTGCTGGCAGAAGGCCTTCCATACAACGCCATGTGGGTCATGGGTGTTATTTTACCATACTTCACCATGCTAGTCAGCGCGGAGCATAGTACATTACAACGCCCCTCTCGCTTGATAACATGCGGCAGCCTGCAACACACAGTGTTTTTACGC
Organism: Petromyzon marinus; assembly: GCF_048934315.1. Classification (NCBI taxonomy): domain Eukaryota; kingdom Metazoa; phylum Chordata; class Hyperoartia; order Petromyzontiformes; family Petromyzontidae; genus Petromyzon; species Petromyzon marinus. The sequence goes on from NC_133677.1 coordinate 11,088,402, forward strand.
ACGTGGTCAAACCTATCCAAGCACGAACTAGGCTCAAATATTGCTTAACTTCCGAGATCTGATTAAATTGGGCACTTACCCTGTGTAAACACGCGTAATAAAACACGAAAAATAAAATAATACGCCGGGCATTTTTTTTTGCACATTACAAAAAAGCTGGTATCATATTTCAGCATTACTGCACGCACCTCGTCTTTTATGTTGGGATCATCTTCGGCGTTGCACCGCTGCAACGTCCACATTGCACCTTATGGAGCTAAGAGGTTTTCTTTGACCCTGTGGTCAATGTTTCACAGGTGGGAAAAGCGCTATGAGCTCTGAGATAATATAAACCATCTGCTACCACTGCCAGGCTAAGTCAATAGCGCTCAACGTTAATTTGTCTTGCTGCAAGGTTGATTAAAAGTGTTAGCTATCACCAAGATGCCAAAACAAATTACCCAAATCATCAGAATAGTTGTTTTGACATCATTTCAGCCATTGCTTATTTATCTGGGTGGCCAGTACTGTGCGCAGCATCATACAACATATATAAAGACGCAATGGCCTGATCCACAACTATGAAGGAGACATCACAGCGATACAACTCCAGCTACTCCGGACGCGGTTGTCTGCTGGCTTGTCCACCTGAATGTGACATTGTTAGTTATTATTGCCCTTGTTTACCTAACCTAGAAAGCCTCACAGAGAGTTATCAAGACTGTTTAATAGACCCTAGAAAGCCTCAGAGAATTATCAAGACTGTTTAATCGGAGGGTCTTGCCAAGGGTTGTTGCAGTAGGGTAATTTTCAGGTAATTTTTTGAGCATTTTGGATATTTGGCCAATATCAGTTACATTGTAAAAAATAATTGTTTTTGATCTGGAAGGAAACCTATGTAGAACAGGGGGAGAAGATGCAAACTCAACGCGGAACGGTGTCCCGAGTCGGGAATCGAACCCAGGGTATCTTGCCGTGAGGCACAGGTTTTGCCACTGTGCCACCCTGCCACCGACATCAGAAGCAGTCAAACGACACCTCGCCTGCCAGTGGTTAAGGCAGTCCACGTCCAATCTTTCGGTTGCAAGCACAATTCCCGGTCAGAGGTCGACTCTCTGTGGGGGTCGATAAATTGAATACCAATTTTGTGTTGAGTCAACTATGGTCGTCCCATAAAGAGACTGGCCCTTGGAATGGGAATGTCGAATTTCCACCACCGGTTGAGAGCCACCAGTGGAGATAAATTGTCACCCCATTGCTCTATTGAGCAGAGAGTGCCAATGTGTATTTAGCCAATACCAGGCACTGTGCATTTGGCACATTATTCTTTAATCACTTGCTTTTCCAGTGTCCAACAACGTTATAGAAATCGTGCTGGTGGCTGGTCCTGTTCTTTTTAAAGTCAAAGTATTGCCAAACTGGCTCCAACAGCAGCAGCAGCAGTCTGAACGTCTCATCATAAGCCTCCCTCTAGTGTTGTTAAGCTCATGAAACTGTTTTGCAAAGTTTTTTCGCTTTTCCCCCCCGAGCTTACCAACTGTCTAATTACAAGCAGTTAATATAGCAGGTGCAACACACGCAATCACCTAAGTCCTTAATGCAAGTTGTGACAATAACATATTCTTGATTGTAAATGTGTTCACAAATGAGGTTTCCCCATGTGCTTTCAAGTAAATTAGATGAACAAAAACATGTTTTCTCTCTAAATAATAAAATTACAGAGCCATATTGCCGGATATCACCGTGGCATGCTGAGGGAAAATGTATTCTCCCACCGCATGCTCCGAACAACTTTTGTACATATGGCAAGGCACCCTTGGAGTGTAGCATTTGCAAACTCATATTTTTTTTTTACATTTGTAACTCACAAATGTTAAGCCAACAGCAATCTTTGCCGTGGCAAAGTGACTGGTTGTGGGTACTTTATTTTGGATTAGCGGTTAACATATCCGTGTCTCTCTCAGAAAGCTCATTTGAAGAAATTGCAGCTGGAGAATGATTTTGCAGAAGTGATTTGAAGGGGGGGGGGGTATGTTTTGGTGAAAATTTAAATTTGAGGCTGATTAACTCACAGAAATTGCATTAAATGCAAAGCTAAATTATAAAATCCAGTAGCTTAAACACCTCATTTTGTTTATTCGCTAAATACCCTCTCCACAAGTGCCGCGCATCGAAAAATCATAACCCTGTTAGTCTCTCGAAGACTTTTGTTTTTGAAACCCCATTTGATCATTCTCTACGATGTAAAAAAATATGTTCTCATACAGTCTCCTACGTGAAAATGTCTTGTAGTGAAGATGTCTTCAGGTACTTCATGTATTCGCACACATCCGATTAGCACGGTTGGCCTTGTGCAGTGCGTAAGAAGTTCAACATACGTACCATATTATATATGCATGCACACACACATGTACTATTCGGCGTTGGTGGCACACTGGTCGGAGTAAAATTTGCTGATTGAAATCATCGATTATGGTCCCATCGGCCCATGATTTCTCCGGGGTGAATAAAAGTGGAATTTTCACCACTTGCTCAATAGAGATTAGCACCGCTCCATGCAAGTTTGAGCAATAATGGCACTGGGGAAGAAATTTAAGCTTTATTCTATGGTTCTTTCGGTAAAGTCACGTAGATGGAAAAAATAATAGTCAAAATAAAGTGATAAAAATTATCACGACGTTCCGATCACAACATAAACGGTCGTCATCCCTGTTACTGATGACGACCGCTTGTGTTGTGATCGAAACGTCGTGATAGTTTTAATCACTTTTTAATTTATTTTTCCATCTACGTGACTTTACCGAAAGAGCCGTAGAAAATGAATTCCTGCAGTCACTAAAGTTTTTAGTCAAAATTTAAATTGAAGCTTTGCGTGCAGTTTTAGCCATCTCGCCGCAAGTATCATTTTGCCTCACGAGTAATGGATGGAGGAAATAATAACGGCCTCTTTCTTATTCGCTTTAAATTACTGTGCAGAGATTTGGCATACTGTGGATGATGTCATCTCACTCTTAAGGAACGGGTGGTCGAACTCGCCGAGGTCATCTTGAGACTCCCAACCTGCAGGGCCACGAGATGGCCAGTAGCAGGCAGCATGGACATCGTTGAGTGTTATCCCGTTGCACACGTGGATTTTCTTTCTCGAGGCACTCGAACTTTCGAAACACCTGCAGTACACCGGATTATTAATTTCCCCTCTCCAGGAAAGGATAGGTTGATTGACTTGATTTACTTAACGAACAGATCCGTTACATATATAAAGCAGATTAATCTGTTGCGAAGAGCTTGCACGATTGATTTTTTTTTAACTGACGAGATTTGACAATTTAATGTATTTTCTGCGTCACAGCATCTGAATTCAGTCCGCTATGACTCTCAGATTGACTTTGGAGAAAGCACAAACGTACATGACTGTTAATTTTATATGCAACGCGCCACGGAGACCCTGCATAAAATAGGGCCACGTTTTCAACAACACGGGGGCCATGGTGTGTCATTGTGAAAAGCAACATTTCAGCGTGACAAATTGATTTGCCGGCTGTATCTAAACTCGCAGCACGCTAATGCATTGCATTGACCTTTGAAGCCACAAGCACAAGCTTGTTACATGGGGTATTTAATGTACGTTGGGAATCCTATTAATAAGCCTGAAATACACACTTTGCCGGCAAAGAAATCATTTCAAAGTCATTAGGTTTGAGGAACTCATTACAACATTTTCAGGATCCAATTATGTGCAAACGGGATTTCAGTTAGCCCTGCCAAAGTTTAATATTTTAACTTTGTAATGGTGGCTCTCCATCAGAAAATTACGGGGGAGGTGACATTCCGTGCAGGCCGAGCGTACGCTGCCCGTTTTGGACGGGGACCCCCTTCCGCATTCGCGATGCTCAAAACATCGCCGGCTGGCGCCTCGTGCATTCCGCCTGGCGTGCGTGCGCGACCGCGGCTGAAGTCGCAGTACCGGTTTTTTGTTTGTTTGTTCCCCGTGATCAGAATTTTGGTAAAACGTTTCACTTTTTGGTCCTTTTTTGTTGTTGCTTTGCGTCAGCCAGCGGCAGCTGCAACATCGCTCACGTTTGGTCGACGTTTGTCGGCGTCGTTCGATGCGGCAATATGCACGGAGAAAGTGATTCTTGCAAATCCGTTCGGCGGTAAAAGTGAAGAAATATATAATGATAAAATTATTTGGGCGTGCAGAGCGTCAATAAATGTAACATTTATACATTTGGCACAGGAAGAATTCTAAGCGTCCACGGAATGTGCACTTTCCTCAATGTAGATGAGCGTTTTGTTCGACCATGAATAAGCAAAGAATCACGTTAAATACTAATCTTACTCGTAAAGAGGAGTCATTGTGATGCCCAAGTTAGGACACCGCATCGGAAATGCCGCTAGGTTCAATACATTAGCTTTCATCTCGTCGTAAATATAACAAGTGGCGCGGTGGCTATCACGCTGTGCTGCGAACCCGACAGCCTGAGTTCGATTTCCAGTCACGGTTAATAGTGGCCAGTGATGTCTGACCCGGGCCCAGACCACTCCCACACGCCCTTCCACTTCATGAACCCCCAGTGACCACCATGGTGAAGTATAGTCAAAAGCTCCCTCGACTGACATGAAAAAGGGCTGTAAATAACTAACAATAATCGTAAACTACAAATGATTATTCTGACATTATGGGATAAAGGCACTAGTGGAAGATGCTAGGGATTTCATGGCAGGGTAGGGTTACCAACTTCAGAGTTCGGAATAAAGCGTGTCAAGAAAGCGGCAGAGCCACAATCATGAGAGGAGGTTGTGATAGGTGAGAAACTCTAGCTGAGTGAGAAACTCTGATGCGTGAGAAACGCTGATGGGTGAGAAACTCAAGACAGACATTCGAATCGGAATTCAGAGGTTGACAAACAACGGAATCATCATCCTTGTCCTTCCAGGTAGTACTGGCGGAGCCAGTGGGGGGTGGCACGTGCCCCCCCAATGATCCATAATTTCGATCGGATCATTGGGGTTTATTAGTAATAAATCGGCATTTTGCGACCCCCACTGCCACTGTGTAGCATATTGGTATGTGCCAGGGACTCTATGAGATGATAGGACAATAGTCTGAGTCCATAATTGGCAATAACTAACGGCAAAGCAGTTATAAGTGACTCAGAATTGTGCGCAGTTGCTTATACAGTCCACGACTTCCCTGAAGGCATTCACCTTCAGCGAGCGCGATGCAGATCACTAACAACGCGGTTCGAATTCGACCCTCGATCGATGGCTGCACTATCGCCGCACACGCGTAGAATAAAAAGCAAGGGACAAGTCCTTACTTACTAACAACTCCTTACTTACTAACAAGTCCTTACTTACTAACAAGTCCTTACTTACTAACAACTCCTTACTTACTAACAAGTCCTTACTTACTAACAAGTCCTTACTAACAACTCCTCTATCATTTTTCATTGCTGGAGGGGTTGCCCCCCCTACCTGAAAATCCTGGCTCCGCCATTGCCAGATAGTGCATATGTTTTTCTCATTGTATATATAGCATGTTCTATGTTTATGAGTGTTAATGTGATGGCACTTTGAGTGGCAGATTTGTGCGAGAAAAGCACAACGTGTTTAAGCAAAAAAAACGTGACCTTACGACTTGATCAGTCCACTGCTGGATGAAAGTACATTACTGCTAAAACATAACTGAATGTGCATCCATGCTGACATTATTGGAGGCAGATTGGAATCGAAATCATGAAATTAAGACGAAAAACAAGAGCCGGATGGAGTACTTTTGGACAGATGAATTCAAGAATGAAATGCAACGTAAAACAGTGTGCCTGTAAAACCTAATTTTAAGCGTATCATAATCCTTAACACATCTTCAAACCAGGCCCAGCTCCTGAATAGAGTTTTACCTTTGACCCTAAAATTAGTACTTACACTGTTGATCAAAATCATAAATAACCATGATGCAAACTGGAGCTCGAACCATAATTTAATCCTTAACACGAATCATAATCTTAATAATTCAAAGCATGACATGTAATAATTATGGTAATAAAATTAACCTCTATTTTACATTTAATTCTATATTCACTGGTCACTAATTATGAATGTAATTCTATCGATAATTCTAAGCTCAACACCTATAAGGCTTTTATTTAGCAGTGAAAGCATCACTGAGTTTGAATAAGTCAGCAGACGAGGTGCCTCTTTCACGTATTGGCGCATTGGCAGTAATTTATTTTGTGATTGTGTTATCCCTTACAGTGAGGGAAACAAAGTATTTGATCCCCTGCTGATTTTGTACGTTTGCCCACTGACAAATAAATGATCAGTCTATAATTTAATGGTAGGTTTATTTGAACAGTGAGAGACAATGTTGTTATTCTGAATGTTGTTATTCCGTCTCTCACTGTTCAAATAAACCTACCATTAAAATTATAGACTGATCATTTCTTTGTCAGTGGGCAAACGTACAAAATCAGCAGGGGATCAAATACTTGTTCCCTCACTGTACACTCTGGCTATACAAGGGTATACTTTTAAGTATCATTGTGCTTGTGTGTAGGTATGCGTTAGGTGCTTGCTAACAGCGTAGTGCAGCAACCTCATGCACTGCCCTGCAAACCCGGTTATCCGAGTTCAATTCCTACTCACGGCCAGCACCAGTGACGGACAGATCCTTGGCCTCACCTAGGTCGGCTCAGCCTCAAATGAGTATCTGGTGCGGTGTGTATACATCGCCACTGGGGAGACAAAGGCGGTCGGGCGTGGTGCTGACCACCCACCCCCTCGTGTGCCGTGTGCTCGCTCACAGCGCTTGCCCTAACATTGTGTTAAGGCGAGACGGGGAATATTTGTCATGTTATGGGGTGTCGTTATTTAAAACACGTTTTACAATTGGGACTGATTCTTGTTGTTCTTGCAGTTGAATTTTGCACGGTCGTGAATATTGGTGTAAGAAGCGAGAGGATGTTTTTGGGGTCACCACCTTGGACCTCACTTTAAACGAGGTCGACCTTGGTGCGCGTGCAGACCCCCGCCCGCGTGTGAGTGGACGCCTCTCGCCTCGCTCCGAATTCCACGACACCCAGGCGCGCGTGTGTGCGTTAGTGTGTGCCGGCGGTGTGTGTGTGTGCCGGCGGTGTGTGTGTGTGTGTGTGCCGGCGGTGTGTGTGTGTGTGTGCCGGCGGTGTGTGTGTGTTTGTGTGCCGGCGGTGTGTGTGCGTGTTCTTTATCCCCACTGGGAGTGCCTCCCGAGCCACGTGCCCAGCGCGCCCCTTTGCTGCGCTCGCTGTTCAACGGCGGTGCGGTGCGACCGGGAAGCGGCGGCGGCGGCAATGGAGGGAGGCGGGGAGTTTGCGGTGTGTGCTGGGCAGTGCCGGATTACCCTCGTAGCAAAAGTAGCTACACATGCGTTCAAGCTATCAATTCCGGTGCATTTGCTGTATTACCATAGTACTATACTGCCTTCAACTTTTATTAACGACTGGGTGTTTAAGATTAGCGAATTTATAGTATTATCTGGCTGCATAGCAAATGAAAAAAAAATGCAATTACTTTACTACGCAAGTTAAAAATGTTTGTTTGAATATTTATGCGTTTGTTTTAATATTTATGTGTTTCTTTATATTTAGGGCCCCTTTATAACAGATGCTACAGGCCCCGCACTAGCTTAATTCGGCACTGGGAGGAGGGGGGCTTGGGGGTGTGTGTTGGGGGGGGGGGGCTTGGGGGGGGAGGGGGGCTTGGGGGTGTGTGTTGGGGGGGGGGCTTGGGTGTGTTAGGGGAGGGGGGCTTGGGGGTGTGTGTTGGGGGGGGGGCTTGGGGGGGGAGGGGGGCTTGGGGGTGTGTGTTGGGGGGGGGGCTTGGGTGTGTTAGGGGAGGGGGGCTTGGGGGTGTGTGTTGGGGGAGGGGGGCTTGGGGGTGTGTGTTGGGGGGGGGGCTTGGGGGGGTGTGTTGGGGGGGGCTTGGGGGGGAGGGGGGCTTGGGGGTGTGTGTTGGGGGGGGCTTGGGGGGGTGTGTTGGGGGGGGGCTTGGGGGTGTGTGTTGGGGGGGGCTTGGGGGGTGTGTTGGGGGGGGCTTGGGGGGGAGGGGGGCTTTGGGGTGTGTGTTGGGGGGGAGCTTGGGGGGGTGTGTTGGGGGGGGAGGGGGGCTTGGGGGTGTGTGTTGGGGGGGGCTTGGGGTGTGTGTTGGGGGGGCTTGGGGGGGGCTTGGGGGGGGTGTGTTGGGGGGGGGCTTGGGGGGGTGTGTTTGGGGGGGCTTGGGGGGGGGAGGGGGGCTTGGGGGTGTGTGTTGGGGGGGGCTTGGGGGGTGTGTTGGGGGGGAGGGGGGCTTGGGGGTGTGTGTTGGGGGGGGCTTGGGGAGGTGTGTTGGGGGGGGAGGGGGGCTTGGGGTGTGTGTGTTGGGGGGGGGCTTGGGGTGTGTGTGTTGGGGGGCCCCAGTGCCAGAGCGGCACAAGGAACTCCGCTGATGGATTAGTGAGCTACGGGTGCCTTGAGATCGCCAGGGAGCAGCCTTCCGTATCCTGCGCTGTCAAAACAAATGAGACCTTGGCTTTTGGATGACCATCAATGTCTTGAGCGGGGCCATCAATAACCTTTTCTCTGCCTCTCCTCGGAATCCGACACTAAATGTCAAGCAGACATCCTCGAGAATGCCTTAATTGTCCCATTCGGCAATGTAACTATGTATGTTAGGCATTTAGCGCAGGTTATTCCTGTTATGTGCAGCGTGCTCCATTGGCCGGCAAATCGTGGCGCTCGTTACAATGCCGTATTTAAGCTGCGATCAGTAGGGCGTTGCACGCCCGTATTTTGTTGATTTACGGGATACGTTTTCCGTGCCTAACTGTACATGTGCACATGCAACCATGTGCAATGTGTATATAATACATTTGTCTGAAATCCTGTTAAAATATTTAGCAATAATGCGGGTGCATGTCTGAAAGAATGTATTGCTTCACGATTGTATGTGTCTGCAAAAGGTTAACAACGCGGGCTTCTGACACACATTGAGATAACGGAATCACAGAGTATCCCGTGACATTAGAACCGACCAAGTGGGGGCCCCCCGACAGAGCGCTTCACTCACAATTGGAAAGTTGTGTGTTGTAATCCGAGTGGGGGGTTGATTATTTTTTTTAACACAATCTCTCCGGGGTTGATACAACTCTTACCACTGCGTCCAAAGCAGAGACTAGTGGCACTGGTGATGGGAATTTGGAATTTTCCACCTCTGAACCCGGCCTCTCGATGCTGATGAGTAGAGTACTGCCCTCGTGGTTGTTTGAGTGCGGCGACACCTGCAGTGTGACTTTGGCTGCTTGATTAATCGGAAACTCATGACAATATATGTACATGCAAGTTTCTGGATATCCTTCTTGGGTTCAGCAAGAAGGGTCTGGTTTGAAAAATAAGTCGCATGAACGAGTGCATGCTTGTGATGAACAATTAAATCCTGAAGTAGCACATGAGCAAACTGATGATAAAAAGGGCAAGATGCTCTTGAATGTCTTAATAACCGCAATATCCACAAGTAACGTTACTAATTTCCCTTTGCCATAGGAAAGCAGTACCAAACAAAGAAAATCGAATTCCCAATCCACTGGAGCATTCCATCTGCACCAGCATTGGCATCCTCGGGGTTGGTTCTCAACTGGCTATTTGCCAAGCTGTGCCAGATTCAAACCATTAAACTCTAGCCCAACAAGACTTACTGAAGCTGGCTTCGGGCCAATCAGGGCCCGCAGCTGGATCAATAATTGTTGTCGTACATGTGGTGAAGCGACGCGTTCATTGCGTGTACGACATCGGCGGCACGGCATGGGTTCTGCGGTGGAGAAGCAACCTGGGGCCTCCTGAGCCGTGCCGGGGGTGGCCCTGAAGAACCCAAGCACAGCTCGGCCGTGCAGTGGATGAAGAGCGGCTCACGTCTCCTTGCTCAAAACAATGTTTTACGTTGGCCAGCTCTGTTGGCTGTCCCGCGCGACATTGCGGAAATTCCACATTCCTTAGGCACTGCTCACGTCCCAGTTCTCCTTCAGGCAGCCGGCTGGGATTTGAACCCACGACCTCCGCCCCCCCCCCCCCCCCCCCACCTCTGATTGAGTGAAGCGCTTATAACCGCAACGGCCAGATAACAAGAACGAATTGTGAGACGTGAAGCCAGTTTAACACGGTGGAGGCTTTCGCGACCAATATCATCCAAAATACGGGGGGGGGGGGGGGGGGGTTTGGGTTAGATCGCGTAAATATATAAATGTGTCGTTAAACCCGCCACCACCCGACACAGCCAACTAGTAAGGTTTGTCACGTAAACATAAACATGGAAAATTCGTCACTAGTGCAGCACACCGGTGTGTTGGAGAGCCAAGCCGCAACATTTACAATCAAAGTACGACGTTTCGCCAGTAATTACAACTAGCTTCATCAGGCGATAGCCCTGTTTCGTTCCTTTAATATGTGATGACAACACTTGCGACCTCTTATTGGCGAAGTGAGGATGGGGGAGGGGGGGGATTAATTAATGTATATAAATGACTACGGTTATCCATTGCATTTGGGTTACGTATATGGTAATCAACGTATAGTATGCATGTTCTTGTACTCCCTGTCCATTGTGTGCACTAAAATAGCCGTACAGACGGTAATCCGTATTGAAGTGTGGTGTTAATGTATTATTTACACGTCTAACTGCTGATTCCACTTCAGCTATAATCTCATCGACAGGGATTGGTCGTGGGGTAACAGCAAAGTGAAGACCTTTCGACAGGACTGAAACCATCTCGCTGGATAACTAATTCAACGTTGGTCATGTTGGTAGCCGTTTCGTTTAATAAAATGTTCGGTTTTTTTAGTTGAGAGTTGTTTGTTAGTCAGTCTAGCAAATTTGTTCATTTTGGTAGTGTTAGTTTTGTTAAATATATTGTCAGCTGGTTGCTGTGTAATTGTGTCGATTATATTCCAGTAATTTGTAGAGACGCTGTTACTCATTCGTGATTTAGAAATGTGACTTAATTCACTTATATTATGCTGTATTCACTCTTTTATGGCATGCTCTGTTTACGTGACAAACCTTGCTAATTGGCTGTCGGGTGGCGGTGGGTTTAACGACATATATTTTACGCGATCCAACCCAAAAAAAAACCTGCATTGTGGAGACGTGAAGTGTTTCTGACCAAGCGTCGTTTAACGTTGCTCGCTTGTGCATTGTGATGGTGGATGAGTCAACGCTAGGATCCGGTTTCCCATGAATGGCAAAGCAACAGTCCTCTTTATTTGGATAAAACGAGCAGAAAGTGAGTACGTTCAGAGTAAGTGTAGACTCTTGCAAAGTAACCGTCGAGGCAGAAGCCATTTCATGAGAAGCATTTCTCATTTTCAAATAACAACAACCACACCACTCAAGGGCATTCCTATAAAACTATTGAGACCAAATGCGGTCATTACATGCGCTTCCCATATACTACTTATTTTTTGTGGTGGGCATAGTTTGAATGTTCTCAATCGAATCTATCGATAATAACATGTTCTATTCATGTACAGTGAGGGAAAAAAGTATTTGATCCTCCGCTGATTTTGTACGATTGCCCACTGACAAAGAAATGATCAGTCTATAATTTTAATGGTAGGTTTATTTGAACACAACCGAGCCATGCTGGGGCCGTGCCGAGTTAGTCTGGCACAGCTACAATTACACTAAACTATTTTTTATTTAGCCAGGTAAGGCTCACTGAGCTCTTTTTCAGAAGCGACGTGACTATAAATTAGAGTCCTATGAAGAGACTTATCACGTAGAAATTTATAGCAGCCAAATACTCTTAAACGCGCGTTGATTCTAAATATGGAGGGGAAAAACTGGAGGACCCGGAGAAAAATCCATACGACCACGGGGAGAACGCGTCAACACAGGTGTCAGGTTCGCGGATGAACCCATGACCTCCTGTATACCAGGTGACTTTGCGTGTTCTCCCTGTGGTCACGTGAATTTTTCTCCGGGTCCTCTCGTCTTTTCCCTCCACAATTAGAAACTTGTGTTTTAGAGTTTGTGGCTGTTATAAATATCCACATGATAACAAGCCACTTCGTTGAGCTATAATTTGTGTCCAGGTCGCCTTTGAAAAATAGCTATATATCTCAGTGGGCCTTACCAGGTAAAATAAAGAAATGTTTTAAATTATTTATTTTAAATCTCTGTTGGTGGCCCTGAGCCAGTGGTGGAAATTCCACAATCTTATTGGAGGGAACAATCTATAGGATGGCAACCCATTGGTTGCGTCAGCCTCTTAACTTGGATGTGAATTTGCGACTTTTTGAATGTGAGTTGAACAATCTACCTCTGGTGGGTTAGCATGGATTTCCTGCCGGGATGGTAATCGGTAACTTCATTAAACACACGTATGTCTCCACTGAGAGGCATCTGCTTTATAACTGAATTGCCATTAATGAGTGTCTCATGATGATATTTACGTGTAGGCCTGGCCACAGGTAGATACGTATTTAAATCGCTGGCTAGTAATGCCCAAGAATGTTTTGTTGCTTTTTAAAAAAAACTTCTTCAAAATAATGACAGAGTGGAACGGTTCAAGGTAAAAGTTGAAAAGAAAAAGCCCTTTGTTTTTAAACTAGCCCCCCGGGGGGCCGATACATGTCAGACCACTGATCCAATACCTCTGTTTCTCAGGTTAAGCCCCAGGACAGACAAGGGAAGGGAACATTGCTTCTTTGTTTCTTCACCTTCAAAACGGTTGTTGTCTTCGGTGAGAGTTTGATGGGCCGCCGGTCTCCAGTCTGTGACCGCGACTTAAAAATATTAGCACTTAGGGCTACAAAGAGAGACCGGCAACAGGTGGTGGTGGCCTGTTCCCGTCGTCCCATTTCGCGACAACTCGCGAGTGCGAGAACGCTCAAAACCCGGCACAGGTGGGTGGGCACCTCCTTCTTGCTCTACTGCATTGCACTGCTGCCCGAAGGTGGGTCGCCTTCCTCCGCGCTTGATCACAGGGCGATCCACAAATGTTCACTTCAAGTTCCTGCGTGACAGGCGAGTGTCGCCACACCTGGCTATCGCTGTATTTCACAGGCGACTATAAATGTTACCAAGCGACCTTATAACTTGTGAAGCTGCTCTTGCCATGGGTGACTGCCTGGATTTGACTTAACCCATCACCCACCTCCAGGGTTGATAAATAAACGAGTACCGCTGCGTGGGGAAGTCAACAGTGCTCGTCTTATGTGTAGACTTGTCCTTACCAAATGAATGTGTCATTTCAGGGTCACCACCAAAGATGAGAATCACGTCAATACTCATGAGCCAAGAGACACTTTGACCCGACCATTTTGGAATGTACACTCGACAATTAGATATATTTTCTGTTTTTTTATTGCTTAAAGTAGGTTTGCGATGTTAGGAAAGCCAAATTTAATTCCTGAAAAAGAGCCATCATTGAGCTTTAAATCTGCAAAAATTGCCCTAAATGTATAAATAGCATCATTGTTGTGTTTTTATTGGGTTAGGAAGGTGCGTTCAAGTATTATTTAAAACACACAATTCCGTTCAAATGCAAGGGTCAATTCCTCAGGAACAGAACATTAAACTACAATGTAGACACACCAGGCATGTTGCATTGTGCAAATCTACAGATATGCTCTGTAAGCATATTTAGACACCACATTATAAACAGCAAAAAAATTCAAGGTAAATCACGTGGTTATCACGTTTCATTACGCTTTGTCGCAATGCCATCTCCGTGGAAAAAGTCACGGAAATGTCGTGGCATACGTTTGACATGCAAGGTTAAATAAATTAAATAAATTCCACGTAAGCCAACAATTGTACCTCAACAGTTGTTTTCGGCGGGTGCACAAAATAAAAAAATAAAATCATGAGTATTATTTTTTTCTCCTTGAGTGTCATGATTCCTTTCACAGTGAGGGTGGATTAACCCCTGAATGCCGCGTTGCTTTGCACGGAGGCGCAGCGCAAGGCCCAGCGCAGAGGGCACGTTAATTATCCGCACCCAGGCTGCAGACGGCCGCTGCCTCCCAGCCGATGCACCCAGCAGCAATCTGTCTCGGCTGTGTCCGCCGAATCTCTCCGAGCTACTGGCGGTGACCAAACGCCGGTTGGGAGCGGGGGGGGGGGGCACATGCACCGGCATTGGAGCTGCCTTTTGGGGGGTTTTTAACACTGTTGCCAGCGACTGGGCAGAGGTCAATACTTTTCACACGTGGGAGAGAATTATGCTCCACGCCAGGATAATGATGTACTCTTTTTTTTTATTCTCCCCGCTTTACCGCACTGGGACTGGAAGCAGGGAGAAGGCCCACAGCCTTCTAATGGCAGCACGAACCCCCATAGGGTGGAATGTCATAGAACCACAATACCTTGCTTTTAACCACAATACCTTGCTGATCTCATCAAGAAGCATAAACCATCATCACTCAAACTCCGGTCATCCTCGAGAAGCAGCTTCTGGCTGGCCATCGAACAAAGACGGTCACCGCATCGCGCGCTTTCAGATGCGCTTCTGTGGAAATCTGGAAAGCTCTTCCAATATCAGGAAGCCACTGGAGCTATGCATTTTTAAATCATCTAGATTGAAAACTCACTTCTCGTAGGACTGCTTTTTGTGTTTAGTTTGTTGTCCTTCCCCCGCACCTCCGATTAGCGTGGAGGAGAGTCTCTCATGACACCGTGCGTATGTGTCATGACGTAACTGGGAGGTGGAACGACCGCTCCACGGCTTGCAAGTTAGCGCCGAGGTTTTTCACGGTTGTGCTTCACGGGTTCGAAAAAAACGAAAAACCCGCGGTACGGTTCAGTTGCCGAAGAATCTCCTGTCACGCAGCGCGTAAACGTCGGGACGTCGCGCCGGATTAACGTGCGGCACGTCCCGAAAAACACGTCGGAGAGTTGGAGTCTTGTTGTTGTTTTTCTCGGATTCCTTACACAAGGCGAATCGCACTCAGCCCAGTGACGCTACTCAAAGGGCAGTTTTGGTGGCACGCCCTGACAGTCGCATTTCTGTGCGAAAAAAAAACCGAACTCTCTTGTAGCCTCGGAAGATTCGAAAGAGCCGTGGAATGCCCAGGACACTCAGGCTAGGTAACTGCCTACACAATAACCAATGTTTTCCTCCTGGGTTTCACATCGTCTAAAATGAGCCTGTAACTATCATGACGCGATTGAGTGGACTGCCGCGCAGTTTTTTTTTTGCTGGACATAAGCAGCACGCAATTCCTCGAGTTGCCGCTGCCACAGGGCAAGATGCCTCAATGCACGTATTGATAAGCGATCAAGTCAAAGAAACCCCATGTGACCGACTTTCAGAAATATGTTCAGCCAAGAAATGTATTGAAAATATGAATGATCGTTAAAACATTTCTCCCTGCTCAATTGAGCATTAGGCAGTGCTGATCTCCATTCGAGGCCCTGAGACTCTGTATTGTAAGTCCGCCAAGGCCGTAATTATAATATATATTGGGGGGGGGGGACACATCCCCCCCCCCCATATTCAAATATTCAAATATGCTCAAAATGTCCCCCCCCCCCAATATATTGCTATTAAAAAATAATTGCTATGCTATGTAAATAAAAAACACAATTTGCTAAACCTTGGCCACAATATCTGGACTTGTCTTCATATAACAACGCATAGATTGCTGTTTATATGATTGTGGTTATGGTTGTACTTTATAAATCCCTAATCTCTGCCATTACATACAATGAAACAAGAAATGGTAAAAAAGTAAAAACAGAGCAATGTAATACAATACACTATTAGACATTAAGTCCATCCCATGTGTTAGTGAATTTTAAAATATTTTAGGCAGGAAATTAGTTTTCAAATGTAGATATTTTTCTGGGTTGGGACCCCCAGACACCCTGGAAGATTTGGTCTCCCCCAATGTTGACTCCATGACTACGGCCTTGAAGTCCGCGCTCCTGTGGCAGAACCCAGGATATTAATAAGACTTTTGTTCAGTGTCCACAAAACGTGACTTATGTTATATTTTATTGACCCTGGGAGGAGGAGGATGCTGATGTTTGATGATGGGCTGAATGGACCTCCAATTGGGTATTGAACCCACAACCTACGGATTGCAAGGAAAGTGCTCTGGCACAGCGTCATCCAACCTAACGAATAAACACGTTAACACAAATTCACGACAAAATAAAATATTCACTTGCTATAACGATCGTAACAAAGTCAAAATGTCTATGCAATTGGGCGGCACCCGATTCTACCGGCGACCCTGAGCCAATCGCGGAAACGCCACATTTTCAGGGCGAGGCCCAGTCCTTCCCTGGGATGACCACCGTTGACCTCCCATAATCACAACAGGTGACAACATTTACACGCTGCTGTGGAGGGTTTCACGGTCGTGCCGCACAGCACTCCGACGGGTCTTCGGGTCGGCCCGCGTGTTGTTCGGAACAACGTGCCGACGTTGTGCACCTCTAATTAGCATGCTTGGCTGTGTATGGTGCGAAAGAAGTTGAACTTACATACTTTACGGCCCACGTGCTGGGAGCTTTTTGAGAGACTGATGCACACGTTGAAGGGAAAATGTGGTATTTAAAAGGTGGAGATCCAGCACTAATTCGTGTATTTAGTAGCCCAGCACCACGGTGGCTAGATGTTAACTACCTTGCCTGGTATACAGGAGATTATGGGTTCGATCCAGACCCTGGCACCTGTATTTATTTGGAGTTCACGTGTTCTCCCCGTGGTGTGGATTTTTTTCCCGGGTCATTCAGTTTTTCCCTCAATATTTAGAATCAACATGCATTTAGAGTATTTGGCTGCTATAAATTTCCACATGCATGGTAAACAACTTCGTAGGCCTATCATTTGTGGCCAGGTCGCTTCTGAAAAAAGAGCTTCTACAGCTCAGTGGGCCTTACCCGGTCAAATTAAAAGGTCAAATAATTATATTCTTAGCTCTTTTGGTAAAGTCACGTTGAAGGGAAACAATAAAATAATACAATATATATGAAACAATAAAAATTCTTCTCACGATGTTTCGACCATAACACAAACGGTCATCATCAGGTGTGAAAACCAACGGCAAGAAACATTTGAAAGAAGTGGTGGTTCGCATTTATTTATTTATTTTAAACGGTGTTTGTTTTATTTAAAAAAAAAACGTTAGCACCACAGGTAGCGATTTGGCAGTTTGTTTAAAAGTAAATAAATAAAAACACCGTTTAAAATAAGTAAATAAATAAATGCGGACCGCCACTTCTTTCAAATGTTTCTTGCCGTTGGTTTTCACACCTGATGATGACCGTTCGTGTTACGGTCGAAACGTAGTGAGAAGAATTTTAATTGTTTCATATATATTTTTTATTATTTCATTGTTTCCCTTCAACGTGACTTCACCGAAAGAGCTAAGAATATGAATTACTGCAGTCACGAAAGCTTTAAAGTCAAATAATTAAATTTTGATTTAAAGCTTTCGTGACTGCAGTAATTCATAATCTTAGTTTTTCGGTAAAGTCACGTTGAAGGGAAACAACAAAATAATAAAATATATATAAAAAACCGTTAGCACCACAGGCAGCGATTTGGCAGTTTGTTTAAAAGTAAATAAATGAAAACATCGTTTAAAATAAATAAATAAATAGATGCGAACCACCACTTCTTTCAAATGTTTCTTGCCGTTGGTTTTCACACCTGATGATGACCGTTCGTGTTACGGTCGAAACGTCGTGAGAAGAATTTTAATTGTTCCATATATATGTTATTATTTTATTGTTTCCCTTCAACGTGGTGACTTTACCGAAAGAGCTAAGAATATGAATTACTGCAGTCACGAAAGCTTTAAAGTCAAATAATTAGTTAATAGTTAGCGCCAGCGCTGGATTTTCCTGCGGCGCCCACGTCGCTCCGCATCGTGCCTGGCAATGCCGATAGCCGGTGCAGTGACATGTCAGTTTGGACAGCAAGGGCCTAAGAGAGGAACAAGCCTCTGGTGTGTGCGGTGGGGGTTGGGAGCAAGGTGGCTTTGGCTAATCCATGCTGATGCTTTGCCGTTAGCCAGCCCGCTCACGAGGACTTGTTAGCTCTGGCGGGTGTAGACGTGAGTCACCGGAATCCGGCACTCTCCATGGTAACCCTCCACAGTGGAACGCCTTCCGTTTGATATCACCCATAAGGGAACGGGCCTGAA
Source organism: Petromyzon marinus (assembly GCF_048934315.1). Lineage (NCBI taxonomy): Eukaryota > Metazoa > Chordata > Hyperoartia > Petromyzontiformes > Petromyzontidae > Petromyzon > Petromyzon marinus. The sequence continues at coordinate 11,106,551 of NC_133677.1, forward strand.
ACTGTTCACCGTGCGAGGGGGGTTATTATTTTTGGGACGAGGGGGAGGGCTGTGTGTGCTGTAGGAGGTAGCGGTGTTTTAAAGAAGTAATTTGCTTGCTATAATTTCACCGAGGGCGATGAAGAGAACGGGTGGAGGGTGGTGAGTTTTTTTTTTGCCAAAAGATAAAGGGTGGGTGTGGGGGGGAAAAGACACGAAATATGATTTGGAAGCAGAAGCGATAGGTTTTCAATGAACAGAGTGTGCTGTTAGGCTTTGGACTATGTCGATCTGAGTATACGAACACACCGTGTGCTATTAAAGCTTGCCACAGAACAAAAAATCGGTTTAATTTAAAAATGTCTTCAACCAAAAACAGGCTTTTGCATTTATAATGTTTCTTTTGTGGAATGGCGTACAATAGATTTATTTATTTATTCATATGCAGCTTTCATGTTTTTGATGTTATACTTTTATATGTTGGGGAAACAGAGCAGTGGCACAGTGGTAACACTCATGCCTCACAGCAAGAAGCACCTGGGTTTGATTCCAGATTCAAGCACCTTTCTGCGTCAAGTATATTTTCTCCCCCTGTTCTGCATGGGTTTCCTCTGGGTTCTCCCAAGTTTCCAGCCATAGCTAAACGAAACGCACAATTTAACTGCTACAATGTAACTTGTACGATGCACTCTCACTGGCTTTGGCATACCAATGTCCAACAATTGCCTTGCAAATGTAATCAACTGGGTGGGGTCGCACGTAGCAGCAACAGCAACATCACCCCCTGTTTAAAAAAATTAAAAAAAACTTGGCAAGGCCCTTCAGAAAAAGACAACAAGAGGAGGAGTAATAATAATAGTAGAAGTAGTAATATCTGCAGTTAGGGCAGCGCAGGTGGTTGAGCACTTGACTTACACTCATCCTATTACCCCAAGTTCAAAGTTCAGCCGTTGATCGACTCGGCCCATCATCTCTCTGCCGCTGATGAAATGAACACAACTCTGTGGGGAGTGCGAGTGCTACGGAATGCATCGTGCAACAATGGCCACTTGGGTAATTCGCTAGGCGACATCTTGGACATTCCCGCCATCACTCCCGTGGCCCTCGGCTGGCTTGACACTTCCGGCGTAGAACTCGTCACCCTGCCATACGGAAGAAGGAAGGAAGGAAGGAGAAGGAAGAAGACTTCGACTTCCCCAATGTGCAACGGTGTTCCTGTACACCCTCGGCTTATGGAACGTCTCTTTACCTGTCCTGAGACTCCACGTTATTTGTGAAGTCTGGCACACTGACCACGTGGCACGTGCCTCACGGTCACTCTTGAGCTGAAGCCATAAAAAGGGAGCACAGCGGTATCATCGCAACCATCCCCAGGAGCAGAGAGGCCTGACGGCTGGCTTTGGGATCACAGTTCTACGGACGGCTGCCGATGCCCAGCGGAACGGAAGTGGCGGAGGTGTTCGGGGTTGAACGAGGTTCATGGGTTCATTAATTTCGTGCGATGGCGATGACGAAAGGCTATGCATTATGTGTCTAAATGTGTAACGGATTAAACACAAAGAGCTCGCTCGAGGAACAGTGCGCTATACAGTAGTTAGGTGGCCCCATCTGCATTGGCCTTCCATTAACATTCTGTTGTCACCCTAATGTGTACTTAAAGCTCAAACACTTGAAAGGTGTCTTTGTATGTGTGTGTGTGAATCGATGACCACTTTCAAGGAAATCCACGTATGAATGTGGGCAGCCATCCGTGATTGAACTGGGTTCTCAAGTGCAGCGAGTTAATGGTATCTACCTTATCGCAATAACTGTGCACACAAAGAAACGTCACCTTGAGTTTGCTATATCTCTTAATTTGGCATATTCCGGCTATGGGACCTATGACGATTACATTGATTGCTAAACGATGTCAAATATTTGCGTAACAAAATGTGTCAGGTGGATTAATGGTTTTTGACATTGACTGCTGAAGTACTTTTGTGAAGCAATCTTCCAGGGCCATCCTCTGTCTCAGTCTCTTGACATGACACTGATGGAATCTTCGGGATATAATTGGTGGGAGGCAGCGAGTAGATGTTTTTGAATTATTACCTTTCGCAGTGATGAAGTGCATTCTCCTGTCTTGTGGCTAGAGGTCAGCTAACATCTGGATGTAAAGACTGTATATTGTAATGCCATACAGAGTACGTACTTCGTAGTTAAACAGTGCATAAACACCCAGCACAAATTAATTAGGAGCTACCACAACTGAATAGAAATTAACCCGTTCCAAGATGACTGCAAGTTGCAGGGTGGGTGTCCCATCCACTGCTGAATCTCGGAACACACAAGCGATTATCGTTATTTAGAGAGGCATAGCGCCTTTGTTTTTTTAAGATATTGTTTATCACTGCAGAGAACTGTAGCAACACGACCGCACTCTATGACATCCGGCGCCAAACTGTGCCACACGCCCTCCCGCATGGCCTTGTGGGAACCTCGGTACCGATAAAGTTATTTTATTTTAGTTTTTCTTACGGACGAAAAACTGACCACGTACATGTACGTCAACGGAACGGGAAAGGGTTAAAATAAATCCAAGCTGGATAAATATATCCACGGTCTGGTAGCACAATAGACGGGGCAGTCCGCACAGCCTCCCTCTACATTTATTTGGGGAATCTGAAATGTTGGTCGTCTGTTGATATGTGATGTGACCTCATGGCCTCGTTTGCTAAGTAGACAAATGGCAGCACAGCAATGGATTCTTGAGTCTATCTATGCAAAGCTATGAGCACTACCCTACTTAATTTTTGGGTTTCTCCTTGTACCCTGGCTTCCTCCCACAAGCCAAACACTCGTGCAATTGACCAAACATCCTAAATACAGGAACCTTCTGAAAAAGAGCCTTGAGACTCAATAAGGCCTTGCTAGGAAATAAAGGCCATTACTATTATGACGTTACATTTTCTGGTATCAGCGCACGATTCAAAAAATCTCTCTTAGCTTCGACTATATCTTTAATCTGCTTCCTTCACAAATATGTTCCTGCACATGAAAAATAAAAATATTTTTTACATATCCCATCAGCCGCATGGCCTTCTGGGAATGCATAACACTAAAGATCAAAACTGGTGCAGTCTCCTTATGTTGAACCAATGCTGCTGAGGTTATGCATTCCTGGAAGGCTGTGTGGCTGATGGGATGCGTAAGACATTTTACAATTTTTATGTGAAGGGACGTACATGTGAACGAGGCGTATTGTGTGCTTAGTTATATTTTTCATATATCCCCGAGGTAACTCTAGTTATTTCAGTCTGCCCATAATAAATCTCAATGGGGTTACGTAAAAATATTGTTAACCTGTTCAAATCAGCATGAGGTTATGCTCATCTTTATATATGATCACAACCCTGTGGTGGAAATTCTACATCCCTATGACAGAGGCCGGTCCATCCATAGGAAAACCACTGTTGACGTCCCACAAGATCGGTTTTATAAACTCCCTGTCTTCGACAGGGATTTTAGTTTACACACCTTGCAAGACAAGAACTCTTTGCCACAGAGCCACCCAGATGGATCATTCCTGTCAACCCATAGGGTTTACCCGTATTCTTGTACAGGGAAATTGAAGTTCAAGTCGAAACACCGTACAGCCGTTTCAATATGGGCAAAATCATTTTTTTGTCAATTTGTTTGAGTTTCTCCCTTGTGATGGGACTTTGTAGGATGAACGTTGAGATTTATAAGAGCACGGTGTGACCAATAAGGTCTGAATTGGTGTAAGCACTGAGAAGGGGTATACAGTTATGCATATATGGAATGTTTACAACGTAGCAATTTCATCTGGGCAGTGATGTGGCCCGGCAATCGCACGTTCGCCGCTTGTTGCAGAGGTTCGCGGTTCAAGTTGGGTGGCCACCCTGGTTAATACCGGCGGGTGTATTAACTGCTTCACAAAACCTCTGACGTCAATTCGCAAGAATATGCCCATTGTGTGTCCTGGTGTCAGGGTCCAAATTTTGCCAACTTCAAAAAATATATATTCGCAAATTGCTCAATTGTAATTATACACATTGGCAGACTCATGCCTCACGTCACTCTTGCGGATGAGACGATACCCTGATCTCTTTAGTTCTTACCCGGTTATTCAAAATAAAGCTTGAGGAAACTCGTAGCTTTTATAACGAAAGCGATGATTTCATCGAAAATCCTCATCACTGTTCTCGCATCCTGTTGGCGAATGCAACAATCCACAGGAAAGTTATTTTTTGCACAACAAAGGCTGTCTCGCGGTCATGGCAGTGCAAGTGTGCAATACAAGAGATGGATGCATTACACCCGACGTTGTTGTTGTTTCATGCGCATAATCAGTCTTGTATTGGCTGTGGGTCACAATGGTAAACACAGAGAAAAAATATCGCTTCACCCTAATTTAATTCATCCCCGTATTCAGGGAACTTTAGGTACAAGGTTAATATCCACTGGCGATAAAAACAGATTGTAACGCTGTCCCATTGTATCCTTAATGGCTTGTTTCAGAACAGTGCGCACGTATGCATGTCTTTTTAGCCTGCCTCGTTTTACTGTGCCTCAACTGAAATATAAATATAATGCTACTCTGCAATACATCTGTAAATAAAGGTAGGAGACGGGAACATACAATTATGTTTCTTTTTATAAATAAATACAGTTTTACACTCTATTTGAATGTTTAGGCGTTTTCCTCCATTAGTAAATTATCTATCATGTGACGAAAATAAATAACGGTCATTTATGAACAGTCATTGGGATGATAATGGAATCTGTTTACTCTGATGAATGTTGATGGTGGTGATCATGATCCAGATGTTGCATTGACTGCTTTGCGAATATTCATCATGGTGATGATAATGGAATAAAGTTATATTAAATGATGATAAACGTAGTGGTGACGGTCCTGTAATGTTGATTAATGATGATAATGGTTTTGTTGTTGATTGTAGCAAAGAGTATATGTTTATGGGAAATATTGATAAGTATGGGCCCTTGCCGAGTTGACAGAGCTATGGGTCCATCCACTTAGCCCATCATCGACCCAGGGTCTGTAAAATGAACCAAGGCTCACTGGGACATCAACATTGGTGGTTCAATTCTACTATGGAGAGTATGGCACCCGCCATAGGAATGTGTACTATTTCACCACCGACTCAAGACCACTCACTTTGAGAGATGACTTCTACCCAAAACTTGTTTGAGCGCTAAGAGATGTTCGAAGATATTGACCTTTCAACGTAAAAGTCAAGTGAGCATTAGGTGGTGCTCATTTGTGTTGGTGACGTGGTGGGTTATTACATTTGTTCTGTGGTAAAGGCCAGTTTCTCCATCGAACAACTGTCCGGAAAGAAACATTTATGGGTTTAATTTTCCCCCCATTATTCAAAACCCAGAATCTTAGGAGTGCTGGTTCAGTGCGTGGTGGCGGTATTTTTAACATCAATCGTCGACGTGTCGCCTCCCTTCTCTCTCTCTCTCTCTGTCTGCCAGGTAAATGGATGTTCGAAGACTTCGTCAAACGCTTCAAACTGGGCGTCGCAGTGGCGTCTGCCGAGTTCATAACCAAGAACGGCAACGATTTGTAAAAATGGCCGGCCTCACCGCTGTGACGCTTGTGCTTTCCGCTCTTGCCCGCGACGCCGCTCAAACATTGCAAATGCAATCCTCGCCTCTTTAAGCACAGCTACGCACGCGCACTACAACCAGCTCGCTTGGGCTGCTATTTTCCCTCAAGGAATTTTTTTTTTCAAATGAAGCCACAAACCCCTCCCCCCCCCTACAAAAAGCTGAAACGGTGTTATTTTCATGATTTACAACAACAACAAAAAAGAACCCTATCAATCGTGGCGGCGGCAGAAGTTTGCTTCTACAAATTAGAACTGCTGATTCGGCACAAGAATGCACACGTACATGGGGTCTTAAATACCCGAGTCCAGAATGGCAATGACCTGGCCAATCCCCCCCCCCCCCACCCCCCGCCTCCCCCGCCTGTTCTCATGAGTCCAGTGCCTGATTGCCGTCGATGCAACCGCTAATGCCGTCCAGAATGTCAGGATGTTGCAATGTATGATGTGAGGGAGGATGTGGAATAATACAAAATATTTTATTTTAAAACAACTGCTGATTCGGCTGTGAAATCGCAGCTCCCCTAGCGACGGGGACGATGGCTCCCATTCATTAGAGCTTTCAAATCTCGCTCTCCGTGTCCTGAGCCCCATAGACCGAAACAACGGGAGCCCCCCGTGTCCTGCGCACTGTGATGCAGCTTGTGCGGCGGGAATGCAGTGTGAATTTGGTTTTGGTTTTTTTTGCTCGTCGTTGCAAGCGTCCCAACAGCTTGCTTCATAACCGTGACGTTAGCATTGCCATTAAAGCATTTTCGTTATAGCATTGTCGTTCGCTTTGTCGTTGGCGTTGCCGTTAGCGTTGCCGTTGTAGCATTGTTGATAGCATTGCCGTTAGCATTGCCGTTATGGCATTGTTGATAGCATTGCCGTTAGCATTGCCGTTATAGAATTGTTAATAGGATTGCCGTTAGCATTGTCGTTATGGCATTGTTGATAGCATTGCCGTTAGCATTGTCATTATGGCATTGTTGATAGCGTTGCCGTTAGCATTGCCGTTATTGCATTGGTGATAGCATTGCCGTTATGGCATTGTTGATAGCATTGCCGTTAGCATTGCCGTTATAGAATTGATAATAGGATTGCCGTTAGCATTGTCGTTATGGCATTGTTGATAGCATTGCCGTTAGCATTGTCGTTATGGCATTGTTGATAGCGTTGCCGTTAGCATTGCCGTTATTGCATTGGTGATAGCATTGCCGTTATAGCATTGTTGATAGCATTGCCGTTAGCATTGCCGTTATGGCATTGTTGATAGCATTGCCGTTAGCATTGTTGATAGCATAGCCGTTAGCATTGACGTTATGGCATTGTTGATAGCATTGTTGATAGCATTGCCGTTAGCATTGCCATTATGGCATTGTTGATAGCATTGCCGTTAGCATTGTTGATAGCATTGCCGTTAGCATTGCCGTTATGGCATTGTTGATAGCATTGCCGTTAGCATTGTTGATAGCATAGCCGTTAGCATTGACGTTATGGCATTGTTGATAGCATTGTTGATAGCATTGCCGTTAGCATTGCCATTATGGCATTGTTGATAGCATTGCCGTTAGCATTGCCATTATGGCATTGTTGATAGTATTGCCGTTAGCATTGTCGCGCAGGGGTCACGAGCAGAGCCATGCAGGGAAGGCGTTTGGGGGGGTGAGGGGTGTCGGGGGGGGGGTACTCCCCCCCCCCCGCCCACGACCCCAACCCTCCCATCTCTGCCATCTCTGCACTCGAGCGACAATGCAAACTCCGGTATTAAACTTTGTTCATTTGATTTTTAAATCGACGACGACGATGCCGACGATTAAAAAAATCATCAAGCGTGACGGTGATCACGCCTGCCCACCAAAAAACGACCAGAGCGCGACTTTCTGTGGCGAGACTGAAACTTGCCGAGTGAAAACTCGGACAAAGACGACTTAATAACGGTGTTAAGAGACCACAGTGCTCAGAGGGAGAACAACAATGGTAATTTGCAGTGTATGTCTTTTTAAAAGACTTCTCGAGTTCACTGATTGGGTGACCAAATCAGGGCGGCACGATGGCCAGATGTTAACTACCTTGCTTGGAATGGAGGACGTCGTGGGTTCGATCCCAACCCTGACGCCTGTATATTAGGAGTTTGCTTGTTCTCACCGTGGTTGTGGGGATATTTGTTTTTTCCGGGCCCTCCAGCCTTTCCCTCCACATTTAAAAAAAAAATGCGTTGAGTATTTGGCTGCAATGCATTGCCACGTGATAAGCCACCTTTGTTGAGCTGTCATTTGTGGTCAGGTCGCTTCTGAAGAAGAGCTGTATAGCTCAGTGGGCCCATACCTGATTAAATGAAAATAGTTTGGTTTATATTGACGGGATGCCCCTCACCCAAACAAATACCGAAAAGGGAACCATTTCACCCGTTTCGTCAAGTCCACTAAGATAATCTCTCAACGAAAGCCGTCGATTAAGAATTGACGAACATTTAACCGGTTGTCCTTGACTCGAGGAAAAAGAGTGGCTCAAATTTTCGAATAAAAAGTTGACGATTAACACTGCGGGTGGGAATCCCCACCTTGTGAATGTAAGTGAAAGGACCGTGGCGAAGACATCACTAGGGGGCACTGTAATTGCAGTGGGTCTCAAATCACATTGGGTGCGACTTGCAGATCTTATTTCTCATCACTGGGGCTTCTGGCTCACCCTTCACAAGCTGCGATGCAGCCAACCACCTCGGTACTGTCGACAACACGGCAGGCTGTTTGTTGTTCGTCCTTCAAATATTCCCGTGTGAACTACATTACGATCAATTGCAAATGAACGAGAGAACTTGGAAATAATGTTGAACTGGGTGAGCTACTGTTCAAAACTCTTTGGGATTTCGCTTGCTCGAATCGCGTTTTTGAAAGCGTTGGAAGTATACTTTAAGTGTGCTACGTTGCCAAATTTTTCGTGATGACTTGTTGTCGTTCCAATGAAAGGGATCGCGCATATGCTTGTTTTATAATTACCTTTTTAATCAGATGCGGTCCCATTTAAAGTGAAATTTCCTCTTCGTCTGCAAATTCAATCGGTGCAACTTAAGGGTGGTGGGTGGGGTGGGGGCGGGCATACGTCACTTGGGCTGTGTTTTATGCAACCGCCCACTGGACTAAAGACAGAGCGTAAAGCAGCAACAAGGGACGTCTCGACACAGCCAACATTTGAAGCAAGCCATCGCGCATGCCAGAATCGTTACAATATGGACATGGGAGAAATGACGGCCCACGCTACTTTTCACTAATACGGGGCAAAGGGGCCCCCTTCTCACAAAAATGCGTGGAGGCCGTGCTCGTGTCCATTGGCAGATCCGAGTCGGTGGAGGACATTCTCACTTTACAAACCCCCGGAGAGATGATTGGTCAGTTGATTGCGATTGCGCGGATATGTTTTTTCGTATACATGCCAAAAAAATGTGTTATTTGCTTTCTTACAGCTGCATTTCCCCATTGTTAATAATGTAGTGGAAAACGCAATATGTTCGTCAACAAGAACCAACTTAAGTTTTTGAAATGTGTAACTATGTATGACAACGGCATTGAATGGTACATGACATATTTTTTTACTTAAAATTGGATTTTTAACACCATGGCATGTAACAATAATCAGCCCTTCATTTAGTCCCAATTATTGAAATTGCATTGTACGTAGTTATATTACTATTGAACAATGTACGGATTAATGCATTGTCAAATTTCTGCCAAAAACATTATTTCACGATTCAAATCATTGCCGCCTTGAAATGTATGCACTGTGAAAAACACAAGTGCACATTATTAGACCAATAATTATTGCAAATAGTTTTTTTTCATTTGGATGTAATCATACATTTAAAATAGTGTTGCAAGCACTGCATGCTTACCGAATTTAACGTATAGATGCACGCTGAAAGGTCAGAAATTGCATTTGCAAGCTTTGCTATTTGCTTGATATATCTATGCTTTGTAGGTGTTGCAATTACATATTGTCTGCTTTGGAACTTTGCAAGAAGTTTGAAATGTGGCTCAGAACGACAAAGATTCTGCATTTTAAAATAAACGACAGCTCATTGCTTTTCCTGGTCGGTCCGCTTGATGTTCAACACAATGCTCCATATTCCACGTGCTGGGAGGATGTTTCTGGCGTGTGGAGCAAAACGTTGGACATCATGACAAACAACACCTGGTACGACCCGATAAAGCATTCGAGCGAGAGAAATTGTTTAAGTACTCGCACAACAGAGAGTAGTTTGGAAAGTCTGCTGCAGATAAGTTGGATAATAGTTGCATTATATTTTAAAGCTTATAGCACCATTACCCAAAGAGCAACACAACTAAGTAAGAACGTATCTATTGTTACGGCTTTGAAAGTGGTTAACCTTGTGAAAAATACGGCAACAGTTGGCTCATTAGGCCCTGTGAATAACCATAACGAGTCACAAGCAACAGGTGATATTGGCATGAAAAATGTTTGCAATCTGGGGGGAAAGTCATTGCATTTTCCCAGGCGACTCTACTTTCCATACACGTGCCTGACGCATCACAGGGCACGCAATGTCTATTGCCTTGCAACATTTCTTCTGGGAAACAGCCCTGCTGCTCAGAAACAAGGGGTGGTCATTTCCCAAATAACATACCCCCCCCCCCGAAAACTTGTCAGGGCCCTCCTGAAAATGAGTCTTGAGACTTAGCGGGGCTTTCCTGGGCTAAAACATATGGAATAAATGGGTGTACGTCCACCGATCGCTGCCGTACAACCGTTGCATTCCCGTCCCACCGCTGTTGCGCCACATCGGTGAATTATTTTTTCGTCGGTGACATTTCTCCTGCGCTCGCCAGGGCCAGTCTAGGCGTGCCCGCCACGGACCGGGAGATTCGCTGCGGTTGATTGCGGTGCGCGTGGTAACGTTCGGAGATGGACGGCACGTTAGGATTCGCTTGTCTGAGAATGTGGAGCAGTCCTCTTTGTCATACGCTCTGCCGCGTGAGGTGAAGTCACAGGGTCTTCCAACCCCTTTTGCTAAACAGCCTCTCTCTCTCTCTCCTTGGCGCTGTTGAACTCTCCGCGAGAGAGGCCACGGCGGCAGAACTGTGTGATGGGGCGAGAGCGCTGTGGTGTTGGGGAATGGTGCAATAAAGCATTTTAAAGAGCTGTCACTGTGAGTCTGCGTACTCGTGTTTTTTTATATCAAAGTGTCTCTCTGTTCATGTGACAGCGATACGCTACGTGTCTCTGTTGGGAGACCAACCCTGAGTGAGTGGTGGAAATTACGCTTTTTTTATGATCGGACCGTTCTCTATGTAGGGCAACCACAGTTGACTCGAGTTTGTGACTTGAATACTCTACCAAGAGCAACATCCAGCTGGGTAAATATTGGTAAAATAGAAAGAGCTGTATACATGTTCGAGCAAAGTTTGATGTCAAAGTATTTGCTATGAATATGGTCATGGTTACGTGGAATGAGGAGACCCAAGTCTCTTGGTTGTGTAGAGGTGTTAACTACGCACTGTTGCGTAACCTGCATTGCCACCAGGGCAGTGCAGCATTACCTCTGGGTACAACGGTTGGGATCAGTCGAGGTGAAACGGATCGTAGCCAGGGTTTGGTACGAACCAATCAGACGGTTCCACGTGGGAATGTATGATTGGTTCTGCTTGGCCACGAAGGAGCATAAGACGGGTGACCCAACGGACCTCGGGGAGTTCTCTCCCTACACGAAGACAGAAGACTGGGCTGAAGCCTAGCTAGGACCCTGGACCAGCCTTCCAGCCCTTCTAAGGACTAAGGCTCGGCATACCCAGTGGTCAGGCCCCTCTCGGCCAGCGGTGGGTCAGATAGCCTCCCCTAGGTCCTAGCCGGAGGACTAGGATAGCGGTAGACGTGTGAGTCCCGCCAAGTCCGGAGGCTGTACCTCCTTAGGTATCAAGGAGGTTAGCGGTAGATGTGTGAGTCCCGCCAAGTCCGGAGGCTGTACCTCCTTAGGTATCAAGGAGGTTAGCGGTAGACGTGTGAGTCCCGCCATGTCCGGAGGCTGTACCTCCTTAGGTCTCAAGGAGGTTAGCGGTAGACGTGTGAGTCCCGCCAAGTCCGGAGGCTGTACCTCCTTAGGGTATCGGGTGAGGGGACCGTATATCCCTCTGTGTGTGTTAAGCATTGTATAAGGAAATAATACAATGAACATAGTGTGCCTCCTAAGAAGTCTGCTCGTCCTTACAACACTACAGTTGTGTGTGTTGGAAGGATTGGCCCACTGGCTAAGCCCACTGCACTACAATGTGGGTGACATGGCTGCGATTCCTGACCAAGCATGTCAGTGGGCCTCCCCTCGGCTGACTCAGTCTCAAATCCGGTAGCGGTGTTTAAACATCAGCACGGGGCAGATAAAAGCAGCCGTGCGTGGGGCCGGCCACAAAACCACCGCATGCACCAAGTCAGGCTCTATGAGTGTTCTCTTAGCGCGCTTGGGAGAGGGCTTCTAAGTGGCAGAAGCAATGGCACATTGGGTGCGGGCACAACGCTACAATCCGAGCGATCTTGGTTTAAACTATAATTTGTACTTTTTTTTATTTTACCAAGTAAGACCCACTCTGGTAACATCGACGTTCATCACGGACGTCTGCAGTGCCACAAAGCCACGTTCAATTCGTATCGCTACAACGGCGTTAAGGTCAGCATGTTCTCTCTCTCTCTCTCAGACAGTGTATTCAGCAGTGATTGTTGGATGTAAACACTTGTTTCTGCCATAGGAATGTGCAATTTCCGCCGCTGGCTAAGAGCTGCCAACAGAGATGAGCAATGTCCCACACTAACTCTAGCAGCGAGACACGTGAATGCACGGTGTAGTTTTTTTTTTACGCATTCGTGTTTCAATTTAAGCGTCACAATATCGTGGCGCTGCGTTTGGTTGTGGTGCATGAGCACCAATAACAAAGACGTAACACGTTCGTCAATAACACTGCACTAAATGTAAAATAATATATAATTGGTGACGATTCGGGAAAAATGGCCCTTTATTATCTCTCTGCTATGAAGAAGAAAACGTTGCCTGTTCTGTATGTTTGCTTTCTTCCCTGTGGACCAGATGTTATTGACAAATGTTTAATTGGGTAAGTGCACACACGTATTGATCGATGCAAACACACAGAGGTTTGTCACACATTATACAATTCCGTGGCTTTGTGCACACGGGGTGCAACTTTGAGCTGCCTTAACATTGGATCCATCAAGCCGGAGCGTCTGAAGTTTATTATGGACATAACTGAGCTGTCGTAACAGGTAGATTTTTTTTTCTCCAGTTGTCCTTTACAACAGAGAGATGTCTACCCATCTTAAAGCCATCACTGACGCCTAAATGGCAGCAAAAGGGCAGAAAACTGACGCCCGTGGCAAAAAAAATCCACATCGAGAGCCTTCATTCCTCATGGAAATTAAAACCAAATTACCTTCCAAGCGGCACACACCGGGCCTGCCGAAGTCAAGGTGAGGTGGTTCCCATTCATCTTGTTCACCACTGCGTACGAGTGGTGAACACGTTGCATTGAGTTCATTACCACGAGATATCTGTGTACGCGTAATCGAAAACACGCTAAACCTTGCGCTCTGAAGTGGTTTGTTATAGGTTTTGGCTTAAAAAAAAAATTCAGCCGAAAATTTTATTATACGAGATTGCTTCCGTGTTAAAAACAGTTATTACTGCAAGCTTGGGATAGGCCTGCAATGCAGTGGGAGATTAAACAAAAAAATGTGAAAACATTCAAATAGCACTGTGAAAATAGTTGCACTCAAATGTGCTTTTGTTCGTGGAATTGCAGCGGTAGAACGCAAAACAGCGGTGCGCTATGAACCCGGCGACCCAGGTCCCATTTCCACCCACGGTCGACATTAGTGGCGATTGTCTGGCTCGGTCCTTGGGCTTCTCCGAGGTTGACTCAGCCCTAAATGAGTACCTGGTAAGATATGTAAACATCGGTATTGTGGGTAGTGTGATGGTGGTCTGGTGGGCCCACTCTTCGGTGCTCACTAACAGCACTTGCCCCAACAGTCTATGAAGGCTAAGTGGGGGTGGTGGGGGGGGAAATCTTAGCTTTTTATCTTTTGCAGTGGTGCACGCTGTATGCTATCTCAAAGTCAAATATTCCGGTCGCTCAGAAAAGATGCGGCGCTTATCTCTGCCGGAGGGTCTGAGTCAGTGGTGGAGATTAAACATTCCACAAAGACCATCACCCTTGACTTCTGATTTTACTGACCCTGAAGAGATGATGGGCTGAGTCCCCTCCCCCGCACGGAATTTGAACCCGTAGCTTTGCGATTGTTCACGTGTCTCTACGCGCTGTCCATGGGCGGAGTTTGCGGGGGTAGGGGGGGGCACGGGAGGCAATGCCCCGCCCAAACTGGACACCTTTATTAATTAATTTTCACGAGTTTACAATAAAGATAAAACATCTATTAATGAAGTATATGCACCCGCTATTCCTAATGTGAGGGACGAAGCAAACCACTGCCCCCCCCCCCAAATATAGAGGTCAAACTCCGCCTCTGGCGCTACCCATATAGAGCGCTCTGCTGAGAGTGGGGCCTCCAGCTGTGATCCAGCACTTTGGAGGCGAGGGTTGGTGGACAACCGCACAATCGTCGTGAAACTCCCTTCCCGTGAACGTCGAGCAGGAATCATACCCTGACTCTCTGGGACACAGACGGCACAGCAAAAATGTGGGCGCCCACCTGTTCCGTCTCAATGGGAGAGAGTGGTCCCCCCCCCCCTCGCATAGATGAGCTTTCACCCAGAGTGCTCCGGTTTCATTCCACTGGTAAGCACTCGTTTAATTGGCCGATGACACTCTTAATATGTAGATGATCGCAGAGCTTTGGCAATTGTTGGCACCGGTTCATCGCTTGGCTGCCTTCCCGCTCGTCTGTGGTGCGTCCTGGAGCCCGTGCGAGGGTGCCGTGCGACGCGTTGCACGTTGCAATTATTGTGAGCGGTGCTTCTCAATTCCAAGGGCACTCTGGGACCTGTTTAATACCCGCGTGAGGTGCGATGTCGAGGCAGACATTACTGTTGACTGTGAGTCTAAAGCGCGCCAGCCGCAGGTTATCACCCCCCCCACCCCGCCCCCAGCTGAATATGAAGTCGCAATTACGAGGACGAACGCGGACGGGAAAAGCCAAAACGTTTCCAATAAGTAAATGGACAAATAACGGGCCATTCGCATGTGAACAAGGAACCGCAACAACAACAAAAATTGCTTGCTCGCGTGGTGAATCACGCGAAGATGGCTAGGCGTGACCTTTAGCGCCTTAATAGGGAACTCTAAATAACACCGCACCACGCGTGCCGCCTTTTCCGGTGAATGGGACATTCACGATTCCAGTCAAACGGAAAGGCGCGCGTTGGAGGCCATCGTGGAAGTGGCGCCTTGCGCCCGTTCCGTGCGCAAGGCGCACAAAGCGACGCCCAGCCCAGCGACTGCTTTAAGTTTTCGGGGCCACGTCGTCTCAAGTGCGCAACGCACAGCCGACGCGTGAATGTCGCGGCGGGTCATGGAACCTGGCGAGCCCCGTAGCAGCACCCTCTAATTCGGGAATCGTCGGCGAAGTGTAGCTTTGATTTCTGTAATAATATGGGTTCTCGCGGCGTATGTAAGAATGATGCCCTTGCGGACTGGCGATGATGGGACGGTTTGCAAATTGAAGTGCTGGTCTGGGATCGACATCCCGTCATCCGTCTTGATCCTTTAAAACGAGTTACCGCTTCGGAGCGCAATCGACTGTGGTCGACCTATGGACAGACTGGTCCCTGCTTTGGCAATGTGGAATTCCCACTGCTGGCTCATGGCCTCGGACAGGTGACGAACACGGCGCCCTGTATCATTTAAACAGGGAGACATTCTGAGTTGACTTCACCTTTAAAATATGGAAAAGTGCGCTTCTTAACAAAACGCTGGAAAAATAACGGGCGACCTCACATAGTCGACCGGCAGGTCGCGTGTGGTGGAGTAAAGTGTGGGCACTCCCAACTCGACCACGACATCTGGCCGGCGCGGAAGGGTGTGCTAATGAATACAAGCCCCTCTCTCTAGAGCCTCCTCGAGCGAAGACCCTGCAAAGTAATTGCAGGGCTGCGCCTCTACCGAGCGAGCCGAACTTTTGCGTGGCGCGCGGGACGGCTGGTGACCGCATGTACGAGCGGACCCTTGAGATGAGCACCGCCTCCAACACTGAGGACGGTGGTGCTTAGCTCGTGAGAGCAGTGCGTGTGGTGCCGCGAACGCCCAGCGCCGCACGCAGCACGCGCTCGCCGAAGCTCGCCCACCTGGCCCGATGTCGTGCAGCGGTCGCTCGTCACGAGCCACTCTCCAGGGCGACCTGCAGATGGCAGTACAGCAACTAGGTCGCTAACCTGTCTGTGTGTACAACTGCATTGTTTTGCGATCGCGTAAGCGTGTGCATTATTCTCCCCCCCTACCCCCCCCCCCCCGCCGTGTACAACGCTTGGAATTTAAAATACAGGCGGATTTTTGTGAATATCTCTAGAAATTGAGTAACACCATTCACGCACACTAAGGACTCGGTTCAAGGTAAAGCCATTGTCACTCTCTGCTCATTCACACGTGGGGAATTGCCCCTCTCTGTTGGCAACCTTCAAGCCATGGTGGAAATTCCACATTTGCATGGACTATTCATACGCCTACCACGTGCTGCATCTCCACGCTCGCAATTACCACGCTTGAATGTGAAATTTGCTTATATTGACCTTGGCCGGTTTTTGAACCTATGACCTTAATCGTGATCATGAACTCGGCACCCTTGTGTGTGACCTCCTCTCACCCATCACCCATATGTTTTTATGCATGGTACATAATATTGGGTGTATTGTTTATTTATTCCCCCCCCCGCCCCCTCTCCTCTGCCTTAAACCCGAGTGCTTGTGCTGTCCATTTGTGGCCATATTGCACGTGTATGTCAGTGATGTCAAAGTGCTCGCCCGGTGCTCTGACAACGGTCAGAGGATTAAGCCCCCTTGAGGAACCCGGTCACCTCGCAGAAAAGTCTCCTCATTCCATTCACGAGGCATCATGTTCCAGGAGTTGATGTCCCTTCCGATGGAACATTGCAATCCAATTCAATTTGGATCTGTCAATCAATCAATGTGTTTTTTTTTGTTTAAATACACGAAACACCATTGGGACAACGGTCGTGCTTTTCGATGGAGTCAGAGCAAACGCCGACAAGAGAACGCACGGCAGTGGAAATTCCGCTTTCTGTGGGGAGGGGGGGGGGGGGGGTCAGAGTCCCTTATAGCGTTACTGCTGTTGAGTCCCTGACGAGAAATACCTAATTTTACGCTTCCAGGGAGGATGATGGGTTGACTCAACCCGCCAAATAGAAATTTTAAAAAATCTCGAAAATTTGAGTACCCCGACTCACATGTGGTAGATTGGCAGGTCAAATCCCAGTCGACGGCCAATCATCCCTTTGGGGTTCATAAAATTAGGACCACATTTCAGGAAGCCAACAGCCGCCATCCAATGGAAGAACTCGTCCTGGCGAGGCGAATTGGGAATATCAAATCGGCCCTTCTCGTTGCTCACTTGAGCTAGGAGAGAGACTGCATGCATTTACTTTAAATACTCGCAGCGCAGAAGTTTGATAAGCAGTATAAATGGGTGACACCACGGTTAGTTGATCGGCAGGTCACGTGTGGTGGGGTAACGTCGCGGGTTTTGCCCACCTCTTCCTAGGCATCTCGCTAGATTGGAAGAGTAGGCCAAATACCACCTTAAGGGCCTCTCTAAAGCTCCCTCGAGTGAAGGCCTTTCCTTCAGCAATGAACGAGCAGTGGACTGTACAACTTAACAAAAAAGACCAGTACGATATTCCGCGCATGATTTGCGTTTACTTGAAACGCACTGTATTATCAGGTTACACGTGCACCATTTGAAATGTAAAATATTAAATCATACGTGTACTCTTCGTATGTAACGCGTCCGATGCGCTGTATGTCCCCCACAAACTCGCAGTTCGCGATGCGTTCAGCAGCGTCGCGCGCGCTCGTGTTTCGAGTCACATTTGCACGCGATGATAAATAACGAACGAGGCAATGTTGACCAGCGTCCTTTTTCTCATGCCACGTGTGTGTGTCACCTGCTTTAAGGCGGCCAACCAGCCTTTTGAACAGTTTACAGTGAAAGTAATTAGAAACCCGGTTTTAATCAGAGCATAAATAAACTTTATATTATGCTTCGAGCGTGTCGAATTCTTTGAAGATTAATGGCCATACAAACCGCAGTTCAAAGACTGATTGCGTACCTCGTTGAAAATGTATTTCACGCCGTGACCTACTGCTTTGAGTAACGGCGGCAGGTCACCCTTTTGTCGTTCACTTGTCTGTGAATATTGATGCGAAATGAAGAGGGCATCAAAGTTTTGTTGCGATGGGAGCTCCTGAAAACAAGCAAAATTGCTGAGTTCGTCGCGGTGGCGAGACGTTAACTCCCGAGATGTTTGCGTTGTTCTCCACGTTGCTTGCGTGGATTTTTCTCCGAGTGCTCCGGGTTTTCCCTCCACATTTAGAATCAAAATGCGTTTATGGTATTTGGCTGCTTTACATGTCCACGTGATGGGCCACTTCATTGAGCTGTCTGTCATGTGTGGCCATGTCGCTTCTGAAAAAGAGACCAGTGCGCCTTACCTGGAACAAATAGAAAAAATAGTTTCGTTTATATGAATCTGATTCAGGGCCAAGCAGGGCCAGGGGCGGGGCTAATAATTTAAATCTCAAGTCGTTTCGGTCAGTGTACGTGCCTGATGCAACAAAGTGACTTTCAGCGTCACGTGTCAGTTTCTTGCAGTAAAAAAACAACCTGAAGTCTCCTGAGTTGCTTTGGCACGGCCTATGCATGGCACGGTTGTGCAGTGGAAATGACATAATTTGAGCCTGCAGTGTTCACTTGCGAGTGGAGCACTCTGTCTGTGTCTTCAGGCCAGATGATTGTCGTGCATGAAGCAGTTCAGCCTGGTACGGGTTTTAAGATATTTTCACCCATGTTTGGTGAAATAATTATTTTTCAATACACGTGTAAAGTGCAGTGGTTACGTATGATAACTTCAGAGTAAATGGCCACATTATGAATGTGAAAACCAGACCAGTGTTTTCTTGTGGTTGATCGTGTTTTCTTGCGTGTGTTAATCGCAACGTTCACATCCATGTCCCACCGAGTTTTGTACCTGCTTCTTGCGTTTTTAATATTGTTCACCATCTTTTCTAGCACGTGGTGTAAAAGCGGTTGCCATATTTTAAAACTCGACCCTGCCAGGAGAATGGGGAATTTCCACCCCTGACCTGAGACAAAACAAGACAAAGATCCCCCATATAGCCTTAACAGACTGTAGGGACAAGCGCTGTTAGCGAGCATCTATGAAGGCCGGAACGGCACACTAGGAGGTGGGCGGCCAACACCACGCTCGACCGCCTTTGTCTCCCCAGTGGCGATGTTCACACACCGCACCAGATACCAAATGATAAGCCACTTTGTTGAGCTATCATTTGAACCTTATTGCAGTACCATAGTACCCAAGCTCCCGCATAATGTCCGTGATGCAGACATTTTTAGTCTGTTGATGGTCGGCGGTACGGCAATCGACTCATCTCGATGAGCTGTACACGATGCACTATTCAAAATTGAATTTTTCGATAACGGATAATAACGGATTATTTTAATGTTACTGATTACGGATTCATTGGTACCCCAGTCGCGGAGTAAAGTAACACCCCTGGAAAAAATAGTGCCCCAGAAATAACATTTAATTGTCTCGGCCATTTTGTATTATTTGGTACCCCGGGGACTGCCATAAGGATCATTTGTGGCCAGGCCGCTAAATTAAAACCTCAGTGGGCTTCGTCTGCAGGTCACAGCAACTCACTCAGCCACTCATTGCTCACCACACTGCAGGTCACAGCAACTCACTCACCCACCCACTCACTGCTCACCACACTGCAGGTCACAACTCACCTACCCACCCACTGCTCACCACACTGCAGGTCACAACAACTCACTCACCCACCCACTCACTGCTCACCACACTGCAGGTCACAACTCACTCACCCACCCACTCACTCCTCACCAATCTGCAGGTCAAAACAACTCACCCACCCACTCACTCCTCACCACACTGCAGGTCACAACAACTTACTCACCCACCCAGTCACTGCTCACCACACTGCAGGTAACAACTCACTCACCCACCCACTCACTCCTCACCAATCTGCAGGTCACAGTGACTCACCCACCCACTCCACTCCTCACAACACTGCAGGTCACAACCACTGGTCTTACTACTTTAATACTGCTGTTTGTGACTGGCCACTTGCCATTTTTGAGCCTTTCGGTCTGTGCTTCGCCACTCAGGCGTTTTTAAATCGCCACTCAGACGTTTTTAAATCGCGAAAATGTTATGCGTTTATGCTTATGCCTTTATTTCTCCAATCAAATTTCTTTAAGATATCTCCCAATGCTGCTGTAAATAGCATTACTGGGAGCAAATATCCATTCCCATTACGATTAAAGCATTAAAATCCCATTGACATTTACATGGAATTCAATTGACTTGTTATGGAATTCAATTGACTTATCGTTATTTAACAGAACCTGATAAAGTGGGATTGCTTCATTTTTTTTTTAAACTGAACTCAACCTTTCCACATATTGCAGATAAATTCTAGCTAATGTGTTGTCAGTGTTGTCAGCGCTCAGCCCGTGAAACTCAGAAATGAAACTGGGAAGGGTGAGGCTCTTTCTTTTTGAAAAAATGTGTTGACATTGGTGTGCCTTTTTCTCTGCAATGAGAGCAGAAAATAAAGCGTCCAAGTCACTTTGCTGGGCAACGGGCCATGCTCTTCCATAGAGCAGGAATTTGGACGACAACGAAAAAAGAATACGAAACATTTGGTGGTGATTTTTGACAAAGCTACACACGGCTAATGACTATGATTAAGCCCGAAATGTAAAGCATAAATCACACCATCGGGAGATGAATGAAGTTCTCGTGGCAGTTTAATAAATATAATGCTGACAGTGTTTCGTGGAGTGGAATTATTATAGCACCTTACCCCCAAAAAACAACACTGGTAGTGGTGTTTATAATACACAAGGTGATCCATTTATAGATCCCCCCACTAGAACCACCTGATATCTAATTACGCCTCTCTCTTTTCAACAGCGGATTGAATTTTGTGAAAGTAATGGCTGTGTCTTACAGAGGAGGGTGGTGAAAGATTTAATAAGTGAATTGAGATTGGTGGAAGACATGCAGAAGCTCTGAATTAAAGCATTGTTTTTGATATACAGAATTGTCTTATTATTCTAGTGTGGTATCTGTAAACGAATGACCCATTATATAATAATCGTTTAAATTACCTAATAATTTCACCCTTCCACGACATGAACCTGCCACTCAGTGCTTAGCTATTCGGCAGACGTTTCACCAACATAATCAATCACTTTCAGGTCTAACCCATGTCACGGTGTCTCCCTACTCACACACTCAGGTGTCTCTAGTTTTTACAAGCGAGCCCTGAGATTGCTTTAGACATTACACATCTCCTATGGTGGCGGGGCGGTGGGGGTCAGTCACTCCATCTGTGTGGGGACTGTCCGTTCGAGAACCAGAACTCACGACGAGAACGTCGGGGCGTTCGGTTCCTGAGACCCAATAAAGACGCAACAAAGACCCAACAAAGACCCAATAAAGACCCAACAAAGACCCAATAAAGACTCAACAGACCCAACAAAGACCCAACAAAGACCCAACAAAGACCCAACAAAGACTCAACAGACCCAACAAAGACCCAACAGAGACCCAACAGAGACCCAACAAAGACTCAACAAAGACTCAACAAAGACCCAACAAAGACCCAATAAAGACCCAATAGAGACTCAACAGAGACTCAACAGAGACCCAACAAAGACTCAAGAAAGACCCAACAGAGACCCAACAAAGACCCAACAGAGACCCAACAGAGACCCAACAGAGACCCAACAAAGACTCAACAAAGACTCAACAAAGACTCAACAAAGACCCAACAAAGACTCAACAAAGACTCAACAAAGCCTCAACAAAGACTCAACAAAGACTCAACAAAGACTCAACAAAGACCCAACAAAGACCCAATAAAGACCCAATAGAGACTCAACAGAGACTCAACAGAGACCCAACAAAGACTCAAGAAATACCCAACAGAGACCCAACAAAGACCCAACAGAGACCCAACAGAGACCCAACAAAGACTCAAGAAAGACTCAACAAAGCCTCAACAAAGACCCAGCAAAGACTCAACAAAGACCCAACAAAGACCCAATAAAGACTCATCAAAGACCCAACAAAGACCCAATAAAGACCCAACAAAGACCCAATAAAGACCCAACAGAGACTCAAC
This sequence comes from Petromyzon marinus, assembly GCF_048934315.1. Taxonomy (NCBI): domain Eukaryota; kingdom Metazoa; phylum Chordata; class Hyperoartia; order Petromyzontiformes; family Petromyzontidae; genus Petromyzon; species Petromyzon marinus. Next base: position 11,128,592 of record NC_133677.1, read on the forward strand.
AAAGACTCAACAAAGACTCAACAAAGACCCAACAAAGACCCAATAAAGACCCAACAAAGACCCAACAAAGACCCAATAAAGACCCAACAGAGACTCAACAAAGACCAAACAAAGACTCAACAAAGACCCAACAAAGACCCAACAAAGACCCAATAGAGACTCAACAGAGACTCAACAGAGACCCAACAAAGACCCAACAAAGACCCAACAAAGACCCAATAAAGACCCAACAAAGACCCAACAAAGACTCAACAAAGACCCAACAAAGACCCAATAAAGACCCAACAGAGACTCAACAAAGACCCAACAAAGACTCAACAAAGACTCAACAAAGCCTCAACAAAGACTCAACAAAGACTCAACAAAGACCCAACAAAGACCCAACAAAGCCTCAACAAAGACCCAACAGAGACTCAACAAAGAGCCATCGTCCCTCGCGCCCGGCAGGTCGTGAAGGTCTCTACAATCAGCACTACCGCATAAAATCGAGATGGCTGACGGACAATATTGAAACACGCTTCGCAGTCTCAAAGGAGGTGGGGGGGGGGCACGTGGGGGGGGGGGGGGCTCTGAACGGGACAAGCTGCGGCCCTTGCCTCGTGCCTCGCCCTCCCTCTACAGTCGTGCCTCTGTCGGCGCAGAAGATCCAAGGGTCTGATCGTCCGCCAAGCTCACGGTCAACCGCATCTACTTGCACAAGCCATGGCAGCAGATGCGGATGAATAAACTCTCCAGTGGTGGTGCGACTGTGGTCATCCAGAACGGACCGTACAACGTATAACGACGCAATGCCCGGACCCACACATACAAAGGAGTCATCGCAGTGATTACACTCCGCTGCTCCTAAAGCGGTTATCTGGGCTTGACCACCTCTATGTGAAATTGTAGTTGTTCCGCCGCATCTACATTAGAGGCCGACCGAAATTCGGTTTCGGTGCCAAAAATTGGCAAATGGCCTCTTTCGGCATACTCTCGGTTTCGGCCGAAAGTAAATTTTTAACTTTTGGTTTACTTTCGGTTTCGGTCGAAACTGATAATAACTTTGGGTCGTCATTCGTCAACCGAAGATTTATTTTTAGAATATAACGCTAGTGCTACGTCTATCACTCTGCCTATTGGCCGGTCAGTCGGCGCTAGGCAATCCAATGCGATAGGCTACAAACACACACACACAAACACACACAAACACACACACGTCAGCAGCAGCAGCTTGGGAGCGAGGTTACAGCCGCAACCATGGTCTGCTAATGTATATACGACTGGTCAACAGACGGCAGCCTGCTTCTCTATCCGTGGGTGGAGTCTCTTTGGCGGGACGACAACAAAGTGCCCCTGTTGTCTGTTCCCAGCCGCCTGCCCGCCTTGGCTTATGTGTTGCGTTCGCTTCAGTCTACACGCGTGTTGATACCGAGATTCGAAGTCTGACAATTAGAGGCCGACTGAAATTCGGTTTCGGTTTCAATGCCGAAAGTTGGCAAATGGCCTCTTTCGGCATAGTTTCTGTTTCGGCCGAAGCCAAAAAAGTTAACTTTAGGTTTACTTTCGGTTTCAGCCTAAACCAGAAATTCAGTTTTGGTCGGCCTCTAATCTAGATCAGCCGTATGACAGCAGAAGAACGAAGTCGAGGCGTTCCATGACGTCACTTCGTTGTCAGAAACTTCGTGACCAGAGGCTTCGTTAACAAAGGCTTTGTTAAGAGAAGTGCTTGCCACAAATGAAGCACAATACCTTGCTGATCTCGTCAAGGACCATAAACCATCACGCGAACCCCGGTCATCCTTGTAAGCAGCTTTTGGCAAGACACCGCATTGTGCGCTTTCGCTCCTCCCAATATTTGGAAGCCACTGGAGCTATGCAATTTTAAAATCTTCTAGATTGAAAACACTTCTTTAGAACGGCTCTTTGTGTTCAGTCAGGTGTCCTTCCGCCGCACCTCCGATGAGCACTTTTGGCGTTGTACGCTTCAACGTACAATCCTACATATCACCGGCACAATCACGCCGAGGGTTCGCTGACTGAGATGACCGATAGATGCCACCAGCTGTACCCCCAGCTATGCCAACTTGCTGCACTTCATCCGCCTGGTGCTCCACTCGTTGTAGTGAGCGTCACTCCTCTGCCGTCCGTCGTTGCTGCAGGGCAACTGCGTTCAATTGCCCAGTGGCAGGGTCCTTCGCGAACCTCCTCCGGCAGATTATTTTGGTGGAAACGCCCCATCCTCCAATACCAACAGCCACCATTCCCCACTAAGTGACGGCGACGTCACCACGGCACCTGTGCCTGGCCAGGTGCACTTTGAGGCTACGTTAAGTGTCGAACAGACTAAGGTGCCATGGGTTGGCTGACTAAGATGACTGGCAGGTGCACCATCTGTGCCAACTTGCTGCACTTTATCCGCCCAGCTCTCCGCTCGTTGTTGTGAGCGTTGTTCCGCTGCCTGGTAGTTGCCCAGTAGCAGCGTCCTTCGCAAGCCTCCTCCGTTGAGGCCGATCTTGACACCGCTGGTACCAGTCATTCGGCAAGTCCACTGAGCTCGAAATCTTCTCGTACCGCATCAGAGCATCTCCTCTCCAGCCCATGTTGTGCCCGTTTAGCCCCCTCTATCCGGCCAAATGGCCAAACAGAAGCTGCTTAAGCATGCGGGCTACATTACCCAGCCACCGCAGCCTTGCCTGCCGAAGAAGCTCACTGATGGGAATGTGTCTCCATCCTATAAAGACCACCGTATAGCCTGTAACATACTATTGGGGCAAGTGCTGTTAGCGAGCACCTATGAAGGCCGGCACGGCACATCAGGGGGTGAGTGTCCAACACCACGCTCGCCGGCCTTTGTCTCCCCAGTGGCGATGTTTTACACACTGAACCCGGGCCGCCAGATTCGTAGTGCAGCATAGCGCTAATCGCTACACCACCACTTCCCCACAGGCGTACACAGACACACACACAGACACACACACAGACACACAGACACACACACACACACAGAGACACACAGACACACACACACACACCAGCTCATTCCCACACGCCCTGACTCACAGTGCTCTCTCAATCAACACGTAGCGACCTCCACATAAACACGTGGAGCACGCCCCCCCCCCCCCCAGCCATCTATGAAAGTGCTTGCTCTGTCTGCAAGTGAGATGCTCACTCTCATTAAAGCTGTGAACAGAAATAATGTTCAAGTCACAATGTCCCCGTGCTCAAATGCGCGCTGGGCGATGTGCGTGTACACCAGGGGTGAGGTTTAGATTTCATTTTTCAAAAATATTTAAGATCTTCAGATTTTGTAGCATTGACATAGTTCAGGATGAGTTTGAACTGATGAGATGAACAGCATTTCAGATGTATGATTTTGGGTTTTTACGGAAAATGTCAGGTCTTAGGATTGTTTGAATTGTGTGCTATATTAATGTGTTTGTGCTAACAATAGCGATGTCAGCCAATGTCACACGACTCAACAGGAAAATCAGGGCAGTGATGTCATGAGGTTACTTCCAGATTTTGTATCAAACAAACAAAAAATCGGATCAATCTGAAATTTCGTATCCAGGCAAAATTGTAATAATTTTACAGAATAATTGGACATGTCTTTGTGCTCACAAAAGTGACGTCACACGGTGCCACATGACGCCTACTTTGGAAACAAAAGCACGGATATAACATCACGTCTTGCGATGTAATTTTGTGATCAATTCCCAATGATTTATGAAACATAAGAATAGGTTTTACCCTTTATAGTAATAAAACACATGTTAAGATGTTCAAACACAAAATAGATGTTTTTTTTTACAAGGAATAAAGTTACTGTATTAACCACACAGTACTTGTGGTGAACATGCAAACAAACATGCTCCGATAATATATGGGCATTGTCTTTGCAACTGATTGGCCTTCTTTTGGGCCTAGTCTCACCACCAGTGTTAGACCAGAGAACAATGCCAAAAGGCGAACAGTGCAAAGACAATGCCACACATATCACGGCATTAATAGCTCATGGTGAGCATGGAACACCTTAACACCTGATTTATTGCCTTAAGGCTTTCGTGACTGCAGGAATTCATATTCTTTGGGTCTTTCGGTAGAGTCACGTAGATAGAAAAAATAATAACAATAAAATGATAAAAGTAAAATTACAATTAAAATAAAGTGAATAAAAGTAATTATAAATATCACGACGTTTCGATCGCAACACAAGCAATTGTCATTGACATGCTGATCTTTGATTTTACATTAACAGGTTAAATGTCTCACACTAACACAGCCACCGTTGCTCGTGTCCTCGATGTGGCGGTGGCTCTGCGATCTTACATTGACATGCTAATCTCTGATTTTACATTAACAGGTTAAATGTCTCACACTAACACAGCCACCGTCGCTCGTGTCCTCGATGTGGCGGTGGCTCTGCGATCTTACGTTGACATGCTAATCTCTGATTTGACATTAACAGGTTAAATATCTCACACTAACACAGCCACCGTTGCTCATGTCCTCGATGTGGCGGTGGCTCTGCGATCTTACATTGACATGCTAATCTCTGATTTTACATTAACAGGTTAAATGTCTCACACTAACACAGCCACCATCGCTCGTGTCGTCGATGTGGCGGTAGCTCTCCGACCTTACATTGACATGCAAATTTCTCACATTAACATCACTAGCCCCGCCCACTTCGTTTATGACCCTTGGGCTACACCCATTTCAAACCTTTAAAACATATTTCCTCAGCAACTTTTCCCCCACTTTTTTCTCCTGATGACTATTGCTTGTGTCGCGATCAAAACGTCGTGATATTTTTTATTATTTTTAGTTCACTTTATTTTCATTTTTATGTTATTTTTTTATCATTTTGTTGTTATTATTTTTTCATTCTACGTGACTTTACCGAAAGAACCAAAGAACCTGATTTATTGCCAGAAAGGGTAAAACCTATTCTTATTTCCCAAACGATTTGGTTATCGGATCGTCCAAGATTTCCTCACTCAAACTGATCTTTGCCTTGATCCAGTGGTGGAAATTTCACACGACTTTGGCATGCCCAGGTCTGCCTGTAGCACAAAAACTGTTCACTCCCCACCAAGAGGTGGAGACTTACTGGGCAGTGCTCATTTCACTGAGCTTAAAGGAATGATGATGATGATGAGTGATGATGTTGACGATGACGATGACAAGCTAATGGGTCCTCATAGTGTAAAGGTATTCCATTTCCATATATTTGGGGGCAACATATATATGACGCTCCCAGAGGCGCATGACTGTACAACATGATGACATTGCTGTGCTAATGAGTCCTAATGTTGATGAAACAGGTCGAGAGTTGATGTCGTTGTTTCACTGCTGCCTGTTAGGATGGCCACTTGTCCTCATCTCTCTTAAGCTGGAAGTTCTAAACAACAAAATGGCCGCACATTCACTTCTCGTGAGCTAGTGTTATGGATAAGGCTTTTGTACTTTAGAAATGCACATCTTTTGTGCGTTGTTCAATCTAGTGATCAAAGGGTAGCACAACACATGGTGATACATTTCGATTTAAAGCTTTCGTGACTGCAGGGATTCATATTCTTGGTTCTTTCGGTAAAGTCACGTAGAAGGAAAATAATAAGAACCAAGAATACATAGTGATAACTTAACTTGTAAATGGGTAAGCCTTTTGTGGCCAAGGTGATGACATCATAGGGGCCGTCCATAAATATTCTGAACATCTGCAGTTTTAGTTAGACGTTGAATATTTTAAAGTGAATTTTATGCAAAATTTTAGCTTTCCACTGCCTCCTTTTTAATACGTGTATTCTCCTACAGCATCAGAGTGCAGCGCCACATTAAATACGCACTACAATGTCAATAGTTTAAAGCGATCTGAAGCATGTTTTACTTTCAAAATGGAAATATGGTTTTGGGGGAGGTCAGAGCTTTGTGACGTCATATTTGAGGGGGGGGGGTCTAACTTTTTGTGACGTCGTGTGACGAGGGGGAGGGCAAAAATCGTCCAAAATCGCGTGACGTCATTTATGGACGGCCCCATAGGTCATGCGTGCATGCTTCCTCTCCCCATGACATAATACCGTGTGACATGGCTTCAAGTCACACGGTAAGCCTTTTTGATGTAATCTCATTGTGCGGCTTGAAACGGAACATTATTTTCACAAATTGAATAATCCCGGACAGAATCCATGCGTGTGCATGATTATTCTTCCTCGTATGCAAAGTGTTTGAATTTACCAAGCCCTTTAATGTTATAGCCTCTCCCAAGGCAGACGTCACCGGTGTTCCTAAACCCGAGTGGAACTGATGTACAGTCCATTTATTAATTAACCCGAGAAATGGGGTACACTTCTCATCCCTTCGGGGAGAATCTAAAAAAGAAACCTGCGTTGGGTCTTGGCAATCAGAGAGCAAAGCAGCCCGAGATCTCCCATCAGTAACTTGGCTTTAATTTTGATTTAAAGCTTTCGTGACTGCAGGGATTCATATTCTTGGTTCTTTCGGTAAAGTCACCACGTAGAATGGAAACAATAAAATAATAAAAATATAAAACAATAAAATTCTCACGACGTTTCGACTGCATCACAAGCAATCATCATCAGGTATGTGGTGTGAAAATCATCAGGTATGTGGTTTTCACACCGCATACCTGATGATGATTGCTTGTGTTGCAGTCGAAACGTCGTGAGAATTTTATTGTTTTATATTTTTATTATTTTATTGTTTCCCTTCTACGTGACTTTACCGAAAGAACCAAGAACTTGGCTTTAATTCGCAAGCGCCGGTCGCCTTCGAAGCGTGCGCGGCCTCTGGGTCTCGGGCCGTAAGCAGCGTTGGCTTCAGAAAGCCCTCCCCCGCCCGCCTTCTCAGTGGCAAAGCAACATCGCAACATCGCACGGCCACCGTTTGATGGCGACGCTCGGGACTGATCAGAGCTGCACGGCACGGCACAGAACGCGGAGCTATTTTTTTATTTTTACTGGGTAAGGCCCACCGAACTATACAGCTCTTTTTTGACAGAAGCGACCTTATCGCGTGAAATTTATCGCAGTCCGAATACTCTGGCCATGTTTTCGTTTATTGTAGTACGGAGTTTGACTGATGGACTTAATCTTAGTTGTCTTGTGGTTGTTGTTGTTGTTTGACTTGCATCCCACTGGGATTTTTGCACACAGCGTTGGTGTACGGTGCTATTTCAGGAATATTTTGATGGGGTTTTTTTCCTGGATTTTCTGTTTGCACAATCACTTTAAGATGTTTTCTTGTTCATGTTTTTGTTTTTTGTTTGTTGTGGTTGCATCCGATTCAAGAGCCGAATGGCGCACAGGGCTATACCAAATAAATGGAACAATGAACTAACTGCACGTTGATTCTAAATGTGAAGGGACAAATTGGAAGAGCCCGAGAAAAATCCACGTGACCACGGGAACAACATGCAAAATCCAAATATACAGCAGCAGGCGTCAGGGTCGGGATCAAACCCACGACCTCCTGCATACCAAGCCGAGGTGGTCAACATCTCCTAGCCACCAGTGCCGCATCTGGACCGCGGCAAGTCAGGGAATCAAGCTATTTGACAACAACCGGGGAGAGCAATAACGTTGGAGCTGACATTCGGGAGAGAGCCAATTCGCGATGGTTTGGGCACGCTGTGAAGAAATGACCCAGGAGGCGGTGGTGCACGCGGCGATGCAGAGTCGAGTAGTCGGAGCAAGAGGTCGAGAGGAAGAGCGTTGGCGGTGAGACGGTGAGCAGCGCAAGGGGATTAGAGCAGAGCAGACGCAAGTGGAGGCACCGCACACGAGGCCCCGTTGCCGCGGAAACTGACAGAAAGGGATTGGATGTATTTATTTGGATGTATTTATTTTATTTTACGTTGCATAACGAGGTGAGAACTCAACGACGCCAGGATAGTGACGTTTGCCAGAGTGTCCTGGGTAGATTCAGGAGCGTGTGACGGATGAGAAATATGGCTCATGCTGGAATTTATTATAATCGAGTTGAAGCCACAGCGTCTCCCCGCTCAATGAGCATTGGAGCGGCGCTCCATCTTTGCCGTCGGTGGCTCCGAGCCAGCGGTGAAAGTTCCACTTTGGCTAGGTGCCGGAGAGACCTATCCAGAGCGCGGCGAACGTAGCTCTGTTTTTTTTTTCACAATGCGGTACTCCTTTTATCGACCCTGGGGGGGGTGGGGGAGGGGATGTTCGCCTGAGCCAACCACCGATTCAAATCCTCAAATTGACGGATCAAACGCTGATCACCAACACCCGAGCGGGGATTCGAGTTGACGAATTTCTGTGAGCCGAGCGCTCAACCAACACTTTCACCTGGCTGTCTGACACGCAGAATTTGGTTTCGGACGACTGTCCGCATTGTACAATTACTGCCTCCTGTGTGGCATGGCTCGAGAGCGTCAGAGGAGCTGTGGAGTGTGGCTGTGATTGGATCCTCTGATCGTACACCTCGTGTAAACCCTCAAACCGCGAGGTGCACCCTACAAGCTTGAACTCACCTTGCCTTACAGTTCATGCTATTAGCACTATTATCCGCCTTGCACAGGCCACTGGAAAGCGTGCTGTGTTATGACGTGGCAATCCATGAACTGCAATGGTCCGTGTTGCATTACAGGTTAAAAAAAAACGGAAAATAGAAACGTTTGAACATAAGTACACGCGGCAGAACAGGGTCCAAACAAACTTGACCGTGAGGAATGGGACGTGGCAGGAGATAATTGTCTATGTAATCAGGAAGAGGAGGTCGCGATGGCTGGCACACACATTCAGGATGGAGGGGGATAGGGTAAGCAACTTGGAAGTTGAGCATAGAACGTTGCAGGAAATTGTTGTAGATGTATTACAGGAAGAGGAAGCTGTGATGGGTGGGATGTGTGGAGGATGGAGGACGTCAGGTTACTGAGATGGGCATTGGGAGTGCGCATCCAAAGGTCGGAGACCAAGGGGAGGACTTAAACCCAGATGGTGGAATGATCATCGTCATCATCATCGTCATCATCATCATCGTCATCATCATCGTCATCGTCACCATTGTCGTCATCATCGTCGTCATTATCATCATCGTCACCATTGTCGTCATCATCATCGTCGTCATCATCGTCGTCATTATCATCGTCATCATCGTCATCATCATCGTCATCATCGACATCGTCATCATAATCGTCACCATTGTCGTCATCATCATCGTCATCATCGTCATCATCATCGTCACCATTGTCGTCATCGTCATCATCGTCATCATCATCATCGTCGTCATCATCGTCATCATCGACATCATCATCATCGTCATCATCATCGTCACCATTGTCGTCATCATCATCGTCATCATCATCGTCACCATTGTCGTCATCGTCATCATCATCGTCTCCCTTGGCCGCAGTGCCCGCAGGGAAGCCACTCATGCCCCGGCTGCCGACTCGCTCCGCGCTCGCCCGCCCTGCGCCGTCTCTCTCTGGTGGTGTGCTCGCCTGTCGGTGCTAATGCTGGGACACTGCGAGTGTTCACCTTGGAGGTTGGCTGTCGATCGTGCAACAGTTGAGAAATCTAGCAGATAGAAGGAAGTGATGCTGATATTTGTGGTGGTATCAAGGATGACGACCTATTCATCCTGGTCGTGACCTTAACGTGTTTGATTAATAACCTAGGGGTTAATAAGATAATAACTCACAGCCCTGCAACAAAGCCTCCGACTGCCGCTACAGTCATGGGGGTTGTTTGACCATACTTCACCACGCCTGTCTGTGCGGGTTGATAAAGAGGGTTAGCCGGGGAGGCTAACCCGGCCAGAACGTTGGGTTTCCAGCACCGTGAGCTAAGCACTGTGCCACTCCCCCCCCCCCCCCCCCGGACTTGAGTTTAAATATGGAACACTGCTGGGACCGTACGCATCAAGCCAACATTTCGCCTCCAGCCTCCACCCAACGACGGCAAGAGAGTGCTACTGATCCTGTGACATCATTCACGCGAGTAATTCCCTAGGTGATGGTGCCATAGTCCAATCTCAAATTCAAAGAGGACCCACGAATAGAATGATCCTCGCCTCTGCAAGGTAGCTGTGCATTGCACAATGGATTATACTCGATGGGCTTTCCTCGGGCGAAATCAAGGGCATTGAATTCGAATTTAATTCAATAGATTTTTTTTTACTCAACGTCACACAATGCAAGAAGATTACGGAGTCCTATTGTAATGTTTCTGTCTTGATGACTTTTTGTTGTTTATTTTGTCATGCTGACACAATTTGCAGCAAAGCAAGCAGTCATTTCCTCCCCGATATGCATATTTGGATTAACATTCGTCGAGTCGCGTTTATTATTTATTAAGTGTCTGTATTGATTCATGGTGTGAATTACCACGGCAGTGATTATATATGCTGTACATCATTGAGAATGTGAACAAAACGTCCGGGGAAGCCACGGGCGCGTGAGTCACGCGTTTTAAATGCAGCGAATGAATTGATTCATGTTAAGAAAATGAATCCTAAGAACAGAGATCAGTTCTCTTATTTTACATGGCACTTTAATCGGAGACCGAGGTTCCGTGGCGAATTGGTCTAACATCGTTTTGAGACGAGGCTCAAAAGAAAGCTGTCTCTGGTGTGGACCAATCAGTTTCAAAGACAATGCATATATTATCAGAGCACGTTTTTTTGTTTGCATTCTGACCACAAGCATTGTGGTTAATGCGGACACGATTCCTTGTCAAAGGTTTCAGTTTGGTGTTTTAACATCTTAACACCTGTTTTGTTGCCAGAAAAAATGGGAAAACCTATTCTCATATCTCTCTTAAATCTCAACAACGAAGACCATGTGTCACGGTATGCCAGCTCTCCCAGCAATTTGGGAATTGTACGTCTCTTGGAATTTTTTAGAGAACGTCGCTTCGTTTAGTCTGCCGCTTTCTCTTATATCGCGTGGACTTGATGGCCGAAGGCCACGGAAACGTAATATAATTTTGTCAACGCATTTTTGCGTGCTCCCATCTGCAGTACGAATGAAATACATTTTACGAAATGCACTTTGATTTGTATGCCTGTAACATTTGCAGTCGAGTATGTCTCTCTGCTCGAATCAGCAGTGGGGCCATGCCCATCCCCATGGGCTGTCTTAAGTCAGTGGTGGAAGTTCCACATTCCCGTGATATGGCCCAGTTTTTTTTTGTTTCAAAAGGGCCCCAGTGTTTAAAGGGGCGTGTTCCATTCGTTATCCCCGCATGAACAATGGGCTGCGATTAACCCCAATCGGGATTTCAACTTTGGCTTCTTCAGCTCGCGGGCCAAGCGGTGCATCACAGCGCCGCCCACCCGGTTTGGTGTGTCTGCAGACATGGGCGCTACAATAACGTGTTAAATCATCATCATGAGACGTGTTAAATGTCAAGCAAATTTTCTACCAAACACTACGAATGATCAAAATCGGCTATCAATTTCTCATGTGATGTCCCATCCACCTCTTGGCTTGCATTTTACTTCTATATTGGGCTCCTATTCAATTTCATAAAGACACCCCCCCCCCCCCGTATCATGATGTGAAATAAGACATCATGTGCGTTTTGTATGAGCTCTACATTTTAACAACAATGGATCTGGCTCTCCAATTTGTCCCTCATGATAATTCAAATGTGCAATTGCATCGCAAGCGCTCGTGCAGCGATTGGCACCAGGGATATCGGTTGCGAATGTTTCTCCAGGAAGCTGAAATTAATGAATTGACGTAACAAAAAAAAAGTAATATTAAAAAAAAAACTTTTTTTAAAAAACACGCTTTAATGAAATGTACCGTACTAGTAATGGAAGAACTCCACGACTCCAGGAAGTGGCCCCGAGGCTTGCCACAACGTAAGGGACCCGTGGTGATTTACAGCCAACGTCAGTTGAGCGTGGACAATTAAACCCAAATCCGAAACATAACATATAAAAAAATGTTTTAAAATATGTTTTATTTTTAATGATAGAATATAGTATTGTTATCAGTATGACATACGTATACCAAGTTTGCAGTCGACACCACATTGGGAAATGGGTTACAATTGAACTACAAGATTTGAGGATATGACAACAACAGACAGAGTGAGTTAAATAAAAGCGTGTAATAATAATAAGGGAGCGCAAGGATGCCACTCGCAGAAGAGCCATGCGGCAAAATTGACACTCTCAAGGGGGTGATTTCACCCATCGCGTCAGTCTACCGCACGCGGGCCTAGTGGCTCAGCGACGGAGCGAACAGCTCGCAATCAGAAGAAGGGCTGCGAGGTCAAATCCTGGTTTGAGGGTTAACTCGAGCCATCGTCCGTCCAAGGTCGAATAGATGAGTCCCACTTTTGCGGGGAAGCGTTAACAGTTGGTTGTCTCGTGGGGGAGACTCGCTCCCCCCCCTCCCCCCCCCGGCAATGGCAATGTGGCGATTCCACCGCCGATTCGGGGCTCGAATAAACAAGAGATGAGCGCCAGTGCCTCAGTGCAGCATGTGTGGGCAGCAGGGGATCACATGGGACTCTGTTGACCACACGCTCTGCTAGCGGTGACCGTGTTGCTCTCTCGCCCAACCTGGCCCGTGGGAGGTTTTGCCGTCTAGGCCACGGGGTTGTGAACCTGCGGCTCTCTAAGGACTGCTTCGTCACGTTGTTGATACTGTGTAGGAACCTCCTGGTTACACCACCAGCCCACAGGGGATTATTGTGTCCGTCCGTCCGTCGTGCATCCAAAAATGGGAGGGGTGGGGCTGGGTGGAGAGGGTGGGGAGGGGCTGGGTGGGGAGGGTGGAGAGGGGAGGGTGGAGGGGGAGGGGCTCGGTGGGGAGGGGCTGGGTGGGGAGGGGCTGGGTGGGGAGGGTGGGGAGGGGCTGGGTGGAGAGGGAGGGGCTGGGTGGGGTAGGCGGCTCACGTCACACACAAGGGGATGGGTGGCCACCAACCACGTCCGGCCATCTTCACGACATTTTCCCCTCCACGTGGAGAATCATTAACATGCGTTTGGAGTATCTTAATCTCTACATCATAGAGATTAAGATCCCCACTCGGTCCCCACCCTTCACGCCGGCTTGTGCCCACCCTCACAGCCGGGAAATATTTGCGGAATACACCACCACGTGGTGCCGCCGTTGACCCTGGCCATTGAGCGAGCAACCCAACGTTCCTACCAGCTCCCTCCGCAGGAATGTGTTTAAGGATCACGTGCATTGGCGGCTCTTGAAATTTTCAGAGGGGTTTTTTTTACCAAATTCGAAAAAAGATGACTCTTGTTATTTTTGGTTGCTGACCTCTGGACGTAAAACTTATTTTGCAACGTGCCTAGCCAACCGCGCTAATCGGAGGTGCGACATGGGCAGTGTGTGTGCACAAGCTGCCAAATGTGTGTGACGGGGGCTAAGCCCTGTTAGCCCTCACCAGCCCGCCGTCTGTTGTGGCACACCGCGGTCGTGATCCTAGCAACGAGGATTCAAATCCTGGCCACTCACGGCAGTGGGAACCCGATCACCACTAGGTTGACTCAGACTAAAATACGTACAGTGCGTCGCCTGGTGCGTCGATGATCCAATACTCGCCGATTCACTCCAGTCTCTCGCTCGCTGACGATCAGTCGCTTCCTTATCACTCTTCTATTGCTACTACCATGGTTGTTACTGTTTGCGTGACCTAACTCATTTCTCTCACCATGTTGAGGACTCGGACCGACCGTTTGGCGTCATCCGTACTGTGGTCAACCACAGCACTGCAGGTCGCATTAACTCTCACCCACACATCCACTCACCCACTTACTCACCCACCCACCCACTCACTCACCCACTCACCCATCCACTCATTCACCCACTCACCCATCCACTCATTCACCCACTCACCCACCCACTCATTCACTCACCCATCACGCTGCAGGTCGCAAGAACTCACGCACTCACCCACTCACTCACCCACCCACCCACTCACCCACCCACTCATCCACTCACTCACCACACTACAGGTTACAACAACTCACCCACCCACTCACTCACCAACTCACTCACTCACCCACCCACCCACTCACTCACCCACCCACTCACTCACTCACCCACCCACCCACTCACTCACCCACCCACTCATCCACTCACTCACCACACTACAGGTTACAACAACTCACCCACCCACTCATCCACCCACTCACTCACCGACTCACTCACCCACCCACTCACTCACCCATCCACTCACCCACCCACTCACCCACTCACTCACCCACCCACCCACTCACCGACTCACCCACTCACTCACCCACACACTCACTCACTCACCAACCGACTCACCACACTACAGGTCACAACAATTCACCCACCCACTCACCCACCCACAAACTCACCCAACCACTCACTCAACACACTGACAGTGACAACTCTTCCATTCCTACTCTTTGGTTCTATTGGGTAAAGTCACGTAGGTAAAAAATAAAATAACAAAAATCACGACGTTTCGGCCACAACACAAGCGGCCTTCATCAGGTGAAGGGACGAGACTGTCTGGAGGACAGCGCTGGAGTGAAAAACCACCCACCACGCTGCAGGTCGCAAAAACTCACGCACTCACTCACTCACCCACTCACTCACTCACCCACCCACTCATCCACTCACTCATCACACTACATGTTACAACAACTCACCCACTCACTCACTCACCCACTCCATTCCTGCTTCTTCCTTCACGCACTGCTCCACTTTGGAATCCCCCACCCATTGTTTATCTCCTCAAGATATCGTACAACCTTGCTTGATTCAATAAACACGGACTCGTACTTACTACACCTTCCATAGATAGTGCCGTTCATTGCCGGCCACTGGGTGTGTCGGGACGTTGGGCCCTGCGCTCAGCTACCGTGAATGTTTATTTCTTCAATGCCGGTGGTAGTAAAGTGTCGGCCACACCACCTCGTCCACTGCCCTAGCCTCAACAGGCGCTCGCTAACAGAACTTTCCCCACCAGCCCCTGACAGGTACATGGCGCACCTTTGCAATGTAGGGTAATGCACCAATTTCCATCTACCTATTTTAAACTAAGCTGTAAACTAAACTATGGGGGGATGGGGGGGGGTTACGATGTAAGGCCCCTCTGAGCTCTTTTGCAGAAGCGACCTGGCAATCACATCACAATCACACATCACAATCACACATCACAATCACACATCACAATCACACATCACAATCACACATCACAATCACACATCACAATCACACATCACAATCACACACAATCACA
This sequence comes from Petromyzon marinus, assembly GCF_048934315.1. NCBI lineage: Eukaryota > Metazoa > Chordata > Hyperoartia > Petromyzontiformes > Petromyzontidae > Petromyzon > Petromyzon marinus. Next base: position 11,143,801 of record NC_133677.1, read on the forward strand.
CATCACTATCACACATCACACTCACACATCACAATCACACACAATCACACAATCACACATCACAATCACACATCACAATCACACATCACAATCACACATCACACATCACAGTCACACATCACAATCACACATTACAATCACACATCACAATCACACATCACAATCACACATCACAATCACACATCACACATCACAATCACACATCACAATCACACATCACAATCACACATCACAATCACACATCACACATCACAATCACATCACAATCACACATCACAATCACACACAATCACACATCACAATCACACATCACAATCACACATCACTATCACACATTACAATCACACATCACAATCACACATCACAATCACACATCACAATCACACACAATCACACATCACTATCACACATCACAATCACACATCACAATCACACATCGCATTCACACACAATCACACACAATCACACATCACAATCACACATCACAATCACGCATCACAATCACACATCACAGTCACACATCACAATCACACATCACAATCACACATCACACATTACAATCACACATCACAATCACACACAATCACACACAATCACACATTACAATCACACATCACAATCACACATCACAATCACACATCACAATCACACATCACTATCACACATTACAATCACACATCACAATCACACATCACAATCACACATCACAATCACAATCACACACAATCACACATCACTATCACACATCACAATCACACATCACAATCACACACAATCACACATCACACATCACAATCACACATCACAATCACACATCACAGTCACACATCACAATCACACATTACAATCACACATCACAATCACACATCACAATCACACATCACAATCACACATCACAATCACACATCACTATCACACATCACAATCACACATCACAATCACATCACAATCACACATCACAATCACACATTACAATCACACGTCACAATCACACACAATCACACATTACAATCACACATCACAATCACACATCACAATCACACATCACAATCACACATCACAATTACACATCACACATCACAATCACACATCACAATCACACATCACAAGCTCAGTGAAGTATGCTTGTCGCTTGTAAAATGTATCGCAGCCAAATGCTCCAAACGCATTGTTTCTAAACGTGGAGGGAAATCCCGGGGGAGGCTGGCGTTACCCCACACACACACACGTGGCTACAGAACATGCTCATTTCAAATAGACAGCAGGCGCCAGGGTCGGGATCGAACCCACGACCTCCTCCTCGAGGTAGTTCACCCATCGCCACCTTGGCGCTGGGCTATTAAAGGCGCTAATTGGTGTTCGCAAAGACGTCGTCACTTCATTATTTACACCGCTACTACCTGATTTGCGTCACCCCCCCCTCCACACTTACGTCGCTGACAGCATCGTCCAGCATCTCGTATCCGAACAGCTGGCAACCCACATGGTTTACTACCTCGTATTCTTGTACAGGGAAATTAGAGTCTTCAGATCCACGCGGCGTACAGCCGTTTCAATACGGGCAAAAACAAGTTCGTCTACTGGTTTGTGTTTCTCTCCCTTGTGATGGGACTTTGTAGGATGCACGTTGAGATGTATAAGGGGCACGGGGTGAACCAACAAGGTCTGAGTTGGTCTGTAATAAGGTAGCAGGCACTGATCAGGTATGTGTCTGTCGCCTTTCAGCCTTCACCACCACCACCACCACCATCTGGTACCCTGTGAATCACTTCGATTGACGTCGTTTCGATATTCGCCGTCGCGCCTTTCAGGAACGCATCCCCCCACCCCCACCGACGTAAACCGGGGTATTGACTGTGCGTGCACGTTCCGTACCGTACTCTATGCTGCCGACTTTAACTCGCGCCGTGCTCGCCTTTGCCTTTGCTAATGTACACCCCCCGTGTGTCTCTGTGGTTGTAGTAGTCGATTATGACGACACAAACAAATACCACGGCGCGGTTTTACTGTGCCGTGCGCGTGCCTGTCGTGCGCGTGCGTGCGCGTGCCGTGCGCGTGCGTGCCGTGCGCGTGCGTGCCGTGTGTGCGTGCGCGTGCGTGCCGTGCGCGCGCGTGCGTGCGCGTGCGTGCCGTGCGTGCGCGTGCGCTCACCACGGGGGCGGGCTGCCACTGCTGCCGCAGTTGCTGGCAGCCACAGCGCTCGCGTGAATTGCGCGCAGAACAACACCGCCCTGCGCGCAGAACAACACCGCCCTGCGCGCAGAACAACACCGCCCTGCGCGCAGAACAACACCGCCCTGCGCGCAGAACAACACCGCCCTGCGCGCAGAACAACACCGCCCTGCGCGCAGAACAACACCGCCCTGCGCGCAGAACAACACCGCCCTGCGCGCAGAACAACACCGCCCTGCGCGCAGAACAACACCGCCCTGCGTGCAGCGAGCAGAGCACTTTGCGCTGTCAATATGCCGAGACTTTAATGAGCGCAAAGTCGTTGCGCGGAGAAGTGACGATGATTAGAGAGCCGTGGCCCATATGTCAGGTGTTTAACGATGGGGAGGTGGAGGGGGGGGGTCCATCTGGATGAGTCATGCTCTATCCGCACGCTGCGCTGGCACAGTTGACGTGTAAATAGAAACAACAACTGAATGAGTGAGCACGCTTGCCGTTTACATCGAGAGGCGGAAAAAGATGAATCCCCCATTTGACTCTGGAGCGTATACACCGCAGGTGAATGGCATGAAGGCAAAAGGCGGTGTCTTCACGAGGGCGAGCGGCTGGGCTTGGGCAGGAGACTTAACGACATTAAAGGGATGGTAGAGAATGGCTTAAACAAGAGTGGCAGCCCGAGGAGTGGAAGGCGTGCCACGGAGGACGTCAGCTCGGTGGATGGAGCGATCATGTGAGTTCATGCGCAAGTCGTTGCACCACCGGATCGCGAGAGGTGGCCGGTGCTTTGGTCGAGGCATTCAGCCAGCAGCGGTGTGTATGGCCATGGCTGCTGCTGCTGCTGATAATGATGATGGTGGTGATATCTTAGACGGTCTTTGCATCGCGCTCTTTCAGTATGCGCTTCTACGGCCCGTCTGGAACGCTCTTCTTCCCTACGATGTTAGGAAGCCACCGGAGCATTGCACTCGTACACCTAGATTGAAAACTGATTTCTTTCGAATAAATGTTTGTGTTCAACTGCTGTCCTTCCCCGCACCTACGATGTGCGTGTTTGGCTACGTACGGCGCGAAAGAAGTCCAACGCACATCTTGGCGTTTCCCTCCTACAAATACGTTGAGCATCCGGCCCATGACACTCCAAACTGAAAGTAGAACTCCAACCTGCAGTGACGCGACTTGTACGCGTTGAGCGAGTGGCTCTCGTCGACTCTGACCCAAGTGGTTGAGCAATAGCTGAGCGTTTATATCGCCTCGCGATGGGCATTTCTGGGTCACGCCGCCACGGATGAACGTGTAGATAAATGTGTAAGCCATAAAACCTGTTCGCTGACTCATACTTGCGTACATGAAGCAACATATTTGTTTGCGTCGCTTGCTGTGCTCATGACACTTTAGCATCGCACTCGACAGCAGGCAAATTGCTCGGTTCCCTGATGGCAGTATTGTATAATATTATATGAGACAAAGTGATGGAGAACTTTAGTCAGCGCCTGCCCTGGAAGTGAAAACCATCAACCTCCAGCCGTAACTTTTGGGAACCTGAATTCTACCACTTCTGATGAGTTTTCGACTGTATTCTGGTTCAGCGTTCGTCAATAATTTTCAGACGGGGGTTGGGGCACCAGTCGTGTGAAGGCCGACGCACATTTGAAACCATTGGGGGTTTGGCAGCAGCACGATGACGATGGGGGGGGGGGGGGGGGGCGCACTAAAGGCCACCAGGGGCCGCACTAAAGGCCACCAGGGGCCCCCAGTGACCCCCTCGGGCCTTGCAAATGAAGAACGCCGCTCGAGTTATTAAGCGTGACCTCGTCGACGCCGTGACCTCGTCGACGCCGTGACCTCGTCGACGCCGTGACCTCGTCGACGCCGCTTTCCATCGAGCAACTTGTTCACGCATTTCAGTATGCGCAGTAGATGCATACATAGCGAGCATCGCTTGCTGCGCTGGGGTAGGGGTTAGCAGAATGGACTTCCAATCCAGAGGTCGCTGGTTCCGGCAGAAGCCCGCCCAGCAGTATACGTTGTGATATTGACACACGGCAGTCAGTCAATCGGTGGGTCACGTGTGGTGGGGCGAAGTGTTCGCCACTCTCACCTCTTCCAACACAAGTGGCCACCGTAGAAGAGGGGCCCAAAGAGCCTTTGGATGGGCTCTCTAGAGCGTTCTCCCATTCGAGGGACCTTCTGCCAGCGGTGCTATGGACGAGCAATTCCGGGGCTGCACTTGTACCTTTGCCCACATTGTCTGGACATCTGTAAAAAAAAAAGAGCTTTATAGTTCATCGGAAGGGCCTCTCTGGGATGGGGGTGGGGTGGGGGGGTGGAGGTGGGTGTTGGGGTGGGGGGGGTGGAGGTGGGGGGTGGGGGTGTGGGGTGGGGGTTGGGGTGGAGGTGGGGGGTGGGGGTTGGGGGATGGGAGGTGGGGGGGGTGGGCGCTCGGGCCAAGTGGGCGATCAGCGAAAGGGCAAAGTGCAGAGCGTGGGATTTGATTGTTTTACGGGCAATGAGAGCCAACGTCCGTGTTTCACCGTCAAGGCGGTGAGATAGCCCGCTCCATTTTCGAAACGGAATCACCGCACCGTGAGGAGTTTTTGTTCAATAAAGGAGAGAGAGACACACACACACTCGAGATATACGGAACGATGGAACGGAGGTTGCGTAATGTGTCCGTAATGTGACCGACATGGAATTAATAAATTAACTTCAATTATTTTTTAACCAGAGGCCCATTGAGAGTAATGTTTCACTCCTTCTTCTGACCGGCACTTGAACTCGCGACTTCGCGATCGTTCGTCGGCCGTTCTGCAACGACACCGCTCGGCGGAAAACAGCCGTCAACGCGAACATGTTATGAAGGGAAAGGTAAAGGTGCAGCCCTTGCAACTGCTCGCTCGCTCCACTGCTGGTGGAAAGACCTCTCTGAGAGAGACCACGCCGGCCAGACGACTTGGGAAGAGGTTGGAGTGCCCACGCTTTACCCCACCGCACCCGATCGACTAGCTGTGGCGAAACCCATTTACACCGCTGGGTGGACAGGAGGCGACAGAGACTTAATAAACTCGCCACACTCTTTCAACTGCCGCACCGGGAGATCCAAGCCCCGTGTGCTTACCGTTAGCCCATGGTAGCATCTCAATGTCAATAAAAGGTTACAATAATTATAATAATATGCACGGCCCTTTTCTCAATCCCCTGCTGAACGAGAGCTTCTCTACATCGTTTGGGTCCAGAAGGGGTGGCATGTATGTGCAGTGAGCGACTTCCGAGACATACACTTCAGGCACAATCACTGGGCGACATATATACACACGGCTACGCATAGCTGACCCATCTACACAGCCCCATTGTCGCCGTCTAACTCTATATAGCTGGCTGACTAATAGAGTGACGACGACGATGGGAGCCGTGCAGAGGATCGGCCATACGGCCGGACGATGAAGAGGAGGTGACGGCGAAGACTGCGATGGCAGCCAAGACCCGGGACCCCACGACAGCCCCGAACCTTCGGTCACGTCCCCCCTTATATACTTCCCGGCGTGGCCAGGCCCCGCCTCCGGCCACGCCCCCTTCTAGAGCTTCCCGACTGACCCCGCCTTTTACGTTCAACCCAGTTACGCCCCCCTTCTGGTCGGTTATTATATAACGCACCCATACTCGTGATTACCCCTCCTGGTCAACAGATGGCACCCTGCCATTACATATGCATGCACTGTATGCTGAATTTCTTTCGCACGGTACGTCGTCAACCTTGCTAATCGGCTTGGCCCATTCTTCGCCACGCTGCTCAGTGGCGGGTGGGTGAAGGGTGGAGACCCAGGACCAGCTCGGGTATAACATTCGCCATTGGCGTTAGCCGTGGCAGGGTGTCAAGTCGAGGCAGTCCGCAGCGCAGCACGCTAACCATTGTGCCACCACTCCACCATACAGGAAAGAAAGAGAGGGGTTGGTTTAACATGTACTAGGCTTTCGCGACCAATATTATCCATAATAAAGGTTTTTTGGGTTAGATCGCGTAAATATAAATGTGTCCTTCACCCACCACCACCCGACACAGCCAATTAGTAAGGTTTGTCACGTGAACAAAACGTGCCAATTAGTTACGGCTTCAGTACACCGGTAGTGTGTTGGAGAGTAAACCCACAACATTTACATCACCGCAGGTCACAACAACTCTCACCACACATTCCAAATATTTTCCGGGACTTGCCAATTCCCCACCCTTCTGACTTGGTTTTTGACCCCCACTGCCCACTGTCACTTTTCTGGTGCTCAGCCCCAGAGCAACTCCGGCTGAAATGAGGCCCCCGAGTGTGGAGTTTTGGAGAGCATTGAACTTGGCAGGAGATGTTATTAATCTCTCTTGAGTGTGTCATATCTTCAGGGTGTGAAGAATGGTGGCGGCGGCGATGGTGGTCGACAGTTGTCAACATGAGACGTTTCCTTTGTGTATAGTGATATCTATGGCTTGCCAGTCAAAACACCAACTTTGACAATTACTTCAAAAACACTGGCTTCAACCTACAATGGTGTCCACGAATGGTATGCACGCAAGTTATTTTTGTGTGCACGCCAGGTAATTGCTCGCAATGAAACGCTTGTAATGAGTGTACTCTGACAAAATGAAAAAAAAATTGCACCTTTTCATTTTTAAACATAGCATAAATTAATGGCCCTACAATTTCAGAAGACACTCTCTATAGTGCCATATTACGCTTGAGCTATTTTGAAATGTGAACAAATAATATAAACTTAATGCGTTGTTTGCACAAGAAACATTTTAAAATTGTCCTACATATTGAGGATGATGAGGTTTTCTAAACTTGTTTTAATTAGTAAGACAAGGATTTAACCATTACACTTATTGCATTTTAACATGTTCATGGAATATCTGATTAAAGAACACGAAGAAATCTGAAAATAAAGTAACGGTAATTTTTTGTTGTAGTTTCCATGTTTTTTCGTAATATCTTTTTTTTGGTATGTGCACAATGAATCAACAATTTTACCATATTCTCTGTATGATGATGCACTTTTCCCCCCTCTAGATGTGTAGTGCTTCACTCAGAGACACTAATAGTAGGAGGCACTCTATTTATTATAGCCTTCACAGGTATAGGGAGTAACGAAACTATGGTCAGGACAGCTAACAGGCTGCCTGACCAACAACGCCGAGGAGGTGAAGACGGTGACGAAGACTTCAGCAGCTCGACGGTTCCACTCCAACAGCCCAGAACCTTGCCCGGGGTCCCCCTTTTATCCGCCCATCGTGGCCTTGCTCTGCCCTCGGCCACGCCCCCCTTCTAGAACCCACCAGAATGGTTCCCGGGCTTTTCCTCACGTGCCACCTCTGTCACCTTTTCCCGACATCCCTTCTCCGGCCTATCACGTGACCTGCTGGCAGACAGGGCTGCTACAACAGCAGATCCCCTTCTCTGCCAGCAACCAGCGCTACGCGCCATAGTGGCCCATTCAATATCACTACACTTGTATTGTGAAGCAAGAGTTGTGGGTGCGCCTTATGAGCCGGTATTGCACAACTCAAAAGCATAATTAGCGTCGTTGTTGAGACTATAAATAGTCGAAACAAAGAAGCAGACACAAAACGTCTCCTTCACATTTCCGTCTCGCCACGTAATAAATACAAGTCATTCTTGCACAACCCATCAGCCGCACGGTAGGTGTGTGTGTGTGTGACCAGATTCGACAACTTTATTTTCAGATTTCTTCGTATTCTTTAATCAGATATTCCATGAACATGTTAAAATGCAATAGGTGTAATGGTTAAATCCTTGTCTTACTAATTAAAACAAGTTTAGAAAACCTCAATATATACGAGGGAATCACTGTGCATGTTACTTTACCGAAAGAACCAAGATGATGAATCCCTGCAGTCACGAAAGCTTTAAATCAAAATTCCTTTACACCGATGATTGTCGCCTGGTATACAGGAAGTGATGGGTTTGATTCCGACCCCGACGTCTGTATATTCACAGTTTGCATGTCTCTCTCTCTCCGTGGTCGCGTGGATTCTTTTCCGGGTGCTTCATTTTTTTATTCCGCATTAAAAAGCACGCGTTTAGAGTATTTGGCTGATAGAAATGTCCACGTGATAAGCCGCTTCGTTGAGCTGTCATTTGTGGCCAGGTCGCTTCTGAAAAAGTGCAGTATAGCTCAATGGGCCTTACCTGGTAAAATAAAAAAATAGTTTATAATTTTTATAGTGTTGTACCCAAGTTTGGGCTGTGTCTTACTTTACAAATCACCTTACAATCCAGAAAGTACAGCAATAGGAGTGTAAGAAAATACATATATTTGCACTTGCTGGCTCTAATGGCTCGCAAGTTCGAATATCGCGTCCCACTCTCATGGGCGAGGAGCTATCACAGCGGGAGGAGACGTGGGGGGGGGGGGGGGCGCATGCCAAATCGGATTTGAAGCTGGAGAACCATTCACATCGGATCAGTCGTTGGAGAACACCAGATGGAAATGATGGGGTCGGTTTAGAGACCGTTAGGAGAAATGGAGGGGATTGACGGAGAGTCACGAAAATTTTCGGAAAAGTTGGGAAAGAGAAGAAAAGGCGGGGGTGGGGGAGAACGGGGTTCAGGGTGCCTGAACGGAGTAACTCCAAGTCATTTCTTCATTTCACTTTCTCCAATGACTTCTTTGCCGACGACACACAGGTTTTCTTTTCCTTTCCCTCCTTTACCCATGACCTTGCCTCCCGCATTTCAGACCGCTTGGTCACTGTCAAATCCTGGATGTCACGCACCACCTCTCCATCGATCCTTCCAAAACTGAAATAATTTTCCTCCCTTCTCCCTTCCACCCCATCCTGCACCACCTCATTCCCTCCCTTCTCCCTTCCACCCCGTCCTGCACCACCTCATTCCCTCCCTTCTCCCTCACTCCTATCTCCTCGCAACCTAGGCGTCATCTTCAACTCCTCCCTCTCCAAACCACATCTCTGCCACTACTCGCACTCGCCGCGTTCACCCGTTCAATATTCGCAAAAATACGTTCCCTCATCTCACTCTCTGCCGCTAAACTCCCGATTCACTCCATTGGGTTCACTCATCTTGACTACTGCAACTCTCTTTTTTCATCGGCCTTCCTTTCCTGCGCCTTCACCAATCTGCAACAACGGCAACCAAACGCATCAGCCCGGGTCACGTTTAACCTCCCCACACAATTGCCACACTTCTGCTCCACTTTTCCAACTGCACCGACAATCGCTGTCTGTTGAAATGTCGCACTTCTGGTCTATAAATCCCTCCATGGTCTTGCCCCATCCTCTCTTGCCTCTCTCTTACTATGCCCCATCTCGTCCTCTACGCTCACAATCTCGCTTGTCCACTGTGCTTCCCTCGCCCTGCGCTCAGTCACGACCTCGTTCCTTCTCCCTTCTTGTTCCCTTTAATTGGAACAAACTCCAACTGCACATGAAGCAATCATCATCACTAACCCGCTTCCGTTCCTTGCTAGCCCATCCTTCTGCTCCTGCCGTTCAGCTACGACCAGGCCTACCGCAACTCCTATCACTACCAATCCCCTATCACAACCCCTATCACTACCCCTATCACTATCACTACCCCTAACCCTATCACTACCCCAACCCCTATCACTACCCATCCCCTATCACAACCCCTAACCCTATCACTACCCCTATCACGACCCCTAACCCTATCACTACCCCAACTCCTATCACTACCAATCCCCTATCACAACCCCTAACCCTATCACTACCCCTATCACTATCCCAACCCCTATCACTAACCAACCCCTATCACTACCTCTATCACAAACCCTATCACCACCCCAACCCCTATCACTACCCCAACCCCTATCACTACTCCTATCACAACCTCCTAACCCTATCACTACCCCAACCCCTATCACTACCCCAACCCCTATCACGACCCCTAACCCTCCTTAACCTCTCCCACCGGTTATCTTGTCACCATAACAACACCACCAATTCTAACAACCCCACTCTTCATCTCAACCACTATCATGTTATGCACAATTTGTATGATTGCTGTCAAGCGCCTTGGAATAAGGTGCTATTTAAATCTTTAGGGTGCTTCTGAGAATTTGCAACAACACCACAAGACATGTGCTGCTGCCTCCGGGCTCTGGAGACCACCTGGAGAAGATTCCAGGCCACGTGTTGACAATGATGGCTAATAAGTGGAGACTCTTTGACTTTTTGAAGCTATTAACATACATTTATTATCTTGTTACAGTGCATTATCCATTCTTTTTCCATTAAAAACGATAGTCCCATGTAAGTGTTAACATTTTTTTGAAGCGCCCTCTAGTCTCATGTGGGCTGGATCTCTTTGACAGTTGCACAGCGATCCCCTCTTATCATTTACACGTGTACAGTTATTCCCTATTATCATTTACAGGTGCACAGTGATCCCCTCTTATCATTTACACGTGTACAGTGATCCCCTCTTATCATTTACACGTGTACAGTGATCCCCCCTTATCATTTACACGTGTACAGTGATCCCCTCTTATCATTTACACGTGTACAGTGATTCCCTATTATCATTTACAGGTGCACAGTGATCCCCCTTATCATTTACACGTGTACCGTGATTCCCTCTTATCATTTACAGGTGTACAGTGATTCCCTATTATCATTTACACGTGTACAGTGATCCCCTCTTATCATTTACAGGTGCACAGTGATCCCCTCTTATCATTTACACGTGTACAGTGATTCCCTATTATCATTTACAGGTGCACAGTAATCCCCTCTTATCATTTACACGAGTACAGTGATCCCCCCTTATCATTTGCACGTGTACAGTGATCCCCTCTTATCATTTACAGGTGCACAGTGATCCCCTCTTATCATTTACACGTGTACAGTGATTCCATCTTATCATTTACACGTGTACAGTGATTCCCTATTATCATTTACAGGTGCACAGTGATCCCCTCTTATCATTTACACGTGTACAGTGATCCCCTCTTATCATTTACAGGTGCACAGTGATCCCCCCTTATCATTTGCACGTGCACAGTGATCCCCTCTTATCAATTACACGTGCACAGTGATTAATTCTTATCATTTACACGTGTACAGTGATCCCCTCTTATCATTTACAGGTGCACAGTGATTCCCTCTTATCATTTACAGGTGCACAATGATTCCCTCTTATAATTTACACGTTTACAGTGATCCCCTCTTATCATTTACACGTGTACAGTGATCCCCTCTTATCATTTACACGTGTACAGTGATTCCCTATTATCATTTACACGTGTACAGTGATCCCCTCTTATCATTTACACGTGCACAGTGATCCCCTATTCTCATTTAGACGTGTACAGTGATCCCCCTCGTCTCCTTTACAGGTACACAATGGTCCCCTCTTATCATTTACAGGTACACAGTGATTCATTCTTCAGTGATGCGATACATCGTCACGATCCGGGGTCACGATTCAAGAAACGATTTTTGTTGTTGTTAAACACTCCCATCAGTGGCGAGCTTGCCAACCTCCCGTAGAATCATGAAAGATAAAAATTGTCTCCCTCATCATGACAGCGAAGGAGCGGTGCTCGCATCAAGCGGTGATGCGAACCAGTGGTGCCAATTTGCACTTTCTTAATTGTGGGGCCCACTCTCTCGAAAGGACCACCGCTATTCACTTCCCTCAATGTGGACTTCGTTGTATTGGCCCTGACAGGTTGATGGACTGACCTGATCCCTGACCAGGAACAACAAAAGCCCCTCTGCTTGAGAGAGTCAAGTGCCCGGTATTCAGCACCACAAGGTCATATATGAGGATAGCTATGCGAATCAAATTTTTAAACTAAAATAGCATTGTGGGTGAAGGTAGATTAAAAGGTTGTGTGTATGTTAACTGAAACAATGATGAATCTGAAAACCTCCCAACAAAAAATCAACAACATATTTTCAGGTATAAACCTAATATGTCTTCCAGTAACGTCCGCATGCTTGTTGTGGTTTTCACACCTGATGATGGTTGCTTGTGTTGCAGTCGAAACGTCGTGAGAATTTTATTATTTTATATTTTTTATTATTTTATTGTTTCCCTTCTACGTGACTTTACCGAAAGGACCAATAATATGCTTTCTACAGTTGAAGAATCACTTTCCGGTGATGTAATATTCCAGTGGTTGTGACGCGTAAGTGGGTTGGTTTCAGGAGCAAAACAAAAGCGATCCTATTTTACCGGCGAGGATTAAAGCCTCGCGACGTGAGTAGACAAAAGCGCGTTTCCACATCCAGCTGAGCACGCAGGAAGGAAAATAACTCCGCATCATCGAGGTCAGTGCTCTCTTCCACGTCAGGTCACGGACTTTTCGATAAGTTTTCGCGTAGGTTTTTTTTATCATTCCAATGACTGCTGCATAATCGGTGGCAGAAGCAAAAAAAAGTGGTTTGTTTTGATTATTCTGCCGGACTGTTATGATTCACTTGTCATCGTGGGTCTTTATGACGCCTCAACGTCCCTGGGCCCTATTCTATATTTTCACTTCAATTGATCCCCACAAGCTTCAAGGATTCTTGCTGTGAACAAAAAAAAAGAGGAAAAAAAAAGCATGTTATCTGTGTAGAGGTTTTTTTTTGTCTGCGTCTAGGGCATCTATGTGATTTTGAACAAAGGGATTTCTCATAACAAATAATATTGCTACATTTCACAGCACTTTGGAGGGGTCTTTTTCCTTGTCAAATCTGAACAAGTGATGAACAGAATAGCAATGCATTATAGAGTAATTATTTTGGTGTCTTCTTAGAATTACTTTGCTGAAAGCATTTCATATGTTTGTGTAATTGTGTAACCTCTCGTGAGTTCAGTTAAACATGTCTGCTCTTTTTGTGAAATGTTAATTATAATCGAGAAAGTGTAAACGTTTTTAAGTAGGTCCTTTTAATGAATACCTGTAACACTGTAGTTCTTTCGTGAATTTACCGAAAGAACCAAAGAGTAATTCCTGCAGTCACGAAAGCTTCATATCTCTAACACGTAAACAAAAAGTTTTTTTACAATTTCTAGCTTATCGTCAGCTCAGAAATCTGCAGCGGTAAACTGACTTTAGTGGTGCAATTTAAGAATTTCAGGCCAATTTATCACAAAATTCTAATTAACCCGAATGTCCCCCTCAGAGAGACTGCTAAATATGGCTAAGCGTGGTGCACGTATGGCCTCTTTGCTTGTAGCTATTGTTTGAATTAAGAGACGATTTACAGCCATCAACACCTTAGCTGGTCAAGGTGGCACTGTTGGTGGAGCATTTCATTAACAATTAAGAGTCCATGAGTTCAAATCCTGGTCAGGGGGTTTACTCAGAAAACGATTCCTTGTGGGTCAGTAAAATTAGTACCACTTGATGGGAAGTATAAATTGGTTTTCCCATGGAGATGCGAGCCCTGCAATAGCACAGTGGCAATTCCACCACCACGGCTGGCCAAAGGGTCCTGGGGAAGGGAAGGGGGGGGGGGGGGGTACTGAGGCTGGAAACCCAAAGGAGAGTGCCAGGTCAGGCCCCTTGATTGAATAGCAATTTTAAAAAAAAGCAGACCCGTTGTGCCATTCCCCTCCCCCGTTTTGTGTGAGGCCCACAGAAAAGATCTCCTTTTTGTCGCCCACTCTGGGCGGCTCTGACTACCACCGGCTCAGGCCTGACAACAAGATAGGAATATTGCGCCAAAAGCTCTGACGCGACTTTCACTTTTAAGACGATTGGAATTGTGGGGCTTTCTACCCACCATCGATATAGCGCTCTCACAAGGCGCTCGGTCTATTGAGGAGTGGCTTTTAGCGCCCATATACGCTTGCAGTTGAGGCGACGGAAGACTCCTGAACCACCACCCGGGTACTTTGGAGCTCTGGCTGAATGTAATACATGAGGGGGGGGGGGCGGGGGAGAGAACCTGTCGCCAGTGCTCGCTGACGGTGGTTCGTAGGAAGGAAGTTGGTCTCGCGTTGTTGCCTCGTTGTGGATATGATCCGTTTCGCCCCGCTAGATGTTTACCGCCCGTTGCTCTTTTCTTTTCCTTCCCCCTTCCTGTCTCTCGTCCTGTACAGTACGGTATGTGTGTTGAACTTATTTCGCACTGTACACGTAGCCAACCGTGCTAATCAGGAGTGCGGGGGAAGGACAACAAGCTAAACACAAAAAGCAGTTCTAAAGAAAAACGACTCCCATCCCTGTTTCTTTCACTCTCGTTTCTTTATCTCGCTCTTCAATTGTTATTCTGTCCTAGATCACATCTGAGGGGCACGCGAGTGATGGAGGGAATGGGGATCTCGATTTGAGTTCTGCAACTCCCTTCAGAAGCAACGATCCCAAATATCGACCTCAATTACCTGGCTCCGCCCAAAGATTGTCCAGTCGCATTGTATTGCTCTGCAACCCGGGTATGCCCTTCAAAAGAAAAATAAACTTGAATTCTCAATGGGCTCTCGCCAGATTGAAGTAGAGCAAATTAATTAAGTAATTAATATATAAAATTATTTTTTAAAACTATTATTAAACTATTCTTGGTTCTTTCGGTAAAGTCACGTAGAAGAGAAATAATAAAATAATAAAAATTAAACAATAAAATGTTCACGTTTCGATTGCGACACAAGCAATCATCATCAGGTGTGAAAACCACAGCAATAATTTTTTTTTTAAAGTGGCAGTTTTTAAAAACAAAAATTATTGCTGTGGTTTTCACACCTGATGATGATTGCTTGTGTTGCAATCTAAACGTCGTGAGAATTTTATTGTTTTATGTTTATTATTTTATTATTTCCTTTATACGTGACTTTACCGAAATAATCAATAATATGAATCCCTGCAGTCACGAAAGCTTTAAATCGAAATATTATGTAACTAGTTATATGCTAATCCTTCACACTAACATCATGCTAATCCCCCAGTTACATGCTAATTTCTGACTTTAACATCATGCTAATCCAACATATTAACATAGCTACTTCAATGCTAAATTCTTCTGTTGATATGTAAACTCCTTGGTCAAGGCGCTTTGCTCCTCCCACCCAGCTTAAAAGACGCGGCCAAAGCTTGGCTGTGTTCACTGAAGCGCTGTCTTCCCGACAGTTCTGTCTCTTCACCTGAGGAGGGCTACTTGTGTTGTGGCCGAAACGTCGTGAGAATTTTTATTTTATTACGTTCTATTTTTATTATTTTATTTTTATTCTACGTGACTTTACCGAAAGAACCAAGACGATATTTTCTATGTTACCAGGTAAGGCCCACTCTGAGCTGTATAGCTTTTTTTCAGAAGCGACCTGGCCACAAATGATAGCTCATTGAAGTGGCTTATCATGGGGAATTGTAAAGCAGCCATATAATATAAACGCATGATTCTAAATGTGGAGCCGGAGCACCCGGAAAAAAATCCACGCGACCACGGTGAGAACACGGAAACTCCAAATATACAGCAGCAGGCGTCAGGGTCGGGATCGAACCCATGATCTCCTGTGTACCAGGCGAGGTAGTTAACATCTCCTAGCCACCGTCAGTTAATTTACTGTCAGAGGGTGTCAGTTAATTTTCTGGCAGAGGGAGAGCGATATTGAATGAGTGTGAGTACACATTCCATCTTGTAAATAATGGCATTCTTGAATCTTGATTTCCAGCCTGGTATGGATCAACGTTTTCTAATAATATGTAGTATTACTCTTTCACAAGCAGCGTCCTATTTGTTTAACCAGTGTGCCACAAGAAACACGTGCTGCTTATTTTGGGCCACATGTTATCCGCAACTATGGCTCGAGTGCATGCCAATCTTCTGTCTCGGCTGCTGTGGTGCCAGCTAACAAGCGAGCCTCTGGAAGTCTGCAGGCAAAACTGTGGAGGGCGTTTAACCTCATTCTAACGTCGCCCAACCAGGCTTTAGTGTAATAGGTGTAATCACAAAACATCGAAAAGGGACCTTAAAATGGAGTTGTAAATGGGTCAGTTAAACAGCCAGAGAAGCCGACTCTGGGCAGGCTCCCAGGCACAGAAAGGTTCGGTTGAAAAGTATGCAACTTGCGTTTTTGTTTTGTGCGCGTTAAGATCCACGTGCACTCACTCACGCACGTGCCGCACTGCTGGACTTTGTATTAGTAAAGTAATACCCACCACGAGGATCGTTATTGGCCTCGGCCTTAACGCTTTGGCGTTCAAATTTGGTTTATAATAACACTGGAGTGGGGGGTCCATCTCAACAAACACAGGTGGCCTAAAATATATTTATATTTTTATTTGATCATTTTTATTTTTCTATCTACGTGACTTTACCGAAAGAACCATAGAATATTAATTCCTGTAGTCACGAAAGTTTGAAGTCGATATTAATCCATTCCTATTTTTTTTATCTACACTTTGTTATCTGGTAAACTAAAGACAGCTGAATTGTACAATATTTCTATGCATTTGTTCATATGACAATCCTGGAACATCACAGCTATTTGAAATCAAATGGGTTTTAATTGGATTGATGAATGGTACCCCTATCTTTCAACTGTTCTTTCTGTATGTGCCTAATATAACCTTGTCGTTAGACAGTTCGTGCGTTTTAACCCTGGGCATTATGAATTCCTTTCTACGCAAAGCCAACAGTGGTTGTTGTCCTTTGGGATAGATTGCTCCCTGCCATAGAAATGTGGAATTTCCACCACTGATTCAGGATTACCAAGGTACTTGTGAAATGCACAATACTTCTTCGGAGTGTTGAACTGCATTCTGATCATATCTGGATTCGAAGGACGTCAATTTTTCGCCTACAGGTGCCGATCACGAAAACACAGGCGTAATCGGTGGGCTGTGTGAGAAGGCAAACCGTCACCCACCCCATCTACACTTACAAACCTCGACATTGGCACTCACCTCCTTGACAAAGAATAGAGCAGGGTCGAGAACGCGGAGCAAAACACGTCAGGCATCGCGCGTGCAAACAACAGTCGGCGCAAGTTGTAAACACATCAGATCGAACAGAGGTGCAGCGCAGCCACGATGATTTACGCGGTGGTACGGCCCCAGTGCCTGTCGAATCACATGGGCACTGATTTGGGCATCGCTGCAGGATCGCTGCCATGACGATGCGCCGATGTTTCCTCTTACCTGTACTCTTCCGTCCCGGTGTGCCCCTCTGCGGCACCCGATTGCTGCTGCTGCTGCTGTAGAGGGCAAGTGTGGTGAATTAGCGGCAGTGCTCGACCAAAGTCAGCAAGAAAATTGCCCTCCGCGGCGTGAAAGCGACAGTCTACAAAATATTCGCCACGCAAGGAATACGCTTCGCGTTCGCAAAGACGTCGCATTATCGCGAGACGTGCTGGCACGAACACCAAAAAAACTAAAACAAAAAAAAGGAAACATTCACACTTCTGAGCACGCATTAATTAATGTCTGGCTGTATGCACGAACAATCATTAATATTCGCACTCGGGCTCAAATAAAAAAAAATCACAACGTGTGAAAGCGAAGGGGAAAAAAATGAACATTTACACATATATACTTGCAAAATGTTACACGTAAATTTAGTATCATTTCAGCACGTGTGAGTTAGCAGGTGGGAGGGCTGGATGTATGTGCGAGCACTAGCAGGCCCCCGGTCGTACTAACTATTTACTAACTAGCTATTTGCATCTTACCAGGATAGGCCCACTGAGCTATGTAGCGCTGTTTCAGAAGCGACCTGTCTATCACAAATGATCACAGCTCAACGAAGTGGCTCATCACGTGGAAATTTATAGCAGCCAAATACTCGAAATGCATGTTGATTCTAAATGTAAAGGGGAAAACCCGAGGACCCGGTGACATATACACGGTCAGAGGGACATGCAAACCCCAAATATACAGCAGGTGTCAGGGTCGGGATCGAACCCACGACCTCCTGTATACCAGGCGAGGTAGTTAACACTTCCTGGGCATATTACGCTTTCCGTTCAGCCCCCTAACCATCGCTGGATGTCGGCCACACTTCAGTCACTCGAGCCCGGGGAATGGTTTCCTGATGGCCTCGTTGCCTGTGCCAGACAGAATGTTGACCCCCTGTAGAATTCTGGGATAAAAACAATTGTATTGCACATTATTTGGACCCCTTTCTCTTCCCTCTGGTAGTTCAACCCGCCAGCCAGTTTGGGTCATTCTACTATCATAACTCGAATTACGTTGTGAGTTAGCCCTAACCCTAGCTGGAACCATAACCCGGTTCTAAGCTTGGCGGGGATCATTTTTCCATGGGGGGGGGGGGGGGGGGCGTGGGGGGGAGGTTGCGCGAATGGAATTTGTACGCCGGAGTTCAAATAATTTACAGCATTCTCACCGGTGGGGTCCAAATTGTATGGTTCAAAACACCTTCTCATAGCTGCACCTTACAGGCATGGATTTTAGCCAAATAGGCAATCCAATGATCGTACAGAATAGTAATGACGGTCATATTAGTCATCGTGTCACCGTGCTCAAATAAACAATGGGCAGCACCCATCAGCGTGCTTTGAGCCAGTGATGGAAAATCCTTATTCCCATGGTGATTGGGGATGGAGGTTCCATCCTCTACCGAGGACGCCCGCTCACGAATTCCCCTGGCGGCAAAACACTAAATAAAGAGGTGCATTCGTTCGATCGCGATTCGCGATTAAAACCACAATTTCCCATACGCCGCGGAGGACGCATAAAAGTCTCCGCACAGCGCCGCGTCCCACGACCGGGCATTCATTGCCGACGCGCGTGCTTAAGCCCGGAAGGTGACCGTGGTCGAGATGCGTTCATTCGGCGCTAGCAGCAGCGGCAGTAGCGGCAGCAGCGGCGGCGGCGGCGGGATCACAAACTGAACGGTGCTCACGCGAACGCTGTGACAACAAAGCCTCTCGCGCGCGTTTGACCGTGAACGTGGAGATGGGGTGGTACAGTGTGGTTCCCTTGCGGGGGAAATCCAACACAAGGTGAAAATATAGCCTCTCTCTCTCACTCACCACCAGCCCCGATCACCCACCACCTCCCACCTGTAAAATTCCCTCCCGGTGTCCCCCATCTCTGGAGCCGCCCACACCGTCCGCATCCCGCGAGCCCCTCCAGCACAGACACCCAGAGCCACAGTGCACCCACACTGCCAACCTGCACACGTGTCCCCCAGGCATAGCTACACGTGTGTGTGTGTAGTGTGGGGAGCGGTAGTGTAGCGGCTGTTATAGCGCTGCTCTGCGCTACGAACCCGGCGTCCCGAGTTCGATTCCCTGCTCACGACCAACATCGGTGACGAATATCTGAACCGGGCTTGGGCCTCCCCTAGGTCGACTCAGTCTCAAATGAGTACCTGGTGTGGTGTGTGAACGTTCGTCACTATGGAGACAAAGGCGGCCGGGCATGGTGCTGTCCACCTATCCCCTCGTGTGCTGTTCCAGCCTTCATAGGTGCTCGCTAACAGCACTTGCCCAACAGTCATTGAAGGCTATACGGGTAATCTTTGTCATTGTTTTTATATATATATATGTAGTGTCGAAGATCGCTTGCGTGGTTGGTATATGCAAGCTGTGATGAGGACGACGTCTGCCCGTGATGCCTTTGATCAACTTTTAATTCGTTTAATTGTTTTGATGCGGCAAGTCGTAAGCAATAATAGCAATGTGTTACATCACCTACCGTGACATACAGATCAAACATGTTAATGTTATAAAAAAGAAAACTGAAATGGGAATGAAAGCTGACAAGTGCACGTAAGAAGCACGCCGTGGGGCATGCTGGGAATTACACAAAGAGACAGAAACAGGGACATGTGGATTGGAAAGATATGCATGTTAGAAACGACATTTTGACTAAGTAGCCAACCGTCCTCATAACTAATTATTATATTAAGTGTCCTTTGGCAGGCCACATCGCTTGAAGGGACGATGGCCTGTGACCGACACGAACGATGGACTGGCAGTCAAATGAGGAAACTCATTCAAGAATACGTCCGCCATGGAGATGGATCTATGAGATGCGCTCATCTACGGAAGGTGGATGTTGCATGACGAGACCATGGGGGTTGGAGACTGCTTGTCCTCCGGTTTTTCCCCCCCTACACATTTACAAACACGCGTTGAGATCATTTAGATAATTTGGCTGCTATAAATGTCTACATGATAAGCCACTTCGTTGAGCTATCATTTGTGGCCAGGTCGCTTCTGAAAAAGAAGCTAATAGCTCAGTGGGCTTTTCCAAGTAAAATAACAAATATTTTAGTTTTTTGGTGTTTTTTCGTGATTTGCATACCTTTCCTATACTTTGCACTCCTATTGTGTTTTTATATTGTTTGTTATAACGTTATAACCCGCCCGTACTAGCAACATCTGTGAAGAAGAGCTTTATAGCTCATCGGATTCCTTCAGTATGAATACATATTCTGATTCTAGAAAGATCACTGGTCGATGATAATAATGAAATCCACGCAATGCTTGAAGCCACAAGGAGGATTGTTTTGTGTACTTACGTGTGTTTTAAACAAATACCATTAAATATTTGGCCAAGTGGTGTTGTGGTTTGGGTACTCTACTCTCAATCCGAACGTTGTGAGTCGAGGCCTTGGTTTAGTGATCTCATCCATCTCTACTGAGTGGTGCATACGAGTACCACTTCGTGGGAAGGCAACAGTGGTGAGCACTTGGATAGACCGGCACGTGGCCGAGTAATAAGATCGCGGTTTGAACCTGACGGCGACAGCTGGAATCTGGCTGTCGCCTGATGAAGCTGATTGTAATTACTGGCGAAACGTCGTACTCAGATCGTAAATGTTGTGGATTTTGCTCTCCAACACACCGGTGTGCTGCACTAGTAACGAATTGGCACGTTCTGTTTACGTGACAACCCTTACTAATTGGCTGTTGGGTGGTGGCGGGTTTAGCGACACACATTTATATTTACGCGATCTCACCCAAAAATATATATTATGGATGATATTGGTCGCGAAAGCCTACTACGTGTTAAACTATTAGACAGTTGTTAATATTTAAATATTCAAGCTAAAAGTACCTGGGGGGGGGGGGACCCCCCATATAAGCAGGGTTGTAGCAAGCTGTAGCCTGCCTTTCTGTATATACAGTGAGGGAAAAAAGTATTTGATCCCCTGCTGATTTTGTACGTTTGCCCACTGGCAAAGAAATGATTAGTCTCTAATTATAATGGTAGGTTAATTTGAACAGTGAGAGACAGAATAACAACAACAAAAATCCAGAATTACGCATGTCAAAAATGTTAAAAATTTATTTGCATTTTAATGAGGGAAATAAGTATGTGACCCCCTCTTAATCAGAAAGATTTCTGGCTCCCAGGTGTCTTTTATACAGGTAACGAGCTGAGATTAGGAGCACACTCTTAAAGGGAGTGCTCCTAATCTCAGCTTGTTACCTGCTGTGCCCCAACAGTCTCTATGTATAAACGGAGGGACACGTGTATTTATTACATTTCTTACACTTTAACGATACCACTCATTATTATCAGTGCTTAACTACCCGCTGTGACACGCGGAAACATGGTCATACAAAAAAAAAGACGAATGTGCCTAGGCTACGGTGGGCGATGTTCGTTCGTCTTTGTGCCTGCGTGAGCGAGCGTGAATGTCTTCGGCTCTATACAGCGACAGCAGCAGCAACGCTGCCGCCGAGAACCAATTTTTAGTTCGTATATATTGGAGTGGTTTATTCGATAGGAGAGGAAGACAACAACAAAATCCGCGGATGTTTGCCGATCGGCGCGTCGAGAACATTCATGGGGAGGGGGTGAAAGAGTGCCCCTGAGGCCCTAGCAAGTGGGGACCCCTCCGAGTGGGGAGGGGGGGGGGATAACCAGCACACTAAGGGGATACCAGGGATAGAGGTGGGGGAATAACCACCGTACTAAGGGGATACCAGGGATAGAGGTGGGAGAATAACCACCGTACTAAGGGGATACCAGGGATAGAGGGGGAGATAACCAGCACACTAAGGGGATACCAGGGATAGAGGGGAGGATAACCAGCATACTAAGGGGATACCAGGGATGGAGGGGGAGGGGGGGAGGAGAGATAACCAGCACACTAAGGGGATACCAGGGATAGAGGTGGGGGAATAACCACCATACTAAGGGAATACCAGGGATAGAGGGGGGGGATAACCAGCATACTAAGGGGATACCAGGGATAGAGGGGGGGGGGGGGTAACCAGCATACTAAGGAGATACCAGGGATAGAGGGGGGGGGATAACCAGCATACTAAGGGGATACCAGGGATAGAGGGGGGGGGGATAACCAGCATACTAAGGGGATACCAGGGATAGGGGGGGGGGGGATAACCAGCATACTAAGGAGATACCAGGGATAGAGGGGGGGGGGGGTAACCAGCATACTAAGGGGATACCAGGAATAGAGGGGGAGGATAACCAGCATACTAAGGGGATACCAGGGATAGAGGGGGGGGAATAACCACCATACTAAGGGGATACCAGGGATAGAGGTGGGGGAATAACCACCATACTAAGGGAATACCAGGGATAGAGGGGGGGGATAACCAGCATACTAAGGGGATACCAGGGATAGAGGGGGGGGGGGGATAACCAGCATACTAAGGAGATACCAGGGATAGAGGGGGGGGGATAACCAGCATACTAAGGGGATACCAGGAATAGAGGGGGAGGATAACCAGCATACTAAGGGGATACCAGGGATAGAGGGGGGGGGAATAACCACCATACTAAGGGGATACCAGGGATAGAGGTGGGGGAATAACCACCATACTAAGGGAATACCAGGGATAGAGGGGGGGGATAACCAGCATACTAAGGGGATACCAGGGATAGAGGGGGGGGGGATAACCAGCATACTAAGGAGATACCAGGGATAGAGGGGGGGGATAACCAGCATACTAAGGGGATACCAGGAATAGAGGGGGAGGATAACCAGCATACTAAGGGGATACCAGGGATAGAGGGGGGGGGGGGAATAACCACCATACTAAGGGGATACCAGGGATAGAGGTGGGGGAATAACCACCGTACTAAGGGGATACCAGGGATAGAGGGGGAGATAACCAGCACACTAAGGGGATACCAGGGATAGAGGGGAGGATAACCAGCATACTAAGGGGATACCAGGGATGTAGGGGGAGGGGGAGGAGGAGAGATAACCAGCACACTAAGGGGATACCAGGGATAGAGGTGGGGGAATAACCACCATACTAAGGGAATACCAGGGATAGAGGGGGGGGGATAACCAGCATACTAAGGGGATACCAGGGATAGAGGGGGGGGGGATAACCAGCATACTAAGGAGATACCAGGGATAGAGGGGGGGGGGGATAACCAGCATACTAAGGGGATACCAGGGATAGAGGGGGGGGGGATAACCAGCATACTAAGGAGATACCAGGGATAGAGGGGGGGGGGGATAACCAGCATACTAAGGGGATACCAGGAATAGAGGGGGAGGATAACCAGCATACTAAGGGGATACCAGGGATAGAGGGGGGGGAATAACCACCATACTAAGGGGATACCAGGGATAGAGGGGGGAATAACCACCATACTAAGGGGATACCAGGGATAAAGGGGGAGGATAACCAGCATACAAAGAGGATACCAGGAATAGAGGGGGAGGATAACCAGCATACTAAGGGGATACCAGGGATAGAGGGGGAGGATAACCAGCACACTAAGGGGATACCAGGGATAGAGGGGGAGGATAACCAGCACACTAAGGGGATACCAGGGATAGAGGGTGAGGATAACCAGCACACTAAGGGGATACCAGGGATAGAGGGTGAGGATAACCAGCACACTAAGGGGATACCAGGGATAGAGGGGGAGGATAACCAGCACACTAAGGGGATACCAGGGATAGAGGGTGAGGATAACCAGCACACTAAGGGGATACCAGGGATAGAGGGGGAGGATAACCAGCACACTAAGGGGATACCAGGGATAGAGGGTGAGGATAACCAGCACACTAAGGGGATACCAGGAATAGAGGGGGAGGATAACCAGCATACTAGGGGGTTCCAGGGATAGAGGGGAGGATAACCAGCATACTAAGGGGATACCAGGGATAGAGGGGGGAATAACCAGCATACTAAGGGGATACCAGGGATAGAGGGGGAGGGGGGAGTAGAGATAACCAGCATACTAAGGGGATACCAGGGATGGAGGGGGGGATAACCAGCATACGAAGGGGATACCAGGGATAGAGGGGGGGGATAACCAGCATACTAAGGGGATACCAGGGATGGAGGGGGGATAACCAGCATACGAAGGGGATACCAGGGATGGAGGGGGAGGGAGTTTTACGTGGGGAGGGGGGAGGAGAGATAACCAGCACACTAAGGGGATACCAGGGATGGAGGGGGGGGGGGGGGTAAGAGATAACCAGCACACTAAGGGGATACCAGGGATAGAGGGGGAGGGGGGGAGGAGAGATAACCAGCACACTAAGGGGATACCAGGGATAGAGGGGGAGGGGGGGAGGAGAGATAACCAGCACACTAAGGGGATACCAGGGATGGAGGGGGGTAAGAGATAACCAGCACACTAAGGGGATACCAGGGATGGAGGGGGGTAAGAGATAACCAGCACACTAAGGGGATACCAGGGATAGAGGGGGGTAAGAGATAACCAGCACACTAAGGGGATACCGGGGATAGAGGTGGTAAAGGAACATTCTACAAATCAATGAACAACACGCGCGCAGCAGCTTATGGACGTGAGCGTCCTCCCTTCGCGCGCCCGAGAATCTTCAATGTGCGAGCGACGCGCGCATTGACAGCGACGCCAGAAGCCCCCCCCCCTTCGCCTGCCCCCATCGCCGCCCCTAACACCCCACGGCGACAAGCCCTGCTGCCTGAGCCCCTGCTGCCTGAGCCCCTGCTGCCTGAGCCCCTGCCCCTGCTGCTGCTGCAACAGCGCAGGGGGCTTCCCCGTGCTGCAACTCAGTCCCAACCCTAGCGACGCGACACACAAACCCCCCACACACCACACACACACCACGCGCTGCTGTTTTAGGGGCCATCTAATTAGTAGGTGCCGCACAAATCTGTCAAAACGTGACCCCCCTCCCTGTAGGAGGCACGTGTAGTTTACACCCCCCCCCACCCACACCTGCGTACGTACGCCTGACGCACCCCCCCCCCCCCCCCCCCCCGAATCCTATAGAACGGCCGATATTTAATCCACGCAGAAACGATCAAGGATTAATAATATTAACGCGTTTCAGCAAACAGTCCACCGCCGGACTATCTACGTAACTAATTTCAAGGCCAATGTAGACAAATTATTATAGAGGCTACACCCCCCTCCCCCCCCGTTTTCTATGCGTACGCACATTGTCAGTAGCCCCCCACCCCCCATACGCAAGCGTACACATTTGGGTTAACCCCCCCTCCTCCTCCTCTCCTCCCTCCATGCGTACGAACTAAATGGATGTCCCCTTTTACTCGTGATGACAGTAGCGGCGGTGGCAGCAGGGCGGATGGGGTTAGTAGGTGGGGGACAGGGAGGGAGGGAGGAACCGGAGCGACGTGGGCGTCGGGGAGTAGTAGCCCACGGGTCGGCTCAGAGGGAATGACGACGTCACCTCCACTCGGAATTCCCCCAGCTCCGTCTCGCGTGAGCGCAGCCACCCCCCCCCGGGCACGTTTCTCTCAGTGCGCGCTCGCTCGCTCGCTCGCTCCCGGCCCCGTGTGGGTCACACGCTGTGTGGGGGGTGTCTGGCCACAGGATAGACGTGCCCGCGCACGAATCGCACCTTGTCACCTCCAAATGTTGTCCCCTGAGCCAGTGGCGGTTATTACAACTTTAGTGTAAGCTAATCGGATAAATATCATCATCATCAGTCATGCTCAATCCACCGCTGGATGAAGCCCTCCCTGTGAGATTGAAAGGCAGGGTCGGCCGTCATCCAGAAGTTAGTACTGCATTTTGTTAACCTCCAAAGGTATGATGATGACCTGAGTGGATGATCGTCCAGGATTTTAAACTTGCAATCTTCCAACGGTGAGATGAGTGTTCCACCACAGTGGCAATTTATGCGTAGATTTACCTCAACAATGATAGTAATGCATGCCCCATCTGTGTGTGTTTTTAGGCAGTACCTTTTGTACAAGCTAAATGCTCTTTCCTTTTCTGCGAGGCAATAGTTTTGTTTTCACTTGCCAGACCATTTAGTTTCAATCTTGTGATAATGTTCTGGGGAAATCCCCGCTGTCATTGTGGGGTTGTAAAGAAAAACATAAAATTAATTCAGTTGCCGCAGGTGCATAAACTATTGCATGAAAGCTTTATTCAAACTTCCATGAAGTTTGTAAAATCCCCTCTTGTTAGTTGAATTCAAAGGTGAGCGTCCCAACGAGTCAACATTTTCGAATATATTTCTGCAAGGGGAAATGGTGGAATTACACTATTTAAAGTAGGTGGAAATGAGCCGATGATTTAGAGAAATATATTTGCAATTGACCGATAGTTTGTAATACTAAGTCAAAAGTGACAGAGTTGCTCATCTCTGCTTGTGGCCCTCAGCAAATGGTGGAGATGTACACATTTCTATGGCAGGAACAGCCGATCCATAGGACAAATTGGTACTCATTTATTGGCCACCCCCTCCCCCCCCCAAATAAAAAATGATAGTCTTAAAAAAGTTGTATTTTTTGAGTTCCTGTTGTAAATTCGGTACAAAATAATACGTAATTAACTTTTATGAAATCTTCTAATCCAGTGGTTTTCGGCGTGCTTGCTTGGTGCTGCAGCACCGCTATGTTAGGCGTGCATGAGTTGCTCAAACACGTCGCTCACACTACGTGGTGGACATCCTCTCTGGCGTGCTCACCCCTTTAGCTGCCACTCCATCACTCGCCTCGACCACCGGCCATCGGCCCTGCTAGCCACGAAGTGGCCTGACCAAGCCCGCCGTTGTCATAATTCAATAACGAACGCTCCTTAATGTCCACTGTCCCAGTTTCAAACAGAATATCCAACCATTATTGGAAAGTAGCTGTCAATATTTGAGATGAGGAATCTCTCTCGGTGCCACGTTAGTGTTGACCAGGGGCTAAAAAAAACCCCCCACCGTAGGTTACAACGTCATTCCGGAGCCTGCTATCACTCGCACAGGAATTAGCACCCCCTGACCCACGAGTTTAGATCCCCTGCTGCAACGTATGTATTCTGCAACAAGTACAGCATAGTTAATTTACATAACCAACATTGTTGTTGTTGAGTAATTTTAACATTATCATATGTACTGTACGTATGTACTGTACACAATGCAACAAGACGCTGTACAGAGTTATGACGAAGCATGTACAGTGAGGGGAAAAAGTATTTGATCCCCTGCTGATTTTGTACGTTTGCCCACTGACAAAGAAATTATCAGTCTATAATTTTTATGTTAGGTTCATTTGAACAGTGAGAGACAGAATAACAACAAAAAATCCAGAAAAAACGCATGTCAAAAATGTTATAAATTGATTTGCAATTTAATGAGGGAAATGAGTATTTGACCCCCTCTCAATCAGAACGATTTCTGGCTCCCAGGTGTTTTAATATACAGGTAACGAGCTGAGATTAGGAGCACACTCTTAAAGGGAGTGCTCCTAATCTCAGTTTGTTACCTGTATAAAAGACACCTGTCCACAGAAGCAATCAATCAATCAGATTCCAAAATCTCCACCATGGCCAAGACCAAATAGCTCTCCAAGGATGTCAGGGACACGATTGTAGACCTACACAAGGCTGGAATGAGCTACAAGACCATTGCCAAGCAGCTCGGTGAGAAGGTGACAACAGTTGGTGCGATTATTCGCAAATGGAAGAAACACAAAAGAACTGTCAATCTCCTTCGGCCTGGGGCTCCATGCAAGATCTCACCTCGTGGAGTTGCAATGATCATGAGAATGGTGAGGAATCAGCCCAGAACTACACGGGAGGATCTTGTCAATGATCTCAAGGCAGCTGGGACCATAGTCACCAAGAAAACAATTGGTAACACACTACGCCGTGAAGGACTGAAATCATGCAGCGCCCGCAAGGTCCCCCTGCTCAAGAAAGCACATATACATGCCCGTCTGAAGTTTTGCCAATGAACACCTGAATGATTCAGAGGACAACTGGGTGAAAGTGTTGTGGTCAGATGAGACCAAAATGGAGCTCTTTGGCATCAACTCAACTCGCCGTGTTTGGAGGAGGAGGAATGCTGCCTATGACCCCAAGAACACCATCCCCACCGTCAAACATGGAGGTGGAAACATGCTTTGGGGGTGTTTTTTCTGCTAAGGGGACAGGACAACTTCACCGCATCAAAGGGACGATGGACGGGGCCATGTACCGTCAAATCTTGGGTGAGAACCTCCTTCCCTCAACCAGGGCATTGAAAATGGGTCGTGGATGGGTATTCCAGCATGACAATGACCCAAAACACACGGCCAAGGCAACAAAGGAGTGGCTCAAGAAGAAGCACATTAAGGTCCTGGAGTGGCCTAGCCAGTCTCCAGACCTTAATCCCATGGAAAATCTGTGGAGGGAGTTGAAGGTTCGAGTTGCCAAACGTCTGCCTCGAAACCTTAATGACTTGGAGAATATCTGCAAAGAGGAGTGGGACAAAATCCCTCCTGAGATGTGTGCAAACCTGGTGGCCAACTACAAGAAACGTCTGACCTCTGTGATTGCCAACAAGGGTTTTGCCACCAAGTACTAAGCCATGTTTTGCAGAGGGGTCAAATACTTATTTCCCTCCTTAAAATGCAAATCAATTTATAACATTTTTGACATGCGTTTTTCTGGATTTTTGTTATTGTTATTCTGTCTCTCACTGTTCAAATAAACCTACCATTAAAATTATAGACTGATCATTTCTTGTCAGTGGGCAAACGTACAAAATTAGCAGGGGATCAAATACGTTTTTCCCTCACTGTATGAAGACATATAAAACATGTTCGCACTGTTTTTCGTAAGGTTTAAAATCGAATACCTCTGCATATCACCACTATCGCCATCAACAGCCATGGTCGATCCGCTGCTGGATGAAGGCCTCCCTAGTGGTGGCATTCTCTCACAATCCTGCGATATAACAATCCACCTGATACCTACACACGACCTGATTTCATCGCTCCATCTCCCAGGTGTACGCTGTCTCAGACACGTTGCATTCTCTTGCCGCTATTCTATCGATATTCTTGATCATGGGCCATCATTCCTTCTTGCCACATTGTTCCGCCAAAGCCGACTGACTTATCTCGGCAGTTTTAATCATGATGACTCATTGGTCTGTGCGTGTTCTCTAATCCACGTGTCGCATTTCTGCTTCTCGATGTCATTCCAAGCGTGCCATCTCTCCACGTTTTGTTTGTGCACTTTTTGGTTTTTCTTTCACGTTGTGGCTGTTAATGGCCACGTTTATGAATCACACGTCTCATTTTGAATATCGCATTTGTAGGTTTACGATTGAAAATTCATCAAATGAAGCACGTTTTGATTCGGCATTGAAATGGGGGAATACTCCTCCCGCAGATAAGTATATCTAGACGAGAGTGAATGGGTAACTCGGGGCGAGATGATCATTGACTCCGGCTGTTTTGCAATAACAAGAGAGTCTTCCGCAGGCACGCACAAACACGTCACGAGGTTTTGCCGGAGATCTTTCATTTAAATCCCTGCTATTTATAGGGGCGAAACGCAAATATGTGGCGGAATACTTGTTTGCGCAAAAAATTTAATAAGGCCACGACACAATGAGATCACAAAAATCAATGCGATACATCAAGGGTGTACGGTGGCATTAATGGAACATTAAGAGCGTGGGGGGGAGGGGGGGCTTCTGGATTCGCCTGTGTGCATGTGTTTAGCCACTCTCCACGTGACACGGCCCAATAGACGAGGAACAACACGGGCTATAAATACAGAGGCAAGCCCCGTGCCAGAAAGACAATCGTGGATGCACAGATGGGTCGCGGGTAAATAACACCCCGTGCCTATTGATTATTTGCCTAAATCGCTTCTATTTTTGCATGCGCAAATGCGATTAAATCAATGGATTAACGTTATTATCGGTATCACAAATACATTAGTTGAGGCCATTTGCTGACATCAAATGGCTCTTGTTGCACACACTGTGTGTGTGTCCATGCCAAGCTTGGTCTTAATGTGTGAGATAACAATTTGAAACTAAAGGCCACGTGCTATAAAACCAAATATTGCAGGATTAAAAAGACAAAAATATAATTAGAAGTGTTTTTATATCTCACTATATTTATGCAATGTACAGGGTGATCCATTTAATTATCTAAAACTTAATAACTTTTCAGTAAGCTTTATTTAAAACAGAAATTAATATGCAAAGGAAAACATGTTTGGGTTCAATTCGTTCGGGGTCACAAGACATTTGGATCGCCCTGTTTTCTTATATTCTTTAAAATAATACATAATTTACAGCTCTTTTCCAATCCACTGCGGGATGAAGGCCTCCCCACGCCGTGTCGGTTATGAGGATTGTTTGACCATACTTCACCACGCTACTCAATGTGGGTTGGTGAAGTGGTGGGAACGACCCAGGACCAGTTCAGATATCACTCACCACTGATGTTAGTCATGGTCAGGAATCAGATTCAGATATCCGATTTTATGGTGGAGTGCGCTAATCAATGTGCCACCAGCTCAACCACTCAACAGTATCTGCAACGATATTTTTTTTTTACCCATTTATCAAATGTATTTCTTCACATGTGTCTGGTGTTAAGTAGATGGCAGAGGCCCTGTTGATATAAATTGCAAGATGATGCTATTGTGTATATGCCAGTTCAGGTCACCGACATCCAAGATTTTAAGATGATTCACAAATAAATTGATATAAATATATAACTAATAACTATCCCTATTGTAAATACACATAGCTGGGTGGCCAGCATTGTGGGCAAAGCACTCAACTCAGAGTCAGAAGTTCAAATACTAGCCAGAGGTTGACTCCTCCCATAATCCCTCTGGTTAATAAAACAAAAATTGTGGACCACGTTGTGGGAACTTTAAAGGCAATCGTGGCTGTCCTGTGGATGAAAAGTGTATTGCCATATGAATGTGGAATTTACTCCTCTGGCTAAGAGATGCACTGTTGCCTCTTGCTAAAATATATTAATCTCAAAAGGCTCTTATTTAGTCGAATAAAGGACGTTAATCAATTAATGTTGTCCAAGTTCCCTGCAGTGCACTATAATTACAGTGGCGAGATGTTAATTACCTCGCCTGGTATGCAGGAATACGTTGATTCGATCCCGACCCTGACGCCTGTATATTTGGAGTTCGCATGTCTCTCTCCCTGTGGTCGCGTGGATTTTTCTCCTGGTCCACCAGTTTCTCGTTCCACATTTAGAATCAACATGAGTTTAGAGTATTTGTCTGCAATTAATTTCCCCATGATAAGCCACTTCATTTGAGCTATCATTTGTGGCCAGGTCGGTTAAAAAAAAAAGAAGCTACATAACTCAGTGGGCCTTAAACTGGTAAACATAACAAAAAAAATTAGTTTAGTTGAGTAAGTTATTTTCTTCATTGCACTTGGTATACGGCTACTGGCAAATTGAGGTGGCAGGGTTGGGACGATAGAGAACGTAGTCATTGCCATCGTTTGGAGGCGTGGAAGGGAGGGGCGCGGGGAGACTCAGCTCCGCGCTGCGAATGTCCATGGACTTGAAAACGTGACTCGAAAGGTGCGATTTCTGGTTTCGATTCAGAATGAAAACCAATTTGGAATCGATAGGATTGAAAGCAGACATCACCCTGGATTTGATTTCCACGATAATACAACGTCATGATTTGTCAGAGTTGACCCAAAATCCACCAGAACAGAGGACTGTTTTATGTTAGGGGGTTATCTGAGCCGCTGGCTGTGACCCAACTTAATTAAAGCAGGAGGTCTAGTCGTCAGCTAGGGCTTAAGGGGGTAGTCGCAAGGGAGGAGAGAGGCAACTAAAAGGTTTTGGGTGCCATCCTAGCGGTGCCACAGGGTTGTGGCGCTGCCCATTTAACACAGTGACGTTAGAACGACAAATACAAGACCTTTGAGTGCTGTACAACTGCGTGTGTGGAATAACAAACTTCTCATCTCAGATCCAGCCAGTAGCGTGTGCTTTTTGTGGTGAAATAAAGGAGGCACAGTAGGCGACATAAGGTGGGTGCATCTGCCAATCATCTGAGTGAGTCAACCCATGGCTCCTCCTGAGTCTGTCCCATGACCACCTGCCAGCAGTCGTTCGACACTTCACGTGGCCTTAAAGTGCACATCGCCTGGGACAAGCGCCGTGGTGACGTCACCGTCACTTAGTGGTTTATGGTGGTGGTTGTTGCTGTAATAAAGGCCCCTGTAAACCTGCGTGGCCAGGAATAATAGCTATGCCTTGTTCACCTTGGGGTGCGATAGTAGTGTCATCTGGCTCCAACATTACTTAACATCTCTTTCTACCACGTAGTTCGATAACTTTCCATCCCTGTACCAAAGGGGATTATATCTGGTATAGATACTATAAGAGGCTGATCGATGTCCAGGTGCGGTTAAGGGATGACTCCCTGTGGGTCAACCATGTTATGTATGCTGATGATCTCGTAGTTGTTGCTAACTCTGCAAATGAGTTGGAGGCTCTGCTGCTGAACCTCGAGTATGTCACGAAGAGGTGCGGCCTTAATATAAACCCTACCAAAACGAAGCACCTGCCTGGTTATTTTGTGCCATAAAACAGTTGTGGAGACATTGGAGAAATGTCTATACCTGGGTCGTGTGCCGATGCCCATTTCCGGTTTGGCAGTAGAAGTCTCACTCTGAAATGATCATGCAGCATTCAATTTCCATCAGCTGTGTAACGCTATGCAGAAGCTAACTGATGTGTCACTCCACACGAAGCCTCGGATCTTCTCAGCCACAGTTATGCCCTCCCTTTTCTATGCTTGTGGACCCCTCTGAGGAACATCTGCGCCGGTTTGAAATATTCAAGCTCGCCTGCCTATGATTCATCCTGTATTTAACCAAGCTGGATTGTGTGAGCTCTCAAATCCTTGAAATATCTGGACACATCCCCATAAATGAGCACCTCTTCCAGGCGAGGCTGCCATTGGCTGGGTCATGTAGCCCCTATGCCCAGCCACCGCATGCACAAACAGCTTCTGGTTAGCCGGATAGAGGGGGCTAAAAGAAGCGGGCTCAGCACGGGCTCGAGAAGTGATGTGTTGATGAAATATAGGGGGATGTGGAAATTATTGGACTTGCCGATGACTAGTACAAGCGGTGCCAAGATCGTCCTCTGTGGAGGAGGCTCGTGAAGGATGCTACTGGGCGGTTGGGGGCAGTCGCCCTCCAACAACAGTGAAGGACAAAGTAGTGACCCTCACAAAAGTGAGCAGAGTGCCGGGCAGCTACAGTGAGGGAAAAAAAGTATTTAGATCCCCTGCTGATTTTGTACGTTTGCCCACTGACAAAGAAATGATCAGTCTATAATTTTAATGGTAGGTTTATTTGAACAGTGAGAGATAGAATAACAACAAGAAAAACCAGAAAAACGCATGTAAAAAAGGGTATAAATTGATTTGCATTTTAATGAGAGAAATAAGTATTTGACCCCCTCTCAATCAGAAAGATTTCTGGCTCCCAGGTGTCTTTAATACAGGTAACGAACTGAGATTAGGAGCACACTCTTAAAGGCTCCTATTCTCAGCTTGTTACCTATATAAAAGACACCTGTCCACAAAAGCAATCAATCAATCAGATTCCAAACTCTCCACCATGGCCAAGACCAAAGAGCTCTCCAAGGATGTCAGGACAAGATTGTAGACCTACACAAGGCTGGAATGGGCTACAAGACCATTGCCAAGCAGCTCGGTGAGAATGTGACAAAAGTTGGTGCGTTTATTCGCAAATGGAAGAAACACAAAAGAACTGTCAATCTCCCTCGGCCTGGGGCTCCATGCAAGATCTCACCTCGTGGAGTTGCAATGATCATGAGAACGGTGAGGAATCAGCCCAGAACTACACAGGAGGATCTTGTCAATGATCTCAAGGCAGCTGGGACCATAGTCACCAAGAAAACAATTGGTAACACACTACGCCGTGAAGGAATGAAATCCTGCAGCACCCGCAAGGTCCCCCTGCTCAAGAAAGCACATATACATGCCCGTCTGAAGTTTGCCAATTAACATCTGAATGATTCAGAGGACAACTGGGTGAAAGTGTTGTGGTCAGATGACGCCAAAATGGAGCTCTTTGGCATCAACTCAACTCGCCGTGTTTGGAGGAGAAGAAATGCTGCCTATGACCCCAAGAACACCATCCCCACCGTCAAACATGGAGGTGGAAACATTATGCTTTGGGGGTATTTTTCTGCTAAGGGGACAGGACAACTTCACCGCATCAAAGGAACGATGGACGGGGCCATGTACCGTCAAATCTTGGGTGAAAATCTCCTTCCCTCAGCCAGGGCATTGAAAATGGGTCGTGGATGGGTATTCCAGCATGACAATGACCCAAAACACACGGCCAAGGCAACAAAGGAGTAGCTCAAGAAGAAGCACATTAAGGTCCTGGAGTGGCCTAGCCAGTCTCCAGACCTTAATGCCATAGAAAATCTGTGGAGGGAGCTTAAGGTTCGAGTTGCCAAACGTCAGCCTCGAAACCTTAATGACTTGGAGAAGATCTGCTAAGAGGAATGGGACAAAATCCCTCCTGAGATGTGTGCAAACCTGGTGGCCAACTACAAGAAACGTCTGACCTCTGTGATTGCCAACAAGGGTTTTGCCACCAAGTACTAAGTCATGTTTTGCAGAGGGGTAAAATACTTATTTCCCTCATTAAAATGCAAATCAATTCATTAAATTTTTAACATGCGTTTTTCTGGATTTTTTTGTTGTTATTCTGTCTCTTACTATTCAAATAAACCTACTATTAAAATTATAGACTGATCATATCTTTGTCAGTGGGCAAACGTACAAAATCAGCAGGGGATCAAATACTTTTTTCCCTCACTGTATAACGTAGCCATTTGGCACAGTTGGGAGCACAGTTGGTGCACCTACCAATGATCTCAGTCATTCAACCCAAAGCACCTGGGGGTCTGTCCCATGACCTGCCAGCGGGCCTTCGAAACTTCACGTGGGGGACTGTGTGATAATATCTTGCTGTGGCCTGGGACTGTTTTGATATTGTTTTTTGTGACTTTCCCAAGCTTTATAATCGGACTTATATAACGTATTTATTTATATGTAGTGACTTGCTTACCCTTTTTCCCTATTTTGCATTCCTATCGTTGTTTGTATTGTTAGCTGGTGACCCGCCTAAATTGGACATCTGTGGGAAAAGAGCTTCATAGCTCATCAGATTCCTCCAGTTTAAATAAAGATCATGAATCTGATCCTCTAGCCTTCCTACTGCTGCGGTTGTCGGAACTCCTGTTGCTGCTGCAGCTGCCCTTGTGGCTCACGCTGCTCCTGCTGCCGGGACACGTGAGCTTTGTCACCACCGCTACCGGCAATCCTGCGGCAAGTTAACCTCTCATGCTGTGAGAGTCCGCGTGCTGCTCGTGACTTATTGAGTCGCCTTCACTACTTCTGCTGTAAATCTCAGCAACTGCATCTGCAAAGCTTTGATACAATAATTGCTGCTGTAAACGGGTAAAGGCGCAGCCCTGCAATTGCTCGCTCACGCCACTGCGGGGGAAAGGGCCTCCACCAGAGGGAGTTCTAGAGAGCCATCCTAGAGTGTGTTTGGCCTACTCTTCCACGCTGGCCGGACGTCTTGGAAGAGGCAGGAGTGCCCACACTTCTACCCCAGCACACGCGTACTGCCCATTGTGTTTTTGCATCCATTGGCACCGCTGTGGGATGGATAGATGCGGCGGGAGGTGTTTAAGAAATCTGCACCGTTGTCTCAAGTGCGGTGTGCCAACCATTGCACGACCAGCAGCTTCCCAATTACTTCTGTAACTGAAGTTGTTTCGATTGTTACTGCTGCAAGCCCAGTAGCATCCGCCTCTAATTCCCATGGTCCTTCCCAACCATCCCCTCCCAGTATAGAATCTGCTGCGACTCCTGTCCCGAGTTAACCTCGACGCCTCTTTAAGTCTTCAACAAATTATGTTGGTGATGCACCAGCGCGTATAACAACAGCAGCAGCAGCAACAACACAAACTCAACACATGCGTCAATACCACTGTGGCCTTCATAATAAAATATAATATGCGACGTTTCGAGAAATAGAGCGTCTTCTTCATAGCAACATAATCGGACTCTTGTGTTGGTTCGTTTCGCCCACAGACTCCAGACCAGACACGAATGGAACGCACTGAAGTGCTAAATTTATCTCGACATGGAGTGGGCGAAACGATCAGAAACCAGGCCGTCTCGAAAATCGTACATTGTGGGAGTTTATTGTAAATTGTGGAAATCTTTGTTTGCGGGGCGAGTTCTCGACAACTTCGCGGAGTTTTAGACGTAATTGTGCTTGTTTCCAGACGAAGAAAATACGTTCTTACAGTTGATCTGAGTTACTCTTTAAGAGTATTGATTTTAAAAGGTAAATATTAGAGCTACACTTCGCCAAAGGAACCAATTAACCTTAAATAGTCGCCAGATGTCGCTAGATTAACCTTATAAAGGCATCAAAATATCACTAGACAATAAACCAAGCATTACATATCGTCCTGGACTCATGTTATACCGCACAGTTTACCAGGTGTTAAACAGTGAACTAATACAAGATCCGAACGCGCACAACCACATACCAGCTGCAATCCCTCCCAGATCTGCGTCGTGGCTTCATCACAGGAAGAAGAAAAAAGTTACTTTGACAAAAGCAACAAAAAATGGCGCAAAAAAACGTTGTCGCGACAGAAAAACACACACACACACCAAAAAAAAATCGTTAAACCTATCTAGAGAGAGTCGCTCAGGTGGGTGGTGGTGGTGGTCATAACCTTGGCACGCTTGGACTCTGCCTCTGAATGGATGATATGAAGCGGCCACCAGGCGGTGCATGCGCTCCGGTCCGCCGGGCTTTCAGTGACCGGGTCTAAGAACCGGGGAATCCCCCACCGCTTTCGCAATGAGGGCAGGGGCTGCCCACGCATGGCGGGGATGGGGGACCCTTTCATATCTGCTGTGTTGTTCGGTTCGTTGCGCCCAGTAGACTCCAGACCGGACGGAATGGAACGCCCCAAAATGTCCAGAGCCGTCTCGTGCGTCGATTCACAGACGCTCGCAGAAGTGGGCGAAACATTTGTAAACCAGGCTGTCTCGGAAATCGTGCATTGTGGGAGATTATTGTAAAGATTGGGAGTGTTTTTTGTTGTTGTTGGGTTTCAGGACAGCGAATTCTGGAAAAACTTATATGAGTCTTCGATGTTATTGTGCTTTGTTTCCAGAAAAAAATATTCCTTAAGGGTTTATGCGTGCAGTACTGTTTCAGATATTTATTTCAACCGAGAGAGTTTCCATACCCAAACGACCAACCACGTGATGTTCGCCTCTGTCGTCCTACCTGAGTCACAGTGATGGAAATTCCACATTCCCGTTACGGGACAGTGGCAGTCTGTCCATAGAGTAGCATAGAATAGCCACTGTTGGTACTAATTGTATTGAACCCAGAGGGATGATGTTTGAATCGACCCCTGTTAATTTACCGGGTGGGTGATACATTGCAATTCATTACCTCGTTTGAACGTTGGCTTCGGAATAACAATGCCATTACAGTACAAAGGTAGTAGGGGGGGGGGGTGGAATTGATTTAGTAATAAAATGCATTATTTGGTGATGCTGTGTTGGCAGTGATGTACAAACACAAATAGAAAAAAATGAACAAAATATATACTGTGCAGTAGAACTGTAATGAGTTACGTGTCCGTAAATGGCTCTTCTTTTGACCTCCCTGCTGTGAAAGAGAGCCATTGCCCAAAGCGTCCCTGTTATACATCTCAAAGTTTAGAGTCGCAGTGTTCTGGGCGCATATGTGGAGGGTTGTTTTTTTATTGTTAAAACGCACCGCGAAATGTGTGATTCGAGGTGTCGAGGGATCAGGACAAGTGTGGTGGGGGGTGGCGAGCGCTTTCACCCAGCAGTGGACTGATTAAATTATGGCTGATGATAATGACGATGGCCAGCGTTCAGTAACACACATTGTAAGAATGCCCAATGAGCAGCGATACGCTCACTTGACTCCCAACATGTAAGGATTGTTTTTATTCACACGGCAGTTGCAGGTATTGAACCTTCCTTCAGTTTCAGAGCTGGGTTCAATACTCCTCCTATCAAAATGAAAACACAACACGTAACGCCTACCAAAATAAATCAACGCGTACCGCCTATCGTGAAAAGAAATCGTGTCGGGGAGCTGTGCGCTCAACATCTTGCAATGTTCATAAGATCACGGCGGCAAGATGGACGAACACTACCAACGTTAGTTTCACACGTAGGCTTTCGCGACCAATATTATTCATAATAAAGGTGTTTGGGTTAGATCGCGTTGTTTATAAATGTGTCGTAAACCTCCACCACCCGACACGGCCAAACAGTAAGAAAATGTGTCACGTTTACAAAGGACAAATCACTGCACCTGAATGAGTTAAATGATGACGTCACCCTGCTGCTGCTCTATTTAAGACCGGGAGCAAGAGGAGGGCCTCACCATTCTGGCAAATTGCCCGATGATGCTGGATGTAATTACCAGCGAAACGTCGTACTCAAATTTTAAATGATGTTGATTCACTCTTCAACACACCGGTGGGCTAAAGTAGTGAACTATTTGTCCTTTGGTAAACGTGACACATTTTTTTTACTGTTTGGCCGTGTCGGGTGGTGGAGGGTTACGACACATTTATAAATAACGCGATCTAACCCAAAAACCTTTATTATGGACTACCAACGTTGTCTCTCGTATCATCATCGTGACTACCACCATCATTATCATCATCATCATCATCACAGTCTTCGATCTCGTTTTCGAGTCGGTGTCACGCGTCGCTTGCGCAACTTGGACGGAGCGATTTCGATTGTGAACCAGGAGACGATGTCGCAGAAAGCAAACTGCGGTGGTTGGATGTGGAGCTGTGTCGCAGTTTGCACACTGATCTTAGTTTGGTTTTACGAGTCTGGAGGACGCTCTATTCCGGAGCTACCCATCAGTTGAAGTGAAGTTTATTTTATTTCGATTTAAAGCTTTCGTGACTGCAAGGATTCATCTTCTTTGGTTCTTTCGGTAAAGTCACCACGTAGAATGAGAATAAAAAAATAAATTGATAAAATAAAATAACACAATAAAATTCTCACGACGATGTGTTGTGGCCAAAACGTCGTGAGAATTTTATTGTTATTTTATTTTATCAATTTATTATTTTATTCTCATTCTACGTGACTTTACCGAAAGAACCAAAGAAGATGTATTTTATTTGTTACACGGGTGACCCCGTTTATTCAGTTGCCCTGCATATTTTGCAAAAGAAGACCCGTGGTTGTGCGTGAGCACAGCAGTAACAACTAAAACGCAATATTGCAGAGAATGAGTACATGGTCCTTACGGGATATTGCCAAACTAACAATGGTGGTATGCGATGGTCGTAAACAAACCACAAGCGACTGAAAAAAAACTGTGCCAATATAATGAGCAAGAGGCTCGAAGCAAAAGTTAGGTTACATCTCTTAAAACAAATTCTATAGCGCCTTATCGAAGGTGCTTTGCACATAATTAACAATGGTACATATGAATGTAATGCTGGAGATGAGGTGAATGAAATATCAGATGACAGGAAGCAATGGGCAAATCTGTGATGCGTGAAATCAGTGAGGATGAATGGATTGAATGAATGGAGAATGAGTGAGAGTGATATGAGAATATGAAGAGGGAAAATAACGCTGATATCTGTCCGCTGGTAATTGCACATTCAACGCCCTGAATATTGGCCATATGTAAATCAAACAAATTCTATGTTTCCTTTAGAGCAAGCACCTATTCATGACATAGCAGAGAGGGCCATTTCATTGGAAGACACGTGACCATCCAATGGATAGACTCGCCCCGTCATGGGAATGTGGAATTCCCACACCCAACGGAGGTGTCGAACGAGTAATAGTGGCCCGTCTCTTTTATCACCAGGCCATACATTTACATGTATTACGTTTACGTTGTTCAATAAATGAATTTGTTCATTTATAAATTATAGTGTTTTACACGTGAAGTAGTTCTACTTACAACTCGAAACCGTGTTTCTGATGATGCACATGGCCGCGAATTAAACCCACACAATAATAATGAATAATGTACCGCTCTTAAGGGCATTGCACTGCTGGATGAAGATGCCCCCACCCCCACGCCGCGTGAGTCACGGGGGTTGTTTGACCATACTTCACCACGCTGGTCAATGCCCAGGTTAGTGAAAGGGGGGGGGGTAATATCGGGTTCAGCTTCAGTTCAGATACGACTCGCCATTGATGAATCCACAGACACAAAGAAGCCCAAATAACCACTTAGGAAAGAAATAAAACTACGCTTTATATTACGTAAAAAAAAACCCTTACATCTCGAAAAGTACAGAAAATCCCCTGTAGAAACCTACACAGGCTGTGAAAGTCGGAGAGATGCAAGGGTGGGAAAGTGTAGCCAATACACATCATAAAACACCTAGGCTTTCGAAACCAATAGTATCGATGATAGAGGGATGTTTTGAGGTTAGATAGGTAAATATGAATGTTAGATTTGTAAATATGAATGTGTCGCTAGCCCACCACCACCCGACGCAGCTAAATAATTAGAGGAATTCATTTAGAGTAATTAATTGGCTGTGAATCTCATGAGCTATTAAGCTCTTTTTCACAGGTGTTCAGTAGGGGCGGGTCAGAAAGTTACAATAACAAACAATATAAAAACACGATAGGAG
This sequence comes from Petromyzon marinus, assembly GCF_048934315.1. Classification (NCBI taxonomy): domain Eukaryota; kingdom Metazoa; phylum Chordata; class Hyperoartia; order Petromyzontiformes; family Petromyzontidae; genus Petromyzon; species Petromyzon marinus. The sequence goes on from NC_133677.1 coordinate 11,184,843, forward strand.
TGCGCCGTATTTTGGAAACGGTAAGCAAATCACAAATATTTTTGTTACTATTTTTCCTTTACCAGGCAAAGCCTACTTGAGCTTATTAGCTTATTTTTCAGAAGCGACCTGGCCACAAACGATAGCTCAACGAATGTGGCTTATCACGTGGACATTTACAACAGCAGCCAAATCACGCAGACGGATGTTCCTTGCTCACAACATGTGTGCAATTCAGAAACCCGGTGCAGCAGAGATTTGCTTTTCTTCAACCAACGCTGCTAATATTATGCACTCCCAAGGAACGCCTTGCGTGTGGCTTATGGGATGTGTCAAATATATCTTAGATTTTTTTTTGTAACGTCGAGCGAGACATATATACGGTATATGAGAAACATCTATATCGTCTGCTTATGTAACGACTGGATATATCCGTGAAATAGGGGCTTTATATCTCGTCGAATTCATCCTGCAGTATCAACATTCTGATTTCATTGCCACACAGGGGCTCTGTGGCTGGGAGCGCGTGGTCGTGGTGGTTGTAGGGGTGGGGTGGTGATGGTGGGGGTGGAGGAGGAGGGGGGGCAGAGTTTATTTTCCGTGGCGCGCGACCCCCCCCCCCGGCGCGCCTTATAAGGAAGTTCCGGGGGGAGGGGGCGCGCGACGGTGGGGGCGGGGTCCGCAGAGCGGGCTCCCGCGCTTTTTTTTGATCTCGTGCCAAACCGGAAGCACCGATACCCATACATGGTGGGGAAGCGGCTCTGACGTCACGAGCGTCGCTTCCGAGCGCGCGCTCCTAATATAGGCACGGCGCTTCCGACAGGGTTCCCTCCACTGCAGCCGAGGCGCGTTGCCAATTTGAAACTGTAACTGTGGGACGACTCGACGAATTTTATGATTATTTGTACTTTTAAAAAATATATATATGTTTTACCGAGCAAAGGCCCGCTTTGAGCTGCATAGCTTTCTTTTTTGCAGAAGCCAACCTGAAAGATCACATTTTGTATAGCTCAAACGAAGCGGGTTTTCGCGTCGTCAATGGTCGTGACGGAGATTTATAACAGAAGCCAAATAGTCTCCAAACGCGTGGATGTTTCATTCCTTACACGACAAATCGACGCGACCACGAGGAGAAAGAGAGACACGCAAACTCCCCAAAGTATACAGCAGGCGTCGGGGTCGAACCCACGACCTCCCGTACACCTGGCGAGGTAGTTAACATCTCATTAGCCACCGTGGCGATTTAATTCGCGCCCCTGACGATAAAGCGACTCCACCGCAATGTTCCCGATACAAATTGACCCAAAACGCTACCAAATTTTTTTTTACTATTCTCGAATGCGAGTACAGCATTGTAAAAATGTTCAAGAAGTCGTTGCTTGCAACACATTATTATTGTTATACTTATGGAGGCGGTGCGTGTTAGCACGCAGCCATTGTTGTGTTCGTGTACTCTGGTGTAGACTAGCCGGTCCCTATGTGATTGTTTTTTTGCTCGATATAACGTGGCCCACTGCGTTTTAAAGGCACACACGCGCGAAAGCTGTACACATAACACACGCACACTGTACACATAACACACGCACACTGTACACACAACAACCGCCATTCGCCACTAAGTGGCGGTGACGTCACCACGACGCTTGTGCCAGGCTATGTGCACCTTGAGGCTACCACGTGAAGTGTCGAACGCCCGCTGGCAGGTCACGGGGCAGACCCAGCAGGTGCCACGGGTCGACTGACTAAGATGACTGGCTGATGCACCACCTGTGCCCCCTACTGTGCCAACCTGCTGTGCTTTAGCCACCCGGCGCTCCGCTCGTTGTTGTGAGCGTCGCTCCTCCGCCCTCCGTTGTTGTTGGAGGGCGACTGCCTCCAACTGCCCGGTAGCGTCCTTCACGAGCCTCCTCCACAGAGGCCGATCTTGACACCGCTGGTACCAGTCATCGGCAAGTCCACTCAGCTCCACGTCCTCCTGTACCACATCACTCCATCTCTTCTCCAGCCCGTGCCGCGCCCGCTTAGCCCCCTCAATCCGGCCAAACAAAAGCTGTTTCGGCATGCGGTGGCTGGGCATGCGGGCTACATGACCCAGCCAACGCAGCCGTGCCCGCCGGAGGAGCTCACCGATGGGACCGTGCCCAGATCTTTCAAGGATTTGTGAGCTCCTCACACAATCCAGCCTGCAGGTTAAACCCAGGATGGATCGTAGGCAGGCCAGCCTAAATGTTTCTAACCGGCGAAGATGCTGCACGCACACAACGCTCGCACGCTGTACACACAATAATAACAACACTCGCACGCTGTACACACAACAATACCAACATACGCACGCTGTACGCACAACAATAACAATAACACTCGCACGCTCTACACACAACACACACAACGCGCACACTCTACGCACAACACGTACGCTGTACACAACAACACACGCACGCTCTACGCACAACACGTACGCTGTACACACAACAACAACACGCGCGCTGTACACACAACAACAACAACACGCGCGCACGGGGAAAGCCACGCCACGAGCTCAACAGCGACGCCGCCGCCGACGCCGACAGACAGAGGGGGGGGGGGGGCAGCGCGAGGCCTCTCCGCCCCCCCCCGCCGCGCGTGCTCGGCGGGGGGACTCGCAAGCGCGGCCGCGACGTCACGGCACAAGCCCGGCGGTCCTCCCCTCCCGAATGCCCATATAAGGGCAGTGATGTCACGAAACTCGCCCACTTTGTAGTTAAAAGGGAACACCGGGCGCAGGGCCCCCCTCATTCATTCACTCTCCGCCTCTTCCTCCTGCAGCCAGCAAGCCAAGCAGGCAGCAGAGGCGGCGGCGGCGGCAGCGGCAGCGGATGGTGGCTGAGCAACGACTGCCGGCAAACTCCGTTGACTTAACGCACCTTGCAAAGATATCTGCCACTCGCACAGCGGACCCCGTTGTTGTTGTTTTTTTTTACTGGCTGCAAAAGCAATTCCAGCCGTAATCGTCAAGCATCGGCATCCTCAAGCCCAGAGCTGAGCTCTTATTCATTTGCCAGCGGTGCCAACTCTCACACTGCCTGTGTGAAGGCACCCGAGCAACCGATATTAAAGCCTCCCCCTCCCCCCAGCTTGGACTGAATTGCCGCGTAATCTTCTGCTTCTCTGGGAGGTTTTTTTTGTTGTTGTTTTGGTATCCAGCGAATGCCCTGCTGCTGTATTCAAAGAAAGAGCTCAAAAGCAACGCAGGTATCGAGCGCATCAAACCGAGAGACCGCAACAAACTACAGCATCATCAGCAGCAGCAACAGCAGCAGCAGCAACAACAGCAAAGACACAAAAAAACTAAATCTCAAACAACAACAACAACAAAAATCAACAATCAGCCCCTCACTCCGGGGTTAAGTTGTCGATCTTTACAGCCGCTGCTGGTGCGTGCGTCATGACGGAGATAATGCCCCTGCTTAGCTCATTTCTCCATCCTCTGCCCGATGCAGCAGCGTGCGTTAACCTGGACGAATTTGGCCCCTCCGGAGCTGTCAACACTCCCGGCTCGGCTGCGGACGGCCAGCTCTTTCCTGCCGGCACTCTCGAGCAATACCCCGGCCTCAACTGCGGCATGAACCGAGGTGAGCCCCTCTTTGCCTTTCCCGAGTGTCCGTGCGCGTGTGTGTGTGTGTGTGTTGCGCTCATTCGAGACTTAAATTCTGCGTGAACCACAGTAACTGCGGGAGACAAAGGCCCCCAGCGCCGCCCCCCCTCTCCTCGGGGCGTGCAGATGGCCAACACCACCAGCCTCGTGCGCCGTTGCTGGCCTCAATGGGTGCTCGCTAACAGCACTTGCCCCAACACGCTTGTGTTGTCGTAGGCTGCGCGTTCGGGGGTGGGGAGGGGGTCTTTGACTCTGCAGTCAGTCAGCGGACAGCGCCAGAGCTGCCGCTGTCCGCTGCTACCGTTATCATTCGCGCGCGCGCGCTGACTTGCGCTACGATCCTTCCGACGCCATGGGTTAGATTCCACACCGTGGCTATAACATGCGGTGTGGGCAAGTGGTGCCTGAACCTGTCCTGGGGTCTCCCTATAGGGTGCACGGCTTAGCCTTAATGAGTGTCTGGTGAGGTGTGTGTGTGTGTGAACATCATCCCTGGAGAGATGAACGCGGCGAGGAGTAATGCTGATCAGTCACACCACCCACACTCCCTCGTGCGCTCTTTCGCCTTTAACCGTTGCTCGTTAACAGCGCCTTGCCCATACAATCTGTGCGAAGGGGGGGGGGGTGACTGTGTTTGGCTCCTGAGCCGTGGCGTCGTGATGTTCACACACACACTAAAACCGCAGCAAAACCTCGGTTTGACTCCCGGCTGTAGTTCGCATTGACACCGGGCGAAATCAGTATCTGAAGATAGGGCTGAGCCGTGCCCGTGTCCACTCTGTGTGTATAATCTCCGTGCACGGCCCGGTGCAGCTGAATTTACGCGTCGGCGGCCAGGTCTGCGTGGCTATCTGCTAACCTAAATAGGTGCTCGCTAACAGCGCTTGCCTGTCGACAGTCTATATATGATCGAATGAGGCATGTGTGTGTGTGTGTGCACGTGTGCGAGCGGACCCTGTCGTCGCATTGATATACGGACCGTGCCACGGTCTGCGGCCAGTATCTCGCACAGCCGTGCATAGAGTGTCCGTGCACTTCATGACCCGAGGTATTTTTCTTTCCCAAATCAATAGGGGGGTGCGCATATAGATATTGGCCTTTGCAACTCCGCATATACATATTCGATCAGCTCTATCAATATTGCTCCGCTGCGCCCGTGTCTCGTGTGTGTGTGTGCGCATTGACACAAGCATGTACACACGTGAGCACGTATACGAGGAGGCACACCGTGTGCTGTATTGGCTGAGGTCTCGATGTGTTTGTTGCTGGTGGTGTGTGTGTTTTGTACAGCGTGCATTTCGCTGACTGCATGCATATGCCATTGCAATTCTGCAAACGCACGTAGATGTACACACAGATACAGAGGTGTCCGAGAGAACAGCCCCGATACATTGCGAATTACACGCTGTTATGCTGCACGTATTGATCGTGCAGTCCATATATATACTGTACCAGCTCTTGCCCCGTGTATGTGTAAACGATAAACGATAAGCGAAATCTCCAAGATCATTTAGCCGAACATTTAAAGGAAGACTGTTCCAGCGGCAGGAGCAGCGCCGGAGCCCAGCTGGCTGCGCGCAAAATCTGCATGAAAGCAGAACCGCCCCCAAAGCATGACACCTCGAAGACGACCGCAATTAAGGCGAATGTTTATACGTGGCGTTACACACCACAACAATAGCAGCGCACGCGCGTGCGTGCGTGCGTGCGCGCTCAGACGGGCGGGCGGGCACGCTTGGTCCGTAGCTCACCGGCTGATGCTGCAGCTGCTACTGCTGTGCGTCGCCAATGAGCGCCGAGCCAGCCGCGCGCGTGGCATGTGGGCTGCTCCTCGCTACGTGTGCACGGTGCTTTCTCTACGTGTGTATGCCCTGTGCTGCACCGATTACTCACACACACACACATTGATTGGTTGTTTGGCTTATATAGACACGCGCGCAGAGGCACTACTGACACAGCGTGCGCTCCTCTGCTCCTCCCAGACGCTTTCATGAGCGTGTCCATCGGCACGGAGAAGGGCTCGGCCGAGCTGTCCTACCAGAACATGTTCGGCGGCGCTGTTGACACCGTGTCGGGCTCCCAGAAGCCCACCTACATGGGAACCTTCTTCATCGAGCAAGGGGCCAGCTGGTGGCCTGCCGATGCGCCGCCCGCCACTGTCTCCTCGGCGGCCGCCAACGGCAGCGTCTCCTCTACCAACTCCTCGGGCTCCATCAACATCGTGAGCGCCGAGGTGGTGGGCGACGACATGTCTCCCGGCTCGGTGCATTCGTCCCACACGCCGGCACCCAACACGGGGCTGCTGACGCCCAACAGCTGTCCCGGGCTGTCCGTGGCCTCCATGGCCTGCGGTGACCCCCCGCCCGCCTACCCATCGGCCTGCGGGGACCCCTTCCCGTGCGTTGAGCCTCAGTCTCTGTATTACACCGGCTCGGGCCACGCGGGCGTCTTCGCACCGCCTCCTCCTCCACCACCACCACCACCTCCTTACCCCTCCGGATCTTCCTCCTCGTCTGGTGCAAAGGTTGAGGACGCGCCAGGATTTCACATCCAGTTAGACCACTTGTACCAACCGCAACTTCATCACCACCACAATCACCACCACCACCAGCAACAGCAGCAGCACCAGCAGCAACAGCAGCAGCAGCAGCAACATCAACACCACCACCAACAGCTCTACCAGCAACAACATCATCAGCAACAGGTGATGCAAGCGTCGAGCATGCACGAGCATCATCGCTCGCACCTGCCCTGCTCAGCCTCAGCAGCAGGTGTGGGGGTTGACACGAAGCCGCCCGCGCTGGCCATCACGCCGCTGTCCACCATCAAGGCGTTCTCAACGTCGGTGGCCGAGAGCAAGAAGCTGCTCACGGCGCTGTCGCAGCAGCAGCTGCTGCGGCCCGTGCGGCTCCGCAAGTACCCGAACCGGCCGTGCAAGACGCCGCCGCACGCGCGGCCCTTCCCGTGCCCGGCCGAGGGTTGCGACCGGCGCTTCTCGCGCACGGACGAGCTCACGCGCCACATCCGCATTCACACGGGGCACAAGCCCTTCACGTGCCGCATCTGCATGCGCAGCTTCAGCCGCAGCGACCACCTCACGACCCACGTGCGCACCCACACGGGCGAGAAACCCTTCGCCTGCGACTTCTGCGGCCGCCGCTTCGCGCGCTCCGATGAGCGCAAGAGGCACGGACGCATTCATCTCAAGGGTCGCGACGCGGCCGCCAACTCCAAGGGATCCGCCGCTGCCGCTTCTGCCGCCGCCGCCGCCGCTGCGGCGACGAGAGGCGACGTCAAGGTGGCCGTCGGAGATGCCCCTGGCGTGGGGATGCTCATGGGAGGTGGAGTTGGACTGGCAGGAGGGGACATGTCGAGAGATTTGTGCAACAATCGTACCAGCGGCGGCGGCAGCAGCAGCAGCAGCATCGCGCCGGGCCACCACCAGATAGTCACCAGCAATGACTCTTACGGAGTGCTGTCGTAGGGCAGTGTGGGGGAGGTGGACGGTGTGACGAGACATCGTCTTTGTTTGACATATGCATACACACATAAACACACACACACTGGAGTTTGTGTGTGCGCGTGTGTCTATATGCGCTTAAGCCAAGCCACAGAGCCCGGAGTGTGCAAAGTGACACCCGCGGTTGCATTGGCTGGCGCATGCCAGAGGTGGCTGCACGGAGGAGCAGGTTCGTGAGAATCGAGAGGCGGAGGTGGGTGGAGGGGAAGCCCCCCCCCCCCCCCCCCAAACAAACACCAAGAACTCTCGCATCGTGGCGCACGCACCGCCCACGTGCGGAGGACTCGGTGCGAGTGAGACACGAGACCCGATTTCGGACTCGATCCGTCCGGGCGCCTCTTCTCTCGCTCAAGTTGGAACTCGAGTGTCGAGGCGTGAGTCTGCGTTTGATGGACATCTGCTACCGTGCCGCCGCCGCTCGCCACGTGTCTCGTCGCCACCTTTTACATCGTGATTTGCTACAGGTGTTCTACACGTGCCCGCCAATTGAATGACCGATTGATTGGAGGGGTGTGGCGGCGGTGGTGGTGTGTCAGATGATGTTTGTATGGGTTCAATCACGGCACATCAGTGAGTGAACAAGTGCCCCTGAGGATCTGTGTCTCAGCAGCAGCAACAGCGGTGTCTCCGTCCCCAAGACGATTTTAAAAGCAGCCTCGCGTCGCGTTGCGTTAATCATTACTATGGCCATTACAACAAACGGATCTGACAAATGCACTGTATAAACACGTGGCGTAATGTACATTTATAAGAGCAACACTTTGACTTTTTTAGTCAAAACAGAAATATATGTATATCAAACTGCCATATTCCGTCCCTCTCACTTTTTGGAGGGTCGTTCTTGTGATATTGAATAATTGGCAGCTCATGGATACTGTTATGTGTACATAGTTAAGTGTTTATAGGGTTTCGTAAGACGTGTTTGTACGCAGTTTTAACAAGCGCTACATTTTTTGTCTCAGAGCCGCTTCTCTTTTTGTAAGTAAATGAGCACTTAGCGCGTGTGTGCGTGCGAGAGTAGAGTTTATATATTTTGTTGAATTCTGACACGCGACTTTCCTCTCTCCACGAGAGTCCACGTTATCGGCATGTCAAGGATTTGCGAGAAGGGTACGATTAAAGTTTGTACTGTTATAGAGCTTTGGCTATATCTATAGCCTAAAAATATATATTGTTATTATTGTTAATATTTACGAGAAAAAAAAACCGTTTTAAAGGCCAAGCTGGGCTTGCCCGAGGTACGTTCAAGAGTCGCTGTAATGTACAGATTGAACACAGTTCTAAACCGCCTTAAATTAACTGCTAGAGTATAATGCGTGTATATAGTTTGGTCAGTATAAGCTGCAAATTGTTGCGCTATGACACCAAGATATATTTTTGTATCTGTGTAACTGCTGTATACTTGATGTAATAGCATGTTTAGTTTTAAATGCAGACTACACACATTTGTAGCTGTCGGCCAGTGTTCTAAAAAAAATTGTTGGATTTCTATATTAATTCACTTAATTAGACAATCACTTTGTGTTTTCAAAAGGAACTAAAGTTTTTTGTTGTTGCTTTCCTTTAATGCTTTATAGCTGCACATTGATGTGTTAAAGGTGTCGAAATAAAGTCCAGATGAGAAATTATTTCGGAAGTCTGGAACTCATCACACGCGCCCAAAAGATACAAAGATCCCCCGTATAGCCTTCAACAGACTGTTGGGAGCAAGTGCTGTTAGCGAGCACCTATGAAGGCTGCCACGGCACACGAGGGGGTGAGTGGTCAGCACTACGCCCGGCCACCTTTCTCTCCCAAGTGGTGATGCACAATGCACCAGGTACTTTTTTGAGGTTGAGTCGACCCAAGGGAGGCCCAGGACCGGTTCAGAGCATCGTCACTGGCGTTGTTCATGAGCGGGAATCTAACTAGGGTCGCCGGGTTCTTAGCGCAGTGCGCTAACCGCTACCCCACCGCTCCCAATGCTCGCCATTCGCCACTAAGTGACGGTGACGTCACCACGGCGCCTGTGCCAGGCTAGGTACACTTTGAGGCCACGTGAAGTGTCGAAGGCTTGCTGACAGGAGGTCTTGGGACACACCCTGGTGCCATGGGTTGGCTGACTGAGCTGACTGGTGGATGCACCAGCTGTACCCCTATGTGCCACCGCTCCCACACACAGAGACACACACACAGACACCTCTTTGCCATCGAGAACTCTCGGCTAAGCCAGTTTCAAATGCAGTGTGTTCCCATGCTCATCTCTTTCGGGGGCCCTGAGCCATGATGGAAATTCCACATTCCCATCGCGGAAGCCAATCTCTCCATCATAGAATAACTCTTTTAACGACACAAGTACGGTTGTCACCTGCTCCTAATTTTCCCAGGATGTCCTATTTTAAAGGTAGCTGTCCTGGGAAATATATGGGTTCCCAGGACGCTGAAAGTCCCGGATTTTTTTTTATTATCAGTTGCGTCATAATTCACCGCTCAAGACAACTCATGTACGTGTCGTTTCTCCTTTCTGCTATTGTGAGATATTCATCTACTTCCCGTGATATTTCCCGGCTCTATGTACCTCAAGAGGTGGCGACTCTGCCAAGAAGGGATAACTGTTATTATAAAGCACCTGATAGGTTGTTTTGGCAACGGCAATAGGCCCGACCGCCTTTGTCTCCCTTGTGGCGATATTATCACGCCGCACCATCGACACGTAACCTAGGGGAAAGCCCGTGTCAAACTCGAATATCAAATGCTGGGCAGCCCACGGTTTTAGCACACACAGGAATAAATACCCAGCTTCTTCAAGTCAAACAGAAGGCAATGAATTCAAGAGTAAACGAACGGAATTGTCTCGTGCCCTATCCCATTCGCACCCCCCAGACGTGGAATATAAGACGTGTGTCACGCGCCGCCTGCGTCTTACCATCAGCGAGATCATTTTAATGGCAGCGAAATGATTTCAAGACCAAAAGCGCCCCTATACATAAGCGAAGCGGTTGCCGGTGCGCCTATGCTAATCGTGCGGCTTTCCCACTCGGGCACGTGCGTGTTGACAGCGCCGTGCCAGGTGATAGCAATTGGTGTGAGACGAATGCAAACACCATCAACCCAAATGAGCACCGAAGACAAAGATCTTCCCCCACCCCCCCCCCCCCCCCCCCCCGTGTAGCCTTAACAGACGCGTTAGGAGCAAGTACTGTTAGCGAGCGCCTACGAAGGCACAGTTGGATACGTACGGTGCGAAAGAAGTTCAACACACATGCATGAGGGGGTGGATGGGCAGCACCACGCCCGACCGCCTTTGTCTCCCCAGTAGCGATGCTTACACACCGCACCAGGTACTCATTTTAGGCTGAGTCGAACTGTGGGGGGTCGCAAGACCTCGTCAGATAATTGTCACTGGCGTTGGCCGTCAGCGGGAATCAAACTCAGGTGGCCAGGTCCGTAGCGCAGCGCTCTAACACCGCCATCACCACAACCACCAACAGAAGTACCAACATCACCAACAACCAGGGGCGTGGTAGCTGTCGAGTGTGCACGCAGTGCAACTGCAACGCGGCCCACGGGCCCCAGGGGTGCAGGCACCGCGGATGTGTCGAGGGGGAAGGGGTCACGGGGTCACGGGGACACGATTTAATTCCTCGTACGTGGACCCACGCCAACCACACCACGCTAATGCCACCAGCAAACAACCCCCCGTATCGCCTTTAAACAGACTGTTGGGGCAAGTGCTGTTTGCGAGCATCTATTAAGGCTGGAACGGTTAGGTATGAGGAGGGTGAGTGTCCAACACCACGCCCGATTGCCTTTTGTCTCCCTGGTGGGCGATGTTTACACACCGCAACGATGTGGGCCGAATATTCATATATTCGTCACCGAAGTTGGCCGTGAGCGGGAATCGAACTGGGGGTCGCGCAATACGCAAACTGCTGCAACTACTGCCCTCCCGTTGCTCGTCACCAGCACCACCACCGCCACCAGCGCCTCGGATTGTATGTTCTGTATACCAGATTCCCAGGGTCATATACAATAATCGAGCAAGCACGAACAACCTGCGGTGTTTGTAAAATTGTGTTTCTTTTTAAAGCGGATTAAGTCATCAAAGAGGCACCACCAATGTATTTTGGCCGGTGAGTTGTTGCTGCCTAAGCGTATTGATGTCTTGAACTTTGTGTTGCGGTCATGCCTGATGCTATTACTGTTGATTCATGTTGAGGGTCGCTGTGCTGATGCGTGAGACGACGAGGACATTTCCCCAAGATAAATCTTTGCCCGCTTTACGTCGGCTGCAGTGTCACACTCAACCGCAGACGAACTACTTCTTGGTTCGCCGATGATCCCTGTCAGTCCTGTGTTGTGAAACCAATCAATCCTCCGGTCACGTTTGGGGACTCGGTTCCGAAAATGATGTCGTTCGGAGTTGATCATTCCTAAGAAAACCCTATTTTTAATTACGTAGTACAACAAAGCGTGGAAGAGGCACACAGAATGCGAATATTTATTTATCCTGGAGAAATACGATGAGCTACAAAAACTATTTTTTTTACAGATATCCAGTAGGGGCGGGTCAATACTTGCATTAAACTCCATTGAGACGTAAAGAGGAACACGTGGTTTTGTAAAACATACGCAAGCTAATTACACCCTTCAAACTGTTAAGAAAGGTGAGTTGGGAACCAAGGAATGGAACGCATCTGAAAGGCTGCCCACTGAGAGCTGAGGCAAAGAAATAAACTCTTTTGCGTCTGCGCGGTGGATTGTTTCATCGTAGGATCGTGGAAAAATGGTGACAGATTGGGGAGGGGGTGTTTATCCAGCGGGGGATCGATCATGGCTAATGATGATCATGGTGATGATAACGATGATAATCATCATCATCGTCGTCATCAGTCAGCTTGATCAAATGGTGACCACATCATGGGATAGCAAGTCCTATGGATAGATTCATCCATGCCGACGTGAAGGTAAAATGCTCACCATTGATTCAGTCTTAAGCGGGGAGTGTGGGGAAAAAAACTTTTGTATAGAAACTCCCACTTGCTGGACAGCATTTATTCTCAATGTAGCCACCTTATCGAGTGCTCTGCGGATCGTTAACATCACAGGACTGTGAGAGATAGCGACAGAATAAGGAGCACTTCATCCAGCAGTGGATTGATCGTGGCTGAAGATGATGTTAACCATTTCATTAGCAAAGCACTTGTAAATTATTACACCGTGTAATGTCTTGAGTATCATCAATTTTCTCAAAACGTTCATTACAAAATCTCTTAATATTGAGTATTACTGAAGGAATTTAGCAAAAAACATAGCATTGATGTGGATTAAACAGTAAAATTTACTATTATACAGTCAATTGCAATGTATTTATTATAATTATTATTATATAAGTGCAACATTTCCTTTGCAGCATATGCAACATATAAATATGGCATTGGAATTACCCAGGGGATACGTATCAACCATTTCCATTTGTAAACAGGAAACTCATTGATAGGAAACCACATAATGAGCTCCACGCATGGCTTAAGCACCATACTTTTCACTCAAAAGCTGTAGAAAAATATGCCAACCTCTGATGCTGGAGATAAGACTGTTGGGGCATAGCTCTTGCCTACACAGGTAATGTTAGGTCAAGTCGTTGGAGAGTGTATACGTCCATTGGTGGCTTTCAATTAGTGTGGTGTAAATTCCATATTAACATGACAGGGCCCAGCATATCCAGAGAAGATTCACTTTTGGCCGAGACATTGCTGTATGAATAGCAACATGCAATGACGTTTAATTAGTCGCTCTAATGTGCGATTCAGAGCAATTCCGAGCAACTTATTTCGCACCGTACGTTGGCTACGTACTGTGCGAAAGAAGTTCTACATACAATGCGTCCCATTGTCCTGGCAAAAAAATTGCAAACCCCTGAACCAGATTGGTACTTCAGTCACGTGACATAACGATCTGCAGCGTATGAGTCCTGGTTTGCGTGAAACAATGGACAACAGAAGGAATTGCTATTTTTTTTTACATTAGCGTCGCAACCACTCCTGACTTCCTACAAAGCGGTCTCTTATTTTATCGACCTAGGAGAGATGATGAGCTAAGTCGACCCCCCTTAGTTAGGATGGTGAGTTGCACTGATGCCTGATATGAAGAAGCACCGGTGCTCAGGGCCGCATGGATCACGCGGTTTACTCATCGCCTCGTCGTTAATCAAGACAATGAGTCTCCATTTAGCCGAACAGATGAGAGGGCACAGGCGCTGCAAATTGAGCTCCTGTTAAGGCCAGCAAGGCACACGACGCAACGGTGTCTCTCCAGATATCATAGCACAATATCAATAAAGAGCAAATAAATTACATAATATAATACGACGTTTCGATTGCAACACAAGTAATCGTCATCAGGTAGAACTAAATTTGAGAGAGAGACCAAACAGAGACACGGAAACACACAGACAGACACACAAGCAGAGAGGGACAACACAGACACACAGAGAGAGACACACAACTCTCTCTGCTTGTGTGTCTCCGTGTCTGTGTTTTGTCTCTCTCTCAAATTTAGTTCTACCTGATGACAATTGTTTGTGTTGCAATCGAAACGTCGTATTCTATTATATTATTTATTTTCTTTCTACATGACTTTACCGAAAGAACCAAAGATTAATTCCTGCAGTCACGAAAGCTTCAAATCAAGTTTCAATAAAGAGACTCAAATGCAAAGATCCCCCAGACGACTGAGGCAAGTGCTCTAAGTGAGCACCTATCAAGGTGGATACGACACTACGTCCACCCGTATGCTTAAGAACTCTGCCACCACGCCATCCAAATGGGTGGCGTGGTGGTAGAGAAGGCCACTATGCCATCTATGTGGATCTAGCGCTTGTGTTTGATGTATGTATGCTGAACTTCCTTTGCAGCGTACGTAACCACACGTGCGAATCGGAGGTGCGATGTAGGATAGATTTTCTGTTGGCGCACTCCAGGGCTCACGAAAACTAACGACTTCTGACGTTGGTTCTCTCAGGAGCAACGCCAATTCTCCCAAATACACGGAGCTGTGTATTGGCGGTGATGTGCACTCGCCCCAAATGCATCATCTCGAAGAAAGAGAAGAGAGACGTCTTAAGTTCCCCGCGTGGCTCTCAATTTAGAATGTTTCCACTGAATTAGATTAATTGGATGAGAACACACGGGACGTGACATACTCTCCTTTGGAGAATTGAGAATGTAATATATGATGATAAAAATGTGCATTTCATTAAAAAAAAGCCGTTGTACACGAGGCAAAGTGACTTCTTGACAATTGCTGCTGCATTTAAACGGCCTTGTTTTATGGATGTACAGTCTATGCCTGTGTTCGTGTATTTTATTATTACGGGAACGGTCGTGTAGCGATTTGCGCTCTGCTCCACGAACCCGGTGGCCCGAGTTCGAGTCTCGGCGACGAATATCCGAACCGGTCATGGGACTCCCCAAGGTCGACTTAGCCTTAAAGAGTACCCCCCCAGTGTTGCTGAATGAACATCAACAGCAACACCGGGGAGAGGCATACGGGCGGACGTGGTGTCATATCCACCTTGATAGGTGCTCACTTAGAGCACTTGCCCCAATCGTCTCGGGGATCTTTGTATTTGCGTCTCTTTATTGATATTGTGCTATGATATCTGGCAACCAAATTTCGTTACACATCAGCACTGGGGAGTCACCGTTTCGTCGTGTACCTTGCTGGCCTTAACAGGAGCTCTATTGCAGCGCCTGTGCCCTATCATCTGTTCGGCTAAATGGAGACTCGTTGTCTTGATTAACAAAGAGGCGATTAGTAAACCGCGCGATCTCTGCAGCCGTGAGCACCGGTGCTACTTCATATCGATACGCGGAATGTAACCTCCACAGTAAGGCCATAGCCATGGAGTCAACATTGGGGGGGACCTAATCTTCCAGGGGGTCTGGGGGTCCACCCCCCAAAAAAAATAATCTAAATTTGAAAACGAATTTCCTGCCTAAAATATTTAAAAATTCACTAACACATAGGATGGAGTTTTTTTTTTTTACAATAATGTCTAATAGTGTATTGTATTACATTGCTCTGTTTTTGTTACCTTTTCTTGTTTCATTGTATGTAATGGCAGAGATTAGGGATTAATAAAGTACAACCATAACCACAATAATATAAACAGAAATCTATTTGATAGCAATATATTGGGGGGGGGGACAATTTGAGCATATTTGAATATTCGGGGGGATGTGTCCCCCCCCCCCCCATATATATTATAATAACGGCCTTGCTCCACAGGGTCATCGTGGTCCCGGGATCTTCCAGGTCGTTTGAACTTTGAACGAGCGCAAGTACGAGTTGGTTAAGTGTGGCGATATTGGCACCGAATACAAAGTACGCGTGCCTATCTCGTACCAACAAACAGGCTCTGCTCCGTAGGGAGGAGCAGTGGGGCAGCGATTAGCGCATTGTGCTTGGCACCCAGCGATGTAAGTTTGACTTCCAGCCGTTGCGACACATCGTCAGTGAGTGGGGCGTGATATCCGAAACCGGACCCGTGGCTTCCGCTAGGTCGACTGAGCCTCAAATGAGTATCCGGCGTGGGGTGTAAACACGAGCGCTTGGGGCTTTGGTTCTATCCTCCTCGTGGAACGTTCCAGCCTTAATACGCGCTCACAAAGCACTTGCCCCAACGATCTTTTTGTGTGAGTGTCTTTGTACATTATATTGGGGAGCGGTGACACAGCGGTTAGCGTGCTGCGCAATGAACCACGACCACCCGAGTTCGATTCCCACTCACGGCCAACACCGGCGACGATTATCTGAACCGGTTCTGGGCCTCCCCTAGGACGACTCAGCCTCAAATGAGCACCTGGTGCGATGCGTAAACATCGCCACGTGGGAGACAAAGGCGGCCGGGCGTGGTGTTGGCTTACCCACTCCCTCGTGTGCCGTTCCGCGCCTTTATAGGTGCTCGTTCGCAGCACTTGCCCCCAACGGCCTGTTAAGGCTACACGGAGAATCTTTGTCTTTGTACATTACATGAGCAGACCTTGGCGGTTAGGTCTAAATGTAGGACGGCCGGTCCGCCCACAGAAGGCAAAGGGGAGTTCGGGCCTGTGTTGCCCTAAAACGCCCACGCACCTTCTTCCGATGACACATGTGTGGTGGTCACGCTGTAAACACACACACACACCCTACACAGTACCTACCAGAGCGGGGTCATTGATAACCCTGACCAAGACCCCGCCTGAGGGGTGGAGGCTGTGGAGTGTGTGTGTGTGATCCCCCAGAACCCTGCCCCTAGGCAGAAAGCGGGATAAACAAACACAGATCGGTCGGACTACCTGTGGCCAGAACCCCTCCTGAGGGGAGGGGGCTGTGGGGGATCTGTGATCCCTCAGAACCTCGTCCCTCGGTGGGGAATCGTATAAAAGGCTGGCTCCTGAGAGCAGAGCTCAGTTCGCCTCAAGCCGAAGTCGAGGAGCCACCTGGAGAAGATACCCTGGACCCCAAGCCCCCACGTCCTTCTAAGGGCCGGGGCTCAGTGCGGTACCAGAGGTCGAGAGGCTAGGACCCTGAGGTTCCCTCAGCCCGACGTCCTTCTGAGGGCCGGGTCTGGAAGGGCCAGTGGTCAGAGACCCACCGGTGTCAGCGGTGGGTCAGCCTCCTTAGCTCCAGCCAGCCTCCTTAGCTCCAGCCAGCCGGAGGGCTATAGGAGTAGGTCAGTGGCTAGGATAGATAGCCCGGAGGCTGTAGCTCCACAGGTTGTGGGTGGAAGGGGCCATTACCCCTTCATGTTAAGTCCTAGTGAGTGTTGTTAAAGATATAAATAAAACGTGTTGCTTCCTACTACGACTCCGTCTCCATACACGACTACTACACATGCATCACGTACACTCTCGCCTCTTTCCAGCACGCTACTTGCTTGCTACAGTTATGTGCACGTGTGTGCGTTATTCCACGACGTTCGCCACGCACCGTAAGCTAAGTCGACGCATTTGCCCACGTGTGCAGTGGGTTGGCAGGAGCTATTAAAAGCAACATCCTTTTGCATTACTCAAGCACGTGGAGATATTGTACCGGTTGTGTGAAGTGGAAGAGACTTGTATATGTGTTTACTATGTGGTGCACTTTATCGAAAATGATCATCATAATGTTGTTATGCGTGTTCACACGTACATACACGCGCCTCGTGATTCACACCGATTGCCCACGTATATACATATTTATAACTGGATTTAATTCACGTAACACTAAGCAACATTTGCCACAGAATGACAGTCATGTCACCAGCGTCTGTAGCAGATTGGGTGCACTTTAAGGGCCACATTAAGTGTTGAGGGCACATTAAGTGTTGAAGGCTCGTTGGCAGGTCACGAGACAGACCCAAATGTTATGGGTTAGCTGACTGATATGACTGGTAGATGCACCATCTGTGCTCTCAGCTGTTCCCAACTTTCCGTGTTTAGCTGCCCGTTGCTCTGATCATCGTTGTGAGCATCGCTCCTCTGCTCCTCCAATGTTGCTTGAGAATGGCGTCCTTCTACTGCCCTGTAGTGACCTTCATGAGCTTCCTCCACACTGGCCAATCTTAATGCCACTCGTACCAGTCATCGACAGGTCCACTCAGTTCCAAGTCGTCTCGCATGAGCAAATCTCCCAATGTAGCCCACGCAATGCCCATATAGCCCCCTCTATCCGGTCAAACAGAAGCTTCTCGGTAATCTGGAATAAATGACCCAGCCAATACAACCTCACCTGCCGGAGGAGCTCATTGACCAGACTTTGCAAAGCTCTTTCGAAGATGTGAGCTGCTCATTTTCCAGCCTGGTTCAACCAAGGCTGTATCATTCGCACACACCAGCCTGAATGTTGTAAGATGACACAGGTGTTCTTGCAAAGAGGTCCACGGTTCGCAAGCACAGCGACGAGAGGACATAACTGTGTCCCATGGTCCCAAGAAGTTTTAATGAGCTCATATAAGGCAGCCTGCACACAATTGTCACCTTAACTCAAAAGTTGTATTGGGAGGTAATTTCCGCTCGGCGCTTTACTTCGTCTCGGACTTTGGATCATTGTTCGCACATTTGAAGGTGGCACATAAGCCAGTCACTCGCAGAGGGTGACCACAATATTCACATACAGTGAGTGAAAAAAGTATTTGATCCCCTGCTGATTTTGTACGTTTGCCCACTGACAAAGAAATGATCAGTCTATAATTTTAATGGTAGGTTTATTTTAACAGTGAGAGAGAATAACAACAACAAAATCTAGAAAAACGCATGTCAAAAATGTTATAAATTGATTTCCATTTTAATGAGGGAAATAAGTATTTGACCCCATCTCAATCAGAAATATTTCTGGCTCCCAGGTGTCTTTTATACAGGTAACGAGCTGAGATTAGGAGCACACTCTTAAAGGGAGTGATCCTAATCTCAGCTTGTTACCTGTATAAAAGACACCTGTCCACAGAAGCAATCAATCAGATTCCAAACTCTCCACCATGGCCAAAACAAAAGAGCTCTCCAAGGATGTCAGGGACAAGATTGTAGACCTACACAAGGCTGGAATGGGCTACAAGACCATTGCCAAGCAGCTTGGTGAGAAGGTGACAACAGTTGGTGCGATTATTCGCAAATGGAAGAAACACAAAAGAACTGTCAATCTCCCTCGGCCTGGGGCTCCATGCAAGATCTCACCTCGTAGAGTTGCAATGGTCATGAGAACGGTGAGGAATCAGGCCAGAACTACACGGGAGGATATTGTCAATGATCTCAAGGCAGCTGAGACCATAGTCACCAAGAAAACAATTGGTAACACACTATGCCATGAAGGACTGAAATCCTGCAGCGCCCGCAAGGTCCCCCTGCTCAAGAAAGCACGTATACATGCCCGTCTGAAGTTTTCCAATGAACATCTGAATGATTCAGAGGACAACTGGGTGAAAGTGTTGTGGTCAGATGAGACGAAAATGGAGCTCTTTGGCATCAACTCAACTCGCCGTATTTGGAGGAGGAGGAATGCTGCCTATGACCCCAAGAACACCATCCCCACCATCAAACATGGATGTGGAAACATTGTGCTTTGGGGGAGTTTTTCTGCTAAAGGGACAGGACAACTTCACAGCATCAAAGGGACGATGGACGGGGCCATGTATCGTCAAATCTTGGGTGAGAACCTCCTTCCCTCAGCAAGGGCATTGAAAATGGGTCGTGGATGGGTATTCCAGCATGACAATGACCCAAAACACACGGCCAAGGCAACAAAGGAGTGGCTCAAGAAGAAGCACATTAAGGTCCTGGAGTGGCCTAGCCAGTCTCCAGACCTTAATCCCATAGAAAATCTGTGGAGGGAGCTGAAGGTTCGAGTTGCCAAACGTCAGCCTCGAAACCTTAATGACTTGGAGAAGATCTGCAAAGAGGAGTGGGACAAAATCCCTCCTGAGATGTGTGCAAACCTGGTGGCCAACTACAAGAAACGTCTGACCTCTGTGATTGCCAACAAGGGTGTTGCCACCAAGTACTAAGTCATGTTTTGCAGAGGGGTCAAATACTTATTTCCCTCATTAAAATGCAAATAAATTTTATAACATTTTTGACATGCGTTTTTCTGGATTTTGTTGTTGTTATTCTGTCTATCACTGTTCACATAAACCTACCATTAAAATTATAGACTGATCATTTCTTTGTCAGTGGGCAAATGTACAAAATCAGCAGGGGATCAAATACTTTTTTCACTCACTGTATATACACACAAACATACATACATCATGGCGTGCATAGTAATGTTAGCAAACACAAATAAAAAGGCAATCAAATAAATTGCTGCAATTTATTGCCGAGTTTCTGCAAACTTTGAAAAACGCATTTATATGCCCAATAATTTCCGATCAAATATGACATTGCAAGGAAATATCCTGATACAGCTTTGCTATGACTTATTTTCACGAACGATGGTGATTATTAACACATTTTGGCGTCCTCTGGTCTAACACCGTTTGAGACGAGGCTCAAAAGAAAGCTGTCTCTGGTGTGGACCAATCAGTTTCAAGGATAATGCATATATTTTCAGAGTATGTTTTTTGTTTGCATTCTGACCACAAGCATTGTGGTTAATGCAGACATGATTCCTTGTAAAAGGTTTCAGTTTGGTGTTTTAAGATCTTAACACCTGTTTTGTTGCTAGAAAAAAGGGGAAAAAACCTATTATCATATTTTGGTACTGGCAAAGGAGATACCATGATGTACCTGCATATGATATCTAACGTATCTAATAAGCTCACCTTTCTGTCTCGCCATGCAACCCAAAGTATTGCACGTAGAAGTGTATAATAGTATCAATTTAGCGAAGCATTTGGGCCATTCACTTTATGGAGTCTGCCTGCAAAATAAATTCATTAAATGTATGAATGTATGTTTAGTCTCCTTGGCACACTCTGCACGTATAATAATCATAAAAATACCTTTAGACGACCAATACTTCTGTAGATTAATAATAATTATCCAAGTTTGTAGAGCCCAGCACTCGAGATTTGTATAAGTGTTAATATATAAGGAATTGCATGTGTATAATAAACACTTATACTCCATTCTGTTGCACATCAGGGACTCGTGGCTGTAAAAATTGCCCTGTAATGGATTCAAGATTAAAATTACACCCCAAGATTTAAATGAGCACATTTTGTTCAGTATTCTATGGCTACACACACTGCACCGAATAAATGCGCTCGCAAGTTTCTCGAGCAGTGGTTACTGTTATAATTAAATATACTGTAATAAGCTTTTGCTGAGAGCAATGAGGCATTTCACATTATACCATCTTAGCGAGTTTCATAGGCACTGCGTTTATCAAGTATATCTGCACACCACATATTTGAGCCGTCATTCTACAGTATTTAGTATACTGCCAGTGTTCATAATGTACTACAATTAAACCATTTTTATTTGACCAGATAAGGCCCACTGAACAATATAGCTTTTTTTGCAGAAGCGACTCGGCACAAATGATAGCTCAACAAAGTGGTTTATCACGTTGATATTTTATAGCAGCCAAATACTGTAAACACATGCTGATTCTAATTGTGGAGGGAAAAGCGGAGGACCCGGAGAAAAATCCACGTGACCACAGTGAGAACATGCAAACTTCAAATATACAGGCGTCAGGGTCGGGATAGAACCCATAACATCCTGTATACAAGGCAAGGGAGTTAACATATCGTCATATGTCAATAAAACTGAGATGTGGCATCAATGTGCGTGTGTGCAGCATGCCCTAACACCCATCGTACATACAATATGGCAATATTCAGCTCAATCTGCAGCTATTTTACAATTGCATGGCACAGTGCCTGAAAAATGCAATTCATAATGAATTGCACGTTAATTACTTTTAGAAAATGTTCTTTGTAAATTGAATTATCACAGCAGAGCCTCAGAGAGCAAACAGACACCGTGTGGAATTGTAAAGTACATAATGCCAGTGTCTTGGTATTGTGTGGATTGTATAGGTTCTCTAGGCCCCAAAAACAGCCCATAATTTGAAAATACCATCCAAGTGAAAGTCTGTGAACATATCATTATCAGCCATGGTCAATCCATTTCTGAAATTTACATAAATTATTCACAAGACCATGAGAAACAGAATCATTGTTCACGAAGATCATGAGGGTGCTTTGGTGGTGAGATGTTAACGACCTTGCCTGGTATAGAGGATGCGTGGGTTCAATCCCGACCCTGACGCCCGTATATTTTGAGTTTGCATGTTCCCTTGGTCATGTACATTTTTCTTCGGGTCCTCCGGTTTTTCCCCACACATTTACAAACACGCCTTTAGAGTATTTGGCTGCTATACATTGCCACATGATAAGCCACTTTGTTGAGCTATCATTTATGGCCAGATTGCCGATGAAAAAAATATCTGTACGATATAGTTCAGTGGGCCTTACCTGGTGTAAAAAAAAAATTGAGTCAACAACCACGTGAGCAGGCAAGGGCTGAGGTAAGGTTTCTCTCACATCAAATGTGTACACTGTAAAAGCCTCCAGCCATGCCTCGGTGGTTTCCACCACACCGGAGTTGCAATCCAGAGGTCGTCGGTTCGATCTCTCGGCGCCGAAGTTGCAACGAGAGCCCTTTTAACTACTTTTACCCAGCTCTGTCCACCCAACAGCATAAATGGGGGAACCATTTAGTCCATCAGCAAAGCGCGCCACATGTGCTGGGATGATGTGTGGGTGCACCCACCGACGTCCGGCCAGTGTTTGCGCAACCAGCAACGGCGTAAGCGAGCGATTCCATGGCCGCACTCCTCCACATACAGTGAAGGAAAAAAAAGTATTTGATCCCCTGCTGATTTTGTACGTTTGCCCACTGACAAAGCAATGATCAGTCTATAATTTTAATGGTAGGTTTATTTGAACAGTGATAGACAGAATAACAACAACAAAAATCCAGAAAAACGCATGTCAAAAATTGTATAAATTGATTTGCATTTTAATGAGGGCAATAAGTATTTGACCCCCTCTCAATCAGAAAGATTTCTGGCTCCCAGGTGTCTTTTATACAGGTAACGAGCTGAGAGTAGGAGCACACTCTGAAAAGGAGTGCTCCTAATCTCAGCTTGTTACCTGTATAAAAGACACCTGTCCACAGAAGCAATCAATCAATCAGATTCCAAACTCTCCACCATGGCCAAGACCAAAGAGCTCTCCAAGGATGTCAGGGACAAGATTGTAGACCTACACAAGGCTGGAATGGGCTACACGACCATTGCCAAGCAGCTTGGTGAGAAGGTGACAACAGTTGGTGCGATTATTCGCAAATTGAAGAAACACAAAAGAACTGTCAATCTCCCTCGGCCTGGGGCTCCATGCAAGATCTCACCTCGTGGAGTTGCAATGATCATTTCTTTGTCAGTGGGCAAACGTACAAAATCAGTAGGGGATCAAATACTTTTTTCCCTCACTGTATGTGTTTTACTGTGTACGGTATACATGTATATCCATACCTGTCAACCCCTTATCGGTGTCTACCTTATTACAGACCAATTCAGACCTTATTGGTCACCCCGTGCCCTTATAAATCTCAACGTTCATCCCACAAAGTCACATTACAAGGAAGGAATGCATATCGAACGTTAATCTGTTTACAATTGTAAACGCCATTAGTGCAAGTGTATGGGATATAGCATATGTGAATGAATGTGGCAATTACAAGACGATAAGACTAATTATTATAAATTACGCTGGAATCCTAAAATTAATATGCTGCATACATCTCCCAACTGCACCCAAATACATGGATCTGATTTACTGACTCGTTAACCGTAAATATGCGGCACAATAATATCCACTTAAGTCAGACACTTCCAATATACAAGCTCATTATTTGTACTGTGTTATTTATAATTATGCAATTACAAGTAACACGTGCTTTTCCGGAGTATACTTTGAACTTTTCCACCTGTATTTTAAAGCAAGAGTTGTGGTTGCGTCTTATAATCCGGTACGCGTGCGTCCGTGCGCATGACCCAACGTTACTTTGTAATTGACACTCGGCCGTCTTCCTTTCCGGTGCGTCTTATAATCCGGGTAATTACGATAGGAACGACAACCTATAACGACCAGACACTTCCATATATAACCATTGATTTCATCTTACACACGTGTTTGAGAAGCGTATGTAAGCATGCGTCTTAGTCCAGTCAGTCCATGAGTTTAGACCAGATATTGGACAACGTGTGGCATGCAGAGCTTTTAGGGGTTCCAACTTCTTTATGCGGCCAATAAGTGATTTAATGATGTATGTTGAACTTTTTTCGCACCGTACGTAGCCAACCGTGCCATTTTAAATGAGTGGGGTAAACAAATAATACCTCTCATTAGTCGTATAAACAATGAGGTACCAAGATTATAATCTTGATACATTATTGGCATAAAGGATCGCATAGATCGGCACGACTTCACGTCTTTCTACCCAAGGTGGTACCCATTTCCTCTCTGGCCTATGGACTAAGCATATGCTTGTGAATTCAGCACATTCGTCAATAACACTGCCATAAAATGAACATAATAGACGTTTCGGACAATGTCCCTTATTCTTCGTCTTTTGAATGGATTCATAGCAGCATATGAAATATGTAATTGTCCCTTAAAGATTTAATTGTCCTTTATTACACAGCAGAGGGATAAAGTAAGTCCACTGCCCGAGACGTCACCTATTATATTTATGTATTTCTGTGAGGGCAGCGTTACTGACCCATATATTCACCGTGCTGTTATTAGTGAAGCATTGTCAACGCAGTATCGCAAACATGTTTTTTGTTGCAGTTGTGAATGTATCACGTGTCAACACAGTAGTGGATTGACCATGGCTGCTGCTGCTGATGATGATGAACCAGGCCGCATCTACAAAATAAGCTAATTGCTCAGTGGGCTTTAACAGGTAAGACAAAAAAAATAGTTTTGTTTCAGTTGTATAAAGGCACTCCTTACCATGCTTGAGTATTTTTGTTGTAACGTTTTGACCCTGTGCCCCTTACTGGAGACATCGGTGTGTGGGGGGAAAAAAAGAGCTTTGTGGCTCATCGGATTCCTCCGGTCACAAACAAAACCCCATTCTGTGTGTTGTGAGAGAGGAAAAACACCACAAAAAAAACACACACACACACAAAACGCCACCCCCAACACCAAGAATCACGAATCTGCACGGCACCGAACGCGCGGCTTGTCGCGCCCCGAGGCGTGCGAATCCTCGGGTCACCCAATCGAGTTCCGCCGCCGCCCCCCCTTCGTTGTCTTGTTGTGAGGAGGAAGAGTACCGCCGCCTGAGTCGTCGTGGACGGGAGAGACTTTTACGTGTAGGCGAGTCCATGCTACGGGCCGTTTTTTTTTGTTTGTTCTGAAACCTCGTACGAAAACAAACCAACAACAACAAATCCCCCCACTCGCTGGGGGAGACGGTCACCTCGGCGGGCGACAGCCATGAGTTGGTGAGTCGCGCGTTGTTAGAACCAGCAGCAGACCGACAAACTTCGCCCGAGTTGTTGTTGTTGCTGTTGTCGTCCTTCAGGGTTTTCGCTTCAACGTGTGCCGTCCTCATTCGGTGCGATTTGTTCTGTGGCGAAGAGAGCGAGCGAGAGAGAGAGAGAAACACCGGGAGTTGAGTGAATGCGGTGGTGGTGGTGGCGGGGGCGTTTATTGAGAGGCGTGGGAGGCGACCTTAAAAAGACGCCAAACTCGGCTCCGTTTGGATAATCGCAGCGCGCATTTAGACGCGGAAACTACGAGAGCGGTCTTCCACCACGACGCTCACGGGTTCCCTCCACCCCAAGCCGACATCCACTGCGCAGACCGTGATGCACAAAACAGACCCTGACGGCGTTCCGTAATCACGACGCCCAATGATGATGGCCCCGTCCACACATACTGAAGAAGACATCGCAGCGATTGCCACTCCAGCTGCCCCCTTGACGCGGTTATCTGCTGGCCTGACACCTGCACGTTACATTTTTAGTTGATGCTATATGCATCTGCATCAGCTGTACGTAAGAGACTGTGCCCCTTTATCACTACCCACACGACAGAACGTACAACGACGCCAATTATGATGGCCCCTGTCCACAAATTGGAAGGAGACAACGCAGCGATGCCACTCCAACTACTCCCGACGCGGTTATCCGCTGGCTTGAACCACCTGAATGTGACATTGTTAGTTGGTGCTCTGCCGTCTTGCAGCATCAGGCGCCCGTCATACGAGAGAAGAACGAATTCGATGGCTGTGCTGCGACACCACCAGCCGTGCGGACCCCGTGTATTGGATGCTCCTTGTGACCGAGAGCAGTGGTTCTTTAAAAAAACAAAAAAATCCGATATAAACTCTTGTTGCAGCAGCAGCAGCTCTTTCTCCTATGTCAGCAGTTCTCCCGCTGTATCTGTTCCACCTGATGACGGTCGCTTGTGTTGCGATCGAAACGTCGTGAATTATTTTATTTTATACCTACGTGACTTTACCGAAAGAACCAGAGAGTATGGATCCCTGCAGTCACGAAAACTTAAAATCACGGATTGGTTCTTAAAACCTTTACTTGCAGCCCTGCTGCGGCCCTTTGCATATCTGGCAACACGTACGGTTTAACCCCGTATTCTTGTGCAGGGAAATTGAGTTTTCAGGTCCACATGGCGTACAGCCGTTTTAATATGGGCAAACATTTTTTTTGTCTATTTGTTTGTGTTTCTCCCTTGTGATGGGACTTGGTAGGATGAACGTTGAGATTTTTAAGGGCACGGGGTGACCAATAATGTCTGAACTGGTCTGTCATAAGGTAGGCACTGATAAGGGGTTGACAGGTTTGCCTTTGGTTCTCAAACTTTAACAAGAAATGTAGAATGTTAATAAACACAGGTTTGATGAATGACTTGGTGGTCCGCGCTTAATTTGTGTTTCGATGATTTTACCTTCTAAAACAATCTGGCATGTCTCGCATCCCCAGGAAGGGCATCTCGCACCCCAAGAGGGTGCGTGCACCCCAGGTTAAGAACCACTGGTCTCGGTAATATAATGGTTCCTTTTTCTTCTGTCGTATATGGCTGATATATGGCAGAGCAGCAACTAACAATGTCACATTCAGGTGGTCAATCCAATAGATAACCACGTCAGGGGTAGCTGGAGTTGTATCGCTGCAATGCCTCTTTCGTATTTGTGGCTCGGGGCATCATTGGGTCGTTATGTGTTGTTACGGTCTGTTGTGGATGCCCGCAGTCACACACGACGACTTGAGAGCTTTTTTTCCCCATTTGTGCATCAGCTATCATCTGAATACACTGTCATGGTGTGTGCAGTGGATACGGTTTAGGGTGGACCGTGAGCTTCGTGGAACATCAAACCCTGCGTTGGGTCTTTCACGAGGTTTTTGTGAGTTTTTTTTGTTAAACTCTAGTCATCTTTGGTGCCTGCACTTTGGTAACTATGATAGCGCCCCCCCCCCCCCTCAGCGCCACGCATGGCACTGATATCTCTGTAGGCATGCATGAGTTCGTGCAACGTATCGATCACACACTAAGAAGAAGAATTATCTCCATTTCGGGTGTGCTCATTGCCTTTGGCCGCTACTCTATGGGGGTGCCATGGTAGCGAGATGTGAACTCCCTCGCCTGGTATACAGGAGATTCGATCCCGACCCTGACACCTGTATATTTAGAGTTTGCATGTCTATCTCCCCGTGGTCGCTTGGATTTTTCTCCCGGTCCTCCGTTTTTTTCCCTCCATTTAGAAACGTGAATTTAGAGAATGTGGATGCTGTAAATTTCCACTTGATAAGCCAGTTCGTTGAGCTATAATTTGCGGCCAGGTCGCTTCTGAAAAAAAGCTACGTAGCTCAGTGGGCCTTACCTGGAAAATAAAAAGTAGTTCATAGCCTAGACTGCTGACCATCATTTCTGCTATCAATGACGTGGTCTCACCAAGCCCACTTATCATTCACAATAAAAAACAGCCCACAATATGCACTGCACTAGCTTAAAAGAAAATACCCAACCATTGTTGGAAAGTACTCTCGCTGATAACTGTTGGAAGGAGGAAAATCGGCCAGTTATTTCCCGGAGGCAGTTTTGTCTTAGAGCTAAAAAAGATAGGTTACAACTTAAACTATGGCAGGTGCTGCGGGCGTTGTTCGAAAATCTAGAAATGAAATGACACAGAATGGCGGCACTTGCTGCGAATTGACCAGAACTCCACGTGTTGGCATGTCTCTCAGATAACCCCTATATGATGCTCATTCTTGCAGTGTAATGACACACCATGAGAAAGAATATAGGACGCTACTGAGCCCAATATTAGTTGATTATCCTGTACGGTATCCATTCTGCAGTCTGCACCTCCCCTGAAAATCTTTGGCGGCGGAGGGGGGTATCCCCCACAGGTTGAGAACTTCTGACAATACCGAATACGTACCACATAGCATTGATACCAATTAATAGTATTAATATTTAGAGGTTATACATATGTCGATTGTTTTATTCATGTTCGTGTGTTTATGTACAATATTGTGCTAAATTTGTGATGTTTTCATCATTAGCCATGATCAATACACTCATGGATGAAGGCCTCCTCAATCTGTGTAATTAAAAATAACGTTCTAGATGTGTGTATATTACCAACTGTGACACTCGGATCAGAAAGAAGAACATTGACAATGGGAAAAAGTATAAGAATTGAGCAGTGCATGTTTGAAATTACACTGAGAGATAGGCTACATAATGTATGGATTAGAGAACATACCCACGTTAGGGATATAATATCAACTGTTCAGAAAAGTAAGTGTGTTTGGAGGTTGAGACTACTGAGAAAGTTGCAACCAAAGGAGGGAACGTGCCCAAGAGGACGTCCATGATGGAGATGGAGTGATAAAATCAGCTCATGTGGAAGTGTTAGATGGATTGTTCCATTGCAAGACTGTGAGATGGTGATTGCCTGGGAAAGCTTTAGTCCAGCAGTGGTGGGTAGATCATGATTGATGATGACCAAGTATCTCTTATGATTTATATGTACAAAGTGTTAAGGATTGTAGTGTTATGCGTTTACTTAGTAATAAGTAATGTCCTGTATTTACTTTGGAAGTAGTCACTTAATCCCAAGACTTTTTGTCATGAGGGTTCATCTAGGGATGTTCAGCTTATTTTTAGACAATTCAGAGTGTGGGAGAAAACTGGAGTGCCCAGAGAAAATAAAAATCGGCAAGTTCTATGAAGGAACACTCCTCTCTTCATCATATATCTCCTGCAGTAACCTCTCATATCCTTGAATACAGTAAATATTTTTCGATCGCATGAGTTCCCACTCCTGTGGGGTGTCTGGAGATGTGGTTGCATTTTGTAAATTATTTATATGGTGGGCACCACAGTGCCAAGATGTTAACTCCCTCTCCTTGTATATAGGAGGTCGTGGGTTCGATCCCGACCCTTGACACGTGCGTTTAGAGTATTTGGCTGCTATACATTTTCACGTAATAAGGCACTCCATTGAGCTATCATTTGTAACCAGGTCGTTTCTGAAAAATAGCTTTGGGGCCGTCCATAAATGATGTCACGCGATTTTGGACGATTTTTGACCCCCCCCCTCGTCACACGGCGTCACAAAAAGTCAGCCCCCCCCCATCAAATATGACGTCACAAAGCTCTGACCCCCCAAAAAATAAAACATGCTTCAAATCTCTTTAAACTATTGTCATTGTAGTGCGTATTTAATGTGGCACTGCATTCTGATTTTGTAGGAGAAAACATTGATTAAGAAGTATATTTAATTAAGTAGAACGTGTTGTCTATATTTATTTAAAGTTGCGGATTGTGATGTCATGTCACATTTCTCAACCCCCCCATGTCACATCGTCACAAATGTCTGACCCCCCCCCCACCACCTCTCGGTGCGTGACGTCATTTATGGACGGCCCCTATATGTCTCCGTTGGCCTTACCTGGTAAAAATATATATATACACAGCGTTCTATTTAACGAAGTTAATATCCAGTGATATCTTTTATAGGCATATGATTACCACAGCTATGGAGGTAATTAAGTTTCTGAGGTGATTATTTTCAGTATAAGATGTTTGAAATATTGATGTGTTATATAGTTGCAGTCATAGGACCTGTCTGCACCAACAAATGAATAACTTTTATTTTTTATATTTTAACGACCCTACACCACCATCATACTTCCAAAGTAAATACACTGCTGACACCTTTCAGTATACAAGTTCAGTTATGCTTGACTATTGAGTAACATAAATATTCCACAAGAGAGATTAAGTTTAAGAAACAGCTGTTTGATACCTTTATCATGTGTTTGGGATTGGATATAGTGTAGTCTTATCACTTAAATACCCGTTTTACACTGGCACATTAATTGTTTTTTTTTCTATTCAGAGCCGTGACTAAATTGACACAGTGTCTCACCAAACATCTGAATCCACCTTGCGGCCCAGCAGGGCCAGGGCTAATAACGCATCAATGACTTGTCACTGCGCATCTCGGTATCGCACATTACGTGTGGCGTCAGCATCATGGCCCTGCTTCTGCAGTCGAAAAATTACCTCCACCTCCTGACTTGTTATGGCTTGGCTTGGCACAGCCTTGGCGTGGCTCCGATGTACTAGTGGAAAAGGGTTAAACAAATTAAAAGCTTTTCCTTGCTCCACTGAGCAATGGGGTGGTATTCTTTTCCACTGGCAGATAAGGACCAGTGGTAAAATAAGTGCACCCCATGCCACTTTTCCACGGTAGGGACATTCAGTCCAATGAACAATGTTGATTGCTATAAAAGTGGCACTAGGTTTATAATCCCTGGATGGACGATGGGCCGAATTTTTTAAAGATGGTGTCCAAGAACCCATAGACAATTCCTATAGGTCAATAATGTGCATTGGCCAGTAATTATTTTTTTTTAAAGTTACAATATTATTGCAGCTTTTTTTCTCTCGTATAGTTAGCAGGGTGTGTTATTCTTGGACTGTAAAAATCTAACTGAAATTGCAGCCTAAGTATAAAGAGTTGGATGTTGGAGGCAAGGTTAATGTATTTCCATGGTGGTATAAAGGTCAGGGGTTTGATCCCGACCCTGATGCCTGCTGTATATTTGGAGTTTTCATGTTCTGATTGTGGTGGTGTGGATTTTTTCTCCAGGTCCTCCTGGTTTTTCCTCCACATTTAGAAAATGCGTTTAGATTATTTCGATTATTTGCTTGCTATCAATTTCCACACGATAAGCCAATTCGTTGAGCTATCATTTGTGGCCGAGTTGCTTCTGAAAAAGAAGCTAATAGCCTCAGTGGGTTTTACCTGGTAAAATAAAAAATAGTTTGTTCCTAAACTTTGCACTCCGATCGTGTTTTTATATTGTTTGTTGTAACTTTCTGATTCGCCCCTTATGGACATATGTGAAATAGTGTTATAGGTCATCAGATTCCTCCAGTATAATAATATACATTTTGCTTCTGATTTCACTTTATGGGTCCAAGACCTGCAGAGAAACACAACAACGCAACAAAACAAGAAGCTTCAGGCCTTCGAATATTTGGTGCATATTTGAGGTCGTTAGTAATTTAATGATTGGGACTTGGAAATTTTCACATGGAAATTCAGAGCAGGAAATAGGAAAGGATCATAAATTAAATCAAGAAGAGGAGGTTGTGATAGGTCCGAGCGCGTGTGCAGCGTCACCAAAACGAAATGTCCATTGAGAACTGGGCCTCATGACTCAAAAAGACAAGCCCTCACTGGTTTAGGCTTCACGTAGTGACAATCACAGGTGTGCCCTGACAGCAAGATTAGTTATGAGTGCGTCAATTCAATTTATTTTGCAATGATTACAGTTATAGCTTAATGTAACTGCTGGTCCTGGGCATGGTCACCTTCCGTTGCCTTATAATGTTGGCACAAGTGCTCAAAAGCCCTGGTAGTGAATGAAGGTAGCTATCAATTACTTTATGACAATATATAAAACGGGACAACAAAGTAGCATGTTTTTTCATGCATGCCAATGTATTAATATTTTGAGCTTTTTTTTTTTTTTAAATTGTCTCTTGATTTAACTTTTTTTACTGAATCAATTTTAAACTGCCGTATTCAGCTCCAGAGCCAATTCATCTTCAGTTCCAGAGGCAGAACAGACCATCGCCTCTGATCATTTCGATCACTTTTGCACTTTATTCTTGGCAATGTGATCTCCCAATAGTGCCATTAGTTGCACACTGAAATGTGACCAGTGTAATAATCCAGCTTGTAAATCAGCATTGTTTGAAGTACTCTATAGTGTACGAGATATATAAACAGTTATCATCAGCCTTTGCCTATCCACTGCTGAATGAAGACCATCTGTGCCGTCTCCTCCTTCCCTCATGGTTCTGCAAAGCAACAATACATCTCACTCCTGCACATGAGCTGACCTCATGGCTCCATCTCCAGAACATTTTGATTTGCCTATATATATGCAATACAGTTGTTTTGAGGTTTTTTTCTCGATTCCTCTACTTTTATATCCATAATAGAGTTTTTTTGGGTTAGATCGTGTAAATATAAATGTGTCGTTAAACCGGCCACCACCCGACACAGCCAATTAGTAAGGTTTGTCACGTAAACAAAGCATGCCAATTCATTACTCGTACCGGTGTGTTGGAGGGAGTACTTTTATATCACATCATATTAACACTTTTGTACTTTTATATCGCATCATTTAAGTAAATTACGAATTATTATAACCAGGTGAGAGCTCATTGCTAACCCAAATGGAGCAGAGCTCGGGATAACGTTTTTTTTTCCATATTTTCCCCTTTTAGAATATGAAATAATTTCCCCTGATGCTGCACTTCTGCCATCACCATTAATCCGTGACTGGAACCGAGTGTTAAAATGGGACGCCGTGTAATTTTGTAAGCGTTTGTATTAGCTTAAACACATACCATATGCACGTGCGTGTGCTCTCCTTTTCAAAGGTCCCTTCGTGTTTTGGCGTCACATTTTTGGTCGTAACATCCGCCTCGCAATTGGAAGGGAAAAAAACCGAAATGTCACTTTTACATTTTCGTCTCCGCTGGGGAATTTTTTTTCTGGGCACCCAAGTCACAAGAATCACAACCAACATCACACGCATGACGAAAAAAAACCACTTCCCTTTCCAATATCCCTTCCTGTTTAAGGGGCAGTTTAATATTAGCTCACATCCGTACAGTTTAAAATTTGAAAGCGTTTGTGTAAAAAAAAAAGTTGTTTGCCTTTTCCAGCTTCACCAATTTTCCACTCACGGTATTGTTTTATCTGCATTATTTCATATTGTCATTTAAGTGAAAAAAGATCTCTGGTTTATTTGAAAGAATTATGATTCTGTAAACAAGGAAGGATGACACCTATGGTGTATTTGAAACGTACTGCATTTACTGCAAAAAGAGTGTATTCTAATTGTCCCTTGATTAAATGAGAGCCATGCAAGATAAATTAATTCACTTGCAAGGGAGATCTAAGTGTCTGGGTAAAAATGGAATCGTATACTTTCTACATTGTTATGTATTTGGAGTGTTTAAGTTAAATATCCGGGCTTTGACAGTGATAATTGACCTTGACCTGCACATGTTGTTAAAGGCTCTTTAGTAATCACTTCAGAGCAAACTCAACGCGTCGGTAAACCCACAAAATGCAATTTGCCCAAAAGTATATGCTTAGCTAATAAAAGATTAACTTATCCTCGCACTTCTCACTCTTTTTTTAGTTGCTAAAAATGTAACAGGTTTTTTTTGTACGGAAATATTCAAGTGAACCGTTTGAAATAACACTTGTTTATTCCTTTTCACGAGGGGGAAAAAATAACCAAAGAAACCACAAAAAACGTTCACGAAATGTCAAATGGCACGGCTAAGCCATGCATGCTACAATATAGTGCACAGCCAGAAATGGCTTTGAAATTCCCAGTGTGATTCAGCACTTGTAGGTGTGATTATTATTAACCACGCCACGTTTAAAATATGAAACCGTTCTGTGTGACTCACGCTCGCAGTGTTTGGAAACATTCGACAAAAACAGTTTTTTTGTGAACGCGTTGTTTAATCAACGCTTTGTACATTAGGACATACCTATATAGTGCAATAAAATTGGGTCATTTACCACGTGTACAGTAATTTAAGAAATACACAATGTTGGGCATGAAGAGAAGTTTAACATTTCAAGATTAAAACCAATTTAACTGACCTGATTGTAGGCTTCTGTAGGAGCCCATTATTTTCACGTAATAAGCTAATGGCAGGTGCATCTTGTAGTGATTGCTGTATACAGCCAAGCCGGTCGAACCAGTGATGGCCCTGTTCAAGTAAGTTTGGAGTTTTCCCTCCATTAGTGGCTACAGCTGTTAGTCGAAATTCCACATTCTGATCGTGGGGGGGTGGGGGGCAGTTTCTCCATTGGATAAAATGGGGGTGCCAGGTTTTCTATAGGATAGCCAGGCTTATTTGCACGAACTGGTTACTCATTTTAACAACCTCTAAGGGATGATGGGTTGAGTTGACACCTCCCCCTCTCGTTGGGTTTGAACTTGCGAGTTCCTCTTACACAGTGCCATCCAGTGCCAACCCAGTGCGATATCTTCCTCGCCTGGTATGCAGGAGGCCAGGGGTTCGATCCAGACCCTGATGCCTGCATATTTGAAGTTTTCATGTTCTCCCCATGGCCGTGTGGATTTTTTTCTCCGAGTTCTCCGGGTTTTCCCTTGACATTTAAAAACATGCATTTAGATTATTTGGCTGCTATAAATTTCCACATGATACGCCACTTCGTTGAGCTATCATTTGTGGCCAGGTCGCTTCTGGAAAATAAGCTAATAGTGGGTTTTACCTGGTAAAATAAGAATCGTTTATTGTAATAAAAGAAAATGTGATTTGCTTACCTTTTCTATACTTTGCACTCCGATCGTGTTTTTGTATTGTTTGTTGTTGTAACTTTCTGACCCGCCCCTACTGGACATCCTCCAGTATAAATAAAGATTCTAATTCTGTTATCTGTGGCACAACGATTAGGGCACTGCGTTTTTCCTGATGTGACCGGAGTTCGATTCCTAGCCATGGCTAAAATCATTGGCAAGCGATCCTTCTCCCCCCCTCCTTCTCAACATCTCGTCCTGATCACCATGGTGAAGTGTGATTTTACAACCCCCACGATTGGCACAACTTCCAGAGGATTCATCCAGCAGTGAATTAGTAAAGGGCCATAACTTATTATTTTTACTTGTATAGAAATTGTCATTTAAAGTTCGTCATGCTCTTTGGTGTTCATCATAGTCCATTGTATTTGTGATTTAAAGAGATTGTTTTCCATGGAACCGTAAACCTTGTTGATTTTGGTAATATTTATCCGGACTATATTGTTCCATCAAATTAATAGGCCTCTGTTTGAGGCTTATGATAAGTGTCGGGAAAGAAGGATTGTACATAGAGACGCCTCTACTTACGAACGAGTTAGGTTCCAGAGGTCTGTTCATAAGTCGAATTGTTCGTAAGTCCAACTTTACTCTTGTCGATTCCAAACATGTTGTGCAGCATGTACACTTCACTGGTTCTTCACATTCTGCAGATGTAGATGCCACCACCGCCATCCATTGCGCGGCGTTTGAACAAACGACTCGGTCCGAACAGGCTTGTTCATATCTCTGAATGTTTGTAAGTCGAGTGTTCGTAAGTAGAGGAGTTTCTGTACTAATTTGTTCCGGCCTTCTAAATTTGGTTGAACATAGTATGGATTAGACGAAAGAGTTTGTCTGGTAGAAACAGCCTTCATGTGGTTGGCAGAATGAAGGAGTGAAGTTCGTGGGAACAGTAACCATGGTATGGTAGTAGCGATAGAAGAGTGATAGAGAGGCGATCGACCACCAGTGTAAATACTGTAAACTAAATCTAAACCATAAAATTGTTTATTGGTGGCTGCTCTGATGCCCTATTCGTGTAGCGTAAGAGAATGGATCCCCATAACTCTCGTGTGAAAACTTAATTTCATTGGAATTTCTTCGTTCTATTACCTCATTCTTTCAAGAATTAGCTCATAGGTGTTCACTTGCGCTGTCAGTGTCATGCGTGTTTTTTGTCGGGATTTAAGGTCACATTTTCTCAGTTTAAAAAAGGGAATGACCAAAGAAGACTAAAGTGAAACCACAAACTTTTTCGTGAACAGCTGTTCACGGTGTTCGTTGCCCATTTAGGAATTTGCAGAAGTGCTCATAACCTTTAGCCGTAATTTTATTATTTATGACAGAAATGTTATTGGGAAGTTGATATCAACATTGAAAACTGACAGTTCTGGCAGTCAATGGTTAAATATAATAATTCTGCATAATAAAGGTTTTTGAGTTAGATCGCGTTTATTTATAAATGTGTCGTAACCCTCCACCACCCGACACGGCCAATCAGCAAAAAAAGTGTCACGTTGACAAAAGACAAATAATTCACTACTTCAGCCCACCGGTGTGTTGAAGAGTTAATCCACATTTACAGTTTGAGTACGACGTTTCGCTGGTAAATACATCCAGCATCATCGGGCAATTCGCCAGAATGGTAAAGCCCTCGCTTGCTCCCGGTTTTTGGTCGCGAAAGCCTACGTGTTAAACATAATAATTCTGCTTTGCTTTCTATGGTGGAGATTTAGTAATGTATCCCTTTTGGCGGTTCCGCATTTCTTCACAGTAAGGACAAGCTTTTGGAGAGCAGAGGCTCAGAGGTTAGCGCACTTTGCGACAAGATCAGTGACCCGAGTTCGATTCCCACTCACGGCCAACACCAGCGACGTTTATCTGAACCGGTCCTGGGCCTCCCCTAGGTCGACTCAGGATCTAATGAGTACCTGGTGTTGTGTGTAAACATTGCCTTTCGGGAGACAAAGGCGGCCGGTGTGGTGCTGGCCACCCACCTCCACGTGTGTCATGCCGGCCTTCATAGGTGCCCGCTAACTGCACTTGCCCCAAAGGTCTGTTAAGGCTATATGGAGGGGGGGGGGTATCTGTCTTTGTGTGCTTTTGTGCAATGTTGCTGTTCATGACTGAAGATTTGAAGATAATATAAAGGTGGGATCGGTTGAGTTTAGTGTAAAGCGGTTGTTTTTGTATTATGAGGTTCTCAACTGTTGTCTTGACTAAGTAGTGAACCTGTACGTGATACTTCATTGAAAACCCAACAATAATTGTGCCCGTCATAATATCAGTCACGTACCTCACTTAACCAGGTGAAGACCCATTGAGACATGCGGTCGGATTGATGTATTGTACCTCTCTGCCAAGATTCAGTAGAAAATGGCCAAATTGCTGCAATGTGCTATGGAATAGGTGGATTCTGCCAATATGAATTAGTCCATTCTCTCATTTAATAGAAATAGGAAATGAAGATACAATACGTGGGTTTAAACAATTGTAACAATTACACATTGCATACAAGTGAAGTCATGAATAGAAAGATGTAGTTTACATTTTGCTATGAATACCTGTGTGGTGTAATTGCAGTTGACTTG
Organism: Petromyzon marinus; assembly: GCF_048934315.1. Lineage (NCBI taxonomy): Eukaryota > Metazoa > Chordata > Hyperoartia > Petromyzontiformes > Petromyzontidae > Petromyzon > Petromyzon marinus. The sequence continues at coordinate 11,221,972 of NC_133677.1, forward strand.
TAATAGTTTTTTACATAATTTAGAAACAAAGTTTTTGCACGTATATATTTAAAACAATCCTGTCATCATCATTGGTAAGCAACTGGTAATCGTTAACTGTCTAATCATATATATTTTTTCCCGCAATTGTCTTTGCACTCGTCCATTGATAATTGTACACATTTTTAAAAGGGTCGTTTTATATTCGCATGTTAACAAGAAGTGCAATTTTAATAAAAAGTGCCATGCAGTTCGTTACTGGAGAAATTTGAGTGCTATATATACTTGCACGAGGGTGACTCATTTGATTCAATTCCATGTGACTGGCAAATGTCAATTAATGGTGAAAATACCAGATAAATTGAACCACAAATGTATACGTGTGAACTATTTCCATAATTTTTATTTTGCTCATTTAATGTCTTGATTTGTGCCCAAGTCGCATATCTTAGTGTTATACAGTGACCAAATCAGTGGGTTTGTCATATGCATTTGTAAGTTCACATGAACCGCTCATGAACTCTTCTGCAAGCAGAGATATTGTATTTGTATTCTTAACAATAAATTATATAAGAAGCGGAAAAGGTCAATTCCACTGTAGCCCACTCTGTAGGTCCCTTGTTATTGCTTTAAAGCGTCGTTATTCACGGGAGAAACTGCTACCCGAGGATCACAAGAACAACGGGTCGTGTGTTAGAATTAAGGCTGAGCCATTCTCCTAACTAGATGCGGATGATCACACACCGCTCGAGATTGAGTATTCCATTATGTGATCGACTATAAGCTGACAGCCAGTGGCTTGACTCAACTAAACTCATTTGCAGCTGCCTCTCTATTAACCCCAATCCAATGTCAATAGTGCTCGTGAAAAATTCAATGTCTAAATGCACAACCTATTTGGATCATCTGTATAAAACAGCAAGTGATTGTGGTTATCTATGCTAAGGTTAGGAAGCTCAATAAAGTCATTTATCTATTTTAAGTATGTCCTTAAATTACTTTGGCGATGCTGCACCCTCCCCTCTCCCCCATGACTCCTTTGGTATTTTCCATAATAGATGTTTTTTGGGGTGCAGATCGCATAAATACAGGATGCTTCAAAAAAATGTTAACACTTCCGAGAATTTGCTACAATACCACAATCAATGTGCCTCCGGGCTCAGAAAACCACCCGGAGAAGATTCCAGGCATGTGTTAACAATGATGGCGAACAAGTGAAGACTCTTTGACTTTTTGAAGCTAATAACATACATTTGTTATCATGTTACAGTGTATTATCTGTTCTTTTCCCTTTAAAAACGATAGTTCTACTTAAGTGGTTACATTTTTTGAAGCACCCTTTATGAATGTTAAACCCGCCACCACCTGACATAATCACTGGGTAAGATTTGTCACGTAAACAAAACATGCCAATTCGTTACTAGTTCAGCACACCGGTCCTGTGGAGAGTAAGCACCAACTTACTTGAATTGTGAATGTCGTGAGTTTTAACGACACATTGATATTGGTCACGAAAGCCTTCGTGTTTTAACACGGTGTTTGTTTGCGTAATTTTTTTTTACCATTCCTGATAAGTATTCACTGCTAAATGGGACTTCTAACACATGTGCGTTGTTGCCTGAGCAGCGTGCATTGAGTTCCCGCTGCAGTGCGCATGCCCATGGCTCTTTGCTCCCCTTTGGTCATCCCCTCGTCTGTGTTTCCCTTTTCTGTGCACATCGGTGTGGATCGGTAATGCCCCCAGCAGTGATTCTATCTTGCATGCAACTATGTTAACATATTTATTACTTGAAATGCTGTAAGAAAATTTTCAAATAAAATGTAAACTGATGACTATTTTAGCCAATATCAATTTCATCACTGTTGGTAAAAGCCCATCGTTTGCATCATTGACGATGTTCTTTGGCTGGAGGCATTTTAAGTGTGGTGTGTTATTGACTTAACATTCTAATAAATACTGCCAGCTTCGTTCCAGCATTTTTGCACAATATAAAACTTTGTATATATTTTTTTTGCAGAACATTGATTACATTTTTATTCTTTAAATGCAGGAACCCATTTAAGGCCCAAGAACCCAAAAGGCCTGTCGTGTCAAAAACTGTAAGTACCTCGACATTTTATGCATTTTCTGTTGCATTTTCCCCTTGTATGTATGTACATTGAACTTGTTTAGCATCGTACGTAGCTAACCGTGCTAAATTGGAGGTGCGGGGGGGAAGGGCAGCAAACTGAACAACAAAAGCACACGTCTCTATTGTTCACACGATTTGCTTTACTTAAGCTTGTGTTAGCCATTTGACTGGCCGAGATACATTACGGTGCTATACATTAAATAATATAACGCTTTTAAATTGTCTTAACAACACGTGGCGTCAAGTACATTGCATAAGTAACTCGTAGCAGCCACTTTAGGTGCAAGCCTTGGCTTATTGGAGCCTTCGCCCGACCTCGGATTGCTTGGTACCTTTCGGCTGAAAAAGGTGCACGCCATTTGCTCTGCTAAGTGAATCCAGATGTGTGCACGTTTACGCGTCCGTGTGCCAGCACCAACTTACAAGAGCGTCTGAAGAGCCCTTCCAAGTGGCACAGGTGTTGTTAGCCTCAGAATTTACACTTTAAAAAGAGCTTTGGAGTGTGCAGTTTCTTGGCAGCATCTGTGAAGTTTTGCAATGGGTGTTTTTTTTTTGTATTCAAAGCATTGCAACCCACCTGACCTGTGCGTAATGTAGAGAAACAGCTTGGCTTTTGCATCCTTCTGAACTATGTAAATTACTTTTGGAGCTACGTGCTGACATTTAAGCACAGGTTATGCAATGGCCCTTGCGTCTGCTGGGTGCAACTCAAATAGATTTCTTTTTTTTTTTACAAGAGCCCCGGTAAAAGGCACGAACCGTAATAAGGGAGGGGTGGGGTTCCAGAAATTCTGCGAACTGAAGTCTGAACTCGGTGCTCTTGGGGTCTGGGAAGGGGAGAAGATTGGGCTCACTGCCCCACTCATGTAGTAGGGACTGCGAGCAGTGGGAGTGTGCGGGGTTTATATGGGCAAGGGAAGAGGAACACAATTGAATGGAAAAAGGGGTGGTGGTGGGGGGAGGATGCACATTACAAAATCTTCCAAGTAAAATAACCTACACGCGCCGAGTGAACGTATCGTCGGTATAAGTCCCGCAGAGCAGTTATTCAACTCCTGTCTATCCCCGGGGTGGGATACCCCACACGCCCGTTCATTCCCCCCGACATCCATGCATGCGCACCTTATGTTTGGCTCTGTAGGAGATTCACCTCGCCGCTGTGATGTTAAATACCACGCCTGGTATGCAGGAGTTCGTGGGTTCGATCTCAACCCTGACGCCTGTATATTTGGAGTTTGCATGTTCTCCCCGTGGTTGTGTTGATTTTTCTCCGGGTCCTCCAGTTTTTTCCTCCACATGTAGAAACATGCATTTAGATTATTTAGGCTATTTTGTTATTATAAATGTCCAAATGATGAGCCACTTTGTTGCGCTATTATTTGTGTCCAGGTCGCTTTTGAAAAATAAGTTAATAGCTCAGTGGGCTTTGTCTGGTAGGATGGGGATGGTTCAGTTGTTTGTGTTTGGGTGCTTTGTTTTATCTTTCTTGTACTTTGCACTGCTATCATGTTTTTGTAGTGTTTGTTTTTGGAACCCGTACCCCTACTGGAGACATCTGTGAAAAAGAGATGTTTAGCTCCGGATTCCTCCAGTATACATCTATATTCTGGTTCTGAGCGACATCATCGCACATAACGCATGATGACGTCACTGCCGTGCCTTGCACTTGGGTGAGCGGCAGCCAGCCAGACAGGAATCCATCCAGGTTATCCATCCAGAATGTTTTTTTTTTCTCCTACAGTATGAAACCTGTGGAAATACTATAACAGTGTATGAGCAAGGTTACCGGTTACAACTCTGAAGCAAGAAAAATATTACACACAACACTATTGTGCATCAAGCGATACTTAAAAACAATCTTATTCAAATTAACAAAGTACAATACAACTTCCTAACTACAAACAACCATTTATTGAAATTAAAACATGTGCAACTGCAAAAAAGAAATGTAATACTGGAATCAAATTTAAATGAAAACTATTTGTAGTTGGTGCTGTAATTGCATGCACTTAAGCTTCCGAAATGTTTACGTTCATATTTGCAGTCATTGATTCAAACTGTGAAATGTGATTTGATCATGATGGGAACGATTATAATTGAGGCATTACACCTATGCTGTTTGTGTTGGTAATTATTTTGTATTTACTTTTTGGGGCTTGACAGATGGCTTTTGAGATAAGCCTCAGATTGCCAGGGTTTGCTTATGGCATGAACAACCCTTTTAACTACAGTTTTACTCCCTTGCCCTAAATGGATGTACAATCGTTAGGATTTAATTATTGCCCATTTCTACATCCAATCAGTGATATTGATCGACTTTGATTCTCTTTTTATCTTCTTCCCTTATTTTAACTCTTATTCTATACAATTTCACTGTCTTATTTCTAAAAACAAAATCACTACTAATTGATACGGTTTATGTCTGGACTTGGCCATTAATTTAACCAGGCGTGTGTGGGTATTTCTAAATACCCGTAGCGTCGTAGTTGTACGACCGGTTTCAAGACGCAAAGCTAAGACGCGCGCTCATCTCCGTCACTTCCTACAGATGATGTAAATTCACATCACGGTGGAGAACTAATCCAAAGGAGACACCACAAACCTACTTCAATAGGTGTGCCTTCAATACGCCTCTCACAACAGCCACAAGACAGCACCTCTCTTAACTCTAAACCTGAAATTAACTTTTCATTGTATCATTAAATCTATTCTTTCTAATTCCTCCCCTAGTTGCCTTGAAGCCTCTAATTACATTTCACGGAATTGCGCTTGCTCTTGTCAGGTTCTGGAAGCTAAGCAGGCGTGGAGACTGGGTAGGGCTTGGATTGTTTGCTACCTTTCATAAGAAGGCATTGCAGTCAGCTGCGGAGATATGTTGTCAGCAGAGATCTGCTCCTTGTGCCTTTATTGCTTTCAGCAGAGGAACAGTGCAGCAGAAATCAGTGTCACACTCGACTGTGCTCCAACGTCTATGCTTCCTGCCTTCACAAACCCGCACTAAGCAGCGTGATGAAATACGGTAAAATATTCCCGACAACCTGCACAGAGTGGAGAGGCACTCATTTAGCAGTAGCGTATCAAAAACGGGCTGTATGTGTTGATTCGAATCTAACACTGGCAGATGACTGAGCGACGCAACTGACATTTGTGGAGTGAGCGTCTGTATTGCAGCAGTACCACCTTAATGTTGCTGCTGAATTTCTGGCTTCTGTCCATTTAAAATAAGTCAGCACTCGTGTATGACAGCGTTTCTCCAGCACACTTTCGGGCAAGTTCCTGGTGGTGACTTGTACTTGCTTGCAATTCTTTGGCAATACAGCAGCAGCAGTGGTCATGGCCCGGGTAGGCCTTACCTGGTAAAATAAACAATAGTTTAATAAATTGGAAGGAGTAGAAGCAACAGTGAATTTGCAATCCCACCCGATTGTACAGGCTGCGTGCAGCCAGATGGCAAGAAGCCAGCCACCCTGTTATCGCGTGTGGGACGAACAATTTGCCTTTTGTCCCACCTTTTCAAGTGGCCTGATATATGCCTGTATTGACCCGTTTTTTTGTACATTCGTGTAATACAACTTTTTTTTTATTGGCAATGGCCGTGAGTCACATTGCTGTAGTGTGATATGCAGGATGTTAAGTGTATACGGATAAAAACAGGCATGGGAATATTTTCAGTTGCCAGCACTGGAGCTTGATGTGAGCTTATTCTCTAACCTATATATTTGCACTGCCGAGTTAAATATTAAGCTACGAGTTGTGATTAACACTGCTTGCTTGTATTCGTTTAAATTACATACGTATGTCAAGTCAAAGTGTCTCCCTGATAAACTGCTCAATGCGCAGCGCTAATCTCTGCTGGGAGTAAAACATATTAAGTTCCAATTGTAGGTAGCAGTCTCTCTCCATATGACAATAGCTGGTAACTTTTCACCAAGTGCTATTCAACTTATTGACCCTGGTTGGATAATCAGCCTAATTGCATTTAAGACTGTTTTACAGTATAATTGTAATTTACAGCCCTTTATCATTCCACTGCTGGATGGCAGAATTACTTTTCCTTTCAGTCATGTTTGGTTTTTGACCATACTTCACCTTGCTGGTCAGTGCGGGTTGGTGGAGGGGTTCCCCAGGACCAGTTTAGATATCACTCACCGTTGATGTTTGCCGTGGTTGGCAATCGAACTCCGGATGCCGGGTTCATTCTGCAATTAACTAAGCACTGCACAATAGTTATACGCCTTATAATGCTTTAGAAATCCAAATGTTATTTACGTGACCATGGACTCGCAACCTTTCACAGCATAACGCAGCTGGATAAACACATGTGGTAGGCACCGATTCACACATTCATGTGGCGTACAATACTGCGTGTAGACATGTTTATTAAATACAATTTGCGAGTAATGCAACATTAACATTGAAGGGGGTGCTAAAAGAGGGTAGTGTTATGCCAAGTTGTACATTGGTGTTTGTGTGTACAACGTGGAGACATGGTTGAGTGCTCTTCTTGTTAGGACCTTGATGACATCGGGGATGTAATTGTTCATCGCTCAGCCATGGCCAAAGGGTGGAGCTGGCAGTACTACCAGCCAAGTGGGACGCAGTTCCAAACTGGTGGCAGCAAAGGAAAGGAGTGGCTCTGAACACATTGTATATTGTCTGTTATCACACCATCAGCAGTGAAATTTAACTTAATGCTTGTAAACAGCCGTAATTCCGTGTCTGGGCGACCACAGTGTCAAATGACCTGTGAATGTTTAGTCACAATGGTGTCGGTGTGCCATTGCTTGCACCCGCAACTCCGATTAGGCACCATTGGCTACGTAAGATGTGAAAGGGGTTCAGTGTACATGCATACATACAATTGCTTTCTGCAACTGTTACCTGGGCATGCCACTTTGTAGACAATATAATGGCATACTCTTTGGTTTTTTCGGTAAAGTCACGTACCTACAATGAGGGAAAAAAAGTATTTGATCCCCTGCTGATTTTGTACGTTTGCCCACTGACAAAGAAATTATCAGTCTATAATTTTAATGGTAGGTTTATTTGAACAGTGAGAGACAGAATAACAACAAAATCCAGAAAAACGCATGTCAAAAATGTTATAAATTAATTTGCATTTTAATGAGGGAAATAAGTATTTGACCCCTCTGCAAAAAATGACTTAGTACTTGGTGGCAAAACCCTTGTTGGCAATCACAGAGGTCAGACGTTTCTTGTAGTTGGCCAGCAGGTTTGCACACATCTCAGGAGGGATTTTGTCCCACTCCTCTTTGCAGATCTTCTCCAAGTCCTTAAGGATTCGAGGCTGACGTTTGGCAACTCGAACCTTCAGCTCCCTCCACAGATTTTCTATGGTATTAAGGTCTGGAGACTGGCTCGGCCACTCCAGGACCTTAATGTGCTTCTTCTTGAGCCACTCCTTTGTTGCCTTGGCCGTGTGTTTTGGGTCATTGTCATGCTGGAATACCCATCCACGACCCATTTTCAATGCCCTGGCTGAGGGAAGGAGGTTCTCACCCAAGATTTGACGGTACATGGCCCCGTCCATCGTCCCTTTGATGCGGTGAAGTTATCCTGTCCCCTTAGCAGAAAAACACCCCCAAAGCATAATGTTTCCACCTCCATGTTTGACGGTGGGGATGGTGTTCTTGGGGTCATAGGCAGCATTCCTCCTCCAAACACGGCGAGTTGAGTTGATGCCAAAGAGCTCCATTTTGGTGTCATCTGACCACAACACTTTCACCCAGTTGTCCTCTGAATCATTCAGATATTCATTGGCAAACTTCAGACGGGCATGTATATGTGCTTTCTTGAGCAGGGGGACCTTGCAGGCGCTGCAGGATTTCAGTCCTTCATGGCGTAGTGTGTTACCAATTGTTTTCTTGATCACTATGGTCCCAGCTGCCTTGAGATCATTGACAAGATCCTCCCGTGTAGTTCTGGTCTGATTCCTCACCGTTCTCATGATCATTGCAACTCCACCAGGTGAGATCTTGCATGGAGCCCCAGGCCGAGGGAGATTGACAGTTCTTTTGTGTTTCTTCCATTTGCGAATAATCGCACCAACTGTTGTCACCTCACCAAGCTGCTTGGCAATGGTCTTGTAGCCCATTCCAGCATTGTGTAGGTCTACAATCGTGTCCCTGACATCCTTGGAGAGCTCTTTGGTCTTGGCCATGGTGGAGAGTTTGGAATCTGATTGATGGATTGCTTCTGTGGACAGGTGTCTTTTATACAGGTAACAAGCTGAGATTAGGAGCACTCCCTTTAAGAGTGTGCTCCTAATCTTAGCTCGTTACCTGTATAAAAGACACCTGGGAGCCAGAAATCTTTCTGATTGAGAGGGGGTCAAATACTAATCCCTCATTAAAATGCAAATCAATTTCTAACATTTTTGACATGTGTTTTTCTGGATGTTTGTTGTTGTTATTCTGTCTCTCGCTATTCAAATAAACCTACCATTAGAATTATAGACTGATCATTTTTTTTGTCAGTGGGCAAACGTACAAAATCAGCAGGGGATCAAATACTTTTTTCCCTCACTGTATGAAGGTCGGAACGGCACACGAAGGGGGTGGGGGGCCAGCACCACGCCTGGCCACCTTTGTCTCCCCAGTGGCGATGTTTACACACTGCACCAGGTACTCATTTCAGGCTGAGTCGACCTAGGAGAAGCCCAGGACCGGTTCAGATCTTCGTTACCAACGTTGGCCAGAGCAGGAATCGAGCTCGGGCCGCCGGGTTCGTAGCGCAGCGCGCTCAGCGCTGCTCTCCCGCTCCCCGCATACAGCGCAACCACCACTAAGCCACGCAGCACAACCGCTAAGACCTACACAGCGGCACAGCCAGTGCCCAGCTGTCACGGCGGCATCGGAAGTAAAGAGGCGTGGTAATTGCGTCGGCGGAGTCGTTGACCTGTGGGGGAGCGGCGCGCCTCGCATGTGCCCCTCCTGCTCCCGTCCTGCCCTCGGGCAAGCGGACGTGCCTCGTCGTTCGCGCGCCTCGCATTCCCTGCTCCGTGGAAACAAAAGCTCATACCTGCGCACCCCAAGCTCGTTTTGTAATTTAAGTAACACCCGGGGAATAATGTGCATGGTGCTGTCAAAAATTGTCTCTCCTGCTCTCGAGCGATCAAGGGACAAGTGTTCATCTCTGTCAGTAGTTCTGAGCCAGTAGAGCAGGGGTGGGGAACCTTTTTTCTGCCAAGCGCCATTTGGATATTTATAACATCATTCGTGGGCCATACAAAATCATCAACTTCAAAATGCGCCTGTTATATTTGGTCAAACATTTAATTAACTCGCCCCTAATGTGATGGCTGGAACTGCTTCTCTTTGGTGAGGCGTGTGGTGATGTTAGCTGGTATTGATGATGTTGCTACTCGCAACTGCTTTCCCAGGTTTGCTCTCCTAGATTTGTTGAATTTCGAGTCCCGCCTGCGGTTGCCTCGGCAGGGCCAGACGAAATGATTTCGCGGGCCTCATACGGCCCGCGGGCCGGACGTTCCCCACCCCTGCAGTAGAGAAAAGTGCACACTTTCTCGATGTTACTTGTTTTATTGATACCAGAGGGGTGATTAACGGAGTTGCGTCCTGTCTGGAATTTGAGCTCAAGTTCTGGGTTGCTAAATGTTTCTCATCCCGGCACCACCCTGTGGAATATCCACAAGTTGCTTTTGGTTAAAAAAAAAAACATTCTCAATCGTAATTTAAACTACATTTAAGGTCCTGCACCATTTCCTCAGTGCAATCCTTGTAAACAACAACAACGAGGTATACCATTTTAAATCGGACTTGCAGTTGGACCTTACTTTAATATTCAACGTCAACTTTTCTTTCCGTACTAAATGTACAGACACAAAAAAACTACAGTCATTTAAACATGGTTGGTTTCGCTTGGAATGCCTCGTGATAGCAGAGAGAGGAGGCGGGTGCTGTATTGCATCACAAGGTGAGGCTGCTGCTGCTTGGAAAATGGCTCTAGGGGCTGTGGGAAATCCCTTTTGTGTAAAATAGGTTTTCAATGTTTGCAACTTGACTCATTTAAAATGCGGTGTGTAATCCAGTGGTAAATAATAGATCGGCACCATCAACAATTCCAAGGTGTTTTCAGGTTAAGACCCATGTGTATTCATTTACCGAAGAGGATTTCACGATTTCCCCCTCATTGTTTTAAAGTACACTACATTATGAATTGTAAAATGATATGTGAATCTTTAGAAACAATTGGGTAACGTTGGGTATGCATTCAGCTATTGGATCGTAATTTAATCACCTTGGAGTTGTCCTTTTAATTGTATGCCAATGTTTAATGTTGAAAGGGAAAGTGCTATGGATAATGAGTGCCTGAGTTTGCGCATTATCCAGAAAACGTAATGTTTTAGCAAATCATCTGCAATGAGCAGGAGTGTGGTGATATTTGGCAGCTACCTAACATACCTACTACAATCAGTACTCGTGAACTTAATGTGAAAACTATATTAATGGCAGTGTATCGGCAACGGCAAACTATTCATAGTATCAAGCAAGTGTCGGGTAGTTGCTCCCTTTTCATTTGTGGCCTTGCACTAATGGCATATTTTCTATGGCAGAGGGCATTCTCTGTAAATGACAACCGTTTTTTTTCCTACAAAGCGCCCCCTATTGTGTTGACCCCAGAGAGGTAACAGACAAGTCCATTTCCACAACTGGGAATTTAACTAAAAAAACATTCCGATTATCAGTTGAGCACTGTGCCACAGTGGCACGGGTTGAATATTCGGCAGTGGAAGAAAAACATTTAAAGTCCTGACTCGGCATGCTGTAGTTAGTGATGTCACTGTAACGACATATTAAAAAATACAAGGGTGATGTTCATTTGATGTCACTCGAGCGCTGTTGACATTATCTTGAACAAAAAAAGTCCTCATTAACGGGGCTTCAAAGGTGTATTGGACAGTGTGGGACACAGTCTATGTCCGTGTATTTTTTAAAAAATAAGCTTACATCATGTGCCGCGTCACGTCATCTTGTTTCTGATGTCTATCTTATCAGAACTAAAACTCATCGCCTCTCTATTTAACACTGCCTTATACCATCATCATCAGCCTTTTATCCACTGCTGGATGAAGGCCTCCCCCCCCCCACTGCCGTCGCAGTCGTCGCTCTCGGTCTCACGGCAGTCCCCACGATTCATTTCGCTCCTTCGCATAAGCTAGATACTGCCATAAACATCATCGCCAACATGATCACCAGTCGCTTGCCCCTGGTTGGAGCATGAACAGTAACCCCCCCAAGGCAATGCCAGGGCCACCCTATCCTGGTGGAGCACGCAAGGCTCCGGCGCGATCGGCCGAGGTGTCCGCCCTGGAAATTTTTTCCAAAGAGGCGAAGTCTCCAGGTTTACTGCCTTTGCAAGCTAAGATTTGAGCCATTGACAGGAGGAAGACAGCAGAGAGATGTATCCGGATGAGATGGAGGAGACGCAAACGAGGAAGTGTGTCTGCAATAAGTACGAGAGGAGAGATGTGTTCACAGAAGAAAAAGAGAGATGTGTGGAGTAGGTGGATACTGGACTCTCCATACCGTCAGCTGTTGTTTCTCTGAAGGATGAATACCCACCCGCACTCTCCATGCCAGCTCCGGTACGTCACGTCACATGACTGCTGGACAAACTAAGTAACTAAATTATATCACACAGTTGTGTTAAACAATTAAGTTAATAGACTAAACGCATAATTGATTTTTGTAGTAAGCCCATACTAGCCCACGCCAAAAAACATACATTTTAATCATAATATTGGCTGCGAAACCTATGCGTTAAATTCCACGACATGCATTTAATTTGTTTTCAGTACTCTTATAATGATTAGCTTTTATGTTTATAGGACTCTTTTGATTCCCTCTATTTTTTCCTGAATTTGGGGCCCCTTAATTATGCTTGGATCCTTAAGCTTTTGCTTGTTTTGCTTATCCACGACTGGTACCATACCTACCCACCATAGGCATACAATTGGAGATGAACACTGGCCAGTACTCACTTGAGTGTAACGTCCACCATTCTTGGATTAATCCTCATTTACAATTTACGTAATTTGTAATTGACTTTATCCAGGCCAAAAGATTAAACTAGTATTCCGTGTAAGTATTCCTTAGAAAAGACGTTCACCAATGTTCTATATTTTGCAGCATTAAAAAAAAAGTATTACATGATCTATTCTAGTGCCATGTGCATTTTCCAATGAATAAGTGAATGGTGGATATCATGAAATACGAGATGCTTTTGTCTAGACTAAGGTAACATCTTGCATGTGACATTTGACCCGGGCCACAGAATATAAGTGGTTGTTTGTACAGTCACCACAATGAAATACATGCGCAAAAAAGGAGCGTCTTCTTGGTGCGTCAGTTAAAAAAAAAGTTGCCAAGGGACATACTTGATTGGCAGCTTGGAGAAATTTAAGATTTTAACATTTAGATACATTGCATCATGTCACACCCACCCCAGTATCTCAGCATCATTTGCTCTTTGAAGGATAAATAAATGGAGTGGTCTGGACGTCAGCAACATCATATTTAGAGATTGGCATTTTCAATTTGTTGCAGGTTAATGTGAGATGTCAGTTGTGAATGCTGCTAAAAAGAGGTCGCTGGTTCAATCACCCAGTATGGCAGTTAAAACAACGTTCAAGTTAATAAACTTTTCCCTCCTCTGTCCACCCAACAGCATACCTGGTGGGGGGGGGTAAATCACAGTTAGTTGACCGACAGTTCGCGTGTCATGGGGTAAAGTGTTTTGGGTAATCTCACCTCTTCCAAGACATCTGACCAGTTTGAAAAGTAGGCCAAAATACCCTCCAGTGGAGGCTCTTCCACCGTTAGTGGGCACCACGGTGGTGAGATGTTAACTACCTCGCCTGGTATACAGGAGGTCATGGGTTCGATCGTGACTCTAACGCCTGCTGTATATTTGGAGTTTGCGTGTTCTCTCTCTCCCCGTGGTCGCGTGGAATCTTCTCCCGGTCCTCTGGTTTTTCCCTTCAGATTTATAAACGTGCGTTTAGAGTAATTGGCTGCTGTAAATGTTCACATGGTAAGCCACTTCGTTGAGCAATCATTTGTGGCCAGGTTCGCTTCTGAAAAAGACCTATATAGCTCAGTGGGCCTTACCCGGTAAAAAAAAAATAGTTTTAGTGGCATAAACAAACAATTGCTAAGTTGCATCTTTACACAAATATTTAATCTGAGATGTTAGTTATCCTGCTCATAACTATCCCGTCAGGTTTATATGACATTCCAAAAAAAAAATTACCCAGCCTATAAAATATGATCAGGAGCGTTTGTTTGACACTGCATTCACCGCTGATCATGCCCGATGTAATGTTTTACAATTAAAAAAAAAATGTGGCGGATATGTGAAGTACTTTTACATGCAATTTGGCTAAATATGGATGTCTAGTCAAACATGTGACATGTGAAGGCCGTACAGTGAAGATGTAATGTGGACATAAGCTCAGAGGGAGTTAGCTGAACAAATGAAAATAATTGTTATCGGGACACAATTGTAAAACAAAAGAGTTTATGTTTCGAGGGAAATTATTTTAATCTGATTGGAAACAGAATGACGAATTACAGAGGTGAGTGAGATCAGGATGAAGTACTGTTGGAAAATAATAATTTGGAAATTAGAAACATCGATATGATGAAAGAAAAAATGCAATTATTCCATATGGCCTGCTATTGACATTCATCAGAAACACGGACACTGGCAAGGAAAATAGAACCAAGGCTCAAGAGTGAACAAAAATAAGCATGAAGAGATGTATGCAGGGGATTACACTGAGAAATGGAAAGAAGAATGTAATGCATCAGAGAACAAACACAAATTCGAAACAAAATTTACTCTGAAGAAAAGGAGCCTTGGGCAGAAAACATCGCGAGAAGGGATGGTGGCCAACGGAATAGTCTCGATTATGGAATTGCAACCGAAGAAGGAAAAGTTCCGAAGAGGATGACCATGGTGGAGATGGAAGGATGAGCTTAGCGTGTGGGCAGTGGCGAGATGGCCTATGGTATGACTCTGTAGGACAGCAAGGACGTGGCTATATCAAGGAAGATGACAATGGCAGCAGCTAATACCTAACTTATGCGTCCTGTAACGATGCTCTTGGTTTCGTCTTACCTGCGGTGCAGTAAATCTCGAAGGGTTCTTCTTAGATGATGTCAGGCAGGCATTTGGTTAAGTTATTAAATAAGCTTCTCAAGTGCGGTGAATTGATAGACTCGGCCTGGTCAACAGAGAATGCACGCAAATAATGCACCACATTAAAGTTGGATTTGCAAAGTTGCGATTTCGCTTCATACTCCGAGACTGGCAATCAAGGGGAAGACCTAAGGCCAGAGTATGGGATAATAATGGTCCTTTTGGGGGTCTGGTGTCAACTTGGCAGTAGTTGTGGGATTTGGCAACAGGAAGGCAGCAATGCCTGGGTCTGGTATCTTCAATGGAATTTGCCATGGTAATCTCTGGCCTTTGATCTTTCACATAATTCAGCAGTTTCCAGCTCTTGAGATCTAAAAATATTCCAGTTGATTGTCATGTGACAAGCACTCCTCGACATTGCTTGAAGGTACACCATCTAGTATTGACTGAAATATGCCCATTGAAGTGCCTTCAGAAGGGGCTCTGTGGCGGCAACTTCCGGCTGCCATTTCTGGTTTGGAGAGCTATTTTGGACAGGAGGACTGTGAAGTTCAATGCCTCCTGGCACGACGCAACACCGTGTAATTGGTATATCTTTGGGACACAACCGGTGCTGCATTCCATCTGGACCTTAAGCGGGGGACGCGTGCGCTGGGGCCATGGCCGCGCATTCCCCGCGCTCATTTTTCGAGACTTGCGCAAGGACAATAGAGGAAGTCGTGGGCGGCAGCAGCGGGGTGTGGCCCGCCACCACCGTCGAGGCGGCCTTGCCACGTCAGCCCGCCCCCCCCCCACACACACCGTGCGCTCTTGTCACTGCGATGAGGACGGAGCGGGGGCGGCTGCGCCCAAGCCCCCCCGCAGGCTTCCAGCATGACGAGCATGTGGCGTGAGCCTCCCCCCCTCGCGCCCGGCCACTGGCACACGCAGCCGTATTTTTAGTGCCTCCCGCGGCGAGCGCTTCTGCCGATAGAGTCAACGCCTGCGTCTGGGCACAGGGTGGGCGTGGAAACGATAGGTCAGGTGGTTTGACGCACCTGCCGCTCAGCCAATTTATGTCGAGCCCGACGGTTCAAATTCACTGGGTACCTTTAGGGAAATATATTACATCATTGTGCATGTAATGACATCATCATCATTATCATCATCGAGCTATTTTTTTCCTGGGATAAACTTAAATTAAAACCGCACACCGATGTCTTGGCTTTGGCCATTTGGCAACGGACCCTACTTAAGAATGCTTCCCGAGATCTTTCATGTACACACAAATTGACAGATATGTGTGTGTGTTTGTTTTACACTTTTATGTGTTTGGCTTGGAAAAAGCAGTCACGGGCGCGCATGTTTTGAACTGTTGGATCTCATCAGCTCGGTGCTGTACTTTGGCCAAAATATACTTTCCAAGACACCTGGGTACAAGGTGTTTCCATTTATAAAGCGTGCTAGCTGCATGGCTTTTGTACGAGCCAGTTCCTTCGGGTCAGCGAAAGTGTCGCAATTAACGTGTTGCGCTATAAACCCGGTAACCCGAGTTCGATTCCCGCTCACTGTCACCACCAGCGACGATTATCTGAACTGCTTATGGGCTTCCCCTAGGTCGACTCAGCCTCAAACGAGTGCCTGCTGCGGTGTGTGAACGTCGCCACTAGGGAGCCATTGGCGGCTGGGCGTGGTGCTGGCCACCCACCCCCTGCGTGTTCCACAGTGCCGGCCTTCACAGGCGCTGCTACTCGCCAACAGCACTTGCCCCAACAGTCTGCGAAGGCTATACGGGGGATCTTCGTCTGTGTTAGTAAAATGGGCCTGTAATCTTAGAGAATATCTTTAGCTTAAAGTGCACATGGTTACTCTGCACCCACGTAACCAGATTATAATACATTGGTTGTGACATTCTTGCCAGCATTAAATCCATTTCCCTTACAATTTCATGCCGTGTGTCTTGGCATCATTGGTTTGTAAGAACCGCCTTCTGATCATCGTCAGCGCGTGCTTCTTGAGAGCACGCGTCGTGCGTTATTGCCTCTTCATAAAATACCGTGGAAAGTTTGTCAACTCGGATTTTTAAAATAGGAATGCCTGCTGTGTCATGGGAGGGAGAGAGAGAGAGAGTGGAAAAGCTCTGCCAGTTCTGTTTCAGTGGCCGGGCCACGCTATGAGCTGGGCCATCCAGTTTTGGGACCCCGTTGTGTGGGTATGGTCAACAGGCGCACGACTGGAAAAAGAAAAAACGAGAAGGGGAAACGAGTGGGGGGCGGGGGGGGGGCGTGTGGGCGTCTGTGCCATTGGTAAGCGCAGACCTTTACCTGAAAAGTGCAGCGGCCGCAGAAAGGAAAGAAAACAACACAAAAAAATCCCACGTTTCCTGCACCGATAATCTCGGTGGCGCTGCCACCATATGTTAGCGTTCGGATGAAAATAGCAACGATTGGTGGCTAAATTTAACAATCCACAAAAGATCGTACCACGAAGCATTTGCATTTTCAATGGGAACCTTGCTTGTTATAGGCACGCTGACTCTACGCTTTTGATGAGCGCACTGTATGAGTGTTTACATCTGTGTCTGTTTACTTTACAATTTAAAAAAAATAGGGGGCAAAACCACTGAGCTATTAAATTTGTTTACTTGCATCTCATGTTAAATTAGAATAAAAATGTACGGGTGTTTGTAGCATGGCAATTGCTTGCTCACAGCCCTGCTGGAGGAAGGGCCCCCTCTAGAGGGAGCTTTAGAGAGCCCTTCTGGAGGTTATTTTGGCCTCTTCTTCCACGCTGGTGGAAATTTCTCAAAAGAGGTGGGAATATCCACACTTCACCCCAGCGTACACTACCTGCCGATTGGCTAACTGTAGTGTACCCGTTTATATGGCTGAGTGGACAGAGTTGATGAGATTTAATAAATTTTCACCATTGTTTCGACAGCAGCTCCAGAAGATCTAGTATATAGTGAGTGGAAGCAAACAAAAACCACAGCCCTGAGTGAGCAGTGTTTATCTCCGCTGGCAGCCCTGAGCCACTGGTGGAAACTCCGCTTGCTTATGGTGGGCACCAGTATTTTAATTCCAAACATTCTTGACATTACAAAAAAATCTGTACTTATTTTATCAACCATAGACGTTATGGTGGGCCACGTTGATGCTTGTTTTGTGAGTCGAGCACCCTACCACAATACCAGCCAGCTACATGTTTCAAAATAAGTCCAACGGTGACATTCACGTTATCAATATGAGTATCTTTGAAAGTTACGTTTTTTAGGACTTATATTTTCGAAATAGCGCTTACGTTTTGTAATATCGTCTCAATTATAGAATGCAAATCAAGCCGATGCTTTAATGCAAGCTTGAAATAAATCAGTTAAAGCATTTTTAATATATAACAAAAATCTTAAAATGCCTTATTACGCAATAAATATGTTGCACAATAAAGGCAATGTAAAACTGTTATGTAGACTATTGTTATCATCCCAGAATTATTCAGAGTACAATCTATCTAAAAATTCCGACAAAGTTAACTTGACAAAGTACGATACTGTTAGTATGCATTGATAAATTACCTTTTGCTTGCATTAGCTGGGTTTGTCAACACGTGTCTAAAAGCTCTGGTGGTTATAAAGTGATTATAAATATTACGTTGTGTATACAATATAGATTTTTACATTATCAACATGACAATCATCGCTAATATTAGCATTCTCATCGTCGAATTATAAATATCATTTTAAATATTCTTCCATTTATATTTGGCTCTTTGGAATAAAGGTTTTTGAAAAATCATGGAAAATATAATGTGAGTGTTGCCCACAAATTGGAATGTGGTTATTGAGATATCAAGGAATTCTTCAACACCAATATGGAATTTTGGTTTTGAATAGCTGGACCGTTATAGATTTCATGGAATTCTTCCGTGGTCCGATGGATGTTGATTTTCTAAATATAGAAACACAATTGAAAACTTCATGGAATTTCTCTGTTTAACTTGTTGGCGCGTGGAACACAACAACATTCGTAAGGAATGTAATTTCAATGTATGCTAGAGCACATATCTGGTGCTGATGGCATTGCATATGTTAGACTGATTTTAGTAATTTTTCCACCATTTGTGAATTGATGTACTGTATTTTATCATTTATTGTCACCTTAATATAACAGCATCTGATAATGGCAGAAGGATATGGTGATTGTGGTACCAATACGAGCTGCTCTTGTGGTGTAAGGTCAAGGGGGAATATGGCGTGGTGGCACAATACGGCAAGAATAAAAATTAGATGTGACAATAAGAAATACATTTGCAGATAAAAATAATCATGTAAGTACATTAACCTGTACTTAAAAACTATACCATTCAGAACGTTTGTATCAATTGTCGCGATTCAGGGCTGCGATTCGAATCAAGAGTCAATATTAACACTGCCATGGATTGTTATGCCTGTAGTGGCTGTAGGGGTTATGTGGACCCAATACGTACAGAATATATGCATACAAAAACATCCGTTCTTATATTTGCAATTGAATGCATGTCTTTTAAGAATGAATATGTTTTGAATCTATGAATTGTTCTGTTGTTGCTGAGTGTCAGGCGCTGCTCAATGATACTTATGGCCTGAGTGGTGAAACATTCCTCCATATGGCAACCACTTTTGACTTTGTGCAAGTTTCTACTTATTTTATAGACCTGGAAGGGATAATGGGATAAGTTGAGCATCTCCCATACTGAAATGACAGCTCTCAACCTTCCAATGTTTAGCCGGTTGCTCTAACCCACAGTATCACCCACAAGGTGTACTGCATACTGGAATTGGCAAATATCTCAATGGGAGCTGAACCTTTGGTGGAGACAGTTGGCCAACAGTTACGGCACGCCTTCATTCACTGCCTTTCTGAGAACACAAGCAAAGTGACAGCTTAGCCGTCCCGTAGCGTGACTTAGGAGTAGCGTGCTTGAGGTACTAGGGCTGTGCTGTTTGAATCACCTATTGCTGTGGCACGTATTGACACGTGCAGCTTTTCCACACGCTGGCCATTGCTATGAAGGAGCATACAGCACCACCGACCATAATGCAAACCACAGCATAAACCACATCCCAGAAAGAGTACGGCAATTTTAAACACCTGTAGCAAACAATTACAATGGTGGATTTTTTTTGTTTGGGTCGTATTATTGACCTGAACACCTCCATGCAGCTGCTGAAAAGTAACCCAAACCCACATTTTTGTGGCTTGCTTTATACATTAAAAGCCCTTAGGCCTCATGAGTGATTTGCCTAGTAGCGAGATGTGATTCCCGTGTTTGCGTGACAGTGTTGTTACAATTCGTCAATTTGGCGACTTCAGGTGTACGGATGTATGGTGGTTAATAATTACGCCTAATGGTTAATAACTATATGCCAATGAGCAAGTTAGTATCGGGCCAACAATTTAATTTTCTAAGCGGTCGTTACTATATCTAGGTAATGAAAGGTGCACACCTCTTTGCTGTAAAGTGGGTGTAAATAGCCCCGTTCCATAATTCATGAGTATTAGGCCATTGTGTGCTCATTAAATAATCCAAATCCCAAAATTATTCTCATTGTAACTGTGACAGTGCATCTCATTATCTCTTTTCTAGTTGGCTACTTTGTTGATTTCATGGGGTACAAATCCTTTCTCTAGTCAACATTAAAGAGTCATTGGATAACTTTCCCACTTGGTCAGATATTGAAATGTCAATGCTGAAATACCATGGGAACATTTGAGGATATTATCCTGGAAGCTTGGATCTCTGGGTATTTCTTCGAGCACTTTAAAACAAATTATAATCTAGCGATGCATTTTATACGGTGCCGTTGATGCAACTTGGATCACACGATCATCGCTGTGGAATGACAGACAAGCTGGAAGGCTGCCAGGCAGTAAACCGGTGCCAACGATTTTCTCTGCAGTTCTCTAATTGTGATCGCGACAAGCACTTACATCTCTGATTTTTTTTGTCTTTTTATCATTAGGTGGAACGAGACTTTGAACGAGAATATGGAAAACTTCAACAGTGAGTAGAATAACGTTGCAGCGAGCCACATTCTTTCGCCGGGTTTAGTCACGGCACGGTTTTTGGGCCATTTATAATATTAATTGTTCTCAATAGCGGGTATTGCCGCGTGATTAATAGCACCATCTGCGAGGGTGATGTATGGCACGCTTGAGCAGGGTCCCCTTTTGAAGACGAGCTCCGAAAAGTGCAATCGAGCAGCTACCTTGGGTAAATAGTTTCGGATAAAATAAGGCGCACAAGCGCAGGAATTATGAAGCAAGGTTCAATGGCGCAACGTATTTTCAAAGGGGTAAATGGTTTTAGCCCAGTCAACCGTGTATATTAGTCACCAATGCAAAACACTGGAATGTCACTTGGGTTGCTGCTGAACAGTAGTGTTAGTGTGCTTGCCTGTTAGCTAGAGATGTGTGGATGTTAAGGTAGCACACATTGACTGGACTTTTACCCAAGAGATAGCCAGGGGATGTAATGCTCAAATCGGGGACAACAAATATAACATATTTTCTTTGTTTCCCACCACGTGTTGGTGAACACTTGTCTTTTTTTCAGTGAGGTTCCCCTGAAGTGATATTGTCCTTGTTTGTGTTGCGATGGTTTTTTCATACATCTGTAGTGGGCGCGAATTAGGTGCTCACAACTTCTTGGGATGCAGCAATATTTATTATTCACACAACGGCAACACTTAACGTAGGGTGGTGACCACCGACCTATCCTCGCTAACACACACTATCACTGACTCTCGGATACAACTAGCGTGGCCCAGCCAGGAGGAGGGCTACTGGATGGCCACGCTGACTTGAGGCTTGACTCTTCTTCTTCACGAGGCGTCTTCATGAGGCATCTTCATCCCGGACACGAGCAGCCCTGAACCCGGTGCGGAGGCCGCTTATATGCGCCTCGGTGTGTCCGGGCCACACCCCGGCCCCGCCCACCTTCGAGAACTCTCGAGAAGGCTCTTCTCCTGTCCACGTGGCCCCCAAGGTGCCCCCGGGGCCCCCGGCCCCCACCTTGATCCGGTCACGTGTCCAGCCGGGTTCACTCGGAGTGCCATGGCCTGACACAACCCCCGGGGCACCCACGGCCTCCAGATCGCCTGAACCGGCCGTGACGTCATTCCCACCCCCGGATGGGATGACGTCATGTGTGTGTAGACCCCGCATAGTGACATCACACGTGTGTGTGTGTCCACATGGTAGTGACGCTACAAGTCACTAGACATCTTTTTTTTTGGAGTAACGTCAAATATTGTCACAGTTGTCCCATTAGTCGTGTGGAGCGGAGCAACACGCGGCGTTCCAGTGCCAGGGAACGACAGCAGAGGATGAGACCAAAGAAGGCACCATGAGTCACTTTCGTAGGAATATAAACATTAGAAGACTCACCTTTATGTACATTGACGAGTGATTTGGCCACACAGCAATGGTGCGTATTTTTCCATTGTAGCAGCAATCATTTGACTTAGCTGAATTAATTTGAAAACATCGTGATGGGTCTTGTATTTGTTCAACAATTATATACAATTAACTGGCTACACTTAAGAAGCTGGTATAATCACAGCTAATACCTGGTTAAGGGGCACAGGTTATGATGGTTGCCAACTCGGTGTTCTGACATGAGCATCATCTCTCTTAGCTCCCCAGCCACCTCCTCTCTATATAGAACAATAAAAAACAAATTGGCAGTTGTCAATGGCTGTTAACATCCAGATAATCACGAAGATGAATTTATGATGGGGTAGGACCATGTCTGTAGGGTGGAGGGGGGGCACATTACACAGAGGTAGACACTGCAGTGGGCACCCAAAGGTCGGAAACCAAGGGAAAAAAAACTTACGTCCAGATGCTCGGATGCTGCAAGAGCAGACCTTGCAGGTCGAGCGTCAACTGTCCTACAGTCACAGGAATCTAGCAGAAGCGTGGGGAGTGTTGATGCAGTGGTGTGGCATCCATGGCATTGGCTCTGATGACCTTTTGATCTTGTGATGCTTATGCGTGCTCCTCCCTACCAACAGGCTGGACGAGCAAATTAAGAAGCTCTACAAAGACGTGAAAAAATGCGCGGAGGCAGACGGAGGTGAGACGGTGAAATGTGTATTAACGGAGTGTTGGGGATTTCCCTGTGTGACCCGAATCACCCTAATTGGTACACAGACAGACAGACATTTTCTGTTGACTTAAATTGGCGATGACGGCAAAACAAACTCTGCTCAAAATGCAGCTTAGATGCAATAATGGCATACTTGTGTGTAAGTGTTAATATATTCTATTATAAAAGCCATTGCAAGATACCAATTTCATTTGAGCCCTTAATGGGGTTGGAACATTTTTGTTGTCAGTGTTGTGGCAAAAAATATATATCTTTGTTCGTGATAAATCTTTTATTTTTTTAATTGAATGTAAAATGTTTATTCAATTTGCTTATTAAAGCACCGGTTTTTATAACGTGACAAAGGTTTATATTTCATGGGAAAACTGTTTATAATATACACTAGCTTGTTTGCCCGTCCTCGGACGGAAGCTGTAATATTTACGAAAAAATTGAGCAGAGTTATAATTGTATCTTGTGTAAATTTAATGGCAGTGAATCTTGCAGGAAAGTATGTAATCAAACACTTAACTGCATTTCCCTGTAGCACTGCATATAACTGACCTTCAATTTGTTCAAATTCACTGCTCTGATACTTTATTCTGTTCTGCTTTCGGTCGCTGGGGTTGAAATAAATCGGAATTCGACACAATATCTGGAAAATCACCGAGAAATGTCTGTCTATTTTACCATAATGTAGAAGCATAAATTAAACTTACCTTTTGTCTCAAGTGCTGAAGGAATAAATAAAGACACCAAATCCACTTTGTTGCTGCGTATAATTATTTATTAGATTCACTTTCAATAAAGAAACGTCAAACTTAAAGCGAATTTGCAAAACAAATTCTCTCCGCTCCACCTTCTTCTGCGTGAGTGTAAATATCCACCCGCTCATTAATATTAATAATGGGGGGGGGTGCGGCATGTGGTGTGACGTCACGCGCGGCGTTACACACAAATAGACATTCTTGGCTCATTACAGCAGTAATTTCTGGAATCCGTGAGAAACAATTTCGATACTGCCCAATCAGAGAGGTATGCTGTGAAGATTTTAATGCATCTTGACCAAGAAGACGCACCTAGTAAAATAATCGTGTTCAAGCATTTACACGTTGTCTACTTTCCACACACTCTGCAATATATTCATTTCAATGTGTCAATACGTCTCCCTGCTGAAGCCCAACAGTGGGGTTGGCACTCTTCTGTCGTTGGCACGAAGCCACTGGTGGAAATGTCACGTTCCCGTTGTGGGACCAGCCTCTTTCTCTCTCTCTCTCTGAGACGAGCGGTAGTTCTCCAGACGTAGTGCTCATTGTATTCGCCCAAAAAAATAATGAGCTCGGTAGATCTATGACCAGCACAATAGAGAGTCAGGTGTGTCTAACCGTGGCACCGCTGTGCCGGATCGAATTAAGCACGGAGCGTATACTGCAAGGTTCAACTCCCTTTTTTTTTCCTTGACTATTTTCTCTCTGCTGCTTCTTCTTTTTCCTGCCTTCAATCTCAAATGAGTTCCTCTTTAAATGCATTCATCTATACCGGACGCGGTGGTCCTTTGTATTGTGGTTCTGTTATGCAGTGTTCGCCTTGTTAAAAATCAAAGTAATATAAGCACATAGCGGATTATGCATTCAAAATGACAGCCTGCCATCGTATATATCGCAGTTTGGTTCTGGTTCGGCTTGGCAAACAGCCGTTGGAAAACCACCACGCTGGCTCTGCTCGGTTAGCACGGTCCATTGGCGTATGGTGTGAAAGAAGATCAGCAAGTTAAGCGTATATATGTACAATTAATGTTTGGACATTTGTCCTCTCTTTCCACCCCCCTAACATCCCGCTTCTCTCTTCTACCTCCGTGCCGTGACAGCCGTGTCAAAGTCCGCGCTCAAGATCACGGCCGACTTGCAGTCAAGCCAGTCGAGCCTCCAGGACGACGAGTTGGCGCGCGCCGTTGACGCTCTGGACCTGGCCTTCCACCGAGTCGACAACCACAACCAGGAGAAGGTCAGTACTGCCAGCTACCCCAGCGTACGCACGCACGCACGCACACAACACACGCGCTCTCTCCACGTGTGTTGCGTGGCCACGCGGCGGGCGCGTTCTCCGCTTGTTGCAGAAGTTCGAAGTTGTTCAAATCCAGCGGCCGTCCTGGTTATTATACCACAGGCGTAATAACGGTAATAATACCACCACCACCACCACCACGTGCGACGTCTGATTCATAGTGGACATTAAAGGACACCCAAATCATTCACAAGAGTAGGCTATCGCGTGCTGGCATCGGGGTCCACATTTGCTGAACTAAAAATGACACCCCAAATTACTCTTTTGGGAATGCTCACAGCAATTATTGCCCCCCTCCCCCATTGGGTAGACTATTTCTATGCTCCCCTTCTTCATCAGCCCACACTGTCAAACATGGTGAAGTATGGACAAATGACCTCCTTAACCTGTATGGATTCGGAAGGCTCTCATCCAGTAGTAGATTGAAAAATAGGGCTGTATATGTATAAATGGAACATTCCCATAGAGTAGGGGTGGGGAACGTCCGGCCCGCGGGCCGTATGAGGCCCGCGAAATCATTTGATCTGGCCCTGCCGAGGCAACCGCAGGCGGGACTCGAAATTCAATAAATCTCGGAGCAAACCTGGAAAAGCAGGTCAGTACTGCCAGCTACCCCAGCGTACGCACGCACGCACACACAACACACGCGCTCTCTCCACGTGTGTTGCGTGGCCACGCGGCGGGCGCGTTCTCCGCTTGTTGCAGAAGTTCGAAGTTTTTCAAATCCAGCGGCCGTCCTGGTTATTATACCACAGGCGTAATAACGGTAATAATACCACCACCACCACCACCACGTGCGACGTCTGATTGATAGTGGACATTAAAGGACACCGAAGTCATTCACAAGAGTAGGCTATCGCGTGCTGGCATCGGGGTCCACATTTGCTGAACTTAAAATGACACCCCAAATTACTCTTTTGGGAATGCTCACAGCAATTATTGCCCCCCTCCCCCATTGGGTAGACTATTTCTATGCTCCCCTTCTTCATCAGCCCACACTGTCAAACATGGTGAAGTATGGACAAATGACCTCCTTAACCTGTATGGATTCGGAAGGCTCTCATCCAGTAGTAGATTGAAAAAAAGGGCTGTATATGTATAAATGGAACATTCCCATAGAGTAGGGGTGGGGAACGTCCGGCCCGCGGGCCGTATGAGGCCCGCGAAATCATTTGATCTGGCCCTGCCGAGGCAACCGCAGGCGGGACTCGAAATTCAATAAATCTCGGAGCAAACCTGGAAAAGCAGTTGCGAGTAGCAACATCATCAATAGCAGCTAACATCATCACACGCCTCACCAAAGAGAAGCAGTTCCAGCCATCACATTAGCGGTGAGTTAATTAAATGTTTGACCAAATATAACAGGCTAATTTTTAAGTTGATAATTTAGTATGGCCCGCGAATGATGTTATAAATATCCAAATGGCCCTTGGCAAAAAAAAGGTTCCCCACCCCTGCCATAGAGCATAAATAGAGGGCTCGCTGTACGTACATCACGAACATGTGGCGAGTGTTCGCCTAGTGGTTCCCTCGCTTTGTGTTAAGACCACCGGTGATGTGGGTTGATTCCAAGTTATGCACACCACTGGCAAAAAAAAAGCATTCCGTAATTGACTTTGACTTCATTTTGGTTGACTCGGCCTAAAATAAGTACCTGTGGACAACATCAGCACTGGCCGTGCCACCTGCTGCTGTTCCATGGTCAACTTGAGCGATAGTGATCAATTACAGTGACTGCTGCTACAGGAGCGCAGCAGGGGGTTTTATGTAGTGTGTAATATATCGGTACGTTTAAGGCCAATAATTCCATCTCATGTCTCCAATATTTGTGGCGTTAACCGCCTTGCCACTGCCTTCCATCCGCACAAACGTGTAGAGGTGGTGTGTGTATAGAAAAGTACTTGGTTATGAACGCCCCCCCGTCGTCTCAGTATTATAAATGGTGCCCGTACGCAAGTCCTTTGATCGTACGGCATCGCCACACCCCCCACCGCACCACACCGTGTACATGTTGTTAAGACTCACCGAGTCAGATCATGCGGCAACTAATTTGATTTTGGCTGTACCAAGACGCAAAGTGCATAGTTGCATTGCACAGTTAAACTTTGTTCTACAGGGTATTGTTTGGTGCAATAGTATCTCACTTGCTAAAGTGCTGCATCCAATGGAAATGTATCAAAGCAAGCCATGTGTTTTTCGATTGTACCCATTTCACTGCACAGTTAACAAAAAAACACATTCGTCAATAATACTGCCTTAAAATACATATAATCGACGTTTGGGGCAATGGCCCTTCTACAGTTGGGTGATAGTCTGCTTTCACAAAGACGAACCAGGGTTTCTGGAAATGTACGTAACATGACTTGATCATGAAAATCCGCCCCCGGTGAGTTTTTCAAACCAGGCAGTGAGTTTATTACGTTCTCAATTGTAAGGCTATATGAGGCTTACATGCGTTAAAATGATGTAACACAGCAGGTAGTGCATTCAAATTAATATGCTGATTTAAAATGATATTGATGCAAAACACAGCGGTTCAGCAGAAGTGATTACCATCTTTTAATGGGGTAAATTAGATGCAGTTGCTTTTTTTGCCGAATGCAAGAGCTAATGTTTCAGTAGCATTGTGTGAGCGCACACCTCCTCTGCGTTGGTGAAAATTTTAAATATAGTGTTGTGAAATTACACTAATATTACCGTAAAACCCAATGTAACAAACCACTCGCACACGCACAGATACTTTGCTTCGTAAGTGTCTCGAAGTAGTTTTCGTTAGGGAAAGAACGGTCGTCTTTCAAAATGACACCCAAGTCCAGCAGGGAACTTTAGGTTGTGTTCACAAAATGCTTTTTCATTGCTGCAACTCCCGCCGCTAAAATACGAACCGTTAACACCGTCAGGTAGGAAATGATGATTGTGCAGAGCTACAATATTCCATTAATTCCGGTGAACGTGAGGCGGTTAAGGAATAAGCAAGTGTGCTCGAGTCTTTTTTTCCTATCTGCAGTGGCTCGGTAGGAATGTTTGTGCTGTACTTGCTGGAAAAACCTACCAGGTGTGCTTCGATCGGGGTTTAACTATAGCCTGTGGTCTGTGTTGAGGGGTGGGTGGCTGTAAACCACATTTCCGTGCGTTTGTTGTTAATGGCAATTGATAAATCCCGTGCACGATATCATGCTTTGTGGCCAGTGAAATTTGTTGGGGTGACCACCTTGTAACATGGGGTCTCGTAGCTTACATCGGCGAGATGACGAGACGGCTTCATCTGCACATGCGTTTGCAAAATGCTTGGGTCTATGTAAACCTCCGTCCATACAGAAATGAGGGAGGATTGGCAAATTTAATTTCACTACGTATTTAACTATGTATCGATGTGGCATTGCTCAAACTGGTTATCACAAAGATTTGTGATGGTGGTTTCGTTTAATCTTCCTCTTCCTCAGCTCGTTGTTCCAGCTCCATCAGCTCATTTGACAGGTCCTCACCATGGGACTCCAGCAACTCCACCACATTGTCTGACTCCTCCACATTTTCTTAGGCCAATCCCACAACATCATGTTGAATTTCTGGCACTGTCTCCTCGAATGGCCTCGGAGTTGGTGACACATTCGGGCCAGATCTTACGACCCACACCGTTCACGTTTGACGAGTTTATTTCCTGCCACGACTCCTCAACGATGCCAGTGGCTGACGTGATATTAGAGCCACGTCAAAAGCCCTTTGCTGACTTTTCCCCCGATCAGCTTGGATTAGGTGTGGTGTGGATAATAAGGGAATGCAATTTCCTTTTAAGTTTAATGTTTTGCCTTACTTTTTTTATATAAGATTAAAAGTTGGCGATAACTCTTTGATCCATAGGCTGCAGCAATGAAGTTGTGTTGGGTGGCAGGAGAAAATACCTGAACACGTAGATTTTGTCATTTTCTTCACATCTAGGTAGAAATGCGAATTAAACTATTCTTGAAAAACTACCCATTGTCACCAAAGCTTTTTTATTCGATCGCCAAATAACAACAGGGAGATGTTCTTTTGAAGAGCCTTTCGTAGCCCTCACTGTCTCAAAGTGGTAAATGAGCAAATATAAAGAAGTCTTCTCTGGAAACAAACGTTCTTGCTCGCATTCGCTTCCAGTACAGCACATTCTAGAAATTTTCCCTCATTAACTTGAATAGTTCTCTCTTGAGGTCTGGGGTAGACCAAGCATTTTGGAAATTTCGACTGCCTTTTCACCTGCAGTGAGGGAAACATGAATTTGATCCCCTGCTGATTTTGTACGTTTGCCCACTGACAAAGAAATGATCAGTCTATAATTTTAATGGTAGGTTTATTTGAACAGTGAGAGACAGAATAACAACAAAAAAATCCAGAAAAACGCATGTCAAAAATGTTATAAATTGATTTGCATTTTAATGAGGGAAATAAGTATTTGACCCCTCTGCAAAACATGACTTAGTACTTGGTGGCAAGACCCTTGTTGGCAATCACAGAGGTCAGACGTTTCTTGTCGTTGGCCACCAGGTTTGCACACATCTCAGGAGGGATTTTGTCCCGCTCCTCTTTGCAGATCTTCTCCAAGTCATTAAGGTTTCGAGGCTGACGTTTGGCAACTCGAACCTTCAGCTCCCTCCACAGATTTTCTATGGGATTAAGGTCTGGAGACTGGCTAGGCCACTCCAGGACCTTAATGTGCTTCTTCTTGAGCCACTCCTTTGTTGCCTTGGCCATGTGTTTTGGGTCATTGTCATGCTGGAATACCCATCCACGACCCATTTTCAATGCCCTGGCTGAGGGAAGGAGGTTCTCACCCAAGAGTTGACGGTACATGGCCCCGTCCATCGTCCCTTTAATGCGGTGAAGTTGTCCGGTCCCCTTAGCAGAAAAAACACCCTCAAAGCATAATGTTTCCACCTCCATGTTTGACGGTGGGGATGGTGTTCTTGGGGTCATAGGCAGCATTCCTCCTCCTCCAAACACGTCGAGTTGAGTTGATGCCAAAGAGCTCCATTTTGATCTCATCTAACCACAACACTTTCACCCAGTTGTCCTCTGAATCATTCAAATGTTCATTGGCAAACTTCAAACGGGCATGTATATGTGCTTTCTTGAGCAGGGGGACCTCGCGGGCGCTGCAGGATTTCAGTCCTTCACGGCGTAGTGTGTTACCAATTGTTTTCTTGGTGACTATGGTCCCAGCTGCCTTGAGATCATTGACAAGATCCTCCCGTGTAGTTCTGGGCTGATTCCTCACCGTTCTCATGATCATTGCAACTCCACGAGGTGAGATCTTGCATGGAGCCCCAGGCTGAGGGAGATTGACAGTTCTTTTGTATTTCTTCCATTTGCGAATAATCGCACCAACTGTTGTCACCTTCTCACCAAGCTGCTTGGCAATGGCCTTGTACCCCATTCCAGCCTTGTGTAGGTCTACAATCTTGTCCCTGACATCCTTGGAGAGCTCTTTGGTCTTGGCCATGGTGGAGGGTTGGAATCTGATTGATTGATTGCTTCTGTGGACAGGTGTTTTTTATACAGGTAACAAGCTGAGATTAGGAGCACACTCTTAAAGGGAGTGCTCCTAATCTCAGTTTGTTACCTGTATAAAAGACACCTGGGAGCAAGAAATCTTTCTGATTGAGAAGGGGTCAAATACTTATTTCCCTCATTAAAATGCACATCAATTTATAACATTTTTGACATGCCTTTTTCTGGATTGTTTTGTTATTCTGTCTCTCACTGTTCAAATCAACCTACCATTAAAATTATAGACTGATCATTTCTTTGTCAGTGGGCAAACGTACAAAATCAGCAGGGGATCAAATACTTTTTTTCCCTCACTGTACTTCAAAACTTTAAAAACTTCTGATTTAACCTCAAGATTGCCTTTTGTTGCCAGAGGCATGCGCTATCATCGTTTACTGTGTGTTTTGCACTCATCTTTCAAAGCCCTTTGCACCTTTTTTTCTCCAACTATCGCCTAATGCTATACAATACACATTCCTACCTCACACGTGTGCGACGAGCACACAACATGGTGGGCTGGCATACGCAGACTGAGCACTTGGCGGAGGATTTTTGTTGGTACACAAATATTTAGTAAAAAATAAATTAACGCATGCATTCCAAGTAAAACAATTTTTACACAATTTTAACAAAATATATAAGACTAAACGTTAAACTTCTAAGGAAATTATGTTCCTTAATTCATCGGCAACGTAAATGCGAAACAGATTCCTGTATGAAAAAAGCTCAGAGACAGAAATTGTAACTCTGATCAGAGAACAAATATAAATTACAGGTATCTTCTTGGCTGTGCAAAAAAATAAATAGAACGGTGAAATCAACTCACGTGTATCATGGCATTGGCAGGACCATGATGGATGACAATGACATGGAGAGGCCTTCATCCAACAGTGGATAGATAATGGCTGATAGTGATCACTTTACATTGATGTTAGTGGTTACCAATCACATGGATGATTTGGCAGGCAGAGTTCTTCAAAGTTATTATGACAGTGTTTTTGAATAAAAATATGGCTGATTGACATGCTAATCTCTAGCAATACAATGGCCGCCTCTTCAGCACTGTGGTCGTGATGTATATCAGGCTCTCCGATCTTACATTTACATGCAAATTCCACCTCTATCCCCGCCCACTTACCCTTGGGTTGCACGCATCCCAAACCTATATAACCTCTTGCTGCAGAAGCTCTCCCACGAGATTTCTCCTGCCTCAGCACTTCGCCTGCTGTATTTTTTCACCTGAAGACGATTGCTTGTGTTGCGATCGAAACGTCGCAATTTTTTATTGTTATTTTTTTTCTATCTACATGACTTTACCGAAAGACCCAAAGAGTTTAAATATGGCCATTTGGTTCTATAGGTGGGCAAATATACTTCAAATTATAGAGCTTTTAGGGTACATTATATATTTTTATATTTTCTCCTTGCACCACTATCCATTAAACGTTAGGAATACCAGCGGCATGACTTAGTGGCGGAAGTTTAGCTGAATGCATGCAAATAACATGCTAAAGTGCACTGCAAATGCCCAAGGTTAACTAAAATGGCATTCTGGAATGTGTGTTTCGTTAATCGATACAACCCTTTTTAAATCGCTATGGGTGGCAGAGCTGCATAGCATTCCAGTGATATCATCGTACCTGTGTGGGGTTTGTCATTGCGTAACCAGGTCCACAAGAGCAAACTCCACATTTAGTCACTCGTGTAAATATGAAATAAATACAACAAGGCTCCCGGTGAATATTTCTACGTCTTAAAACTTGCAGTCGGATCTGCCTTAGCTGTAAGTCACAACTTGCAAATGGACTTGGGCAATGAGAAATTGACAGCATTATGCTCTCGGCAAAGAACTCACTCACTGAGCCACTGGAACATAGCTCATTGGATATGAATGTGCTCCCAATCATGTGATTATATGTAATTATGGGTTCATACCCTTACCAATGTCAACTCTACATAATCGTTGTTGTCATCAACATCACTGCAGTCGTCATCATTCAGGGATCGGCAAAATGTGTACGCACCTGTTGAGGCTATACCGCTCGGTACAAAAT
This sequence comes from Petromyzon marinus, assembly GCF_048934315.1. Lineage (NCBI taxonomy): Eukaryota > Metazoa > Chordata > Hyperoartia > Petromyzontiformes > Petromyzontidae > Petromyzon > Petromyzon marinus. The sequence continues at coordinate 11,254,010 of NC_133677.1, forward strand.
CAACAATAATTGTTCCTTGGAAAGACTGGGGCACCACCGATGGCTCGGTTGTCAACTCTCTTCCACGTTGGCATGTCCTTCACGGTCTTTGTCAGGCTTGTCAGTCTATATCACATTTGCCATCCTTCTGATCATGGCCTGTGCCCACCTTCTCTTCCACCGTGGCCTGTAAGATAATGTTGGATAAGTCTCCCCTTTTGTTGTCATGTGTCCAAGCCACTGGGGCTTTTCTTCGCTAGAGTCAACAGTGGTTCGTGTTCTCCCACCTTTCCTGCGGATCTCAGCTCGAGCGGATTAGTTTGTGCGATGAGCTGTGTATGATAATCTGTCTACCTTTTTAATTACCGAAACTTTGTGCAGATTTCATGACATACAACAACATCGCAATTGCCTATGCTAATGGTTGTCCGATCCTGTTTTTAACATACAATTCACAGTGACAAGCCACAATACGATAGAAATAATAGCTACATGGGCACATACATGTGTGTTTCACGATAAGTTTATTTGGATTTATTTAGTTTCTTAACTGGACATCTATCAATTTGATCATTGACTGGTAGCTTAGTGTAGTCTGTAGAAATTTCAACTTCGGGATAATTGGAAAATTTAACAAAACCTTAACATATGTGGTCATAATGAGATCACAACAGTTGTCACTCTGTGGGTAGCTTGGCCCCTTCCATCAGAATAACCAATTGCCATTTGCTTGGGTTCACTAGCAGAGATGAGGGCTACCTCATTGCTCATTTGAGCAGAGAGACATTTTACTTTATTTGTTAGTATGTAGAAATTATTTTGCATACGTAGTCAACCGTGCTAATTGTTGGTGCGGGGGAAGGACAACAAACTAAACACAAAAAAACACTTTCAAAGAAATGAGTTTTCAATATAGATGGTTTAAATGGGCATAGCTCCAGTAGCATTCTAATATCGGAAGGAAGAGCGTTCCAGATGGCCGCAGATCTCAATGTGCACGATGGAGTGACCGTCTTTGTTCGATGGCCACCCAAAAGCCGCTGCAAGGATGACCGGAGTTCGTGCGATGGCCTGAATGCCTTTGTGTAACACGTGTGCAGATCTGTATGCCTGATAAAGCACACGCGAGAATTATTGTACAAATGCTAATTTACAGCTGGCAGCACTTGCTAAAGCTCGGTCTCTTCTCTCTATCAATTTCTAACACCTGTAGCTAATTTTAGGCGTTTCACTAAAATAATGAATTATAACAATTTAATTTTTTAAAAACATACATATATATCGATGTGCCATAAATTGTGATTGAAGTCAACATGGATTAAATGTCACTTAGATAATTAAAGATGCCCCGTGAAGATAACCAAATAGTTTCATCTGGAATTAATGAGGTGTGCAGGGAGGCCTTTTTAGGTATTCACTCTGCTTGTTTTATTTCCATTAATATACATATACTTTTAAAGCATGGGAATGGATTTACGTTTGAGATGAGACACCTTTGTACATGTCAGAGTTACTGAATCGGTTCTGAGCTTTTCCTAGTCGAGCATGCTGTTGGCCTCACCACCCCTCTCGTGCCCCCTTGCTAGCCTTCTTTGGCCGCTCGCTAACAATTTGAGAGGGGGAGACAAGCGTGACTGGGAATGATGCTAGCCACACCTCTCCCTTGAATGCTTGTTGGCCTTAGCAAGTGCTCTCTGACAGTGCTTGCCCCTATGGTCTATTAGAGGCATTTTTGTAACACTTATGTATGGCATGACTTGGCATCAATAACTCTGTAAAGATTGCATTGGTGGCAATTTGATGTCCCAAACTACATACCTCTAAATAACACGATTGGTTATTTAGAGGTATGTAGTCATGTTAAATGTGCATTTGGCAGCTCACAATAGTATCATACAAAATTAGCCACACTATTTTGCATTTACATGTCACCAGCACCAGTAAATCGGTTACAGTGAGGGGAAAAAAGTATTGGATCCCCTGCTGATTTTGTACGTTTGCTCATTGACAAAGAAATGATCAGCCTATGATTTTAATGGTAGATTTATTTGAACAGTGAGAGACAGAATAACAAGAAAATCCAGAAAAACGCATGCCAAAAATGCTATAAATGTTATAAATTGATTTGCATTTTTATGAGGGAAATAAGTATTTGGCCCCCTCTCAATCAGAAAGATTTCTGGCTCCCAGGTGTCTTTTAAGAGTGTGCTCCTAATCTCAGCTTGTTACCTGTATAAAAGACACCTGTCCACAGAAGCAATCAATCAGATTCCAAACTCTCCACCATGGCCAAGACCAAAGAGCTCTCCAAGGATATCAGGGACAAGATTGTAGACCTACACAAGGCTGGAATGGGCTACAAGACCATTGCCAAGCAGCTTGATGAGAAGGTGACAACAGTTGGTGCGATTATTCGCAAATGGAAGAAACAAAAAAGAATTGTCAATCTCCCTCGGCCTGGAGCTCCATGCAAGATCCCACCTCGTGGAGTTGCAATGATCATGAGAACGGTGAGGAATCAGCCCAGAACTACACGGGAGGATCTTGTCAATGATTTCAAGGCAGCTGGGACCATAGTCACCAAGAAAACAATTGGTAACACACTACGCCGTGAAGGACTGGAATCCTGCAGCACCCGCAAGGTCCCCCTGCTCAAGAAAGCTCATATACATGCCCGTCTGAAGTTTGCCAATGAACATCTGAATGATTCAGAGGACAACTGGGTGAAAGTGTTGTGGTCAGATGAGACCAAAATGGAGCTCTTTGGCATCAATTCAACTCGACGTGTTTGGAGGAGGAGGAATGCTGCCTATGACCCCAAGAACACCATCCCCACCGTCAAACATGGAGGTGGAAACATTATGCTTTGGGGGTGTTTTTCTGCTAAGGGGACAGGACAACTTCACCGCATCAAAGGGACGATGGACGGGGCCATGTACCGTCAAATCTTGGGTGAGAACCTCCTTCCCTCAGCCAGGGCATTGAAAATGGGTCGTGGATGGGTATTCCAGCATGATAATGACCCAAAACACATGGCAAGGCAACAAAGGAGTGGCTCAAGAAGAAGCACATTAAGGTCCTGGAGTGGCCTAGCCAGTCTCCAGACCTTAATCCCATAGAAAATCTGTGGAGGGAGCTGAAGGTTCGAGTTGCCAAACGTCAGCCTCGAAACCTTAATGACTTGGAGAAGATCTGCAAAGAGGAGTGGGACAAAATCCCTCCTGAGATGTGTGCAAACCTGGTGGCCAACAACAAGAAACGTCTGACCTCTGTGATTGCCAACAAGGGTTTTGCCACCAAGTACTAAGTCATGTTTTGCAGAGTGGTCAAATACTTACTTCCATCATTAAAATGCAAATCAATTCATAACATTTTTGACGTGCGTTTTTCTGGATTTTTTTGTTGTTATTCTGTCTCTCACTGTTCAAATAAACCTACCATTAATATTATAGACTGATCATTTCTTTGTCAGTGGGCAAACGTACAAAATCAGCAGGGGATCAAATACTTTTTTCCCTCACTGTACGTATGCCCAGACCTGCTCTCAAGTGTCAGTGTTGGTAACCAAAGCACTGGTTCAGTGACTCAGCCCAAATAATGTATTAATGATGGGGTGACGCACACATGCATTTCTCTCCAACCACTGTTCAGTTTGAGAATGCAGGGGCGTTAGATCCGAGACAGGGGAAAGACATGGCACCCACCTGAGGTCAAACTGGGTGCCTTATGGAGGGCAGTACATGAAGTAGATTTCAGACCCATCTGTGCATAGTTTGAGTGTTCTCATTTTATATACATGGGCATTTTCGTGGCTGTTAAGTTTTATTAGTGCAAAGAAAGGTGATTCGATTTCCGACCCCCAGGAACAGGTTTGCAGATTTTCTGAGCATATCTGTGAGGTCTTCAGAGAGGGGAAATACTTCAGCCTGGAAAACGTCATGGGGCAAAGCGAGGATGACCCTACTGAGGCTGCTTTGTCTCAAATATTGGAAGAAGTAGTCACCAACTGTGTGTGGCTGGATGAAGTGCCATCTGTTGAGGAAGTACAGAAGGCTGCCAGGTAATGTAAGATCGGTGAGCAGCCTCCACGGCGAGTGCGCTGAAGTGGCTATGTTAATGTGAGAGATTATCATGTTAATGTAATGTTAATATAATGGACCAGATGACGCCAAAAGGCGTCATCTGGTCCAATGTTGGACAGTGCATACATTATCAGAGTTATGTTTTTTGTTTGCATTCCGACTGCAGGTATTGTGGTCAATGCAAACATGACTCCTTGTAAAAAAAGGTGTCATTTTTGTTGGCAGATAAAAGGGTAAAAAATAAATTATCATATTTTGCTACTGGCAAAGGAGGTTCCAATGGAACGAATCTTTGTTGATAGCCAGTGGGTTTGCAAAGTACCTTTGTCTTAAAGAAATCAATATCGTGTGAGTCCACTGCATTAAAACAATGATCAGCCACGGCTGAGGTATTGGTCCTACCGTGTTTCAGAGCTGCCTTGTATTCACGAACACGGCCCGAGACATGTCGCTTAGTTGCCCCAATGTAACTACTACCGCAAACACAGCTTATTTTGTAAATACCGGGGTATTGCATGTCAGGTATCACATCCTTCACAGATGGGATCAGATCACGAATTTTACGTACGGTACTGTGTTAAGGTGATAGCTTTACGGATTGTGTAGTCTGAATATCCATTCATCTTGAGAGCTTGGTGTACATGTTCCAGTTCACCGTCTAGGTGATGATGGTCGGAAATACATCGAGCTCTATGGTGTAGAGTTTTGATGAGGGAATTCTTCTGGGATGGATGGTGGTGGGAGTCAGGTTTTAGGTAAGCATCTGTATGGGTGGCTTTCCTGTAGATAGTATTCCATTGAGCCATCTGGTCTCTTTTTGATTAAAACATCCAAGAATGGTAACTTACCATCCTTTTCCACCTGGGTGTATGGAATTGAAGTGGTTGAGGAATTGGTTCAGAGCTGGTCAGCCATGTGGCCAGATGACGAACGTGTCATCTACGTACCTCTTCCACAAGGACGGACGTAGAGTGGATGCCTGGATGGCATCTGTCTCAAATGTTTCCATGAAAACATTGCCTACAACTGGAGATAAGGGAGAACCCATTTATCAAGGTTTAAAATGGGCGTAACCCAAATGTCAGCAGCATGGTTGGGGCAGCTAATGTTAATGTAAGTGATGGGCAGCGACTGCAATTGGTGGTGAGTGATGGTAAGGTGGGGCCTTACCATCAGCCCCACTAAAACTAAGCACCTGCCTGGGTATTTTGTGCTATCAAACACTCCACCCCCTCAACTCCCCATTGGTGATGACGGGGCAAGAGTGTGGAGATTTTTCCATACCTGGGCAGTGTGCTTATGGCCACCTCCGATTTGACAGTAGAGGTCTCACGCCAAATCAGTTGAACAGAATTATATTTTCATCGGCTGTGTAATGCTGTTTGAAAGCTTCCTGGTCTGTCGCGCGACACGGAGCTTCGGATCTTCTCGGCCATGGTCATGTCCTCCCTTCTCTATGCTGGATTGTGTGAGGAGCTCACAAATCCTCGAAATATCTGGACAAAGTCCCATCGGTGAGTTCCTCCCATCAGGCAAGGCTGCGTTGGCTAGGTGATGTAGCCCATATATCCAGCCTTCGCATGCCTAAACAGCTTTTGTTTGGCCAGATAGAGGGTGCTAAACGGGTGTGGTATGGGCTAGAGAAAATATGTAATGATGTGGTACAAGAGGATGTGGAGCTGAGTGGACTTCCTGATGACTGGTATCAGCGGTGTCAAGATCAGCCTCTGTGGAGGAGTCTTCGTGAAACATGCTACTGGGCAGTTGGAGGCAGTCACCCTCCAGTAAAAACGGAGGGCGGAGGAGCGAAGCTCACAACAACTAGCAAAGCGGCGGGTGGATAACACACACCAAGTTGACACAATAGGGGGCACAGGTGGTGCATCGGCCAGTCATCTAAGTCAGTCAACCCATGGCACTTCACGTGGCCTTTAAGTGCACTTAGCCTGGCACAAGCACTGTGGTAACATCACCACCATTTAGTGAAGAATTGCAGTCATATAAAAAACTTCATTTTCATTTTTTCTTGTGGGCAGTCGTCAGTGACTGAATTGATACCACCAGCAACCCGCTACACTCAAGAAGCTGGTTATTCGTGGTTGCTCACAGACACGCTCCGAACCAACACCATTAAAACACCATTACTACCCAGGGACTCAGAACTCACTCAATAAAATATTTTATCAATTACTGAATTGGTTAATTAATTACTTTGGTTCTTTCGGTAAAATCACGTAGAAGGGAAAATAATACAAATAAACCAATAAAATTATCACGACGTTTCGATTGCAACACAAGCAATCATCATCAGGTGTGAAAACCACAGCAAGAAAATTGCCGAAAGAACCAGGAATATGAATCCCTGCAGTCACGAAAGCTTTAAATCGAAATTTAATTAATTGTTGTACTTTCGCAGCATCAGTTGTCACCTGTCGTGACAACCGATGCAAACCATACTTAGTACGTATGTTGGTACACATGTTGAACTTCTTTCGCACCGTACGTAGCAAACCGTGCTAATCGGAGGTGCGGGGGGGAAGAACGACAAATGTATTGTGAGTGCTTAGCAGAAGTACTTTCACCCTGATTTCATCATGGGCAGCCGTCTGGATATGAATCCCGGAACTCAGCGGGGGCTGCTCAGTGCTATGTCGCTTTGACTTTTTGGGCAGGAAAAAAAAAATATTCGGTGAGTAAATTGGGTTTGTTTTTTTTTCGCTTGTAGGTGAAAAGTGTAAGTGGACATTTAAAATTAAATAAGGTTTGATTTATGCGTCAGGGTTCTGTAATAAGGACGGAATATTGACCGTCACGATGGTTTTGTCCCAGCGGCGTTGGGTCCATGATTTATTATTGTAAATCAGAGAATCCGGTTTTTGTAACCTCAGGAAATTCCTTGCAGTCTACATTGCTTTGAACTTCACAGTACACACTGGGAAAACTCTGCTCAAGAAAGAAAATATTTATCAGAAGTTAATCATTTGAAGCAATCTTGAATATTTCCTATATGACAACATACGGTTTTGAGGATTCAAACATTAACGAAATAGGAATGTTAATTTATGGCAATTGACCTGCAGATGACATTCATTTTGCAATAGAATGCTAACTCTTTCAAATCTTGCATTCTGACCTTAATCTCTAATGGTTGGGTAATGTGCAGCGTGTAAGTAACCTTATTAACTTTTCAATTTATTGGAAGAAGTAACTTTTTGTGTTCTATTTTCAGGTAAATCAACTACAGAAGACCGTAATAGAGCCTATGAAAAAGTAAGTTAAATTTTGTTTACAATATCCTGTAAGCACGTTGTACGTACATGTATAAATGTCTATGCAGTGGCGTCATGCACGTGTATAAATCAGTGCGCCTTATATGTAAATAATTTCACTTGAATTAAGTTATCCACAGTGAGGTGACCCTTATGCCATTGTTTAGCACATGATGTGCCCAATAGACATGCAAATGTAGACCCGGCCATCAGTTTAATTAAAAACCTGGGATTTGATAATAAATTACTAACGTTAAGCATGAGTCACATTGCTGCAGTGTGTACGAGATTTGTTTTCTCAAGCACAACATGCAAGCCTGCAGTCCTAATGTCAATTTTTATTTGTTTCTGACGCATTCTGGATTTTTTTTACGGAATTTTACAGGGATCATTTTGTGATGTGCAAAGTAGGTTATGCTTAATTGATCAATCTCAGATGAATGCAGTCTCAATTAAAGTACTTTTATCATTTTTATTATTGGTCGTTCGTTCACAACATCGTTCTGTCACGTGTGTCAATGACGAAATAACTGTCGGATTTGGTTATGTCAATGTCAACTTTCAGCTGTGTAAATTACTACAAGCCTTTCAGTCTTTCCTTTGTAGCACGTGGCATCGCGAAGCAAATCAAACCTGGGAATGATGAGGAAAACCCTATCAAAATATCTGCACAGCGGCTATGTTTTTGTTAAACATTATTCCGTGTCGTTTTAAACCTTTGGCATCAGTAAAGTTCAGCTTTGCAAACCAGTTCAGCTTTGACCAATTCAATTTGTAACTTTTGTACAGTTTTCACACATTTACTTTTACAATGTATTGCTTTTGTTAGTCTAAGTGTAAATGCTTTGTATCAGGAGTAATGCTTGTGGGCTCGTGTGCTGAATACTTGACCTGGTCAAGGCCTATGATACCATCAGTAAGCCTGGGCTCTGGGTTGTTCTTCATGCTTTTGGAGTCCCTGACCCTCTGCTCACGATCATTAAGGACCTTCATGATGGTGAGCAGGCCCGGGTAAAACTACGTGGCCGGGAGTCCGAGCCATTCCCTGTACACCTTGGGGTGCGACAGGGATGTCTTCTGGCTCCCACATTATTTAACATCTATTTTTACCACGTAGTTCGTGAAGCCTTCAATAGCTGTACCGGGGGAATCTCCGTATGGTACAGATATAATGGGAGGCTGATCGATGCCCGGGTGCGGTCAAGGGATGGCTGCCTATTGCTCAATCACATTATGTATGCCGATGATTTGGTAATAGCTGCTCATTCAGAGGAGGAGTTGGAGACGCTGCTGCTGAGACTGGAGCGTGCCGCTAAGAGATGGGGCCTTACCATCAGCCCCACCAAAACTAAGCACCTGCCTGGGTATTTTGTACCATCGGACACTCCACCCCCACAACTCCCAATCGGTGATGGGGCAGTTGTGGAGAGAGTGGAGAGTTTCCCATACCTGGGCAGTGTGCTTATGACCGGCTCCAGTTTAACAGCAGAGGTCTCACTCCGAATCAGTCGAGCGGCAATATCTTTTCATCGGTTGCGTAATGCTGTGTGGAAGCTACCTGGTCTGTCGCTCCGCACTAAGCTTCAGGTCTTCTCGGCCACGGTCATTCCCTCCCTTCTCTACGCTTGCGAAACGTGGACCCCCCTAATGGAACATCTTCGCCGGTTAGAAACATTTAGGCTGGCCTGCTTACGATCCATCCTGGGTTTAACCAGACTGGATTGTGTGAGGAGCTCACAAATCCTTGACAGTTCTGGGCAAGGTCTCATTGGTGAGCTCCTCCGGCGGGCAGGGCTGCGATGGCTGGGTCATGTAGCCCGCATGCCCAGCCACCGCATGCCGAAACAGCTTTTGTTCGGCCGGATCGAGGGGGCTAAACGGGCGCGGCACGGGCTAGAGAAGAGATGGAGTGATGTGGTACAGGAGGACGTGGAGCTGAGTGGACTTGCCGATGACTGGTACCAGCGGTGTCAAGATCGACCTCTGGAGGAGGCTCGTGAAGGACGCTTCTGGGCAGTTGGAGGCAGTTGCCCTCCAACAACAACGGAGAGCGGAGGAGCGACGCTCACAACAACGAGCGGAGCGCCGGGTGGCTAAAGAACAGCAGGTTGGCACAGTAGGGGGCACAGGTGGTGCATCAGGCAGTCATCTCAGTCATCTCAGTCAGTCGACCCGTGGCACCTGGGTCTGCCCCGTGACCTGCCAGTGGGCGTTCGACACTTCACGTGGCCTCAAGGTGCACATGGCCTGGCACAAGCGTCGTGGTGACGTCACCGCCACTTAGTGGCGAATGGCGGTTGTTGTTGTTGTTGTGAATACTTGAGATTTCCCTCATTATCAAGTTGTGCATAATGCTAGGTTACATTATTGAATAAAATGATCAGGAATAGCGCTCTCATTGAAAACCAATTAAATCATCCCAAACTGAGCAATCTTACCGTTGCTGTAGTGTTTATTAAGTATCACATTTGAATGCCTTGAAGCTGACAAACGATGTTGGGAAATATTTTGTACCCAATGCGATACTTGCCTTGTGCCGGGTGTATCCAAACATTCTATATTTAGGGATTGATTGATAAACATGCAGAGACGGTCGAACCACGGACGTAGCTTATATAAGAGTGAACTGTAGGAGTGAGATGTATTCAGAAGAGCTTTTGAAAATAAGTAATATTTAAAAATACTTTTTTTAAAAACAAGCTTTAATGAAATGTACCCTACGAGTAATGGCAAAACTCCACGACTCCAGGAAGTGGCCCCGAAGTTTGCCATAACGTGAGTTGAGCGTGGACAATTTCGACCCAAGCCGAAACATAAGATATAAGAAATATTGCTTAAAAATAATTTTATTTTATTTTTAATGATAGAATATAGTATTGACATCAGTATGACATTAGTATACCAAGTTTGCAGTCGATACCACATTGGGAAGTGGGTTAAAATTGAGTTACAAGATTTGAGGATACGACAACAGACAGAGTTGAGGATATAACAGACAGAGTGAGTTAAATAAAAGCGTGTGAAGAGAATATATTTTAAGAAATTATATAGCAGAAAGGTGTATTCAGAAGACAAATACCAAATATAGGCAGGAGAGGGATGTCATCAGAAGAGATATGAGAGACAGTAGTGATAGACGCATAGATAACGCGTGGTACTCTGTTCCCAGGCCGCCCCCCACAGACCTCCACCCCCTCCCCACAAAGATGATATAATTATTGGGAAATAATTAACTTAAATATGTAGGTCAGAGCCACCTTGGGCAATTCTCAGTGGTAAGCTTGAATGACGGCAGTGGGCCCGATAAAAATGAATTGGCAGGCCGAACTTGACCCGACAGGCTATCGTTTGGACAGCCCTGTTTTTATTTTTTACTTTGTCTCAAATCCACATAACGTGGTTGTTACAATGGCTTTCGTGATTTATTTGATATGCTTTAAAAAAAATTCCCATTGGTTGAAATGTAAACCGTTTGTTTAAAATCACAACGCTGATTCAAACCATATACTTTGCAAATGTGTTTTGGGGGTTATGCATTGATTTGTGAACTGCACATTAATTAAATTTATAGTTCACATATACGTTAGCAGTGCATTTGAATTAGCTTCTAATCCTACAGAAATTAGTGAAAACTCACAAGTATGGTTTCATTTGAATAAATACCTTATAAATAAATATTAATCGTCGAATGGTAGAACAATGGTTTGGTTGACTTTAGGCCTTGGTGGAATAAAAAGTATAAAAATGTATAATTTGTTGACAAAAATTTTAGATTCTAGAAAAGTCCTTTTCAGCCATAAATAGTACCATGTTAATCTTCTTTAATCTACCCTGTTCCAGTAAAGCCGAGTTCTGTTGGAGAGATGGTGAATCTAATGATGTTTGGGACCCAAATCTCACATTTCCAATGTGCAACCATGCTATGCATTCTGGTGATATTTAGCAAGTGTTCTTTGAGCTCAGAAGCTTTCAGTCAATGTAACCAGTGCTTTTGCTCTGCAGCGATGAGGGCTCCTTCTTTCTTGACTTTATTAGAATCTGGGACCAGCTATGAGTCACCTCCTTTGGATTGTCAATGGCGCAGAGTGCAAATTAGAAAATGCCACTTGAAGCTAGTTGGTCTATAGAGATTGCATTCCAACAAGTGCACGTGTCTGTTTTGCCTTTGTGCGGTAGGTATGACATTTTAATGCACGCCTCACTGTGATTTTGGCAGGTTTTCCATTGCGTGGCAAAAACCCAAACAGATACAAGTGTTTCTCGAAAATGAAATGCAATCACAGCCTCATCAGCCATCTCCCAGGTGTTAATTCAGAGCTCTGCGATATTTGCTGATTTAGCGCATAACTCTCAGCTGCATTCCTATATAAAGCTGCAATTATCCGTGTGGTTCCCAGCTCACAAGGCAAGTGAGTCATTCTGCTACATTGCTTGGGTTAATTTTTGTTCTTGTTTAAGTAGAAGAGGTGATGATAACTAATAAATGTCTCTATTTTTGTTACAAAATTTAATCGTGAAACCTGACAAGTTAATAGACATTGCCATGCTTGACTTGAAATCAAAAAGGTGTTCAGTTCAAATCCCAGTCAGAGATTTACTTGACCCAACCCCCATTTTCAAGCGAGATAAAATAAGTACCAGTTTAAAATTGTAAGTCAGCAGTGGTCTTCCTCAGCTGGCTGCCAACTGCCAGTGGGGAGATGAGTTCTGTTTAAGCAGGTAGATACTTTGATTATTAGCTTGGCCATATTATCTTTGCCAATGACCAAATCACCCAGAATGCATCTCATCAGGTGACAGAAGGTAAGCAGGTTTGAGCCTGGATAGTGCTTGGTGACCACCATGCACAAACAGGTTGTCATAGGGCTGCAGAGCTATATTGTATATATGTTGAACTTACACCATTGGAAACCTCATTTGCCAGTAACAAAATATGATAATTGTTTTTTTACCCTTTTATCTGGCAACAAAACTGACACCTTTTTTTACAAGGAATCATGTTTACATTGACCACAATACCTGCGGTCGGAACGCAAACAAAAAAACAACAACTCTGATAATGTATGCACTGTCCTTGAAATTGATTGGTCCACACTCGAGACAGCTTTCTTTAGAGCCTCGTCTCACATGGTGTTGGACCAGAAGATGCCAAAAGGCGCACAACTCAAAGACAATGCACCATCAGAGTATGAGAGCTCGGGGTAAGCATTTACACCATTGGAAACCTCATTGGCCAGTAGCAAAATATGATAATTGTTTTTTTACCCTTTTATCTGGCAACAAAACTGACACCTTTTTTAAAAGGAGTCATGTTTACATTGACCAAAATACCTGCGGTCGGAACGCAAACAAAAAACAACAACTTTGATCATGTATGCACTGTCCTTGAAGTTGATTGGTCCACGCCCGAGCTCTCATACTCTGATGGTGCATTGTCTTTGAGTTGTGCGCCTTTTGGCATCTTCTGGTTCAACACCATGTGAGACGAGGCTCTAAAGAAAGCTGTCTCGGGTGTGGACCAATCAGTTTCAAGGACAGTGCCACATACATTATCAGAGTTGTTTTTTTTTGTTTGCGTTCCAACCGCAGGTATTGTGGTCAATGTAAACATTACTCCTTGTAAAAAAAGGTGTCATTTTTGTTGCCAGATAAAAGGTTAAAAAAACAATTATCATATGTTGAACTTCTTTCGCACCGTACGTAGGCAACATGGAGCATTGCAGCATAATTCATTGTTCTACTCTCCTGTTATCTTCTCAAGTTTATGCTCCCAAGCTTCACAAACCCACACTGATCAGCACGATGAAATATGGTCAAGTAACTCCCATGACCCACGTGGTGTGGGGAGGCCCTCATCCAGCAGTGAATTGCCAACAGAGCTTTACATGTACACGTGCCTATGTTTGAGTTGCAATATTCCCCCAACTTCTATTTTGTTACAGACTGTTACATTGATCTCGAAATTATTCAGATTTCTCGCAATGTAAAGTTTCTTGTTCTCTACATTTGTAGTGGATTCAACTGAGTTGCAGATGTACTCTTTGGAGGCAACACATTTATTAATACCAACACACTTAACACAACGGGGTAACTGCCCATTTACCAGATAACACCCTATGGTGGTGGACCACCAGGCTAACTACACTAGTTACACCGGGAGTAGCTACAACGGACCGGACCCCAGCTTGGGTCCAGGTCCACGTGTTGGTGACTTCTTCTTGGACGTAGAACGTAGAACGTAGATCTTCAGATGACAACAGAAACGCAGAACCCCGGTCCCTCTCGGGCACCTGGTTTATATGCCCGCTGGCCGTGGCTGGCTCCGCCCTTGGCCACGACCACCTTCTCGAACCCTCTAGCAGGATCTCGCCCTGGCACGTGACCACCCCCAGCCCCCACTTGGGGCCCCTGTGTAAATCTTACTTGTCACGTGCCTTCCAGGGTCAACCAGAGTGCCATGGCCTGGGGTAACCTCATCCCGTGGCTGACACTCTCACACTCCCTCCTGTCGGAGTCAACACTGCACGCTACGCGTGGTGCCACCGAGCGCTATGACCCAGCGCTCACCGAGCCCCCTCTGGGGCTGGTACTACACCCACATGTACGGGGTGTCTGCGATGGCAATACATTGCACGCCGTGCCTCGCTAGAGCCAGCATTACCCAGTGACACCCACGATGTCGCTACATACGTGATGTCAGCGATGGAAGTGCATCGCACGCCGCGCCTCTTTAGGGCCGGCACCACACAGTCACGTCCGCGATGTCACTACACATTTAACGCAGTACTTGATAACATTCAATTGATATTGCAAATTCAACTTATTTTTCACGTTGTTATACTTGTGAGTAGTTCTCTATAGTGGAGGGCCTTCCACCAGCATTAGCATGATCAAGCAATTACATTTACTCATTAGCATGATAACCTTGCATTTGTAGGGTAATTTGTGTGTGTCTGTGTGTTTCGTAAGCCGGGGTAGTGTAGCGGTTCAGTGTACTGCACTACAAAGCCAGTTACATAAGTTCGATTCCCGATAAAGTCCAACACCAGTGATAAGCATTCAAACTAGTCCTGGGTCTTCTCCAGGCCAACTCGGCCTCAAATAAATAGCTGGTGCAATGTGTAAACATCGCTATGAGGGGAGACAAAGGCAGTCGGGCGGGGTGCTGGCCACCCCCCCCCCCCCCCCCCACTTGCCCCCAAAAATCTGTTAAGGCTATTTGGGGGATATGTGTCCTTGTAATTGCAGATTAGTATTAAGTTTGAAGGTTAAAAAATGGCATATAATCACCACTGTGCTTTTCAGGATGTAGGTTATATTCTTGGTTCTTTCGGTAAAGTCACGTTGAAGGGAAACAATAAAATAATAAAATATATATAAAACAATAACATTCTCACGACGTTTCGACTGTAACACAAACAGTCATCATCAGGTGTGAAAACCAACAAACTGCCACTTCTTTCAAATGTTTCTTGCTGTTGGTTTTCACACCTGATGATGACTGTTTGTGTTACAGTCGAAACGTCGTGAGAATTTTATTGTTTTATATATTTTATTATTTTATTGTTTCCCTTCAACGTGACTTTACCGAAAGAACCAAGAATATGAATTACTGCAGTCACGAAAGCTTTAAATCAAAATTTAGAATGTAGGTTAGTTGATATAAGGACATTGTGTGTGCCTGAGAGCCAACACAATAAAGCACCCTGAGACACTGCTGCATAGTCTCAGAAAAGGAATGATTTATATCACACATTCGAACAAAAGAAAAAATATATATAAAGCTTCAACAGCAAAACTGTCATTTGTGAAAAGTGGTCGGCTTAACAAGCTTAAAAATGTGTAAACTAATAATAAACCAACACTACTCACCATTTTATGAACATGGCCCTGCAACATAGAGAGAAGATGGCCAGATTACAATTAAGACTATGGCAATTTTCATTTACAAAGCATCTACATCCAAACACATTTTTATATTGCAAAAGCTAAAAAGAGCGCCCACGTTAGCATTGCAATGTAACTTTAAGAGAGATGACTTGCAAAAGCGTGAGACTTAAAAATACTTATAAAACATCTCCGCTGTAATTGTATGCAATCAATCTGAAGCAGAGGATAAAAAGTAGGTCTTGAGTGAGGTCCTAAATAGGGCAAGAGGGTCAGCAATATGGGTATGGGGGAGGGAATTACAGGCAGTGGGCAATTTAATGACCTCCCCCCCCACCCCTCTCCAGCCAACCTCCGCTAAGCAGAGTCTAGTTTGAATGAGAGTGTAATTGTACTGAACGTAGGGCACGAGGAGGGTACTACAGCGAAGGTATGTGGCGAGAGTTGGTGAAAGATTTTAAACTCACGAAATACCAAGAGAGGTGGCCCAGCGGTCAGAGAGCTGAGCCGGTACAACTTAGAACTTTGGTTTGAATCCAGGTCAAGCTGCCCCAGATTAAACTTGGCTTCCCCAGTGTGGCGAGTTGGTGGTCTCGGCCTGGTTACCAACGAATACGCGCACCTAAAGTGCCAATTTTTGCGCGTGATTTGACTAAAATCCTGCTCTGAGAGTTTAAAAAAATAACTTTTAGTTTGACCGTCATCTGACAGTCTCGTAGCAGACTTTTGTGGGAACGTGGACCCCTCCCCACTTGTGTAAAGGATGACAACGCCACTTGAAATAATGATATGAAGTGTAAAATTGTGTGACGTAAACCCTCCTCAGCCCTGCAAAGCCAATTAATAAAAGTGTCACGTGGATCAAACGTGCCAATTTATTACTCTCCAACACCAGTCTGCTGAAGCAGTCATAAGTTTGACACATTTTATTCATGTGATACTTTTATTCTATGTATGTTGAACTTCTTTTGTACCGTACCTAGTCGGATGAAGGAGGGTTCACAACACACAGTTTTACACGCCAGAAACCCAAAATAAACCAAATATGCATCATTATATTGGTCATGAAAGCCTTTTTATAATAATAAAAAAATATCTCCTTTATTGACTGTTGGTTGGACACACGAGGTGCACTGCTGCTTGAGTTGTCCGAATACATTTTTGGTCTCGTGACAATGCCGACAATATCACAATCGGGACAAATTGAAAGAAAGAGACAAATATATAAATAGACTAGTATAGCCATTTTGGCCTCAATTACAGAATAGAGGACCTTGAGGATTGGAGTGAAGTGGTCTTGTATGAATGCGATTGAGTAGCCCAGTTACAGCATTGTAGGTTTGTCCTGGGTTTAGGGAAATCCTACGGAAGAGTGTGGAAAATGTACGAATTGTTTTTGTGGTGAAAGGATGGTGATCAAGTCATACACAGACATGGTCTCTCTTACTACGTAAAATTACATTTTTGCCCACCATCGTGTGGACGGACCTTCTAGGCCAATGTTTTTTCAGCAGGATTTGTTTTAGCAAACTAACTCTGGACCATATTTATGGGACCATTTTGCCAGTATCAAGATATTGATAGGTGTCTCTTTGGTGTTTCAACATCTTATCACCTGTATTTATGCTAGGAAAGGGAAAAGCCTTTATTTATCATTAAACTCCGGACCGTTTTCAACTCTCTGAGTCGCAATCAGCAGTGTGGCATATGAAACAACATGTTGGACAACGCGGTGTTTTTTTTAATTCACCAGGATTTTTCTAAGATAATTGTAAAATAAATAAATAAAATTAACGCCATATGAAGAGGAATTATTTAATTCATGTTTGGTGTGGAATTCCATAGCAGTGAAAGATGCTGTGCGTACATTGATGTGTATAGAAACGCGTGCATCCATTTAAGACTGCTGCTACATGGGAGTTAAATAGTCATCATTTTCATTGTAGGACCATTTGAATACCCATTGTTGTGTGTCAGTCCCATTGTCTCATGCTATTTAGTTGAAGGCCAGTATGGGTCGTGAGGAATTGGAGAACTATAGCACACTTTGGAGTTACAAAATATAACAATTGAGCTTTTATTTGTTTGTTAAATAGCAAGATGGAGCAGTGGCACAGTGGCTGTTAGTTTGTGCTATGAACCTGGTAACCTGAGCTTATGAAACAGTAATGCGTCGATCCGTACTTACGGCAGGTCGCCAATCGCCACCCCCTTTGTTATTTCCCACGGCGGTCGGTTCCGTACTCATGGCGTGACGTTGACGCAGGCGCCGGTTCTGCGCACAAATGAACAGTACGTCGCCCGGTCAGTCTGCCACCCGACTCCGCGGTCAGCCGCTAAACCTCTGTGCATTCTTCGTGATTTTTAAGCATTTTTGATTAATTTCATCCTTTGCAATTGCCGATAAAAGGAAAGGTGGTGAGTGCTCTGGTGACGGTTTTCAAAAGAAACGCAGCAGAAAGGCCATTATGGTATCAAGGCCAAATAAGCCAGGAATTACGACGAATCGAGGCAAGAACTTTATAAACACTCTTATACTTTATATATGATATTGTAGTTGGCTAAAGTCACACTTGTGTTGTGGCCGAAACGTCGTGAGAAATTTATTGTTTTATTTTATTATTTTATTCTCATTCTACGTGACTTTACCGAAAGAACCAAAGAAGATGAATCCTTGCAGTTACGAAAGCTTTAAATCGAAATGTAGTTGGCTAATTATGCTCTTTGTATTCACGTCTATAAAAAAGTTGCATATCGGACCCTTGGTCAGGAACGTGACCCCTATTATATCATTATTTCTCTGGGAAAATCGGTCTTGACTTGCGTCGTTTCGACTTGCAGCACCCTTTATAGGAACGTAAACATGTCGCAGGTCCAAGGACCGCCTGAATTGTCATTGTGCGGATGATAGTATATCCCAAAAGTTTGTGTTGATGTGAAGGCGATAGCTATTCTCATGGAGTATGTTCTAATTAGAAGCCTATAACTAATTATAGCTGATTTTAACACCGTTGACTTTATATTCTTGGTTCTTTCGGTAAAGTGACGTAGAAGGGAAATAAGAAAATAATAAAAATATAAAACAATAAAATTATCACGACGTTTCGACTGCAACACAAGCAATCATCCTCAGGTGTGAAAACCACAGCAAGAAAAAATTGTATTACCAAAAGAACCAATAATCTGAATCCCTGCAGTCACGAAAGCTTTAAATCAAAATGTAACCGTTGGCTTTATTCGTACAATGTTGCAGTGCCCAGAAATGGATACATTGTACATGGTAACATAAAGTATCACGTAACATGAAGTATCACGTGCCCGTACACAATGAATAACAGGTTAATTAAAATAGCAACAGCCAGGAATTCCTGAAAAAGGCCAGTCAGCTAAAACAAGAATCTTGATGAAGGCCGTGTTAAGATTTTCTATTTTGCTGCTCATATTATACTCGTTTAAATGTTGCATTATATTCCTGTACAATTGTGAGAAAAGAGACCAAATACCCATGAGAGAGGGCTCCCTAGAACTCCCTCTAGTGGATTCCCTATTGCAAACAAGCATATTTAGGGCTGCATCTTTTAATCAATAAACACGTTTCGTGGGTTCAACTGAGGTTCTACATGTTGAGGGGCTGTAGACAACGCACGCGTATTTGCGGTACCGCGATTGGCAATGCCTACGGGTGCCACATAGCGATTCGCGCGTTGCATTTGCAGAAGTGCTATCAATGTAGTTACCGTTGGCCTTGCCATTACTTGCTGTTGTTACGCGGAGGTGCAGAATGTCGCGCTGAGTGGAGATGTGTGATGGGGGCAGGCAGGGCTTGCGCGCGGTTATGGGGGGGGGGGGGGGGGGGTGCTCGCCCGCTCCCTTTTGAGGCACGCGTTTTGTTAGAAAGCGTCGGGAGCCCCGCTAGTCGCGCCCAGCAAGTGGGAGAGGTTGGGGGATTAGCTGGCGGTGCCAAGGATAGATTGTGCCTCGCCACACAATACAGTCCCCCTGCTGCATCACTATAATCGGCTTCTCATGAAATGTTTACGGCCCAAAGGAGGAGCCGCTTGCTGAGCCGTGGCTCGTGGATCTGCAGCTGGGTCTCTGGTTTGTGCAGGGTCCTTGGTAGTTTGCAATGGGGGGCTAATCGTTAGTGAGGCAAGGGGCATGGAGCCCTCCACACTTGCCACGACTGGCTTTTGAACCCAGCAAGCCGAGCTCACTGCTCCGCATTCGTGTGTCACAGATCACATTGCTTCTATTGGCTTCATCAACTTTTAATTTACAGAAGATTCGAAACAAAGTAGTCGATAGCTTTTACGTTGTAAAGAGGTTCCTCGGCCTGAGCCCAATTTGAGTCTTTGGCTTTGTGGAAAAAAAGACTTCAGCATCATGGTCAGGAAGTCCATAAAAATGCTGTAATGCAGTGGTTCCCAACGTTTCTGAACCCACAGACCACTGGCAAAGCTCAAACATATTTCGTGGACCACGATGTCGTAACAGATACTCTGATGTTTTGTGAAAAAATATGCAACCAGCAACAGTTTCCTCGAACCAGGCGACCAAGTGGCCGATGGACCAAAGGGTGGTAACCACTGCCAAGTTATGTCACTGCTTTGACATATGTGGATTGACGATGTCATCGTGGCATTATGAAAACGTTGTGACGAAGTGCCTAACCATTGGTTTGTTATCCTTCATTAACGAAGCTTCAAACTTGTGTCGGATGGTGCAGAACAAAGTCTAGATATCTAATGTGTTTTTTACGAATTGCTTTGTCCTTTAAGCAAGTGGGTGCGGGTGCACGTTGAGATTTACAACGACTTTACAATGAGAGTAGTTATGTCGGGACAGTTATTTTCTTTTTTGGTTTACATTTGAGTACGGGGAATGTTTAAACTTTGGGGTATAGGTTAGGGGACACCATCGTACAATTGTTGAGTCTTTGTATGACATAACGTCTGTACTGATGCAGGATGCCCATAAAATATGTACGTATGTCTGTTGAACTTGTTTCATACGTAGCTTACTGCGCTAATCGGAGGTTCTGTTCATGCTGAAAATAAACCAATTTGTAATTCTTTCAAGTCATGTTATAAATTCTTCTGCAGTTTTCAACAGATGGCATACTCGGTGAAGTGCGCCGCTTGTTTGATATGTTGAAATCCGCAGGGCTACAATGGGATAGCATCACGTGGGATGCACGTATATGCCTCTGTGTAATTGGGAGTGCTCTCTGAATACTCCAATTTCCTGCTTCCCCAGATATCCTGGGGATAGACTTGCCCACGTCATAGTAATGTGGAATCTCCACGACTGGGGATGAGTACTGCCTCAACGCTCGTTTGAGCAAGAGTTCACTTTGACATGGCATGATGTCAAAAGCACAATAGAACTAGTGACGTGAGCACAACATTAAAATGTCTCCATTCTCAAATGTGAGTATAGGAAGGTGCTCATCCTCAGTGATGGTCTGGGGCCAGCAGTGTAAATTCCACACCTCTATGGTATGAACCTGTCTCCCCATAGCCCGACCTCTCATGTACCTAGTCAACCGTGCTAATCGAAGGTGCGGGAAATTCTCACGAACAAAAAAAGCACATACAGTAAAACCTTGGATTGCGAGCATAATTTGTTCCGGAAACGTGTTTGTAATTCAAAGCACTCGTATATCAAAGCACTCATATATCAAAGCACTCGTATATCAGTTGTGATCACGTGATGCTCGGCAGACAAATTGTATACGTACTACTCGTATTGCAAGACCTCGCTCGTTTATCAAATGAATATTTATTTAATTTTTTTGCTCGTCTTGCAAAACACTCGCAGACCAAGTTACTCGCAATCCAAGGTTTTACTGTATACTCCAAAGCAGGATTATTGTTATCGTCTTCGCGCTTAGTGAAACTGGAATGATTGTAGAAAGAACGATGGTTATTCTGTTATGAATAAGTAAACAAATAAGTGGTTTATAGCCTGATGTTAAGTGTCAGTGAGTCAGTTTACTCTGAATGAAAGTCTTAATTTACATTTGCCAAGTTCATAAATAAACAACTTGTAGAGCATTCGAATGTGGCAATGAATGTGTAGAGGTGTTAACCACGCACTGTTCAGTAACCTGCATTGCCACCAGGTATCAAAGGGGCAGTGCAGTGTTACCTCAGGGTACATAATGGTTGGGGTCAGACGAGGTGAAGTGGATCGTAGCCACAGTTTAGGGAGAACCATTCAGCCAGTTCCACGTGGGATTGTGTGATTGGTTATACCTGGCCACGAACGAGTATAAGAAGGGTGACCCAACAGAGCTCGGGGAGTTCTCTCCCTACACGAAGACCGAAGACTGAGCTGAAGCCTAGCCAGGACCCTGGACCAGCCTTCCAGCCCTTTTGAGGGCTAAGGCTCGGCATACCCAGTGGTCAGGACCCACCGGGCCAGCGGTGGGTCAGATAGCCTCCCCTAGGTCCAAGCCGGAGGACCCTTGGCTAGGTTAGCGGTAGACGTGTGAGTCCCGCCAAGTCCGGAGGCTGTACCTCCTTAGGTATCAAGGAGGTTAGCGGTAGACGTGCAAGTCCCGCCAAGCTAGGAGGTTAGCGGTAGACGTGCAAGTCCCGCCAAACTAGGAGGCTGTACCTCCCTAGGGTATCGGGTGAGGGGACCGAATATCCCTCTGTGTGTGTTAAGGATTGTGTAAGGAACAGTTGCAATAAACAGAGTGTGCCTCCTAAGAAGTTTACTCGTCTTTACAACACTACAAATGTATGCATTGTGATAACTAATAACTATATGCATTCTACCTGTGCTAATTATGTAAAATTTAAGGTCATTGTTGTACCTGTGGTATCCACATGGGTTTTTTTTGTGTTTATCTGCACTGTATGCAGCATGTGGGGAGCGGTGGTGTAGTGGTTAGCGCGTCGCGCTACGAACCCGGCGACCCGAGTTCGATTTGTGCTCGCGGCCAATACCAGTGACGATAATCTGAACTGGTCCAGGGCCTCCCCTAGGTCGACTCAGCCACAAACAAGTATCTGGTGCGGTGTGTAAACATCGCCACTGGGGAGACAAAGGCAGTCGGGCATGGCACTGGCCACCCATCCCGTTGTGTGCCGTGCCGGCCTTCATAGGCGCTCGCTAAAAACCAATTGCCCGAATAGTCTGTTTAGGCTATACGGGGAATCTTTGTCCTTTGTAGTTAGCATGGCAAGGCAGCGGGTAATGCCATGGTTCCACTACACAACATGCATCACTTGTTATTGTATTTTCTCTTGTGTAGTCTCCCTGCGGTGTTATGAAGTGACTTCATTTTGATGAAGACCTATCTGAGGTGTAATTGTAAATTTATTGTAACGTAACTGTGAGTGTGGACGTGCCTCGATTTCTACGAACCCGTCAGGTTGATTATCGAAGGTTTAACATCCGCTCTCGTTAATATAGAGCATGTGACAAGTGCTTGCCACAAATGACAAGTGCTTGCCACAAATGAACCACACAATACCTCGCTGATCTCGCCAAGGAGCATAAAGCATCACGCACACTCCGGCCGTCCTTGCAGAAGCTTTTGGCTAACCATCGTACAAAGACGGTCACTGCGTTGCACGTTTTCAGATGCACTTCTGCAGCCATCTGGAACGCTCTTTGTTCCGATATTAGGAAGCCACTGGAGCTATGCACTTAAAGATTTTAAAGCTAATTCCGTTTGAACTGTATTTTGTTTATATTCTTAGCTCTTTCGGTAAAGTCACCTCGGATTAGCATGGTTGGGGTTGGTACATATGGTGCATAAAGAAGTTCAATATACATACACACACATGCCATGTCAATCCTAGCCAGTATTTTAACTCACGACCAGGTGCTTCCACCGCAGCATCATAGTTCCCTTGTCAGCTATGATGAGGACAATTTAGACCCTGTGATGTTGATCGACAGGCGTTGGCCAATGTGTACTGATATTACAGTTGAAAATCCATATTTTAAAATTACTCCGTGCTAAATTGGAAATATTAGTAAACAACTGTCACGGTGGAATTAAAGTTTCCCAGATCTTACTTGCAAGACCGGTTAATCATAAAGTGCTGTCACATTAAATCTTGACTTAAAGCTTTCGTGACTGCAGGAATTCATATTCTTGGGTCTTTCA
This sequence comes from Petromyzon marinus, assembly GCF_048934315.1. Taxonomy (NCBI): domain Eukaryota; kingdom Metazoa; phylum Chordata; class Hyperoartia; order Petromyzontiformes; family Petromyzontidae; genus Petromyzon; species Petromyzon marinus. The sequence continues at coordinate 11,277,355 of NC_133677.1, forward strand.
GTAAAGTCACGTAGATAGTCTTGATTTTTCGTGACTGCAGGAATCCATACTCTTTGGTTCGTTTGGTAAAGTCACGTAGTTAGAAATAAATCACGTAGATAGGTTCAAATCTGTGCCTATATATATGGAAAATAACAAAAAAACATCGACGTTTCAATCGCAACACAAGCAATCGTCATCAGGAGAAAAAAAACGTTATTAACCAGTGTAAGTCATAACTGGCTGTGATGTTTCCATCCTACCTTATTTTCGACTCTCTGATTTTACATTAACAGGTTAAATGTCTCACACTAACACAGCCACCGCTGCTCGTGTCCTTGATGTGGCGGTGGCTCTGCGATCTTACATTGACATGCTAATCTCTCACAATACAATGGCCACCTCCACTCCCTCGTTGTGGAGGTAGTGCTCCGACCTTACATTGACATGCAAATTTCTCACATTAACATCACTAGCCCCGCCCACTTCGTTTATGACCCTTGAGCTACACCCATTTCAAACCTCTATAACAGCCTGCCTCAGCAGCTTTCCCGCTCCTCTTTTCTCCTGATGACGATTGCTTGTGTTGCGATCGAAACGTAGTTTTTTTTGTTATTTTCGTTATTTTACATATATATAGACACAAATTTAAACCTATCTACGCGACTTTACCGAAAGGCCCAAGAATATGCTGTCACATTGTAAAATAATAGACATTGATTTCCACTGTATCATCTTGTTTGATAAATACTGTATATAAATTGTGACTTTAATTGGTAGCCTTCAATGGTGGAAGGTTATTTTGCCCAAAATAATATTTTCTCTTGTATGATTTTGTTTCTATATGGCGTTGTGTTCTTGGAATGGTTGTAGACAGTTGGAACTTGTACAAAGTTACTTGGCTTACGATTATTCTGCACTCCGAGATAAAGGCCGTACATTGAATGCGCACCAACTCTTGCGCTGCCAAATTGAGCAATATGTCCTTTTAACAACTCATTATCATGATTAATGCCATAGAAAGCAGGTTTTATTTCTACAATAATTGCGTTCTATGATGAAATAACAAAGGATGAATATTCCCATGTGTTGAAAGGCAGCGTGCACTTACGTGCACGATACGTCTTTTTTTGTACGGTTCAAAAACAATTGGTAATTTCCATGCAGGTCGCACTTTGAACATTGCTTCGTTAGTTCACCTGTATCTTTTCTGCAAAGGCGTTCGAGCTTTGTTGTTCAAACACAACGCTTTATGGACGTTGTTCGCTTTGTAATTTATTCATTATCGCCGGGCGCCTCCGTTTCGCCCCATCTCTGCTACGTGTCCTCGTTTGTACTTTGTCTGTCCATTGTTTACTCGGGGTGAGAACCCACTGACAGGATCATTACCTTTCTTGCATGCGGCATGTGGAAGCCTTCAATACACTGGGCCAATTGTTATTCTTCTAATCATAATCAATGACGGAGCCAGGATTTTCAGGTAGGGGGGGGGCAACCCCTCCAGCAATGAAAAATGATAGAGGAGTTGTTAGTAAGTAAGGAGTTGTTAGTAAGTAAGGACTTGTTAGTAAGTAAGGACTTGTTAGTAAGTAAGGAGTTGTTAGTAAGTAAGGACTTGTCCCTTGCTTTTCATTTGACGCGTGTGCGGCGATGGCACAGCCATCGATCGAGGGTCGAATTCGAACCACGTTGTGTGATCGGCATCGCGCTCGCTGAAGGTGTTGATGCCTTCAGGGAAGTCGTGTACTGTGTACACAACTGTGCACAATTCTGTGAGTCACTTATAACCGCTTTGCCGTTACTTATTGCCAATTATGGACTCGGACTATTGTCCTATCATCTCAGAGTCCCTGGCACATAATGATATGCTACACAGTGGCAGCGGGGGTTGCAAAATGCCGATTTATTATTAATAAACACCAATGATCCGATCAAAATTAGGGATTTCGATCAGATCGTTGGGGGGGGCACGTGCCACCCCACCCCCCCTCCCCCCCACTGGCTCCGCCAGTGATCATAATTTTGTTTTTATTATCAGCAGGTAATTGGTACGTTTGGGATATGGGCTATGACACCTCTGTATAAAGCGGTTCTATTTTAATACCGTAATTGTATAGCGTCCTTTAATGTCCACTTTGTAGAAGATGTGATTTGTTATATCCTGTAAATGTTCCTGGATGAGTGGGGGATACTGCTCGTTCGTTTGTTTCTCAATCCGCTTGTCCTGGTTAGGGTCGTGGCAGGATACAACTGTGGGGTTTGGAATTGGCTTGTTTAAAAGCCTGCCAAACGCTATTGCTTTTATTTACCATCAATGTTTCCGTTGACACATAGCTACAGTATGCTCCTGGATAGATGGTCAGACGAATATTTTCACCTTTAACAACTCAAATCAGAAACTGCGAATATACACACTGCGTATTCACAGGGCTTTGTGAAAGTCGACTCGTTCAAGCTTAATATTCGTCAAAATATGTACATTTTATCACTGTGTAAGTTTAATTTTATGCCGGGGAACAGTCCCGGGAAGATGACATCGCGTAACAACTGCTTTATTTCATTCAAGGAGATAACTGTCTCATCCAATATCTTATGGTGCTCTCGGATCCACTGCAGAGAGTGTCCACTGTGGGTCAATCAACCGACTTCTTAATTGTCACAGCTAGAATATGGCTTTGAGGGAAAAAATCATGTCATCAGTGACCAGGTTGAGGCCATGAACTGCCCTATACTTGTTAATATGCTTTGATTATAAGTGGCTGATTGCACTCAGAATCAGATTATTATTTTTTATCCTGTAGAAATCCGATGAGCTATGAAGCTCTTTCACAGAAAAATATGAAAGGAGTGCAAAGTATAGCAAAGGTAGGCACATCACTAAAAATAAGTACATAAACTAAAACTAAACTATTTTTGGCTTAAAACTTTCGTGACTGCAGGAATTCATATTCTTTGGGTCTTTCGGTAAAGCCACGTAGATAGAACAAATAATAAAAATAATAACAATATCACAATGTTTCGATCGCAACACAAGCAATCGTCATTAGGTGAAAAATATAGCGGGAGAACTGCTGGGGCAGGAAAAAAATTATGGTGGGAGCGCTGCTAAGGCAGGGAGTTAAAGGTTTGAGATGGGTGTAGCCCAAGGGTCAGTGGGCGGGGCTAGAGATTAAATTTGCATGTAAATGTAAGATCGGAGAAATCTTGACAAACGAAGCTGTGGGGGTGGCCATTGCATTGTGAGAGATTGGCATGTCGATGTAAGAAATTTGCTTGTAAATGTAAGCTCGGAGAGAGCTCGGAAAGAGCCATCGTCACATGGAGGTGGAAGAGGATGGCAGGCCGGCATTTACTAACACAGCTAACGGTGGCTGTGTTTGCGAATGTAACTCAGAGAGTCGAAAATAACTGCTGACATAGGTAGGTAGGGAGGGAACATCACAGCCAGTTATGACCTAAATTGGTAAATAACGTCCTTCCAATGATTGCTCAGTTTGTACCCATCTTCTCGGTTTAAATTATGTCTCTATATATCTGGATGGCTTCATGAACAAATCTTTGCTGAAACTAAGCGACATGTCTCGGACCGGGTTCGTGAACATAAGGCAGATTTGAAACACGGTAGGACCAATACCTCAGCCATGGCTGATCATTGTTTTAACGCTGTGGGCACACACTAAATTGATTTTGCCAAGACGAGGGTACTCTGCAAGCCCACTGGCTATCAGCAAGGATTTGTTCATGAAGCCATCCAGATATATAAACAGACATAATTTCAACCGAGAAGATGGGTACCTACCTATATCAGCAGTTATTTTCGACTCTCTGAGTTACATTCATGAACACAGCCACCGTTAGCTGTGTTAGTAAATGGCGGCTTGCCATCCTTTTCCACCTCCATGTGGCGATGGCTCTTTCTGAGCTCTTTCCGAGCTTGCATTTAGAAGCAAATTTCTTACATCGATGTGCTAATCTCTCACAATACAATGGCCACCTCCACAGCTTCGTTTGTCAAGATTTCTCCTATCTTACATTTGCATGCAAATTTCATCTCTAGCCCCGCCCACTGACCCTTGGGCTGTAGCCGCTACACCCATCTCAAACCTTTCCTTAGCAGTGCTCCCACCATATATTTTTTTCCTGCCCCAGCAGCTCTCCCACTATATTTTTCACTTAATGACGATTGCTTGTGTTGCGATCGAAACGTCGTGATATTGTTATTTTTATTATTTGTTATATCTACATGGCTTTACCGAAAGACCCAAAGAATATAGACTATTGTTATTCTTGGTTATTTCGGTAAAGTCACGTAGAAGGGAAATGATAAAAATAAAACAATACAATTCTCACGACGTTTCAATTGCAACACAAGCAATCATCATCAGGTGTGAAGAAACCACGGCAAAAAAAATGTTTTTCTCAGCAAGAAATGTTTTTCTTGCTGTGGTTTTTCACACCTGCTGATGATTGCTTGTGTTGCAATCGAAACGTCGTGATAATTTTTTTTTTCTACATGACTTTACCGAAAGAACCAAGAATATGAATCCCTGCAGTCATGAAAGCTTTAAATCGAAATTAATTTTTATTATACCAGTTAAACCCCACTGAGCAATTACTTAAGTTTTCAGAAGCGACCTGGCCACAAATCATAGCTCAACGAAGTGGCTTATAATACGCAAATTGATAGCAGCAGCCAAATAATCAATGGTAGCAGCAGCTATGGCCATGCCCTGTATATGGGTCTTCCACGGTATCAAGTTAGACCACACCAGGGCATTCAGAACGCCTCTACTATGACTTTAGACAGACCGGTCATTCGAGTCGGGACTCAATCGACCAAACTTTACTGGACCTCCACTGGCTTCCCATTGAGCTCCGTGCACAATTCAAATAACATTCAAATAACCTCGATATACGAAGTAAATGCGTTCCTGGAGCTTCGTTCATATATTGAAACTCTGTATGTTGAATAAAGTATGACAGTACTATGAGGATGCGTTCCCAGTCTTCATAACTTGCCATTTAATACTGTAAACATTTTGTAGAGGTGTTAACTACTCACTGTTCCGTAACCTGCATTGCCACTAGGTATCAAAGGGGCAGTGCAGCGTTACCTCTGTGTACGTAACGGTTTTGGTCAGACGAGGTGAAGTGGATCGTAGCCACAGTTTGGTAAGAACCAATCAGACAGTTCCACGTGGGAATGTGGGATTGGTAACACCTGGCCACAAACGAGTATAAGAAGAGTTCTCTCCCTACACGAAGACCGAAGCCCGGGCTGAAGATAGCCAGGACCCTGGACCCGGCCTTCCAGCCCTTCTGAGGGCTAAGGCTCGGCGCATCCAGTGGTCAAGACCCGCCGGGCCAGTGGTGGGTCAGATAGCCTCCCCTAGGTCTCAGCCAGAGGACTCTAGGATAGCGATAGACGTGTGAGTTAGTCCCGCCAAGATAGGAGGCTGTACCTCCATAGGTTAGGAAGAGATCTGTGTGCAGGTCACGCTAAGTCCGGAGGCTGTACCTTCTTAGGGTATCAGGTGAGGGGACCGTATACCCCTCTGTGTGTTAAGGTATGTGTAAAGAGAAGTATTACAATGAACAGAATGTGACTCGTCATTATAAACACTACAATTTCATAGATTACCATTCATATTGCAAAAAAGACAATTTATATTGAAAATAATGTTATATTTTACACTGTACAGTATAAAATTTTATAACTTTAACAAATAAAAGAAACTTTGAAGAAACGTCATTTTATTCAATTGTATATAGCACTGCAGACTTATGAATGTATTGTTTATTTGAGTGTATTTATTTTTTACTTTATTTGTAGTTTTCTGTGTAAAATACAGGAATGGTAAAAAAAAATCCAAAAGTTCGTCATATCAATACTTTGATCATTGAATGTAATGGCATCAAGGTACTATTCTCTTCTCTTGTGCTTAATAAACTGCAGCTGTGTACGATCCTCCTTCTTGGAGTCTGCGGTCCCACCCCGCGACCATGCTTCTTTCGTCAGCCGCGCTCACTTTCAGCAAAAACGTTTTGGAGCTTGGGATTTTTCGGTCCTTGGCCCTCATATTTGGAATGGTCTCTGCCTGAAGAACTACGCCCAACCGGCGAGATTCTCCCATTCATAAAGAAACTAAAAAGCTACTTATTTCCTCGGATATGTTGGGTAAACTGGAGATTTATTTTCGTATAGATCGGCGACTTTAGGTTACAGAAGTCTTTTTGTAAGTCCATTCGTTTGTAAGTCCAAATGTATTCCTGTCGATTCCAAACATCTTGTACGGCGTGTACACCAAACACGGGGAATGGTTTTAGAAGTTGTATAATCTCCTGTCGATGTAGATGCCACTGGTTCTTCACGTTCTGCAGATGTAGATGACACTGGCTCTTTATTTTCTGCAGATGTTGATACATTTTGCCTTTGTTTCTCGTGTTTCCTCTCTATTCTCTTGAAAAACTCGGTCCGAAAAGACATCTGGACATACGGGGATTCCCTGTATACATTTTACTGTACCGTGTTCGGAAGCCCTTTGCTGCGCATTTAAGTAAATATATAATCCCGCTTACTTTTTTAATACGTATGTAAATAATCGCTGCTGTGCGGGAATTAACCCCCTGAGCTACCTCGCCATGGTGTATCATTACTGTGCACGAAGGCGTACTATGTGGTCCAAGGTTAACAAGTTATTTTCCGTGTGTAATATCACTAATCGTGTTTGCCTGCTCTTAAAACGCAAACGTGGTGGTTCTCCGTTATGACCCTGAGCCATTGGTGGAAATGACACATTCCAATAGTGGGGACCAGTATCACCATTATCACTGCTCATTCTGTAAATATTAATTTACCCCAGTTAACCTACATCCAGTTCAGTCAGAATGTGTCGTCCAGTAAACCTACGCAACTATTGTGTAAATACTCCCAGAGAATGGTGCATCATAGGGAATGGTCCTGCACAGTATCGTACTACGGAAACATAATTGTTATGTCCTGCGTGGCCCAAAAAAATCCATCTGTAAAACTCCTTCCCGTTACGATTTGCCGAATGTTTGACAGAAACTGTTTGACAGAAACTAAATCTCAAGCTCATGACAACAAGCAATTGTACTCTTTATAAACTGTGGTTCGCAATACGGCAGTAGCCGGATGGTTTAGCGGTGAAGCTTTCTTTCAACTGAGCAAGTTTCTTCACATTGGACATTTCAGTTCCTAATAAAGTATTAAAGCTTTCGTGACTGCATAAAATTACTCATTGTTTTTTTTCGGTAAAATCACGTATGTAGAAATGCAATAAAATTATATTAAAACAAAAAACAATCACGACGTTTCGATCACAACACAAGCGATCTTCATCGGGTGTCAAGAAGATCGCTTGTGTTGTGATCGAAACGTCGTGATTGTTTTTTGTTTTAATATAATTTTATTGTATTTCTACATACGTGACTTGACCGAAAAAAACCAATGAGTAGTTCAGTTCCTGTTTCACACGTAGGCTTTCGTGACCAATATCATCCATAATACAGGTTTTTTTGGGGGGAGGTTAGATCGCGTAAATATAAATGTGTCGTTAAAGCCGCCACCACCCGACAGCCAATTAGTCAGGGTTGTTGCATAAACAGAACATGCCAATTCGTCACTAGTACAGCACTAACCGGTGTGTTGGAGAGAAAATCCGCAACATTTACAATCTGAGTACAATGTTTCGCCGAATATATTATGGCCCAGCGTAAACCTGTTTAGTCTGCACATACCAGGAAATGGCAGACCCTAATACAAGGGGCAAGGTTTTTATAAACAAAAACTAGTCTTTTGCCCTTCCAAGGACGGGTGTATTGCAGTAAATCTGAAACTTGCAAGCAAACAGCAGACCACGACGTGATATTCATTGCATCCATGCGTGTGCAATTTGTAAGGGCGCGGTGACACAGACTTATTTCATTTGAAAGTTATAATCCCTTGTTCATCATTACGTCCTTTTTACTTTGATGTCTCAACAGCGTTACGGAGATCACGTGACGTGAGGGTTCTGCCTTTGTAGTGAGGGTTGTAATTTGACGCCGGGGAGGGGGGAGGAGGCGCCTCGCCCCCCCCCCATGTGGAGTGACGTCGATTGCTAATTATTAATGGGGGTGGGGGTCCATTTGGAGGACGTCACCTTATAATGATTATTGAGGGAGGCCGTTCGATGGGGAGTGACGTCACCTGCTCATGATTATTAATGACGGGGAGGGTGCTCCATGTGGAGTGACGTCACCTGCTCATGACTATTGATGAGGGGCGGGGGGGGGAGGTCCATGTGGAGGACGTAACCTGCTCATGATTATTAATGAGGGGGCTGGTCGACGTGGAGTGACGTCACGAGCGATGCACACAGACATTCTTGGCTCATTACACAAGATGATAATAATGGGCGGGGGGGGGGGTGTCCATTTGGAGGACGTCACCTGTTCATGATTATTAATGAGGGGGGCTGTTCGATGTGGAGTGACGTCACTTGCGCATGATTATTAGTGAGGGGGGTACTCCATATTGAGTGACGTCACCCACTCATGACTTAATGAGGAGGGGTGGTCGATGTGGAGTGACGTCACGAGCGTTAAGGACAGATATTCCTGGGTGATTATAGTAGGTATTCTTTGAGAATAGGTTTTCCCCTTGTTTCTGGCAATAAAACAGCTGTGTTAAGATGTTAAAATACCAAACTGAAACCTTTTAGAAGGAATCATGTCTGCATTAACCACAATACTTGTGGTCAGAAGGTTTACTGTTGTGGACCAATGAGTTTCAAAGACAATGCATCATATTATCAGAGTCCGTTTTTTGTTTGCATTCTGACCACAAGTATTGTGGTTAATGCAGACATGATTCCTTGTAAAAGGTTTCAGTTTGGTGTTTAGACATCTTAACATTTGATTTGTTGCCAGAAAAAAGGGGGAAAACCTATTCTCATATTTTGGTACTGGCAAAGGAGGTCCCATGATATAGGTATTCTTTGTTTAGTCCTGTACTAAGCGCAAGCCTAAAGGCCCAAAATTCCAAGTGACCAGCAACAAACAGTACCGTTGAAGGTGTAATAGACGAGACTTTTCTTTTTTACTGAGAAAGGTTATCATAACTTGAGGGAATTCCATAGTGGAGGAAACAATCATCTAGAGGAGTGTTGTGAGCTGCAGTGGGGTGGTTAAACACGATGTGGATGGTACGAAACATTCTTGTAGACCGAGTCCTCAACATGAGTGGAGGAATCTATATATAAGTGAAGTTCATGGCAACATTAACGTTGGAAGTAGTGAGAGAAACATGGCACTAGAATGCAAATCACTGCCGCTCTGAACTATGCGGTACTACCCATTTTTCTTAAGTTATGGTTTGCCTGCCCCATTATTGCGTCAATTACCATGCATCATAGACCCTGAACGCGCTTCTTATTAATGGCAGCAGCATTTGTCAGAGCAATGGTATTTTTTTTTTAACCACAGTGCTCGGTGGCGAGATGGAAACTACCTCGCGTGGTATACAGGAGGTCATGGGTTCGATCCTAACCTTGTTGCCTGCTGTATATTTAGAGTTTGCAAGTTTATCTCCCTGTAATTACGTGGATTTTTTTTTATCCGGGTCTTCCAGTTCAAACCTCCCCACCCCCACATTTAGCAACGTTTGTTTCGACTATTTGGCTGCGAGAAATTTCCAAGTGATAAGTCCCTTCGTTGAGGTATGATTCGTGATAGCCAGGTCGCGTCTGAGAAAGAGCTCAATGGGTCTTACCTGGTAAGAAAAAATGTTTATATTAAAAAATGTTTTTAGTTTTAAATGCAGCGCTGTTGGAGTTCTGGTTTGAGATCGCACCAACATCGTCGTGTGCGTTTTGCTCTCTGGTTGCTGGATACAGTTTCGCCTGCAGAAGGAGGTTAGCACAGCAGGGGGCTAGGTGAGGGGGCGGTCCCCCTTGCAAGAAATACTCAATAAACAAATCACTGAACATCCCCCCCGTGACCTGCCGTGGCTGTGACCTGCTGATAGTGCGTCTTGAGACACGGTCAAGCCTTTCCCTGACTAAAGGGCTGTTATTAAATAATAGCTTTTAGCGACGAAGTGTATAGGGTTACCACCTCTGAGGTATAAATAACGGCGACATCATGGGAAGAATCATATCCCCAACAGTACTGGAAGTGGGGAGAAACCTACGCGTACCAACGATTGGCTTGAGTGGTGTATTATTACGCAGCTGACAAAAGGCAGTGCTTTCAAGTTAAAGACTTACACATTTTCCCAGGACGGCTTCACTTAGAAGAGAGGACAGTTCTTGGAAAACCAGCAGAGAAGGTTGGCAACCCCAGCGGTGTTTTTTGTGTCGGGGGAGCGGGGGGGGGAGCTTAATTCAATTGAGTGCCACCGCCGCCAACCCCTTTTAACGAATCAAGGTGAAGCGCCACTTTCCCGCCCACCTCTGCCCCACTACAAGCAGAGTGTAGTAAATCGGCCGAGCAGTGTGTAGCTTAGTCGAGTAGTAGCAGCAGGCAGCGGGACTTTGTGTAAGGGGTGGTGTGGGAGGGAGTGGTAGGTGGGAAAAGCAAACAGATCGCACACGTGTTTTCGGTGCCCGAGTAATGCGTGCGTGGGCAATGGGGTGGGGGCGGATACTGTGGGATGTGTCTTGTGCCACACTGCCACCTACTGTGGGAAGAGCACGCCTTTGCCACGCCACCCCCCGAGTTTGGAGTTCACGTGTGTAAAGAAAAATATGATGGAAGCCACCCCCGGTCCCCCCTCCGCCGCCCCCCCCCCCTTTATTGAATTGTGTGTATGTGTGCGCTGGACGCTCTGAGGAGTGGCAGTGCGGCGGGTTATCGCACCGATTTCTGTCCAATTTCCAGCTGTGCATGGTGAGTGCGTGGCTGAAAATCACAGAGTTGGTGGCCCCTCACTCTTGGTGAACGTTCCACATTCTCCAGAGGACAATCAGTTTTGTACACCAGCTCCGAGTACAAATACTCATGTACAGCCCTTTTGTCTACTGCTGGATGAAGGCCTTCCCATGCCATGTCAGGCTTGGTGTTTGTTTAACCGTACATTAACCACGCTGGTTAAAGTGCCAAAGACCCAATTCAGTATCACTTGCTGCTGGTGTTAGTCATGACCAGGATTCGAATTGAGGTAGCCAAGTTGATTGTGAAATGCGCTGACCGCTGCGCCGCCACTCCCCTCTCCCCCCTTCCCTCGGTACATTTAGCTGTAGATGAGAAAGGTGGAGGATTGACGGGGCGTGCTGTGGGACACACCACTCCCTTGTGTACCGTGTCAGTGGGAGTAGGCTCTGACTAACAGCACGTTTTTTTCCCCCTGTGGTTCATCAGGATTCACGTGAGATTCTTTGTAGGAAGCTGTGGGCTAGCTGTCGGTGCACTGTGTTTTGATCTCAGCAGCTCGGTTCCCGATTCATGGCCATGTCTGGGTCCTTCTCTTTGGTTGGCTCCCAAAAGTTGATTCGCCGTCACAATGCACGAACGTGAACGGTAGGGTGCCAAGTAGCTGGGTGTGGTGTGTGTGTGCATGCCAATCACTTTTCATATATCCCCCTTTGGCCCTCCTGAAAGCTCGCTCACAGAACTTGCCTCGACAGTCCACATGGCAAAATTATGTGTGTGTGTGGTGTGGTGTTTTGGTTTTCACTTGGCCTCTTGTTATGTAAGGAGTAAATGGATGGAGTTAATGAAAGGCAGCACGACTTCATGAAATGTAACCCAACTTTCGGCGTGTTGGAATCTCCTTGTTCCCTGGCTTTGTTGTTCCCGTGAGCATGCGTGTGCCACCAACGTATTTAACAGCAACTAAAACCAACACGGGCACAACACCTCGGCGATAATGGCTGGGGGTGTTATAAACAAAGTGGTGTTTAGGGGGCTGTGCTTTATTTATAAGTTGTGCAAATGCAATATTTTTTTTAAGTTGTGCAGTCGCGGCAGCTGCCGGGTGACGTTATTGCACCCTGTGTCCTGTTGCTGTCAGAGTTTGAGTGTCCAACTTTGTTTTGTTTGTACTTGGCTTGCCGGCTGTGATATGAGATCGCGGATTTTCTGGAAAATGTTAGCCTCCGTTGCTCGTTTGAATCTGGAAACCGGCGAAGTAGTTTCGCATATACTGAGTAATGGGATTGATATAAATTCACTAATTAAACAGCTTGTTGGCTTGTGATTTATTTAAAAGGCACTTTACATGCAATGATTTATCATTTGTTAAGATAACCTGTAATGTGTGAAACAATTTAGAAGTTTCTGGCCATTGCTTATATTTATTAATGATGCTGATCTTCACACACACACATGTAGCCATACAGACTTTTTTGACAAGTACCTATCAAGGCTGACACAGCCACCTTTGTCAAGTCCTGATGTTCAAACACTGCTCCATTTGAAGGTATCCATTTGAAGCTGAGTCAACCTAAGGGAATCCCAGGCCAGCTTCACACAGTTTGTGATTGATGTTGTGCATGGCCATGGACTGAAGCTGTTGTAACTTTCTGACCCGTCAATACTGGACATCTTTGAAAAAGAGCTTCATAGCTCATCAGATTCCTCCTGCAGTCTAATTAAAGATTCTGATTCTGATTGAATCTTCAGTCATTGGAATTATAGCACAGCGTGCTAACCACAGTGCCACCACTCCCCGCTCCTCCCCACCCCACAAAGTCACTACACTATCCAACCCGACTGTGGTTCATGTACGGCCACTGTGCCACAAGCCTGACAACCTGGGTTCAATTCCTGGCCTTGCAGATCAGTGAACTTTTTTGTATCTGAACTTGCCCAGAAATTCCTCTTGATCAGCTCAGCCTTGATAACAGTGTCCCTGGTGCAGTATGTGAACACAATCACAACTGAGACAAACACGACCTGGAAATGTTGCTAGCCACGTCGCCTTCTCTTGTATCATTCAATCCGTAATAGGTGCTCGCTGATAATGTTTTTCACCTAAATGGGGGATCAATGTCTCGGTTCATTTCACGAGTTCTATACCTCCCTAACTGCCCTCCACATACATATACATAGTCAAAGAGCCCCTTTATAGCCTTTACAGACTGTAGGGGCAAGTGCTGTTTGCGAGCGCTATGAAGGCCAGCACGGCACACAAGGGGGGTGGTGGCCAGCACCACGCCTGGCCGCCTTTGTCTCCACAGTGGAAAAGTTTAAACATCGCACCAGATACCAATTTGAATTTGAATCGACCTACAGGAGGCCCACGACTGGTTCAGGTATTTGTCACTGATGTTTGCCGTCAGTGGGAATCTAACTCGGGTCGCCGCGTTCATAGTGCAGCACACTAACCACTATGCTTCCACTCCCCACATTCATGCATACACCGATAAATAATTCCAAAGTAGTAATTTAGTGTCGAGAAGTGAAGACATCAAGTTGTATTTCCCTGCACGTCCTGTTAATGTGGTCAACACATTGAAATCAAATTAGACGTTCATAGGAAATGCATGGGGCACCATCAATTTTGTTTTCCTAACAATTGTAGGCTCTGCCACAAATGTTCTGGTGCGATACCCTCAGTGTGAAAGCTCAGTCATGGGTATGACTAGGGGACTGATATTTGCAGCTGCTATGGTTGGAATATTGTTTATCGTGCAAATCAGGTTGGATGCAGTTTAATTGTTTGTGAGAGATTAATTGAATTGTGTGTAGGTTTTGCAGGTGAGTCGCGTGTGTAAGTGTGAATGTCTACGAGCCGGACAATCATTGGATCTCACGCAGGCAATTAAACGACGCCTAAACTTTATCGGTGATTAAAAACAATAGGCCACTGAGGAAAGTGGTGGCCTACCCTACGTTCCGAATATACACATAGCCAGCCTGTACATATTAAAGTTACACTTGAGATACATATAGTATGTTTGACATGCTTATACTCAAATTTTGATTTAAAGCTTTCGTGACTGCAGTAATTCATATTCTTAGCTCTTTCGGTAAAGTCACGTTGAAGGGAAACAATAAAATAATAAAATATATATAAAACAATAACAATTCTCACGACGTTTCGACCATAACACAAACGGTCATCATCAGGTGTGTCGGTTCGAATTAATTAATTTATTTTTAAACGGTGTGCTTATTTATTTAAAAACGTCAGCGCCACGCGCAGCGATTTGGCAGTTTATTTAGAAGGACTAGTCCATCTATGTTCTAAAAAGAGGAGGGGGGAGACGAAAAATTAATGTATGCTGTCTGAAAGCCACTGTAAGCGTGAACAATCAATTAAGACCTGAAATGGTTAATCAAATCTTTCCAATGATTGCTAAGCCAGAATCCATCTTCTCGGTTGAAATTGTCTCTGTGCTTGTATATGTGGATAGCCTCATGAACGAATCTCTCATGGTAGCCAGATGGCTTACAAAGAACCTCTGTCTTGGAAAAGTCAATGTCATGTGAGCCTACTGAATTATAACAATGATCTGCCATGGCCGAGGTGTTGGTCCTACCGTGTTTAAGGTCTGCTTTATGTTCACGAATGCGGTCCGAGACATGGCGTTTGGTTTCTCCAATGTAACTACTACCACAGAGGCAACTTAGTTTGTAGACACCAGGGTACTGGTCGAAACGTCGTAAGAATTTTTATTGTTTTATATATATTTTATTATTTTATTGTTTCCCATCAACGTGACTTTACCGAAAGAGCTAAGAATATGCTTATACTCATCATTTATTTATAGTCCTGATGTATATACCTACACGCAGTTTTAATTTATATTTGACCACTGCTTCTTATTAAAAGCCTGTGGTTAATGTCCCTTTTCGTCTCGCATGCTTTGTCTCCATGCAACCTGTAGAGAGACCTTTTCAGCTAATTACGAAGTACGTTACTCTAATATTGTTGCTGCCTTGATGCCATCGGATAAAAGGAAATGAAATAATATACACCTTTGTCAATCCACTGCTGGACGAAGGCCTCCCAATGCCATAGCAATCATGGGGGATTTCGACCATACATTTGACCATCCTTCACCACGCTGGTCAGTGTGGGTTGGTAAAAGGGGAACCAATTATCGGTTCAGGTGTCACTTGCCATTGATTTTGGCTGTGGTCATAATGTAGAACGCTAACCACTTTACCACGGCACTCCTCCATGCCATCGTACTCATGGTCGATTCGAATGCGTAGCTTTTCATGATTGTGCCGTATAACACTTTGATGTGTTCCGCATTATTTTTGACGTTTCACGCATGTGTAATGATATGATGACATCTGCTGGTTGGTAAAAGGAAGCACGGGTACAGGCACCACTATAAACGTCATCCAATCCCAAAGGGAGAGGTTTCTGAGCCAAAGGTGAAGGGCGGGGCTGGCCAAAATACTTCGGGAACCGGCGAGAAGGTTCCAAGGTTCCACGATGGGGCGTGGCCGGAGGCGGAGCCTATCCGCGCCTGCGTCAATATACGCGAGGCGGAGGGGGACTCGTGGTCGGTGTGGGGAGTCTTGGGTCCGGACTGCGTCGCTGCTCGCCGTCATCCCTCTCCGTCATTCGGCCACGTGGCGGATCTCCTGCGGAGCTCCACCACCTTACCGGCACGCCGTCAG
The DNA here is from genome assembly GCF_048934315.1 of Petromyzon marinus. Classification (NCBI taxonomy): domain Eukaryota; kingdom Metazoa; phylum Chordata; class Hyperoartia; order Petromyzontiformes; family Petromyzontidae; genus Petromyzon; species Petromyzon marinus. The sequence continues at coordinate 11,292,919 of NC_133677.1, forward strand.
CCAGTGGCGAGGCCGGGAGTGGACGGGTGGAACCCCGCCGGATGATCAACCGTGTGTGTAGTCTGTAAGGATGCTAACATCTAAAGTGTGTACTCGGAAGAGGAAGAAGATAACGTTGGCCTGTGCTGTGTCCGTATGTGTGCTGGAAGCTGATATCAGAATCTCCCAGCACGTGGATAAACACTTCCGACATCTTTCTGAACAATGTGCGGTACAACCAAAAGACATACCAGAGAATGTCTCGTAAATTACTTTGTTTACCTCTTATTATTTTTGTTAGTTTGTTTTACACATCACCTAGCACTGCCTGCGCATTTGCACTGGATACACGGCTGGGATGGAGGGTGGATGGGGTGGGTGGTAGGCTTGACGTCGGCAACAACGCACGAATCAGGTGTTGATCAACGCCGTGGGATGCGGATGACATCATCACATGGATGTGTGCAGTGACGGTCACCACTGCGCACTGGGCTGCCAGCCGGCTCGCCGGGCTGCCAGCCGGCTAGCCGGGCTGCCAGTCGGCTAGCCGGGCTGCCAGCCGGCTAGCTGGGCTGCCAGCCGGCTAGCCGGCTAGCCGGGCTGCCAGACGCCTAGTCGGGCTGCCAGCCGGCTAGCCGGGCTGCCAGACGGCTCGCCGGGCTGCCAGCCGGCTAGCCGGGCTGCCAGACGGCTCGCCGGGCTGCCAGCCGGCTAGCCGGGCTGCCAGACGGCTAGCCGGGCTGCCAGACGGCTCGCCGGGCTGCCAGACGGCTAGCCGGCTTCTTTTTGCCAGCCTTTTTTATGTTACAGCGATACCTGGACTTGCGTCCACTTGACTTTCGTCGCTTTACTCTTTCAGTCGTTTTCAATTAGAACCACATTTAAAATTTCATCCACGCGCTTTCCTCTTTCGTCCGATTTCATCCCAAACCTTCCACGCTGTTCGCGCCACGCGCCATCTTTTTCCAGTGAGCATCTCTTATTTGTGTTTATTCATATATTATTAATACTGTACTTATCTCTGTGATTATACTGTAAACAATTCAAATAAAGGCTCTGCTTTGGCATTCGTCCATTTTTGACATTCGTCCATGCTCTGGTCCCCTAACCAGATGAAAGTGCAATGTATTCCTGTATAGTATAATATCCTGCTTTTGGATGTTAGACCAATTTATTTTTCGTTCTTGTTTATGGGAGGAAAGAGGAGTGCCTGGGGCATGCAAGGGGAAAAGCAAAAATGTGACAAGGGTCAGAAAAATTCACTCTCTGCTGCGGCCGTTTCAAGGCTCCTTGTTATTTATTTGTATGCAGACCGAACACCTACCTTAGTTTTCACATGTAGATGTTGACTTCATGCTGCGCATCTATTTGTTTGGCAGTATTACTTGACTAAAGAGTCAGAAAGAGGACAGGACAAGGGGAAGTGAGTCGTGTTATCAAGAAGAAGATAATGCAATGGATGGGACTAAGGCTGGAGTTTTACCAGGAAAAGGGATGCAATGGAAACCGACACACAGAAGGCAGAATAGAGGAAGACCTAGGAGCAGATGGAAAGGCAGTAGACAGTAGGCCGAGCCCTGGCACAATGGGACCTAACAATAACAAAGCAGTGCAGTCGGCGAGCAATCGGAAGAGGTGGAGGGAACTCGTGGTGACCGCACGTCTGGACACGCATAATGCTTCCTGATATTGATAGCACGTGTCGTGAGTATTTTGTTTTAATTTGTGCATATTTGCATTCAAAAGAGCCTTGTGTATTTTAATTCCTTTAGCTGATTAGCGCTTAAAATGCATTATTTCACAACTATATTTGTACATTTAATTCAACCTTTTGGAACAAGACCCATTTAAAAAAGGCTTAATTTGCACAGCAACTGTGAATCATATGCAGCGATATAAACATAGGATGTTAGCCCAACTTGAAACAATGCACATCTCCAGAGACTTGGTGAAGTGTCATGATTCAGGGTTGTAATTCAACATAATTGATTAAAACATATATTTTCTCATTGTACGGCTTTGTTATTCCTTGAGCACAAACATATCTCATTATCATTCCATTAGCATATGGTTGACATAAATAGTAAATTATTGATTCTTACATGTATGCATGTATCGTGAGCACACAGATCGACTATAGTGTTGGCCTTCTGGCTCAGGGGTCAGCACTGAGCCAGAACCACTGAGACCCTTGGGTTTGAATCCAGGCTTCGTTCACCTGTGATCAAACTGAGTTCTAAAGCCTAGCAAGTTGATTGTTTCCAGGTTGATCACCAATGACAACACTCATATATGCTGTTTTGCCTTTTTGGGGCTTATTACAACTCTTAAGGCTTAAACATTTCAATGTGATTGACATGCCATGAGCAGCCTCTGCAGGGTATTAAAGGGCATGCCCCTCACGTGAATAGATTGAGGCTTATTCAGGTGATGTAAGAAGTTGTTTTGATGTCATCTTCCGGGCCTGCGAGCTTCAAAAATCAAAATGGAAATGCTAGTCTCATGACATGATGCCAAAAGTAAGTTTTTAGGAACCAAATGAATCGTGCCATTGCAGGGCCACAGGACATGGTGATGACTCAGGAAGGCTTTAATCCAGCAGTGGAGAGATTATGCCTGATGATAATGATGGCAAGGACCAATCTCTCCAAAGAACAACCACTGTGGAATTCTCATAAAATGGTACTCGTGCACTAATGCGGGAGGGTGCTTACATTATTTGCACTGCTCCGGCACATGGCATCCCACTCACAAACAAAAAAAGTTTAAATCGTTAGGTTCGTTTCCAAAGGATACAGGTCTGCTTTGGGGCTGTATCATTTCCCTTAGAGTGCCGAGCAGCAGGGCAATGAAGCCACAGAAGGAACTGGCTGTGCGTTTGCTCTTGCCGTGATTTTGCAGCCGTTTATCTCACCAAGTGCGAAATGCTGCTCCCGAGCATTCCACACACATGCAGCTGCAGCTCTGTGGGATTTCCTGTATTCTGTAGGAAAAGGGATAATTGGGAAAAGCACAACAAGACCCGCTTTATGTACACGAGCAGAATTAATGTACGTTCGTAAACCTTGCAGGAAAGTGGGTAAGGGACTAGGTAAACAAACACGCAGGGCCTCTCTGTTTTAAAGCCATGGGATTACGAATTCTCCACGCCAGGTGTAGTGGCCAGAAGAGTTAGTGTACGTGCTCCTGAAAGAACGGCCTTTTTAAATGACCTCTATTAGCCGCACCTGGTTTTTAAACACCCGCGGGCAGATCCTTACAATCTGCTGGACTGCAGTTGAACTCTCGGCCGCTCATCGTCTGAAATGGTCAAGTGGACTGAAAATCCTCGTCATAATGTATGAAAGGGCGGTGTGGCATGTGCTCTCATCTGTGTAAACATCCTCGCAGTGGTTAGTGTACTTTGTGTGGAGGGAATGTGGCAGGAGCAGTGGTTTGTGTATTTTTCCGTGATCTCCGTGAACTTGGATCGATACCAGGGCATGCCTCATGTCAATGGCAATTGGTATCTGGACCTCTGTTAGAATGACTGCCTCAAAGCATGATGGGATTTCTGGTGTGGAGTGTCAACAAAGTTAATAAAGATGCTTGTCTGGCTGTGTGCTGGCCTCACTACCCTATCATGTGATCATGCGCTGTATTGGTATTTATAGCCGCTTGCTAAATTTGCAAACGACACTTGCCCAAATAGTAAAAAAAGCTCTCGCTTCTAAATGCTCAATCTTGGCAGCATCAAAACAGAAGTGCACTTTCAACATTCCAATGGTTGGAGCCTGTCTGTAAAGGACCATCACTGATTACTTCCCACAAGATGATACTCGATGTATCAAGTTCAGAGAAATTATGGGCTTTGACAACCCCCAACCACGATTTTCACTTTAAACTTCCGATTGTGAGGGGTCCTCTCTCCAAATGCACTTTTTTCTCCTCACTTTATTATCCAGTTAAATTTGAAATATTTTAAGGAACTTAACTTCGCAGTGAAGAGAGGTATATACTATGGCGAGTTGGGTGTCGTTTTCAACATTAAAATGATCCGGATTTAATATAACTATTAATGGTTCCATGCTTTAAGGAGTATTTTATAAGGCCATCATTTGGAAATCAATGTCAAATATTTATATTAAAATTTTAGCCGCAACCTACTTGGCCTTGGTGAGCTGTTTTAACAAGGTGCTGGTTAATTATCTCATATCTGTCGGTTTTACAGTAATTTATCAATTATCTTTAAACTACTCGTTCTAAGTATTGAACCTCAAAGCCAAGTCAGGGCTTCAGAGTGAAGGTCAAGAGGTCATTGCTGGCAGTGCCATGATTTCCCACCTCACCATATCTTCCCTCCTCCCATCAGATCATTCAGCTGTTGCACAGTTGACACGTTTATTACGTTAAAGTTTATTTGCTTAACCAAGTTTGCCATTCTTCCTCCTGCACACAGCCGTCTCATTGCAACCTTCATCATTTTATTGCTGATTACACGTACACTGCAGCTTTTTCCATGGTTTAATTCCCAACCTCCCCAATTACTTATCCAACCCAACCATGACATACATTGTTTAAAAGTCTAAATTTGGCCCTATTCCAAGGCCAACGGTCTCTTATCTAGTTGCTATGTTAATGTCTAGCTGCTTGACTCGTGCAGTAATTCGGACATTACTCCTGGAATCGGTTGTCTTTTAGCACGAGAGTTGCCCTTCACTGGTTTTACGTAGTCCTACGAAGACTCACCGTGCTAACCTACTACATCTCTCGGCCTCCTCACCAACACAAATTATAGATGTGGTCACTCACCCCTCGAAATTCATTGAATTGCCACGATTTAGGGGCCACGATGTGATTGACAAATCAATTCTCCCATTGCCTTTTTTGGTGCATTACACGATCGCGGTATGAAATCATTGATTCTTACGTGCATGTCTCGATAGACATTTTGTCCAGCTTAACAATACATTTTAATTGTATCCCTATACCGCTAATGCGTGCGTGACATATAACGCTAGCAGGAACCTGCGGTATAACATGTAGCTTCCAATTGACCTAAAGGTAACATTGGCATGTACTGAGTACTGGTAATCCCAACAGGATTTGTTTAATAAGCCCGACTCTGCTGATGAAACCCAGAAAGTTGAAACTGGTCCAACGTTGAATTGCTCAAACAAATGCTGCTTGATGATAGAGTATTGCTCTGATGGACTAAAAACATCCCTTGTATAGCCTTAACAGACTATAGCAGCAAGTGCTGTTAGCGGGACACCTATGAAGGCCGGCACGGCACCACACGAGGAGGTTGGTGGGGCCAGCACCACGTCTGGCCGCCTTTGTCTCCAAACACACAGACATTAGCACGTTGTTCCTTTGCTAAGAAAAAAAAGAAGAGAAGGGACACCTTCACAGAGTCATCAGAACGAACGATACTGGGAAAAGGGTTCCATACGTTCAACGGTTCTTGTGAAGAGTGGAGCGGAGCACAGCTTACACCTGCACGGCTCCCACTTAGGGGCACACGTGCGGGGCATTAGCGGCCTAGCGTTTAGTTACTTTGCTTTAGCCCCCCCTTTTCTTTTTTCTCCAAGGGGTCGTCCAGTTTTTGACCTCCCCCCCTCCCCCCACTGCCTCTCTGCTTGTGCTCATGTAATGTGACATTAATGGCTGAGCAATTTCACGTCCCATTCGGTGTCCAAGGAATATAGGTGTGAGTAATAGCAACGCTTTTTGGTTTTCTCTTTCAAAGGAGAAAATAAACTGTATGTATTCACATACTGTATTTATTGTTATTACTGTTCATTTGTTTGTGTGTTTATATATAGAGAGATCAACCAATTTTTTAATCAAGTTCAGTCAAGTTAAAGCGTCTCCCGGCTAAAACCTCCGATTAGCATGGTTGGCTACGTATTGCGCGAAAGAAGTTCAACACGCATACGTACATACAACATGTGCGGATACCATCTCTGTTAATGGTCTGTCGTGTATATTCCACATTACCATGGTGGGGGAACACTCAAACCAGTAAAGACCGCTTTCATTTGAGGTTTGGCAATAACACCGGCACAAGTGACCTGCACTTCCTTTTGATTTCATAGGATCACCAGACTCAGGTCATGAGTTCAGAGCACAGTTAAGGGATTGAATCTGCCCATCATACCTCTGGGGTCAATACAAATTGGTGCTACTTTGTGGGAAGCCATCAGTAGTTTTTTTTTTGTAGAGCGGATGGTACCAGCACTGCCAATAAATATGAACACTGCCAAATGCTTCAGTGTGAAGATGTAGATTTTTTTTCACAAAGGGAAATGTTAAGTCAAATGCATGATGTCACTTGCATGTTAGACTGTCATGAAGTTAGCTCTTTTTTGTTCACAAAGTCGGCTCTTTTATGTATCACAACAACGTGCCGTGTAAGAACGTTTGGAAACTATGAACGCCAAGATGTTGCTGTTTTCAGTCTGTCACATGCTTTCTTTTCATTCCTGTAAAGCTATCTATATCTGTGTCTGATATAAAGTTTCAAGTTTACCGTAATGATGCTGTAATTTTTCCTATAAGATATGCCAATCCTTAGTTATGACTGCGTGCGCCACAGGTATTCGCATAGCTAATTAATTCCTATTTACACGAGCAATACTTATATATATGTTTTAGGATGCTGATGCTTGGGGATCGTTCCACTGATTTCATCTCGACTGTTATAGCACCCCAGAGGAAACCAGAGCACCTGTGGAAAACACACTCGCACGGAGAAGGGATAGCACACAAAAGCTCTGTCCAGATAGATCAGCGATCCTACTTGCTCGACCTACCTCACACAAGCTCCTTATTGCCCCCCCCCCCCTTTTGGTGAATGTCTCCCTCGCATGATCTCCGCGCAAATCACCAGTCCCTCCTCTGAGCCACTCTATTATAGGCGCTTTGCAAGCACAGCCAGCCATTGCGTACAGTGCGTTTAATAACTCATCAGCTCTTTTATATACAATACTAAGATCTTGCCCTGCATGGTTTAAAGTAAGGAGGCTCTGGCCCCATCGTAGTAATGTGGGATTTCCACCACTGACTTGGGGCATCCGGTGGAAAGAATCACCACCCAGTCGCTTGTTTGAGCAGGGTGACACGTTGATATCTTTGACTTATGTACATTATTTGTTGCACACAAGAGGGAAATTTGTTCAATATACAGATAACATGTAATAAAATAATGGTCATTTGCAGCTCTTTGTCAATCCACTGATGTTAGCCGTGGCCCAGAATCGAATTTGGGTCACTGGATTCAGAACTGGCTGTAAAACTGTTTCCCACCTAACAGATGCATATTTACATTGATAGTATATGTATTTGCATATGTTCACTTTGGCTGTTTTCCTTTATTATAAAGTGTGCAAGAGCCCCTTTGGATAGCGTTGTCAGTGCCATGAAGGAACCCTCAGTGGCTGTACCAGGGAGGAGTTATTTATATGATTTAGTTGCAGGCAATTTTAAAAAGTGGGGGTTTTGGTTATGACGCACTGACCTACTCTTGAGCACAGTGGAGAAGGACATGTTTGTGGGAAGGGTCTTTTGATGACCATTTTTCCATCATTACTCCCCAGCATCTGCACCACTACATGATTACCTGACAGGGTTCAATGGTCAGCTCCGTACAAGCTGGCTCAGTTGCAAGGGCACTACGATTGTACTAGGCCATCCGGATGACTTGTATATGTACACCAGACAAGGCCTACCCCAAGATAGCCATTACAGTCTTGTGGGACAAACGCTGTAAGGGAGAGGTATGGCCATTGCCACACCCACTCTCAACCACGTTTGTTTCTCCATTGCTAATGTTTGTACAACCTACGCACGGCAGTACCAGATATTATTTTAATGCTGGGTTAACCTAGGCGAGGTCCCCAGGTGCGCATGGCCAGATATTGCACCCGTGTCGCCACGATTCAGATTGAAATTTGCCAGCCACCGTACCACCGCGACCATCACAAACACACGCAACGGCACAGTCGTGTCGGCTCCTCTTCTTGAGCGCCCATTGAATTTGGCACGGCTCACAGTTTCGTGGGGGGGGAGTGAGGAACGTGTCTGATGGTGTAGCTTGCGTGATAATAGCCAGCAACACCGTGCCGATGAACCTGCCCCCTACAAGCGCACGAGGTTCAGACGGCACGTGCTGGCAAAGATTGCCACCGGTCATAGCTTTGCCAGCGCGTGCTCTTGTTGAGGGAGCTGTTCTGATGAATCCGTTGGTCTTCTCGGGACATTAAAAGTCCCATTCGTTTTTATTTTTTCAGTTGCTTAATAATACACACATTGAAGACAATGCATTCACGTAAAGTGCTCTCTCTCTCTCTCTTCTGGTATTGTGAGATATTCTTCTTCCCAGGCTCTGTCCCAGTTTTTTGTACCTCAGGGGTGGCGTCCAGATTTGCTTTTGATGCTATGCAAGGTTTGGAGTCGAGCCCAGGTGACTGGAATTGTACCGCAGCGCGCTAACAACTGCACCACCACTTCCCATTCTAGACAGATACAGAGACAAATGTCCCCAGTATAGCCTTAACAGACTTTTGGGGAAAGTGCTGTCAGCGTGCATCTATGAAGGCCGGGACGGCACACGAGGGTGTGGGTGGCCGGCATGACGCTCGGCCGCCTTTATTTTCCCATTGGCGATGTTTACACACCGCACCAGGTTCTAATTTTAGGCTGAGTCGACCTAGGGAAGGTTCAGGACAGTTCAGATAATCCTCACTGGTGTTTGCCGTGAGCGGGAATCAAACTCAGGTGTTCCGGGTCCATAGCGCAGCGCTCGCTAGCCACAACATTACCGCTCTCCGCACAGATACACACGCACGTGCGGAGATGTTTATATGCGTGTGCTGGTGCCAGGTTCTGTAGGAAGTGGCTGTGGAGTGCAGAGCGTGGTGCAGGAAGTGCCCTATGTGTGCGCGCGCTGGGACTGCCCTCGCCTGGCTGGCCCAGGAACACCTGCGCTCGTGCAGGCCAGACATACCACAGCCTTGGCAGGCACCTTGACAAACATAATACCAGACTCGGCACTCGGGTTCCTTGCAGGCAAAACAAAGTGTCTAGACACCCCAGACAAATGAATTGCAGCTAATTGATACAAAAGCCTCATTGTTTCACTTTCCCCAATGCGTGATGACCTTTTGTAAGGGCGGGGGCAGGGAATATTTTGAAATTTTTGTTTTCTTAATTTTTATGTTGTTATGCTTTTGATTAGTTAAACACGTGCATTGGCTTTTTCCATCTTAATGTGTAATTTGATTTCTTTCCTCAATTATGGTTTGAGCCAGCCGTGTGAACGTGGGTTTACGTTATCTAAATCTGCTGCGTGTACGCAAGGCCCATGCCCTTCGCATTCTTGAACTTATTAATGACGTTTCTGCTGCTTATAATCTCAGTTAAGGCTGCACGAATTAAAACGCTATCCTTAAAACAGCTGGGCTCTGGCAAGACATCGTATTCAATATGCCGCACACGTGCATTCAATTGTGCATTCGTTTCACATGTGTGGGTTTTTTTAATTATTATTACGTTTGTTGTGATATTTATTCTCGAACTGGGCTCTTCAATTAGTTAAGTTATTGATTAATCCACCTTAAACACCTAGTTTTTTTATTTAAAGCTTTCGTGACTGCAGGGATTCATATTCTTGGTTCTTTCGGTAAAGTCACGTAGAAGGGAAACAATAAAATAATAAAAAAATATAAAACAATGCAAATCTCACAGAATTATATTCTTATTATTTTATTGTTTCCCTTCTACGTGACTTTACCGAAAGAACCAAGAATATGTACCTAGTTTTTTGTAGACAATATTTTGATTCATAGATTTTTGGATTAGGCCATGCAATTATCTGATTAAATCTGTGTAATTTTTATGAGGGTTGTTTAACAACCTACCGGTGAACTGATCCAATAACAACTGGCGAGTTAAATTATTGTACCCATAACAATTAGTTTGTTTGGCTTTGTTGGGTGGTGGATGGTTCTTAATGGCACAGATTTGGTCAGATCCTTACGTGGCCTCGCCCAAAATGATAATCCCAAAAATGTATTAGAATTTTAGGTGAGGCCGATTATCAGTTTGATCACTAGTCGGATGCTGCTGGATGCGAGGTGATGGGCAGGGCTTGGGAACATCATCGGCATCATCAACCGCATCACACTGGCCGTTATTGTTAATTGTCCCAAATAAAGCGGCCTTAAAAAAGGAGAGTTTATTGCAATTCTTAGTCGATTCATCGAATCAGTCAACCAATCGCCCCAGCTCTAGTAAGTTCTCACGGGTGGTGCCCGTGAGAACAATGGCATGTGAGCAAAATCATTGTGGTGCCAGCGGTTAAAATGCCCAACTCACTCGTAAGGGTTCAACTTACAATTCCGGTCGGGTGTTTGCTCATCCATTCATCCCTCTACGGTTAAAAATGGAGTCTCCAATTTGCACAAAGTTACGAGTAGTTGTCCTACTGAGAGACCGATCTCCACATTGGGAATGTAGAAGTTGTACAACAATGAGTGTACCCCCCCCCCCATCAATCGTTTGAGCTTGGAGATACATCGGCTTGATTATTTTGGCATACTGCACATCATCGGTTTACAATGTTAGTGGCTGGCGATTGTCACGTTTGGAATTTGAGCGGCACGGGCGCGTAATCGCCTGCTCTTTTGAGTCGCGCCACGACCTCCATTAACGGTAACCTTTCAGCGCGCAGAGAAGGGGAGCGATTTGGTTGTTGCCTGGGGCAGGCTGGGGGAATCGAACCTTCGGCCCTGTGAAAAAGAGAGAGAGAGAGAGACTCAGCTGCTTGTGATGGCTAACGAATGCGCCGTGAACTACCTGGTGATGGGGTAATTCTGCAATATCCAGACGGCAGACAAGGGGGTGACCCAAGAAATGGGTGCACTTTGTGTTCCGTGTGGTGCAATTACGTTGTCAGCGTAGTGTGCCGGGCCTGAGTTCGGCTTGAAGGAGTTCAGACAAGGTGTGATATGCACGATAATCACGAGCGATGCAAAAATCCGCGTAAGCCGCTCAACTTTCTCACAACAACAAAAAACCCGACGTGTTTGGTTGCAGATAACCTCAGTGCTGGCAGGCCTCAATTTGCTTATCACGCCCGTGGATGCACTTTGCCATGCAATTTCTCCAGCTGCTTGAATAACAAGTGGTGTTTTGTTAAACGTTGGTGCCTCAACGGATTTCCGTCAGATGTGCTTAATAGTTTAATGCCGTACGCTCAATGCCCGTAGCTTCCCACACATGACGCTTCTCTAGGTGACTCGAGACTGTCTCGCCAGAGGATTAAATTGGTCGAAATTGTCTCTCGTAAATGATTTGGAGCGATGCGGATGCATTTTACTATATCTAACCCAGGCGTCAGTCTCATGGGCCTCACATGTGTTGATAAGTAAGCAATTATATACTTTTTTTACATGTTAACATGTAACAGGCACACCACATCTATCCGTGCTAATATCGACCAGTAGAAATGTGTCCTTTACTGTGAACGGTTAATGCTTTGTGGTGGAATGATGTAAAGCACGTTATTTTCACACATGCAGGCACACGGACACCGTAACTGGTAAAAAAAATAATTAACTGGTAGAAATATCATTACAGAAAACACAAGGGGACATGGGACTCACTGCTCAGCTTATTTATATATTTTAAACATTAAAAAAGTTTATGGTGTTCGCATAGTCATCAAAGCCTCCACAAAAGAACCCCAATAAATACATTTGATATATTCGCTTAAATCATAATTTGTTTGTTTTTTGCTGTGCAACTGGCAATGTTTACTGCTCATAGAGATGACCTCTTTTTAGTGTTGAATGAGAGAAACTTAATAAAGGGATTACAAAGTAGTTCTATGGTATCTTCTCCCTGTGCCCACTTCACATGAGGTGTTGCCACCTGCCAACACAATTGCAATATAATTTGGGAGAAAATAAATAAACGGGTCCAACGTCAACAAAAAAACGCTTCCGGTGTTTTTGCAGACATAGAGTGAGGGAAAAAAGTATTTGATCCCCTGCTGATTTTGTACGTTTGCCCACTGACAAAGAAATGATCAGTCTATAATTTTAATGGTAGGTTTATTTGAACAGTGAGAGACAATAACAACAACAAAATCCAGAAAAACGCGTGTCAAAAATGTTATAGATTGATTTGCATTTTAATGAGGGAAATACAGTGAGGGAAAAAAGTATTTCATCCTGATTTTGTACGCTTGCCCACTGACAAAGAAATTATCAGTCTATATTTTAATGGTAGGTTTATTTGAACAGTGAGAGACAGAATAACAACAACAAAATCCAGAAAAACGCATGTCAAAAATGTTATGAATTGATTTGCATTTTAATGAGGGAAATAAGTATTTGACCCCTCTGCAAAACATGACTTAGTACTTGGTGGCAAAACCCTTGTTGGCAATCACAGAGGTTAGACGTTTCTTGTAGTTGGCCACCAGGTTTGCACACATCTCAGGAGGGATTTTGTCCCATTCCTCTTTGCAGATCTTCTCCAAGTCATTAAGGTTTCGAGGCTGACGTTTGGCAACTCGAAACTTCAGCTCCCTCCACAGATTTTCTATGCGATTAAGGTCTGGAGACTGGCTAGGCCACTCCAGGACCTTAATGTGCTTCTTCTTGAGCTACTCCTTTGTTGCCTTGGCCGTGTGTTTTGGGTCATTGTCATGCTGGAATACCCATCCACGACCCATTTTCAATGCCCTGGCTGAGGGAAGGAGGTTCTCACCCAAGATTTGACGGTACATGGCCCCGTCCATCGTCCCTTTGATGCGGTGAAGTTGTCCTGTCCGCTTAGCAGAAAAACACCCCCAAAGCATAATGTTTCCACCTCCATGTTTGACGGTGGGGATGGTGTTCTTGGGGTCATAGACAGCATTCCTCCTCCTCCAAATACGGCGAGTTGAGTTGATGCCAAAGAGCTCCATTTTGGTCTCATCTGACCACAACACTTTCATCCAGTTGTCCTCTGAATCATTCAGATGTTCATTGGCAACTTCAGTCGGGCATGTATATGTGCTTTCTTGAGCAGGGGGACCATGCGGGCGCTGCAGGATTTCAGTGCTTCACGGCGTAGTGTGTTACCAATTGTTTTTTTGGTGACTATGGTCCCAGCTGCCTTGAGATCATTGACAAGATCCTCCCGTGTAGTTCTGGGCTGATTCCTCACCGCTCACATGATCACTGCAACTCCACGAGGTGAGATCTTGCATGGTGCCCCAGGCTGAGGGAGATTGACAGTTATTTTGTGTTTCTTCTATTTGCGAATAATCACACCAACTGTTGTCACCTTCTCACCAAGCTGCTTGGCAATGGTCTTGTAGCCCATTCCAGCCTTGTGTAGGTCTACAATCTTGTCCCTGATATCCTTGGAGAGCTCTTTGGTCTTGGCCATGGTGGAGAGTTTGGAATCTGATTGATTGATTGCTTCTGTGGACATGTGTCTTTTATACAGGTAACAAGCTGAGATTAGGGGCACTCCCTTTAAGAGTGTGCTCCTAATCTCAGCTCGTTACCTGTATAAAATACACCTGGGAGCCAGAAATGTTTCTAATTGAGAGGGGGTCAAATACTTATTTCCCTCATTAAAATGCAAATCAATTTATAACATTTTTGACATGCGTTTTTCTGGATTGTTTTGTTATTGTCTCTCACTGTTCAAATAAACCTACCATTAAAATTATAGACTGATCATTTCTTTGTCAGTGGGCAAACGTACAAAATCAGCAGGGGATCAAATGCTTTTTTTCCCCTCACTGTATCGGGTGTTTGATACTTTGGTAATCCAACACAAGTTTAAATTGCGAATGTATGTGCCATTGAGTGATATCCAAAGGCTAAAGCACGCTTTAACTTTCGTCACATCCTCATGAGGTGACGCTATGTTGTTAATACGCCTCCATAGAGACCCCTTCATGAGTCCGATTGGAATCGGTGAACCCACACTTGTGTTCCTAAACTTCTGCCGTTGGCCAGAATTGCAACGGTTTACTATTGTGGCTTACAGCTGAAGAGTAAGCCATCCGTGCATTCTCTAGCCCAGTGGTTCTTAACCTTTACTGCAGTCTGCACCCATTTGCTTCTCAATCGTTCAATGTTTTTTACGTTAATAAATGCATAGGTTTTATGAAACAAAGTAGTTGTACTCAGGTGCCCGTGTTTAATTAGTTTTTTCGATGATTTACCTTTCTAAAAAAATCTGGTCATGTCTCGCGCTCCCAGAAAGGGCATGTCGCGCCCCCAGGGGGTGCGTGCACCCCAGGTAAAGAACCACTGCTCTAGCCTATCCACACCTGTCGCAAAATCCCAAATGGTGCCCTCTCTTGGTGTCCATCTACCTGCATTCCCAGTCAGGTTATTTTGTTGTATCCTGTGTATCATATTGGAAAGTTGTGAGCGGGAAAGAGGAATTGTATACACTAGAACAGAGTTTTTCACTAATTTTCAGAGGGGGTGGGGAGGGGGCGGCACTTTCCCCACTAAGACGTCATCAGTCAGTGTTAGGGCCGCCACACATTTCAGACCATTGGGGGTTTGACAGCACGATGATGATGTTTTTTTTTCCATATTTGTTTATTGTCGGGGGGCTACACTAAATGCCACTAAGTGCTACCAGTGGCCCATGGGCCTTGCAATGAAGAACACTGCCCTGGAACATGGGGAAAAATTACTTTACCTAATCCAAGTTTGAAAACTTGATCTAACTAGTGGACACTCAATAAGCGGAACTATCTCTCAACCGCTCCGTCAAAGCAATGCCAATCGGCTACACTTAATGTCTAACGTTTTGCGGTTAAACATTTACACATTACTATCGTATGCGCAACGGATGATATATATCCTGTATTTGTCTTCAGAATGACGTGGTGTTGTGGCATACGTGTCCACCGGCACATTTAAAACACGTTGAGCCAGTGAAGTTATTGTGGGCTCTGCTGCTGAAATTTGCAGTTAGATATTACGAATACAATTTTACCCATCCTGCTCTTTACAGCTGCACCCCAACTTTGCCCATCGCGGGTTTTCTTTTCGTGGATTCGACCATTTGTGCCCATTTTATTGAGGTACCGTTCACCAATCGCGTTCCTTTGGCTTGACCGCCAGATTCCTGTACGTTTCGTAAAGAAGTACTGTTCTCTAACTGCGCTGTTCGCAATGATGCTGCCGCGGAAGAATGCACGCGCCACCTTCTCTCCAATGCAACTCATCGCGGGTCCCAGTTGACGTTTTCCCAGAATCCAGTGAGGCACGCGTATGTGGACTGTACAGTATTGTACGTTATTACTATTATTTTTACTGCACTATAAAATATTAATCATATTTGACATTTAAAACACGTCCTGTTTCATGTTTGGATTAATGTAGGGTAACATAAAACAAAAAAGAGGTGTGGGAGACACATTACGAACCATGAACGAGACTTTCCCACGTACCTTTGAGTTTGCGGATGGCAGATTTGGCGATGGCGGCTGATTTCAAGAATGTAACGCCCGCGATGTTTTGTCTTGTCACATTGTTCGATGGTTAATTCAGGTTGGTGAGTCAGTGTTTTGATGCTCAACATTAGCGTCGGCACAGCGCTCCGAGCCAGCTGTGGATAATTTCCGCATTAGCATGGCAAAGATCAGTTCGCACGCAATGGTCAGCAGCGCATTGTACTCTGAACCCGATTTCCCGGATTTGATTCCCGGCCATGGCTAACATCCAATGTTCATTGATATCCAAATCAGTTCTGTGCCCCCATTCACAAACCCGCATTGACCATCAAAGGGTGAATTATGGTCAAACAATTCCCATGACTGACACGTTATTGGGGAGACCTACGACCAGCAGCTTATTGACAAAGGGCTGTAAATTACTTTTTTTTTAATTTCTGTACTACTAATTTTCTAAACTCCAGAAGGATGTGGTGGGCTGATTAGACCCATGACCGGGCGGGATGTAACCTCACAACCATGCAGTGAAGTGCTCTAACATTCGCACCACTCTCTCCAGCATCTTGGTCTTCCCCCTCCCGTTCCTACCATCTCCTTCCCTCCTCTCTCTCTCTCTCTTACTCCCACTGCCCTCAACCTTGGTGTCACCTTTGACTGATGCCTCACCTTTTCCACGCACATCGCCGCTTTCGTCGAATCAATATCAGGAAAATCCTCCGTCTCATTTCACTTTCTGCCGCCACTATCATGATTCATGCTCTGTTCTTTACCCATCTGGACGACTGCAATTCTATTATTTTAGTAGTCTCCCCTCCCTATGCATTCACTCTCCTCCAACAAGTAAAAAATGCTTTCACCCAGGTTATTTTAAATCTCCCATTTAATTCCTCACACTGCGCCTCTCCTCTATCAACTCCACTGGCTTCCCGTCTACTACACCCCTGTCTTTTCAAATACCTTAAACTGGTTCTTTAAAATATCTTTATGGCCTTACCCACCTTATCTTGCCTCTCTCATCTCCTTCTATGTCCATTCTTGTCCTCTTCACTCCCATTATTCTCTGTCTCTCTCTGTCCCTCCTCCCTGTGCCCAATCTCGTTTTCGATTCTCCCTCCTTGCATTCTACCTCTGGAATCAACTTCCCCTGTACATGAAGCAGACCCCCTCTTTAATCTCCTTTCGTTCTTCTCTTAAAGCCTCACCTCTTTTCCATTGCGAATTCCCTTCCTCTTCCCTCCCCTCGCCCCTCCACTCCTTCCCATCCCTCCCACCCCTCCCACATGGCCCTCTCGTGACCCCTGTGTGCCCTTTGTTATGGTCACTCATTCCTCGGCCCTTGCACTGCCCCTGCCATCTAAATCACTCGATTTTTTGTTACCGCTTTTTAAACTATGTAAAGCTCCTTGAACTAAGGCACTCTATTAATATAAAATAAGATCCAGTACTCCAAACTCGTGGGGACCCAGTCACAATTGTATGTTTTGGCTGTAGGCGTACCCCGAAGTTCGTGAATTCGATTTACAATTATTCCTTATTACATTCATCATAAATTCACACTTTTTTTCGGTTTGCATCTTGTAAGTAAAAAAATTGCGTTTTCACATTCTAAATTATATTTATGGTGTGAAAATAAAAGCCTCCCAGTAGGCTCTTCCACGAGAGCTTACAGGAGAGGAGGAGCCAAGTGTAGAAGCTCCACCCACTCCTTACTGCCCCTCCCCCACCCTCCCAGACACCCCTCAACAACTCACACCACGTGCACCACAGTTTTCTGGTTAGTAAAATTAGCGTACCGTGGTTTTTTTTTCATTACCTGTCTCATTATTATTCTCCAAAATTAAGCATTAAAACATCTTTTGTTGTGTTGAAAAGTGTTATTTTAGTAGGTTTTGGGTCAGACAATCCTTTCTTCGGAGCGTATATTAGGTCATATGATGGGACCTTTTGGGAAAATACGTTTCGATATACAATTTTTCAATTCATGTTCAGGTTTTTAAGATCGCAACCCAAACGTATGTCGAAGTATGTCCATATGAGATAGCCTACTCTCGTGAATTATGCCACTTAATCTTCTTGTGAACTTTGATGGATATGGAACACTTTGACAAAACTATTACACAGAGAGATGAATTATTTGAATGGTGAACGATTGACTCCAGTAAACTGGCTCAGTGGCTAGCACACATATGGCTGTGCTTTTATGAAATGCACTGATGTCTTTAAGCTTACTTTTATCCATAACTTGTTGTAGTTATATGTAAGAAATTATTCATATGCACCTAAGAGGCTACTGAGTGCACGGTGCTACGGTAGTTGCCACACCACACGATTGACCCGGCGACCTGAGCTCCATTCCCAGCTATGGCTAACATCAGTGGCCGGTGGGATATGAACCAGTCCTGAGCATGCCCTTCACCAAGTTGCATTTACTGGTGTGGTGAAGTATGGTAAACACAACCCGTTTTGACCAACACGACGTGGCCGAGGCCTTCATCCAGTAGTGGAGTGACGAATGGCAGTGAATTTGAGATAATCCGTTTTGTGTCCGCAAGTGACGGCGAATACTTACAACAGAAAATGCTAACGTTTGGCAGATCTTGAAATTTTCTTGTGTATTTGCAAGTTTCATTACGAAAGAAAACGACAGTTCTCCAAAAACATTGCATCAGTCAGTGGATGTGAACGAGAGCTCCTTATCGCACACACATTCCGGAAAGTTTGGAACTGACGAACAACTTCCATTCAATCCGAACGCTCAACGCAATCAAGTGTACACGTGAAGGAAAAGTGTTTCCATGCTCCGACAGGTAGTCGTGGTTGTGCTATATATTTTTTTTGCAGCCCAAGCCAATGGTAGAAATGACACACACCTCTGGTAGTACTCCAATTTCTCCATAGGAAGAGCCACTTTTTATATCTGAAAAAGTGGAGCACTTGTTTGAATAAACTCAAAGGGATGACGGGCTAAGTCTACAACAAATATTAACTTGCAAGCTTCCTTTTGTGAGGAAAGCATGCAAACCACAGCGACATGCCGAATGAATGCATATCGTAAGAGTTCTAAAATATATTTTGCCTAAGACTTATTGCCAATCAGAAGACGTTATTTATAGTGCAATATTTGCCTGCTTTAAGTGGCAAAATAAATGACGCTGGGCTCTCTTCCTGTCCCGTGATTGCCTAAAACAAAATCTGCACTGGTTCGCCGGCTGTTCAAAACTATGAACGTCTAAACTTGTGATCTGACCTTTTGGTGAAAG
Organism: Petromyzon marinus; assembly: GCF_048934315.1. Taxonomy (NCBI): domain Eukaryota; kingdom Metazoa; phylum Chordata; class Hyperoartia; order Petromyzontiformes; family Petromyzontidae; genus Petromyzon; species Petromyzon marinus. The sequence goes on from NC_133677.1 coordinate 11,311,624, forward strand.
AAAAACCACATTTTGTGGTTGGGGCACTTGACTCGCATATGAATGTAGACGGGGAAGTTTGCCTTGAGATTTTCAAACGCCCCCCCCCCCCTCCTCCTCCACAATGACGGTGACGTGGCCGAGAAAGTGAACTCGTGAAACCGTTTTTTTTTCTTTCTCTCTTTTGATCTCGCTGCTGGTCTCTGGTGCGGCCAGGCCACACCTTTACGTGGGCCGATCCTAAAGGCCCCGCGTTTACAGTTGGCCGGATTTACCCAGAACCCGAGTTTATGGTTTGTGCGACTGAGGGTTGGATCCGCCCACCCACTCACCCACCCACCCGTCTGGTTTTGGGAGTGGCTACACTGCAGGGCTCAGACCCCTTGTTCAGATGCCCCCCCCCCGTCCTCCTCCAGCTTCCCAGTGATCTCGCCCCCGCCTGCAACTCTCCCCGTGATGCGTGAGTCATCGGAAACCATGCAGCCGGCTGGGCGGAAGATGGGTGTGTGAGAGATATAATCGTGACCTCTTTAGGTTATAAATTCCCCCTGCCCGTTGCACATGTGCGCTGTGTATCGCCTTGTCTTGCTTACGAGTGGTTTTTTTTGGGGGGGAGGCTTAAATTATTCTAAAACTATTATTTGTAAAAGGCTTCTAATTAATTAAGTACGATTTTAATGGCATTTTTGAGTGGTTTATTTTGAGAAAAACATGTGGTCCTCGGGGCACAACTGTCCATGGCATTAAATGTTGCCGTGATAATTTCGCTTTCGGTATTTAGAGATTAAACATTGCTCATTATATGCCAATTTCAGTAAAAGTGTCTCTCCCCATTGATGCAACAACTTTTTAATTATCACAAACCTGTGCTTGCTTTAGCATCCCTAGATGAGATGATAGGCTGGGTTGGTTACCAACTGAGATTTAATTTTGAGTCACGCACTCTGCCCCGGCTCCTCTTTGCCTGATGTAGCTTAACATTTCTACATTTGTGATTTTCTTAAGTAAAATTTAAGTTCTGATCTGTTTTTTTTTACTTGCTAATGTGCTCAATGTAATTCACTTTAAAGGGGTTGAATGCTGTCAAGTGGAGAGTGCGAGTTCTAAACTCAATTCACTCAAATATTTCTTCGGGAAACTATGCACCCCACATGCACCTCCAATTTGCACAGGTTGTCCACATACGGTGCGAAATAACATGCATGCATGCCTACATACTCCTTTCCTTGATGGTTACATGCAAGCATGTAGTTTTAGCTGCTTCCCGCATGGAAGTCTGTCGGTGATTCATAAGCCTTTCGCATGCATTATGTGTGGTCACTGCAACCGCTTACAGAGTGTCTGTCTTCATTGTGATTTCAGAAACTCGCATTCTTTACAGCCCAGTCGCACCGCTTATGTCATGCATCCACAATCACACGCAAGTGGAACGTTATGCCACTCTAAGTAGCAGGGTTGTTTTTATCTCGGTAATGCTTTCATGACGTTATCTTGGTAAATTTCTCGTGTTATCTTCTTAATGGTGATATAGCCACTCGGTATCGTAATCTATCAGTCAAGTTTGCTCTGACAATTGCCTGCAATTAAAGCAGTATTTGCCTGCAAGAGAAGTCAACTGAGCTCTTTCTCCTCATGAAGCTACAATACCTCAACTAAACATTACTTCCATGCCGCTCAATCTTCCTGACCTATCAGCCGAGGCAGTTAAATTATTGAGTCGTTATCCTGAGACAACTTTAGATGGAAGAAGATGTTTAAAGGTTCAAGCCTCAAGTGTTATTATGCTGGATATCCCACCTGGAATTCCACCACCAGTTGCATTTATCTTTATATCACTCTGTTTGAATCTGCAAGTTTATTACAGCAATAACATCTGGTCGTCATAGTTCCATCAGATCGTCAATTGGGGTGGTGCTCATCCCAAATTGGCAGCCCTGAAACGGTGGCAAAACTTCGACAGTCCCTTTGTGGGAGCAGTCTCTCCATAGAGCAACCACATTGCCTTCCAACAAACATCGTCGTCAGCCATGGTCAATCCACTGCTGATGAAGGCCTCCCCAATCGTACGCTGCAACATCTGCAGAGGCTTCTAAAGCTTCGAAGAAGGACTCTCTCTCTCATCACTGTGTCACATTCCTTTCTCACATCACATTCTCTCTCATCACTTTATCTCTCATCACTTTTTCTCTCATCACTTCATCTCTCATCACTGTATCTCTCATCACTTTATCTCTCATCACTTTATCTCTCATCACTGTATCTCTCATCACTTTATCTCTCATCACTTTATCTTTCATCACTTTATCTCTCATCACTGTATCTCTCATCACTGTATATCTCATCACTTTATCTCTCATAATTTTATCTCTCATCACTTTCTCTCATCACTTTATCTCTCATCACTGTATATCTCATCACTTTATCTCTCATCACTTTATCTCTCATCACTTTATCTCTCATCACTTCATCTCTCATCACTGTATCTCTCATCACTTTATCTCTCATCACTGTATCTCTCATCACTTTATCTCTCGTCACTTTATCTCTCGTCACTGTATCTCTCATCACTTTATCTCTCATCACTTTATCTCTCATCACTTTTATCTCTCATCACTTTCTCTCTCATCACTTTATCTCTCATCACTTTATCTCTCATCACTTTCTCTCTCGTCACTGTATCTCTCATCACTTTATCTCTCATCACTTTATCTCTCATCACTTTTATCTCTCATCACTTTGCCTCTCATCGCTTTCTCTCGATGTGGTTGTGTAGAGTTCCAGGTGCGATTCGCGAAGAGCCAAAATCGCAGATCGCAAGTTTGTGAATAACGAGGGAGTACTGTATTCCGCCATGGTGTAACGGTTCGCACACCTTCTTTGCAGTCCAGAGGTCGCCAGTTCGACCTCCCAGCACGGCAGTTGAAACAATGGTACAAGTTTCTTAAATCTCCACCGCCTTTGTCCACCCAGCAGTGTAAATAGGCGGGTACACCACAGATAACTGACTGGCAGGTTGCACGTGGTGGAGTAAAGTGTGGGTTTTCCCACTTCTTTCAAAATGCCTGGTCAATGTGGAAGAGTAGGCCAAGGTACCCTCGAGAGGCGCTCTCTAGACCCCCCTCCCCTATTGGAGTTTCTTCTGCCGGCAATATTGTGAGTAGGTAATTGCAGGGCTGCACCGTTACCTATACCGTAGGTATGCATACTCTTTGGTTCTTTCGGTAAAGTCACGTAGGTAGAAAAGTAATAGATCACGACGTTTCGATCGCAACACAAGCAATCGTCATCAGGTGGGACAACCACAGCAAGAGAAAACTGTTGAAGTAGGCGAGAGATCTGCCCTGGCACGAGGTTATATAGTAGGCCTCGGCAGTAGGGGGGAGAGAGGAGGTGGGGGGAGAGAGGGGGCGGGGCAGAAAGTTGACCCCGCGGCAGCGCACGGGTCACTGTAGTACTGGAGTAGAGATCGGAGAGAAATGCACAGTCGCTAACCAGTTAAAGTCTTAACTGACTGAGTTTTCCATCCTGCCTGCCTGCCTATGTCAGCTGTTATTCCCGACTCTCTCTGTGTGTGTCTTTCTCTCTCTTTCTGTGCATGGTGTAAGAAATTATCCAGGTGAAAGTTGTATTCGCCGCTTTTGGGTAAAATCTTTTTGCCTGCATATTTCCAACAACAACAAAAAAACGTGCAAATTTTTAACTGTTACGCATGGGTTGCAATAGACTTATTAGATGATATCTTAATAGGCGATTCAGAACTTTTTATTTTAACTTACTAGTTTGTAAATATCTGATCGACGTCAACATGTTTTTATACTCAGTTTAATTACAAGAGGTGCAAGTGCCTAATCATATTAAGTGTATTCTTTTTATATTCTTGGTTCTTTCGGTAAAGTCACGTAGAAGGGAAATAATAAAATAATACAAATAAAACTATAAAATTATCGCGACGTTTTGATTGCAACACAAGCAGTCATCATCAGGTGTGAAAACCACAGCAAGAAAATTTTCTTGCTGTGATAATTTTATTGTTTTATTTGTATTATTTTATTATTTCCCTTCTACGTGACTTTACCGAAAGAACCAAGAATATGAATCCCTGCAGTCACGAAAGCTTTAGATCGAAATGTGTTATTATTATTGACAATTAAGTGGTACTTAATTTTTTGTGTCTGGTATTATAACGTCATTCCCAATTTCATCGTCTATTTATCCCATTCATGACATCGCTGCAGTTCTTATTTAGAAATCTCCCCCGAGCAACCAATGAGTACTTTTCACATTGGCCTCTAACTTGATTTTTAAGGTGTTGATTATTCAGACAGCGGCTTGGATTTACAGGCACGTTTGTGAAGTGCTTTAACGGGGGATTTTTATTTTCCACTGGCCTATATTACAGTTGATGTCTCTTCCCATGTGCAAATTAGTTTATTGGGTTGTGCCAGACCCAGGGTTAATTGCAATTGTAATTTGTGCGATTCGTAATTAATTTCAATTACAATGTAATTATCCTTTCGGCTAACGATGCGGCTATTAATGTACTGACAGCTGACCTCTGGTGTCTGGGTTGTGCTCATCTTAGTTGGTGGTACTGAGCCAAATTCCATATTTATATGGCAGACACTGCTCTTTTCGGAGCAGGAGTTGAATTCGCAATCGTTTTGAGTTGGGCACTGCCCCAGCACTGCCCAAATGGATGGGACCTCCATGCTTTTCTTGTATAGGGCGTATTTCACTCGTCACATACAAAATGTGTTATTATACTCAAGTCTTGAGATAAAGAATGGTCCTTGTCGATTTTTAAAGGCAACATACCCCTGAGTTGCACGAGGGAAGATTATGCTATCAAGGACTGGCTCTTGCCATAATAATAGGAATGATACGGCAATCCTTAAAGATATGCAAAGAGCGTTATGCCACATATCACTCATGTGATATATCTATTCATTAATTGTATCCTTGATGCACTCGATTAAATTAAGTGAAATGTCTCATTTATATCATCTGGCTAGGTAGTAGCATCATGGATAAAGCGATTGACTCACAATTAGAAGGTTCTGATTAGTCATGGATTGTTAACCACTCGCTGGCTTGTAGCTAAGCTCATGTAAAAAAAAAGTTCCCGTTTCACTGAGCAGGGAATTTGAACACAAAGAAAGATGGCCACAGGGAGGTCACGTGGGTGGGGGCTCGATCCCCGGCCCCCACCCCGAGCGGAGGGGGGAACGGGGAGGGGAGCCCCAACGCCTAAAAGTATATATCAAATTAATTTAATGTACATGCAACATTTAATGCCTTAGCTAAGTTCCCAGAGTGCTGGGTACTAATGTCTGTTTCCGGAGCGTGTCGGTGACTGGTGCAGTGTCTCTCATGAAGTGGATAACCCTTGCACTGCACATTGGAGTAGGGAGATGCTTTAAGGTGACTGATTTGTCACATGTTTTGTTGTTGTTGCAGTCAGTGACTGGAGTTAATCTCAGGTCGCTGAAATGTTCAAACTCAGAATGTTAGTGGGTGTTGGCTCAATGTTCTGACGTATGGGCCTTCAACCCCCAGCTACCCAGCCAGCTCAATCCATGTAAAGAACATCAGGAAAGGGTCTGGTCAGGCAGGACCCTGTGTTTTATTGCAACATCTTGCCGCAGTCATAGCGGAACCCATAATGAAACGTAGTTCTTGTTTTCCAGTATTTATACTGAAATGATGGTTTTGATCTGATCTTGATTTTGCTTTTAACTTCTTTGAACGTTCATTTGAATTTGAGTCATTTCAATATGAGTGTCAGCAACAGAGCCTGTGCTTAAGCTTGATCCGACCATGTCCGTCAGGGTGCCCGCTGCGCTGCGTTGGTTCCGGTCGCCAAACGAATTCATGACAAGGTCATGCTCATTGCACACAGTGCATGCCACAAACGAACCACAAACTCCAGCCATCCTTGCAGCAGCGGCTTTTGGCTCCCCATCGAACAAAGGCGGTGAACGCATCGCGCGCTTTCAGGTGCGCTTTGAGGTGCACTTCTGCGGCCGTCTGGACCGCTCTTCCGATACGAGGAAGCCACTGGAGCTATGCAATTTTAAATCTAGATTGAAAACTCATCTTGTTAAAACTGTTTTTTATTTAGTTTGTTGTCCTTCCCCCGCACCTCCGATTAGCACGGTTGGCTATGTACGGTGCGGAAGAAGTTCAACATACGTACATACATGGTCAGTTGCCCCCAGCACTGTCCACTCCACGCCCCCCCCCCCCCCCCCCAAAAGCTGTAAAATAAAAAAGTATTCACGCTGCGCTGTGGCATTCTTATCGATGGCGTGGCGAGCATGTCCTTGTCTGCTTCTATCTCTCTCCATGTCTGTTGCTCTCCATGCCAATGTATCTATCTCCTTGTCTCTGTTTTTCTCTTTGTTTCTCTGTGTCTGTCTCTATGTCTCTCTCTCTCTGTGTTTGCTGTCTCTTTGAGTCTGTTTAATGGTGACTGACCGCCTCTGCTGCCCATCCCCCTGAACTACTCCCTTGGCCTACCCGCTTCCACAGGCCTGCCGCCACTACAATGATTTTGTTATAGGCCACCTGTATATATTTACGTATGTTGAACCGTACGTAGCTCATCGAGGATGCAGCGGAATGACAACAAACTAAACACAATAAGCATTTTTTTTTATTCGTTTTCGATCTCGATTTGAAAGTGCATAGCTACAGTGGCTTCCTAATGTCGGAAGGAAGAGTGTTCCACACAGCCGCAAAAGAACATCCGAAAGCGTGCGATATGGTGACCGTCTTTTGTTCGATGGCTAGTCAAAAGCTGCTGCGAGGATGACCGGAGTTTCTATTTAACACGTAGGCTTTCGCGACCAATATTATTCATAATAAAGGTTTTTGGGTTAGATCGCGTTTATTTATAAATGTGTAGTAACCCTCCACCACCCGACACGGCCAATCAGCAAAAAAAAGTGTCACGTTGACAACAGACAAATAGTTCACTACTTTAGCCCACCGGTGTGTTGAAGAGTGAATCCACATTTACAGTTTGAGTACGACGTTTCGCTGGTAAATACATCCAGCATCATCGGGCAATTCGCCAGAATTACCAGCGAAACGTCGTACTCAAACTGTAAATGTGGACTCACTCTTCAACACACCGGTGGGCTAAAGTAGTGAATTATTTGTCTTTTGTCAACGTGACACTTTTTTTGCTGATTGGAGGGTTACTACACATTTATAAATAAACGCGATCTAACCCAAAAACCTTTATTATTAACGGAGTTTCTATGATGGTTTATGCTCTTTTAAGAGATCAGCAAGGCATTGTGGTTCATTTGTGGCAAGTGTGTATTCGCGATCATGTGTCATGACACCATCAGAAGTTGATTTTAAGCTAATCATTGCAAAGTGTCTGTAGGACCTCCTTAGAAAAGGATCAGGTGCCCTGATATTTTTCAGGAGTGATAATATTGTTTCTAAAACCCACAGGCATAGATTGAAGTGTAATAATAATTCACTGTTTGGTTCTTTGGGTAAAGTCACGTAGAAAATAAAATCAAATAATAAAAGAATACGACGTTTCGGTTGCAACACAAGCAACCATCATCAGGTAAGAATTAATGATAAAACACAGACACGGGAACAGCATAGGCAGACACACATGCAGAGAGAGAGACACACACAAAGACACACCCCGAGCGAGACACACACTTATTATGCTATTTGTAACGAGCACAATATTCCACAGACATAAATCACCGTAACTCTGAGGCGTTGGTGCCAAGCTCAGTGGAGCTTGCAAGCCAGGTGAAAGGGGTGGGGCTTGAAGTGTCACTTAAAAGTCGGTGTATATTGAATGCTGCTGCAGATGCGAATGTGTAGCAGCGGGATGATTGCGTTCCAGACGGTGGGGCTGCCCCCATGGAGAAATGACATCCGGCGGCGGCAGTCCTGCTCCTTGGTGCAGAGAGGAGGTGGACACGAATTGCGCTGCCGTGGAGAGTTCTAGCGCACTCTGCAAGCGCTGCGGTGGTTAGGTGAAACTATTCAAGTCAACGCGGTAGTGTCCGTCGGCTCAAATGGTGTACAGTGAGGGAAAAAAGTATTTGATCCCCTGCTGATTTTGTACGTTTGCCCGCTGACAAAGAAACGATCAGTCTATAATTTTAATGGTAGGTTTATTTGAACAGTGAGAGACAGAATAACAACAACAAAATCCAGAAAAACGCATGTCAAAAATGTTATAAATTGATTTCCATTTTAATGAGGGAAATAAGTATTTGACCGCTCTGCAAAACATGACTTAGTACTTGGTGACAAAACCCTTGTTGGCAATCACAGAGGTCAGACGTTTCTTGTAGTTGGCCACCAGGTGTGCACACATCTCAGGAGGGATTTTGTCCCACTCCTCTTTGCAGATCTTCTCCAAGTCATTAAGGTTTCGAGGCTGACGTTTGGCAACTCGAACCTTCAGCTCCCTCCACAGATTTTCTATGGGATTAAGGTCTGGAGACTGGCTAGGCCACTCCAGGACCTTAATGTGCTTCTTCTTGAGCCACTCCTTTGTTGCCTTGGCCGTGTGCTTTGGGTCATTGTCATGCTGGAATACCCATCCACGACCCATTTTCAATGCCCTGGCTGAGGGAAGGAGGTTCTCACCCAAGATTTGACGGTACATGGCCCCGTCCATCGTCCCTTTGATGCGGTGAAGTTGTCCTGTCCCCTTAGCAGAAAAACACCCCCAAAGCATAATGTTTCCACCTCCATGTTTGACGGTGGGGATGGTGTTCTTGGGGTCATAGGCAGCATTCCTCCTCCTCCAAACATGGCAAGTTGAGTTGATGCCAAAGAGCTCCATTTTGGTCTCATCTGACCACAACACTTTCACCCAGTTGTCCTCTGAATCATTCAGATGTTCATTGGCAAACTTCAGACGGGCATGTATATGTGCTTTCTTGAGCAGGGGGACCTTGCGGGCGCTGCAGGATTTCAGTCCTTCACGGCGCAGTGTGTTACCAATTGTTTTCTTGGTGATTATGGTCCCAGCTGCCTTGAGATCATTGACAAGATCCTCCCGTGTAGTTCTGGACTGATTCCTCACCGTTCTCATGATCATTGCAACTCCACGAGGTGAGATCTTGCATGGAGCCCCAGGCCGAGGAAGATTGACAGTTCTTTTGTGTTTCTTCCATTTGCGAAAAATCGCACCAACTGTTGTCACCTTCTCACCAAGCTACTTGGCAATGGTCTTGTAGCCCATTTGAGCCTTGTGTAGATCTACAATCTTGTCCCTGACATTCTTAGAGAGCTCTTTGGTCTTGGCCATGGTGGAGAGTTTGGAATCTGATTGATTGCTTATGTGGACAGGTGTCTTTTATACAGGTAACAAGCTGAGATTAGGAGCACTCCCTTTAAGAGTGTACTCCTAATCTCAGCTCGTTACCTGTATAAAAGACACCTGGGAGCCAGAAATTTTTCTGATTGAGAGAGGGTCAAATACTTATTTCCCTCATTAAAATGCAAATCAATTTATAAAAATTTTGACATGCGTTTTTCTGGATTTTTTTGTTATTCTGTCTATCACTGTTCAAATAAACCTACCATTAAAATTATAGACTGATCATTTCTTTGTCAGTGGGCAAATGTACAAAATTAGCAGGGGATCAAATACTTTTTTCCCTCACTGTACATTGAGGTGGTATTCTTCTCCCTTGGCCGTCCTGATCCAGTGGGGGAGATTCCACAGTTAAATGTCAGCGGCGAATCGCTACCTAATGCAACTACTGGAAACTTATTTTATCGATCCTTGAGGGGTGATGGGTTGTTGAGGACCACCAAACAAGATTTCAATCCAAATCCTTCCGATTGTGAGCAACTCGTGTACTATTTAAACACTTTCATTGGTCCCTTACTGCTGGGAAATGTTAAATATTGTCTCAATTTATCTTCATCAATATATTTAAAACGTTTTGTATTAAATGTTTTTTTATATATATACTGGCCACATCCGGTTGTTCTGCACATGTACTCTTGTCAGCTTGAAGAGTGTTGCATGAGTTTTCCCATGATGCCATGTAGACTAAATAGAATTTTACCTAAGAGAGCATCTGATTTATTTTCTCCCAGCCTACGCACATGATGTAACTGCTGAATTTAAATGGCAGTCTAATGGAAATGATTTTTTTGGTTGAACTTTATTTGTTTAAATAAATAAATTCAATGTCACCATTGGGGAATTTGTCAGCTGTATGAAAACAAATAGTTTAATAAACATATTCGTGTTTTTGTTCTGCAAAGAAATTATTTGTCTGGTTTATAAATTGCCCATAAAATAACACAGTTAAAATCTTGTGGCTAAATTCTAAATCAACAGTTGGCCTTATTCAAATGTGACAATTAGAATACATCGCATACGTGTGGAGTTACTGCAGCCATGGTCTACCAACTTCTAGATGAAGGCCTACCCATTGTGTCCTTTGATGCCTCAATCCAACATTTTCTCTTCTTTGGTTGCAATTCCATCACCAGTCTCATCCATCGGCCATCATTCCTTCTCATGTGCCCTGTCCGAAGCCTGCTTAATTTTCCTTACATGTAATATTATGTCTCTGATTTTAATTTATTCTGTGATCCATGTGTGTGTCTCTTCTTGTTTATCGGTGTAACGTGAGGCTTGTATGTATGTATGTTGAACTTATTTCGCACCGTACGTAGCCAAACGCATTCATATGTGGAGATGATGACCATCCCGTGTTCGTTTGAGCAGGGAGACACTGCCTTTCTTAAATCGTACGTATATATGTACGTTGAATCTCTTTCACTAAACTACATCATTAAAAAAAAACAATACTATCACATAACAATCTACACAAATGTGGAGACTTCAAAATTCATAATGCTGACATTAGGTTAGTGCAACTGAAGTTTTATTTAAAAAAAAAACATGCATCCATTAAAAAGTTCTGATATCATTCTTATTGTTGCTTACATGTATACCATTTTATGTCTTGCTGAGGGTCACTATTGGTAGGGAATACAATCAATAAAGTGTACGTTCAAATCCCAGTCAGGCCACCCCCAACAGCAGTTATCCCGTGGCGAGACTAAGCCTCGTGCACGTAAAAGCGGAATGTCCTCCTTTTGGCTCAAAGGTACTATCAGGGATGAGCACCGCCGCGCTGTTCATTTGAGAATTTCAGACAATTTTATTTGAACACATCGACAGTCTGTGTGGCAGGTGGTGGGGGGGGGGGGGCGAAAATGAACAACGTGCAAGGAAAATGCAAAGAGAAAATCAAAACGGTCGTTTCAGGTCACGTTTCTCCCAGATGCGATTCGCGCGGCAAGTGTGGCCCACAGGCTGAGAGTTGGTAAGCTTGTCACTGCGCCGCCTTAAGATCCGACAACTAAAAATACCACAGCGGTAAAGCAGTACCCCGTTAAGAACGATGACATGTTGCAGGTGCAGGGCGTAATTCTCGAGCACGTGTAAATCTCAAACGTTGTCCATCACACCCTGAATGGATATAGATGCCTTAACCGGATCATCTCTGTAAGCTTTGGCTGCATGGCACATAATAAATAGCAATAATAATAAAACGCCCACTTAATTGTTTCCATGTGCCAGTTGCTGCTATAAAGGTTAACCATTAAGTATATTAACCCCGGGTGTTTCTTCCTGCAGTATTTTCTGTGCAAATAAATGCTTGCAGAGTCCAATGTGGCACGAGGGTATGCTTTGGCCAATGCAAGATAGGGATCTCGTTTAGCAAATCCCACGCAGGACCTAAAAACAGCCGCCCCCAAGATGAGAAAAACATGCCACTTTACCAATTATGGGAACCAACATTAAATTGTTTTGATAAAAAAAATTAGACTATGAATGTCTTCAATAGTGTATGCTTAAATGTGCATTTAGGCTTGCGTACGCCTGATCTGCCTGTGATGGATTTACTGGCACGTTTGAAGATATAATCAACTGCAAATTGTGGGTAGCATTCAGTTTGGTGTTCTTATAACTTGGCTTTCTTATTACCAGCAAGGAGACGGTAGAGAGTGACCCAGGTCTGGCATCAAGTAGTTGAGCGTGCCGATAATCCTCATCTGCTTTGATATTGCTTCCACAAACCGGTAATGCAGTGAGAAGCTTCTGAGCGATGTTATGCTCATTATACCAATTGACGCTCACAGAGAATACATCCATCTACATCAACTTATAGCAGTTATGATAACAATAACTCTGGGAAGTGTGTAGCTTTGTTATCAGGCCTGAGCCGGTGTTTAAAATGCCATGTCTCTATGGAAGGGGACCGGTCTATCCGTAGCAAGAACCATCAAGTGGAATTTATTTTATTGACCCTCATGGGTCTGATGGCTGAGTTGAGTCACCTCTTTATAACTGCATCAACCAGCTGGATTATTTACGCCTACACACAGTGCGTCCTTGAAAAACTGAGATAATTCAGCGGTGGGGTGCCCTGGTGTTATATCCACTTAACAAAACCGTGGTTGAGCACTGTAGGCCTAAAGGCCTACAGTGCTCAGCGGCCAACAACAAACAGCACACTATTGAAGCTTTGTCTAAACATATCTTAATCTGCTTGTACTTCAAACTGTTGTGGAAACCCCAATGGAGACCAGGTTTCTAATGTTTTAAACGTTAAAAATATTTCTTATTTTGTCATGTTCGCTCTGGATCTTAGAAAAATGTGGCCAGCATGGCAAAGATGTCGGTTGTAAAAAAAATTAGCTAGTCTTGGTGCCCAGTGAGCTTTTGAAGTGCTCATTTACCATCGTAAACATTTGCCTCATCCCAAATGTGATACAAGTGTGTTGTCTTTGGAACAGGGTGGGGACACGGAAAAAAATATTGACGTAAATGTTGAAATATTGTGTTTCTGCACGGTTACAGTCCCTGCCAGAGATGCCTGTGCGTACGTCTTACATACAAAGTGTGCATACTTATTAACAACTTTGACGGTCTCATCTGCACACTCTCCACAGTAGCTCAACCTAGCCTGTACATAACACTAGCTGTCTTAACACTGACGGCGCTGACTGAGATAGCCAACTACTGTCCTTCGTAGCGCAATATCTAGCGGAGATGTTTGGTGATGACGGCGACGGGATGACAGCGACGACGAGACGAGTCCATTCCCAGAACCGGCAGCCTCGAGCTCCCCGCTCTCGGCTCCTTTTATGCTCCCAGCGCGGCCCTGGCTCTGCCCTGACCGCACCACCCTTCTCGAACCTGCTAGCAGGTTCCAGTGGCCTCCAGACGGGGTCCTCCATGACCCTTGCCCTTAGTTCCTCCTCTCTGCCCACACACCGTGCACGCCTTCACCGGGTGTGTGCTGTCTGTCCACCACAGTTGCCGCTGCTGTCCACCAGCCGGCGCCATTACACTACCTTTTTACTTACAAAAAATCCATAATTTGTATTTAAGGTTAATTTTAGGATATAATTTTCTGGTCTCGCAAAGTAGTAGTATTCATTCAGCCAAGAACTGTCAAATGAGCTGTTACTCGTGAAAATCACTGTTATTTAAGGATGGGTGAACACCATTTAGGTTAAGATAAAACCCACGTTAAGTTTATTCACATGTTAAATATTATCGATCAAAGATTCCATAATATAAAGAAACGCACTTTTTCATTATGGCTGCCCATAATGAAAATATGGAAGAACGAACCTGGTGTTGAACGTCTTTGTTGGATTCATCAACCATGATCTATCCAATGCTGGATGAAGGCCTCCCAAAGCCATCGCCATCTCCCATTATCCTGCAATGTAACGATCCACCGAGCACCTCCGTACGAGCCGATGTCATCTCTCCGCCGTGTCCCTACCCTCGTACTCCTTTCCTCCTTTGGCTGCCACTTGGCCGTTATTCTCGATCAAAGGCGATCAACCCTTCTAGTGAAGTCTTCACCAAGCCCACTATTTGTAAAAAAATTTAAAGGTCTAAATTGTCCAAAATATGAATATGTTCTCGAATCCGTGTCTCATTGTAGTTCCAAGCGTGCACCTCGACACCACGCATAGTTGTGTCATTTTCGGCTTTTGTGCCACTTTCATTGTCGGTGTGCATGTCTCCGAAGCGTATATCAGACCGGGTAATATATGCACCGATTCCATCAAAAAGACTTGATGGACTGCGATTCTTTTTGGAACGTCTCTAAAAGTGTAGTAGTAGTAACCTTTTTGTCCCACGATCGTTCCTCTGCCTTTGAACATTGAAGTCCAGCGTAAGGTGATGGAAACCCCCCGGTTCACAGCAGTGAGCATCTCCATTGTTTAAACTGGCATTAAATCCAAATAGTTTTTTTTGTTTCCTTTCAACAATTTTTTTTAAATATACATGACCATGTTACCATCTGGTGGCCACACCCAGTCTCTCCCCACTCATCACATTTTGAAATACATCTCGTTTTAAGGAGGCCCGGCATACATATAAATACATGATAAACATACATTCCCAGCTGTAGATTGTACGAATGTTAATGAGAAACGTAAAAAAATATATACGTTTTCAAAGTCAAAAGAACGAGTTTCTGCAGCACCCATTTACATTACTGATTCAAAACCATTTGTGGGAATTCCACATTTCTTGGAAAAGGCCTCTCTCTCCATAGCATAACCTCTCCAAAAGTGGTATTATGTACTGGCCAGGCGTGGGAGACATAGATGTGTTGTTCCCCTCCTGGTCAGAGAGTCATTGCAATCTGCAGCTTACCAAGGAAATCCCAGAGGCTTACATAAGTGATTTGAACTGCAGATAAACTGTAGGGCCCCTTTTAGGCTAACGTGGAATGGTAGTTAAAATATGTTTATGCTAAATATTCTTGGTTCTTTCGGTAAAGTCACGTAGAAGGGAAACAATAAAATAATACAAATATAAAACAATAAAATTCTCACGACGTTTAGACTGCAACACAAGCAATCATCATCAGGTGTGAAAACCACAACAAGAAAATTTGAAAAAAAGTGGCGGTTATATTTAACGTTGGCACCACGGAGAGCGATTTGACAGTTTGTTCAGATGGACGAGTCCATCTATGTTTATGTTTATGCTGTTTTAGAAAACTTAGTAAGTAAAAATAATGATATTCAGCTTGCTATCAAATGCAGCTCTATGTGTTAACTGACAGGCCTGATAGAAATATGTTCGGAATTAAAAAATGTGCATGGGGTTGCCATGCTGTGGATTGCTAAGTGGATTCTGGAAAGCCTGATAGACAGAGTATTGAGTCGTTTTTTTCATGTAAAACTTTTCTTACATTACAGTTTTAACTTCAACAAAATATAAAGTAGGTTGTTTCTACTTGCTGAGAATGTTAAATTTTTCGACTAAGAACCCGAAAGAAGGCATTGTGGGAAATATGCAGCAAGTTAAATAAATTGGAATTCGTTTAAACAAATACATTTATTTGATGTATTTGACGTCAGTAATCCATTCCCAGCTATTAGAATACTTGATTGCAGTACTATTGTAATGACATGGAAGGCACAGCTAAGCCATGCATCCCTTAGAAGTAGAAAAAAAAAGAATCATCAAATTATATTACTTCTGCTTCAGTAAGGCGAGTAAAGACATTTTCAGTCCACTGGTAGGTGTATGATCAAGGTGAAGGGGTCATCACAGCCAATGTTGTTGATGCCACAACACCCCACTGTCGCTTGCTGCTGCCCTCCCTATATCCTACCACATGTAGCTCTTCCCCCTGATTGCCGACCTCAGGGTAATCATTCCAGCGACCAGTTTCAATAGACGGACCCCCTCCATCCTGCACGTGCCCACAACATGACAATTTTGTTTTATTTCGGTTTTGTTTTGGTTACATTATCCCCCCCCCCTCTCCCCTTTCCCCGGAAATCTGCTGATCCCGATCGTTTCCCCCTACGGTGTAGGGCGCACCTCCGAATAGCACGGTTGGCTACATATGGTGCAAAAGAAGTTCAACATACATACAACCTCCCATTCTTAATTATATAGGTAATGCTTTCTTACCACGTTTCGTTGTGGAAATGTAAAGTTGCTTACCCTACGCCGCCGTGAAATTCCGAACCTAACGTGCATGCAACTATATTCCAAAGCCAAAAATATTCCTTCTTGCTAGATGTATTATTATTATTACACTTGTTTACCCAGGAAAGCCTCACTGAATCTCAAGACTCTTGTCCCAGGAGGATCCTGCCCAGTTTTCACAGGATGGGGCGATGTCGCTTTGCGTAATCCCAGTTGAGTAATTTGCAGGTCTTTAATCAGCATCAGGATGTTTGGCCAATGCCAGTTACATTGCACATCTTTATGTTGAGTTATGGGAGGAGACCAGAGAACCCGGAGGAAAAGCATTCAGAACAGGGAGAAGAGCGCACAAACGCTGCACAGAAAGGCGCCCGAGTCAGGAATCGAACTAGGGAGTTATTGCGGTGTGGCATGAGTGTTACCACTGTACCACTCTGCCACCCTAGATGCATACCGAGTGTATCAATACACAATAGGTTGACATGTGCTCTTTATGCTGCATGTACATACTTGACAGTTGTAAGCAGAATCAGAATATTTATACTGGAGGAATCCGATGAGCTATAAAGCTCTTTTTCACAGATGTCCAGTAGTTTCACAGGTATAATATAGTGAGCTTTTGCAAATTCAAAGTGCCATAACAGTTGGCTATAACGATGCAGCATACACTTAACAGACAAGAGTCCTTTTTTGGATAGGTGGGTTGATGGGAACAGAGGTCAGGGGTCACCTAAAAGGATTTCAACGGTAATGATCTGATATCCGTTTGCATGGTATCTTTCTTTATATTTCGTCCTAAGGGTCCAGCATTCAGCTTCGTTGAGTTGCGTTATGTAACATGGAGCATATGGACGTATTGGCGGTACACCGGTGGTGCGCAGTATTAAAAAAAGCACATTATTCACAGTAATTATATTTTCCAGCAATTCGCAGCCCCAGTCAGAAAATGTTGCGGGGTGGTGCGTCAAAATCAGTTCTCGTGATGTCGAAGCAGTCAGAAGACAATTGTTGTAATGAGCAGCTGAACAGGAAGCTTCACAGTTTGTTCCCGTATAGCATCCAACCTGATGACGATTGGCTGGTCCATGTTACAAAGGCAGATTTGACTCCTCGTACCCTAGACTTGGTCGGAACGGTTCCTCAATTCAATGGACCCAAATCAGCGGTTAAAATTGACCATTTTTAGCAAGTCTCATTATTGCCCGATGATGCTGGATGTAATTACCAGCGAAACGTCGTACTCAAAAATTGTAAATGTTGTGGGCTAAAGTAGCGAACTATTTGTCTTTTGGTCAACGTGACACTTTTTTTGCTGATTGGCCGTGTCGGGTGGTGGACGGTTACGACACATTTATAGATAACGCGAT
This sequence comes from Petromyzon marinus, assembly GCF_048934315.1. Taxonomy (NCBI): domain Eukaryota; kingdom Metazoa; phylum Chordata; class Hyperoartia; order Petromyzontiformes; family Petromyzontidae; genus Petromyzon; species Petromyzon marinus. The sequence continues at coordinate 11,328,976 of NC_133677.1, forward strand.
CTAACCCAAAAACTTTATTATAATATTGGTCGCGAAAGCCTACGTGTTAAACAGATTAAATAAACCTTCGAATTGCACCAAACTTGTCAACAGGGTCAATCAAATACTTTCTAAACAGATTTGCTTATTCTAAATTAGATTTTAGACTATTTTATGAGAACCAGTGTGTTATGCTGCACCTGTGTACCGCCAATACGTCCATATATACTGCGTGACCCTGTGATGTACGGAACCAGTAACAAGAGTGAGACGCTGTATGTGGAATGACCTCGGGAGGAGGCGAAGCAATTGCCATGTGCACAAAGGTAGGCTACCACTCCATGTTCCCAGGGGGAGATGGTCATCGCAACCCACGTGTATCGTGTCTTTTCGGCAGTGGCTATACAAAACATGCGTGAGTCATGCAGAAAAGTGGCATTAGAGTGTGCAGTGGAAACCCCCCCCCCCCCCACTAAGTCAGCATGACATACTCTTTATTACGAATATCTGTCCAGTGTTTGTAAGTATGGAAATAGGCAGCTGCTTAATGCTTCTCATTTGGAAGAGTCTCCGTAACATATGTTTTATTTTATTAAATAAGTGACTACGATTGCCTGTGTGATCGGTACTCTTTGTTTTTTTTTTTCGGTAAATTCACGTAGGTTAAAATAAAATAAATGAAATCAACTAAATTAAATCACGACGTTTCTGAGGCAACACAAGCTTCCGTCCTCAGGTGGAACAGTCACGGCAAAATAGCTAAAAAAATTAGCCGATGAATTGTTTCCCGTTGAATAAATGTGCAAGAGTAAGACTTTGTGCGAGGTCATCAGTAGTTTTGTGTGGGGACACTGACCATCGGCATAGGAATGTGGAATTTTAACCACGAGCTATAGGGCCACTCATGAAAATGAGCTAAGCTCCAATACTGATATGAGCTCAGGGACACCTTTAATTTTCACCTTATAATGATTCAAATCCATACATTTTCAGAAAACAGGAGTTTTAAGTTATGAAAGTAAAATATGAATAGAACTGTTAGGGTTTTACACAAAGAAGCTTAAAAGCAAATCTCAAACCCAGTTTTTTCTATTGATATAATTTCTAAAACGCTAACATTCAGTGGTGGGTCAGTTATGGCTTGAAATTTGCAAAGGAAAAGAGAGTGGATTCAGCTTGGATGTGATTTCATTCCAAGACACCACATGGTTGGCCCTCTTCCCTCGGATGAACCCTTTGTCACACGCATCGATTTTCCACACGCTTGCTCAAGTTGGCATGGCAGCGGCGAAAACAAACAATGGAAAAGGGAAAGAAATGAAATAAAAGCACCCCGTAAAAACATGCTTAGTCATTGTATTCAAGGCCAATGTCTCATTGATCACAACATCTGGAAGCCATCAAGGAAACTGCCTGGTCATGGAAGGGATTCTCAGTCCAACAACTCAGCATGTGGGAAGGCAGAGAGAGAGAGAGAGATCAAGTCTCTCGAGGCATCTTGCAGCCAGCTCAAAACTAGTTTCCACCAGTTCTGTTTACCCTGGTTCTCTCCTAATTCCATCCGCAGTAATCAAGATGACAAAAGTTCTGTGAAGTTGTACTCGCTGCTCTCCCTGTTGCTAATCACGCAGGAATGGTGAGAGAGCAGATTTTTCAGTGCACGTGTTCATCCAACCATCATGCATTTAACATTATCACATGACAGAGGCAGATGTGTTTGTTTAGACTGGAAATGGATTCCGTAGAGTAAGCCAAATGCTTAAGATGTGTTTCTTTTATATTTTGAGGCTTTAACGCTCGAAACAGAACCGTTCCGCACGGAAATTTGGTACAATTGCGAGGAATTTTACGAACAATTTATCCTCGCAACATTGCATGTGAGTACAATATGTTTACGTTTACACTTTGCAGTCTGACCTCACGAAATGTAAACATTGGTGTCTTTATGGTAAAAGGCATTGCTCAATGTATGATATGTGATCTGTCTAAGATTGGCTTTTGCGACCTCTTAAGTGTAACGTGAAGAAGAACTTCACGTAACATCCACGAGAAATGTCATCAGAGACTGTTTACAGTCAAGTAATGCCTCACCATCACCATCCTCAACCATCATCGTCGTCAGCCATTGTCTATCCACTGCTGGATGAAGGCCTCCCCCACGCTGTCACCTTCCCCCATGGTCCCGTGCTGCTGCCATCCATCTCATTCCTGCGTGTGAACTGATCTCATCGCTCCGTGTGTGCGTTGTGATAAGATCTGTCCTTTGGATGCCATTCCGTCATCAGTCTCGTCCATCGGCCATCACCGTGTTGAGCGATGTATCCCGCACAAGCCTGTTTACTCTTCTGAATTGTCAATATTTAGTCTATGATTTGCATTTTTTCCCCCTTTATTTTCATGTCTGGGTCGCTCAGGAGAATATATCTATGCAATTGTCAGGTCACTCAACCAGCATTTGTAAGGTCATTGGTTCAAATCTATTGGCCAGGTGAGGCACAGGCAGCTGTTTTCTATGTGTAGTGACTGACTCCGAGACACTAAGAGTAGGAGGCACTCTATTTTTTTAACCGCCTCCACGGTCCACCCAGAGTAACGACAGCCCCCAGTCAGGACAGCTGCCTGGCTGACGGCACCGAGCAGACGAAGACTCCAGCAGCACGACGAGGGGATCCCACTCCAGGCAACAGCCCCGAGCCTTCGCTCGGGGTCCCCTTTTATCCTCCTCGCTCCGCGCCCGGCCACGCCCCCCCTTCTAGAACCTACTAGCAGGTTCCCGGGCTTCCCTCACGTGCCCCCTCTGTAACCTTTCCCCTACATCCCTCTCTCTAGTTTATCACGTGACCTGCTGTCGGACAGGGCTGCTGCAACTGCAGATCCCCTTCTCTGTCAGCAACCAGCGCTATGCTACGTAGTGACCAATTCCATGCCACTGCAGATGCGTCAAAATAAAGTCAACGATAACCTCACAAACAGTGCACCATGGAGTCAAAGAGATGGAAATCGCTTTGAGATTAAAAGAGGTCGTAAGATTGAAACTGAAATGAGGTTGAACTGCGATCGAACCCTAAATGAAATGGTATGTTTATGTTAAGACCTGTAGTGACACCGAAAAAATAAAATGGATTCACCATCTACATTTAGTTTTTAGTGTTTTCTTGAAAGGTACAGCAGTTGCAGGCTTGTGGTTGAAAATGACGTCAGTCACAGTCTTCTCCATGTTCCAAAAGGCATTAAGCAGTGATCATTTCCCAGTGGCCCTTAGCCACGTGAAAATTCCACATTCCTATGGGCAGGGGCATTGGACAATATATATGTACACATCCTGTAAGGCAATACAGTTTAAGTTTAACATGTAGGCTTTCGTGACCAATATTTTTCACAAGAGGTTTTTTTGGTTGAGATTGCGTAAATCGAAATGTGTTGTTAAACCCGCCACCACCCGACACACCCAATTAGTAAGGTTTATCACGTAATCAAAACGTGCCAATAAGTTACTGGTTCAGCACATCGGTTTGTTGGAGAGTAAACCTACTCGAATTGTAAGTGTCGTGGGTATAGTTCACGAATCGGATGCAACATTCAATCGAAAACTCGAGAGGCACAGAGCCAGAGCTCAAAATAATACCTCGACTATACCTCTCACCTCAGCGATGTTAACGCCAAGCAATATAAAATTCCCCATGAAGTTAATGTTAAAAATGTATTAGCGGGACGTAACTTGAACCGCTTTATATATCAGGCTTTTTCTCTGCTTGTACATATGTATGTCGAGCTTATTTCGCGGCATACGTCGCGAACCATGCTAATCAGAGGTACGGGGGAAGGACAACAAAATAAACCAAAATAGCAGTTCTAAAGAAATTTGTTTAAAATCTAGATGATTTAAAAGTGCATAGCTCCAGTGGCTTCCTGGTGTCAGAAGGAAGAGCGTTCCGGACAGCCGCAGAAGCGCGTCTGAAAACACGCGATGCAGTGACCGTCTTTGTTCGTTGACTATCCGAAAGCCACTGTGAGGATGACCAAAGTTCACGCGTCATGATTTATGCTCCTTATCATTGCCAGAGATGATCTTCTGGGTCAACCCCCAACCAGTATTTAAATTCCAAACAGTGTGTTTGCGAGTTATTCGGAAGGTTGGGAATTCAGAGTGCCATCCGGAGCAGATTAAACAAAGTTTTCCCATCCGAACGGTGTTTTCATTTTATCTCTCCAAAAGGGTTTTTTTTTTGCTTCTTTGTCATCTTATAGGCAAGAAAACAAACTGTTACAGACATAGGTATGGGAAGGGTAAGCAGGAAAGTTGATGTAGGTATAATTAAGTGTTCCTTAAAGGTCAGGTTCATGGTGCTCTTTGGCTGAGTTTAATAAACACTGCGATTCGTCTGTAACACTGTTTTTTGTGAATAGTTTAAATAACACACCAGGGCAGAGCAACATTTACATTTTTTTGGTTTGCCACAAAACATTCACAATGCAATGTTTCCCGACATTAAGCATTGTGGGCTAAAAGAATGCACTAAATTATCTGTTTTGTATATACAAAAAAAGCACATGAGCTCTCAAAATTTAAATAACCATGAAAAAGTCATATGTGGTTGCCCTTTGAAGGTTTTGACTCCAAATGTAGGAATGTGGAATTCGTCCTGTCCTGGCCCGGTGTTACGAAAAGAGAATAGTATGGGCCTCTGTACACATGAGCATTAAGAGGCTTCAGCAATACTAAAACAAACATTGGGTAAAAAAAACCAAGCCCTTTTAATGCACACACTTTTATTTGCACACAAAAGTAGAAAATACATGTTTTTGACCCCGGAATGAATGAAATTCTATGTGCTCAATAAAAGTGGGTATCTTGAATAAAGAAAATTAAACATCGAATATTGAACATGTAAAATTTGATTAATTCTGGGGTCAAAATAATACATTATTTACTTTTGAGTGCAAATAAAAGTGTGTGCATTGAAAGGCGTGTTGTTTTTTTTATTATCTTATTGTTCTGTGTAATTGTTGCTCTCGCATGAAGAGGTCAGCACAGCGGCCGCTCCGGCGTCATAACGAGCGGCGATAGAAGCGCGCCTTTCATTGGTCATAGGCTGGACAGCAACAGCCGCTGTGATTGGACCAGGCTTTTGCCGTTGTAGGTGGGCATGACCATTGATTTAAATAAGGGGTGGTAAAATGTACTTTTATTAATTAGTAACATTTTGTTAAAAACACGAAAAGGACCGCAATGGGCGGGACCTGGACTCTTGTTTTTTAAAATGAAATCTTGAATTGTCACGCGAGGAGATATTAAGCGTTAAAGATTAAGAATAATATATAAACAGACAACACGGCAAGTACAATAAAAGTATGTAAAAGCACTAAAGTACCATCACCTCATACTGCAGTATAGGTAATTTAGATAGATCGGACTGTGTCTGTCCGCTGCTCGCCGAGCTGCATTGGCTTCCAGTTACTGAACGAATACATTAGGTCGCTCTCATTGCACAACACATTCCTGCCGAGGGAGCTGGTAGGAACGTTGGGTTGCTCGGTCAATGGCCAGGGTCAACAATGGCGGCACCACCACGTGGTGTATTCCACAAATATGCCCGACTGTGAGGGCGGGCACAAGCCGGCGTGAGTAGGTTAAACGTTTTATAAGGGCACCACGGGGTGACCAGCCCCTCCACACCCAGCCCCCACCCTCCCCACCCAGCCCCACCCTCCCCACCCAGCCCCTCCCCACCCTCCCCTCCCCACCCAGCCCCTCCCTCCCCACCCAGCCCCTCCCCACCCTCCCCTCCCCACCCAGCCCCTCCCTCCCCACCCATCCCCTCCCCACCCTCCCCTCCCCACCCAGCCCCTCCCTCCCCACCCAGCCCCTCCCCACCCAGCCCTTCCCCTCTCCACCCAGCCCCACCCCTCCCGTTTTTGGATGCACGACGGACGGACACAATAATCCCCTGTGGGTTGGTGGTGTAACCAGGAGGTTCCTACCAGTAAAAAGTTCCTGTGCCGCAAATGAACCACAATACCTTGCTGGTTTCGTCCAGGAGCATACAACTTCACACAGTCACCCTCGCAGCGACTTTTGGCTATAGCCAAATTAATTTCTTTAGAACTGCTTTTTGTTCGCACATACAACAATCCTTATCTCCGTAAAAAAAAACGGAGTCCAATGGCCACCGTTAGGGATCAGAGTGCCTTGGGTAGGAGGGCAGTCGAGAGGGCAGGGCAGTCGAGACGAGACCGCTGTGCGGAGGCGGCTATCCCGGTTCATGGGGATCGCGGAGGAAGTGACAGCTGAAGCGTACAGGCCCAGGGGCGTTTGGCCGATGATGGGAATAGGGGGGGCCCGTGTGTGAGAACATGACTGTGGGGGCGTCAAAACTACTTCCACATGGTAGCCTGTTGCTTTTGCAGTCTCACTTTACGTTTGGGGGGTGGGGGGCGGGGTGGTTCAGAGCCATTATAGCGCGTTGCTGACTAATTTGGTAGCGGTGCAGCGGACGGTTACATAATTTTTGAAGGCAAAGTGTGCTGTACGGCACTCTTTGTTGTAGATCAACGATAAAGAGTGTTCTAATCCTGCTGCTGCTCTTGCTTTGTTTTGTAAAAGCGCCGTTATAACGAATCACGGTGGTCTGTTTGAACAGTTTGACAAATCTCGCTCGTCGATTTTTAGTGTTGAGTTCTTTCTCTTACAGCGAAGGTCTTGTACGAATAGAGATTTGAATAAGGGATTTTAGAAGTTGGACAAATAGGCTGCGCTGAGATGCTCCTTCGACTCTGTTAAATTCGTAACGCTTATTACTTCAGCCTTTAAACTCGGTTGGCAACCACCTACAGACAGGTGGTGAAAACGTAGCTCTTCCTTGGTCTTGTCTGTAAATGACAAACACCCTTCATTTTAATGGCAATGAATGAGAGTTGTGTATTTATTTCCCGCTTTCCAAGACGCAGATTTAAAAAAAGGCGTTAACCTTATTTCCTCGTGTGGAATTTTCTATTTTACCTCTTAGGGACCGTCCATAAATGACGTCACGCACCTGGGGGGGGGGGGGGGTCAGACATTTGTGACGATGTGTGACGAGGCGGGGGGGGGGTTTGAGAAATGTGACGTCACATCAAAATGCGCAACTTTAAATAAATATAGACAACACGTTCTACTTAATTAAATGGATTTTTTAATAAATGTTTTCTCCTACAACATCAGAGTGCAGCACCACATTAAATACGCTCTACAATGACAATAGTTTAAAGCGATTTGAAGCATGTTTTTTTGGGGGGGGGCAGAGCTTTGTGACGTCATATTTGAGGGGGGGGGTCTGACTTTTTGTGACGCCGTGTGAGGATGGGGGGGTCAAAACTCGTCCAAAATCGCGTGACGTCATTTATGGACGGCCCCTTACCTCCCTTTAAGAAGTGTCGGTTGATGTCACGAATGAGGTCATCAGAACGTTAACTTTAAATCGCTGCAAAAAAGTGTTCCAAGGAGGGGGGATGCAAGGTGCAGCCATGCAATTGCTTGCCAACTCCACTGCTGGTGGAAGAACCTCTGCTGGACAGAGCTATTAAGAGATCCTTCCATCAGCCTTTAAACTAGGTTGACAATCACCTACAGACAGAGAGCTCCGCTCTGGTGAGAGTGGTCCATTCTTTCCGTGCTTGCCAGACCTCCTGGAAGGTGTGTGAGGACCCACAATGTTTAAACCACTGCACGCCGATCAATGAACTGTGGTGTGCTCGTTTTTCCTGCTGGGTGGACAGAGGCGGAGAAGGGCTGTAGGAAGCCGTGTCCATCGGTTCGGTTTCTCGTCTAGCCGGTTAAAAAAAGGAAATTTCGCTGTTGCATGACTCCATTCTTATGAATGTAACAGGATTACAGCCTCAGCATATCTTGATGAGTAATTTAGTTTAAACTTAAAATATCCCACAAATGTTGAAATATGTTGCTCGTGTTTTTTGGTGTGAAAGGTGTTTGCAGTGCTTTCCTTTGCAGTGCTTTCACCGCCAGCTTCTGAATGCCAAAGTTTATCTCATTATATATAAAAAAAAATCTCGTTATCTTACTTATGTTGATACTAAAATTTACAAAACAAAAAAGTGCACAGTTCACAAGATCACATTAGTAATTTAACCCAGATAATTAGAAGCAGATGTTTTTTATTTTATTTTTGTCCTTCCACGTCCCTCTAATTAGCACTGTTGGCTATGTACGTTGCGAAAGAATTTCAACATACATACGTCTTAAAATATAAATACCATCACAACCATATAAAACATTCAACTACCACGATAACGTTGCACCTCCATAATGTTTGAGTTCTTCTTGTGAAATCAGGCAAATTGTTAATTATAGAATGCTTGTACTTTGCACGTGCATTCCTACATACCCAAAATGTGCTCATTTATATAACAATATACTCGTTTTTTTATCTCATGCGCTCAATACCATGTTTCGTGTGGCTGACGTTTTACCAAGGTATTAAATTGCGAATATTGTGTTCATCTGAATGGCCTTGGGACCAATTTGACGCTTTGCGCTTGTGGACAATAATTTTGAGCTCATTCCGTCACACACGTTACACGATGTGCACGATTCAGAAAGAATAACACTGCTGTGCACAGTTTTAGTCTCTATGTTATGGTAGAACGCCAAGGTCTACATTTAATTCCGACCAGTACTGTTGATGGCAGAGTTTGGATGTTGCGTCTGCTGCCAGATCTGTAATGTTCTAGAGAGTGCAACACGTGATACTGCTACGCCCTTGCTGTGAAGTTAAATCTTATTTTTCTTCATCAACGCCACTGTCCACGACTATCACAGGAGTCTCCTTTACATATATATAAAAAAAATATGCATTAGAAATATCTATATATATGATAAAGACACCTCCTGTGGGGATGGTGGCTTTGACTCATACATAGGTTTTTACCAAGGTACAAAAACCTAGTATATGCATTTGCAATGGAATAACACTCGACACTGGTAATCTGCCTCTGAGCCACTCAGAGGCAGGTCACAGGTGTGCTTTATCGCTACCAGAAGTGTCGGAGGCGTTGGTGAAAATTCCACATTGGTATGGCATGGTCTGAGTTCAAATACTAGTGGAGGGAGTCAACAAAAGTAATCTCTCCAGCATTGATAAGATTGGTACCACTGTGGGAAGCCAAACATCATATCTGTTATGCAGACATGCTTTTGAATTCAGTTCTTTAAAACGACTTTTTTGTGTTTAGTTTGTTGTCCTTCCCCTGCACCTCCAATGAGCACGGTTGGTTACGTACAGTGCAAAAGAAGTTCAACATACATTATGCATAAACTGGTACCCACGATTTTAATGAGCACCACAGCTCCCGTATTTGGTGCTTGTACGTGTGTTTTATTGTTGGTCCGAATCCAGCCATTGCCTCAAGCCACCTGTGGTTTTAATCCATGCTCTTTCTGGTCCTCCCTGTGACTCGTTGGTCAGGTTCAGCAGCGTGTTCCCGAGCCTGAACGTGGCAGTCAAGCGCCGGGAGCAGGCCCTGCAGGAATGCAAGAAGCTCCAGGCCAAGTTGGAGAAGTATGAGGAACGTGAAAAGACGGGACCAAACATTGCCAAGACACATCAGGTGTGTTCATTTGTTTTATTGTGTGCGGCGGCCTTGGCAGCAATTATATTCCTCTTATGTTATCAAAGACTCAAAGCCTTTGGCCTTTGAGTACCGGTGACTGCAGATGTTGCTAGAAATGTTAATAGATTTGCAGATTCATATGAAGTATGTTTTGGGTGATTTTGGGTGATCATCATAAAAACCAAAGTCGCAAATGAATGAGAAATGTGGCCCTGATCCAGTGGCTAAAATTCCACATTCCCATGAAGGAGGCCGGGTCTTATAGCACAACTGTTCTGATTTTCTACCAAGCGATATTAATTGTATAGACCCCAAAGAGATAATGAGCTGAGTTGACTCCCAACTAGGATTAAATTCCCAACCTTTCAATTGTTCAGTAATTTAGGCACATTACCACACAGCCAGATTAAATAACTTTTTATTTCGCTATGTACGGTGCCAAAGAAGTTCAACATACATATCCAATTAATGACTGCTACAGACAAAAGTATGGGAAGATGAGTGACAAATTAGATGTAAATAAGTGTTTCTTAAGTGTCAAGTGAAACTTCTTTTTCAGCTGAGGCTACTAACGACCAGGATGCGCTCTTTGATGCTGTGTTTATGTTTGAATAGTTTAAATATCACAAAAGGGGAGGTTCAAATATATGCCTGATTTAGTTTGCCACAAACATTCTGAACACGTGTTTTTACTCCTGTGTAAAGCACTGTTTATACATTTTTGTGGGCTAGAGGAATGCACCAAACTTATCTTCTCTGCATACAAAAATGTATATTGTTAGAATGAAAATAACCTTAATTTTTTGTATCTGTGGTTTTCCCATGGAATGTGGAATTTTTACTCCTGACTCCAGGGCTACCAGTATCGAAAGGGTATTGCCTTCCGCTCATTTGATTGTAAAGAGACTTTCCCATGAATAATCCACATACAGCACATGCATGTAAATGCATCGATCAAAAATGCATCAACATGGGACGTTACAGTTAGAGGATTTAAAGAAATTACGAACATCATTGAGCTCCCGTGAATGTAATTAAAGGACATTTGGAAATTGTGGATTTCAACACCTCCAGAATTGTTCTCTGAGTGACCGTCAGTGCCATTGTAACCACAAGAATGCCAAACACTCGGTCAGCCACAATACACTTCTACATTTGTATGGTCAAACGAGATTTCACCAGCCGTTGTTTTCATACAAAAAAAACCAGAACACTTTTTTCATTGCCTCGGTTTGTTGTTGTTTTATGTTAACGATAACGTCAAATAAGCCCTTATGTCTGCCCTCGTGTATTTAAGTTTGGTTGGTAACTTCTTGAAACTTTTAGAGATTGCTCCATTCGAATGAGAAACATCAATACAATAGTATGAAGAAATACTGCCCAATCTTTTGTGTGGGGGGAAGAAAAAAATACCGTGCAGATTTACTGTAATGTTTATGAAGACTTTGATTTAAAACAACAAAAAAAACCCAAAACAAGTCTGAAATGTGTAAACTTGTAGAGTTAGGGATTATGAAGCTAAGCAGCTTTTTTTATTACAGCTTGAGCCTGACACCTCTGAATAGTGCATTTATTAATGTAAATGCCTTTTAGTCATAGGGGTTGTTTGACCATACTTTACTCTACTGATCAGTGCGGATTAAAGAAGGGTACTGCCAGAATTAATACTGGTAGGAACGAAGTTGTAAACTGAGTGTACCAGCCTGCAATAGATTAATGTGTCCGTCCGTCCGTCCCCTTTCAATACTTTAACGAAGTGAAATCTCGTGCTGTTGGGTGTAAAATCAGCAATAGCGCAGAGACTTGTCCTACCAGCCCACCCTGCAGGGACCTGTTTCAGATATCACTTGACACGTTGATGAGAGGGACGCCACAGTGGCATGATGTTAACTCCCTCACCCGGTATTTAGGAAGTCATGGGTTCTATCCTGACCCTGACGCCTGTATATTTGGAGTTTGCATGTTCTCCCTGTGGTCACGTAGATTTTTCTCCGGGACCTCTGTTGTTTTCCTCCACGTATAGAATCGTGCGTTTAGAGTATTTGGCTACTATAAATTTCCACGTGATAAACCACTTCGTTGAGCTTTCATTTGTGGCCAGGTCGCTTCTGAAAAAGAGCTACATAGCTAAGTGTGCCTTATCTGGTAAAAATAATGATCGTTTTAGTTAAAATTTTACACTTATTTTAGCTGTGACCGCGAATAGAACTCAGGCCACCAATTTCAGGGCACAATGTGCTTACACTGTAACCACTCAACCCCAAAGAACCGTTACATTGGCTTCGTAATATATTGAAAATGTTCGTATTCTACAATAGTCGCGTATTTATCAGATGTAACAGATATGAATAACATTTAAGGATTTGTGTATATGAAATATAAATTCATCATCATTTGTCATGCTGCATTTACTGCTGAATAAAGGCCTTTGGTGTCCTTGTGATGCCAATATCCATCTCGCTCTTCGAACAGGAACTCATCTCATCGACGTGTCATCCTTTCTCTGTCTTTCAGTCGTAATTCTAAGCATAAATCTGTCGTTATTTGCGTACTTTTTAGCTTTTGTTCCATTTTCCTTTGTCAATGTCTGTTTCTGATCAATAAGTGATAGTATGCGAGAGTATGCACTGGTTAAACTGTCTCCATCGGGCACATTGGTATGTAGATTTTTGTTATCCAAAAGCAGCTTTTGCGTAAGCAAGCTCTTCTGTTGTTCGCCTCTTCATTTTAGAGTTTTAATCTCAGTCCACATTTGAACGATTGCCCTCATTTCTCAGTTAGTGGCCCTCCCAATGATTATTATTACAGCATCAGTGGCACCGTCCGCGGAAGCCTTCTTCATGATGTACATTTAGCATTGCACGAAATCACAACGCGTTCTGAAAACGTGTTAATTTAGACCTGCGATAATAATTGTGAATGCAACCGAGAACGAATCTGTACAGTGATATGTGGTGGCAGTGAATTATCAGTGCCGTGCGTTTCTCGCAGAGCACGCACACGGCTCCTCCCCCTTAAACTGGGAACTTTGATGACGTGCGCCGACACACTCGACAAAGATCCCCCTCCGTAGCCTTAACAGACTTTTGGGGCAAGCACTGTTAGTGAGCACCTATGAAGGCCGGCACGGCACACGAAAGGGGTGGGTGGCCAGCACCGCGCCCGGCCGCCTTTGTCTCCCCAGCGGAGATGTTTACACACCGCACCAGGTACTCATTTGAGGCTGAGTATGTATGTTGAACTTACTTTGCACCGTACATAGCCAACCGTACAAATATATGTGTATGAGTCGACCTAGGGGAGGTCCAGGACCAGTTCAGATAATCGTCACTGGTGTTGTCTGTGAGTGGGAATCGAACCCTGGTCGCTGGGTTTGTAGCGCAGTGCGCTAACCGTTGCGCCACCGCTCCACTCTGTGCGTTCAGATATGCCACATGAAATATAAATATAAATAAAGTACCTAAGAGCTCAAAGATAGCGGCATGAGAAATGAATCGATTGAGTGTTGGTATGAGTGTTGATATGAGTGTTCTTCAGAATTTGTAGATATTACTATTAATTGTGATTCTCTTGAATTACTTTCTGAATTGTTTTTTATCGTAAATTAAACATGTAATCTTCTTTGGTTATTTCGGTAAAGTCACGTAGAATGAGAATAAAATTATGAATTGATAAAATAAAATAACACTAATATTATCACGACGTTTCGGCCACAACACAAGCGGCCTTCATCAGGTGAAGGGACGAGACTGTCTGGTAGGACAGCGCTGGAGTGAAAAAGCCACGCTCAAATCACGACCTTTAAGCTGTGTGAGAAGAAACAAAGCGCCTTGACAAAGGAATTAGCATATAATTTAGCATTGGAATGGCTGAGTGATTAGCTTGTGACTGGTCACAGAAATGGCTATGTTAAAGTTAAAGCATACACATCCGCAGAGGCACCCCTTGACAAAGGAATTAGCATAGAATTTAGCATTTCTGTGACCAGTCACAAGCTAATCACTCAGCCATTTCAATGCTAAATTATATGCTAATTCCTTTGTCAAGGCGCTTTGTTTCTTCTCACACAGCTTAAAGGTCGTGATCTGAGCGTGGCTTTTTCACTCCAGCGCTGTCCTACCAGACAGTCTCGTCCCTTCACCTGATGAAGGCCGCTTGTGTTGTGGCCGAAACGTCGTGAGAATATTATTGTGTTATTTTATTTGATCAATTTATTATTTTATTCTCATTCTACGTGACTTTACTGAAAGAACCAAAGAAGATGAATCCTTGCAGTCACCAAAGCTTTAAATCGAAATAAACATGTAATATTATGCAGTAATGAAATTGTGTGATATTACTTTTAAGTAATTGTTTAATATTGCTATTACATGGTTTTAGCGAATTTTTCAATTACTTGGAAATTACCTAATTAACTAATTGTGTAAACCACATAGCAACATCACGAGCCCCCCTACCGCCCCCTCCCCCCACTAGCAGACTCTACGTCTGTGAATCATAGCGTCTTGATGATGCTTATTAGAGTGACACCAATTCCAATTGTACTCATAATTATAAAGTATTGGAAGTTGCATTGGGTTTCATTATTACATTTTTTATCTCTCATTACTCACCATGGTGAACAATATCATTTGTGGATAGTATGCTCAGCTCACTCAAGTTTACGAGTCAAAATCCCAGTCACGATCATCTCAGCCCATGACTTTGTGCAGAGCGTACAATTGTCGCCCTTTGTAGAGCCACTGAGTACGGTATTTGGCCTACTCTTTCACACGCCCTACGTCTTGGAAGACGTGGGAGTAGCCACACTTTATCCCACCAACACACTACCTGCCAATTAACGAACTGTTTTGTGAATCCATTTATACTGCTGGGTGGACAGAGGTCGAGGGATTTGCCAAACGTGCCCCGTTGCGTCAGCTGTTGCGCTGGGAGATCGGACCAAACCGGCGGCCTCTGGATTCCGGTTCCAGCGTGCCGATAACCGTTAAACCACCACGGCAGCATCCGAGCCCCCCGCAGCAGAGTTGAGATTTCCCCGTCGCTGCTTCACGGCTCGTGCTGTGCACACTGCACCACAGTAGTTTGCAAAGAAATGTGCTTTTTTAATATATTTTTAATATTTGTAAGGTATATGCATTTTAAAAGGTGCATAGCTTTGTGAATGACATTGTGACTGTTGCATAACTTTTTTTTACCGTTATTTAAAGATGTATTCCTATATGTGTGTGAATACAACCTTGTTGGCTGTGCACATACACATTTAGGCATGTGGTTCACTGTTGACTTGCAGCATGGTTTGCCCGTTAGGTTGCATCATGACTTTTTTGCGTCTTTTTTTCCTTAGCCTAGCTGCTCTGGTCAAAAGCATAGTAAGGAGGTCATTCCTGTTTGGCATGTGTAAGTGTGTGTATTATGCATGTGCAAACGGGAGCTTGTGTGTGTTTGTAATCGCGTAAGGTTGACGAGAGGGATCGCATTTATGCCGTTGCTTGCGTGGCAACACGTCGCCGTGCGCCTTGCAGGACGCAGGAAACAAACGTAACGACAGGGGCAAGCAGACAGTGGACAGGGGCAAGCAGACAGTGGGAAGGCGCAAAGGGGACGAATCAAAAAGGGCAACATCGTCGGCAAAAAAACTCGGGAGAGAATGGACCCACTGATCCCACGGGTAACTATCATCGGCGCTCGAGACTCCCCAAGACCATCGCCAATAACTCTCAGGGTGGTCACTTGGCTGGGGTTGGGCGTGTTGGTAATCAGAGGTGGTCATCAGACGTGGTCACTGGCTGGTGTTGGCGGTATCGAAAATGAACAATACCTTTGTATGCTTAACTTCTTTCACACCGTACGTAGCCAACCATGCTAATGAAAGGTACGGGGGAGGTACAACAAACGTAACACAAAAAAGTAATTCGAAAGACATTAGTTTTCAATCTAGATTTAGTGTTGCATAGTTCCAGTGGCTTCCTAATATCGGAAGGAAGAGCGTTCCAGACGGCCGCAGAAGTGCTTCAGGTAAGGCTCTCACTAAGCTATACAGCTATTTTTCACAAGTGGCCTGACCCAAATGGTAGCCCAACAAAGTGGCTTATCCTGTGGAAACTCCCTCGCCTGGTATACAGGAGGTTATGGGTTCGATCCCGACCCTGACGCCTGCTGTATATTTGGAGTTTGCATGTCTCTCTATCCGTGGTGGCATGTATTTTTCTCCGGGTCCTCCGGTTTTTCCCTTCACATTTAGAGTCAACGTGTATTTAGAGTATTTGGCCGCTGTAAATTTCAACATAGATAAGCCACTTCGTTGAGCTATCATTTGTGGCCAGGTCGCTTCTAAAAAGAGATTTGTAGCTCAGTGGGCGTTACCTGGTAAAATAAAAAATGTTTTAGTTCATAGTTTTAATTGATCCCTACCATAGGAATGTGGAATTTCCAACTCAAGGCTGCTCGTGGAGATGAGTATCGCCACTCCCTTCAGCAGGGGATTGTTTTAGTTTGCAATCAAGACGCCTGTTTGTTGTTCCAGGATGCTGGAAACTCAAGTTTGATGGAAACTTAGTGGTTAATATAATACGAAAATCAGATGAGTAGATTAAAAAAATGTTCTTTGAAGGTCAAAGATCATCCAACCATTATCGTCCTGTAATTTTCCAAAGGTTATTCTGGTTTGAATTACGCTGCATGGGTCGATACAGTATTTGCTCATTTGTAAAAGAAGAAGAAGACGTTTGTACAGAGACAGATGTGTTACAAACTTACAGGGTAGTGACAACGTACTTTTGCTGGATCGCGCTAATGAAAGTGCTTAACCCACCAGAATGTTCTGAATCCATATCCCAGACGGGAATGAACGTGACCCATCATTCTTCCATGCTGGTTAAAATTAATACTGTTTTGCAGGAAGTGAACAGACTGGTCCGTAGCATAGGCATGTGGGTATGTAGCCACTGGCTTCACAGTAGCCAACAAAGATCAGCACCAAACCCATTCCTTGTCTGAGCAGGGTGTTACATAATGTACTTTATTGCATATATTGAAAACGGTTATGTTTTCTCATATACACACACACACATCTTGTAAAATGAGTACAATTAATTTTGACATTCGAATTTCCTTTGCTTTTGGTACGCACTGGCGATCGAGCTGGCCATGTGTTCTGGCAGGAAGTGAGTAAGCATGGCCATACATAGCCAAATCCGTTCTCATCCACCCACCCACCCACACCCTGGACCTGATTGAAGTAAGATGTGGTGGACATTGGCACTAGGGGACTAAACGTATAAAACAAACACAAAAATCCCCACCTTATCTCCCCTGCCCATTACATCGCCCCCCCCCCCCCCCCCCCGTATAAACTTCTTAGCAGTCACTAATGGGTAACATACCAGCAAAGCGGCTTCGCACGTTGTAGAAGCACTTTTTTATTTTTACTGGATGGTTTAATAAATGGATGGTCGCCCTGAGACCCTGGCTTGCCTACAAGATGTCTTTGGATCATATTATGCTTAATGCCCCCTTTAAAAGATATGCACTTGGGCCAAGAGGCTGCGTAGTTTCTGTCACCCAAGCCGGGGCATGTTGGGTGTTCCTTACTGCACCTGACACCTCGCAGGTGTCTGGGTCAATACCGAGTGCTGAGATGTAAACGGTTCAAAGTCTTATTCATATTCTTAGTTCTTTCGGTAAAGTCACGTTGAAGGGTCATCAGGTGTGACGACCGTTTGTGTTATGGTCGAAACGTCGTGAGAATTTTTATTGTTTTATATATATTTTATTATTTTATTGTTTCCCTTCAACGTGACTTTACCGAAAGAACTAAGAATATGAATTACTGCAGTCACGAAAGCTTTAAATCAAAATTTAGGTTCCAAGTCTGTTCCACTTGAGTCAGCATTTTTACTCTCTCTCGTGAGCCCCCCTGAGCTTTGTTGTCTTCTGAGCGCAATGCATTCTTGGTAAGCCGTCGAGCCCCACCGTGTTATTTGCCACGACATGCGCATTTATAGGTAAGTTTCTTAAACCGAGTGTGTAAAAAGAAAATTTAAAAATACCATGCAGTTACCCACCGGACTTAGTAGAGGGGGCACTGAGTTTCCTTTTTCATGATATATTTTTTGCATTTAATTGAGAATATATATGTGTGTGTGTGTGTGCACATCATACATGTGTCGTGACTGTACTTGTCACTGTGTGGTGCCGGGATTTGCGAAGTCTTACGGCCGGTAACGTTGTGATTATGGGCAGCCCGGGTTGCGGGCTGCAGTAGCAACTCTAGCGGTGGTTGGGTGAGCGCTGGTTAGCGCGGAGGCACCGCGAGCAGTATGGGGTGCCGGCTCCCAGCGAGGGAGCGAGAGCAAGCGTCAGCCAACCAGGGTAGCTCTGGTGCATGGTACTCTGGCTGACCTGTTGTCACGTGACCGGACGACACTGGAGGGGGGCCACCGGTGGACGGGGGCCGAGGAGCGGTCACGTGGTCCCAGAGAGCTCTCGGGAACATTTGAGAAGGAGCTCGAGAAGCCTGGAAGGTGGGCGGGGCTAAGGGCGGAGCCAGCCCCAGCCCGGGGGTATATAATGAGAGCTCCGTGAGGAGCTCGGGGTTCTTCAAGTGTTGGTGTTCGAAGATCCACGTCAGGGAGAAGAAGCCTCTAGCCACGCGGTCCGGGACCCAGCTTGTGGTCCGGACCGGGATAGCGAACCCTGTCTAGTTCTGCCGTAGCGTGGTTAGATGGGGGTTCGAGATCCGAGCGTAGGTCGTGTTATGTTTGTGCTGTTGTGTGAATAAATAGTGTTGCTCCCAAGATAACTCAGTTGGACTCACTACACATGTGTAAACGTGTGTTTGCTGAAAAACCAAGGTGGCTTGTTAGTTCAGGGGTCAGGGCACTGAACCAGCACCATTTAAGTTCCTGGGTTGGATTCCCAGTTTCAGCCACAATTTATCAATCTGGGTTATTAAGTTGATAGTCACATATGACTTCATGAAAAAAGCTCTTTTTTTTGTTTTGACTGTCATGGAATGAGTAATCCCAAAATCCCTGTTTATTGTGTTAATATTGTGAATTATTTGTACTTTACACATCATGTTTTACCTATACCCTCTGGCGTGCTCTGTTCCGATGTTACCGGTTCGTCCGTATGGATCATTCTGATGTCGTTGTTGTTCGTGTTCTCTGCTGATGCACCACGGATCCTCCTTTGCAAACTATAGCTGGGTAACTGGCTACCACGGGACTTTTCGTGTGACAAATAAACATTTGATTGAATGCAGCAGGAAGCATGGAAAGTGCAGCACTCTTGTGTGGATTTTACACGATTTGCTTGTCAGAAGTAGCTCTATGATATCATCTTCTATGGGCCATTCTCTCTGACATGGAGTGATGGAGTGCACTGTAAGAGTACCAAATGGACACTTATTTTCGTGACATGACGCGAATAATCACGCTTGGAAATACAATTGAGAATGTTTTCTGTCCGTTTTAAATAAAATACTTAAAATAGCCATTTATCAATGTGCAGTCATTGTGTCATCGGTAATAGAGGTTTTTGGGTTAGATCACGTAAATATAAATGTGTCGTTAAACCCGCCACCACTCGACGCAGCCAATTAGTCGCGAAAGACTACGTATTAAATTGTATAATCAGAACAATAATCTATAGAATCATCGATAAAGGCTGGAACTTCCAATTTCAACACAGCCTAAAAGAAGCACCAGGTGCAGTGTGTCGACATCTCCACTGGAGAACCCAAGGTGGCCTGACACAGTGCTCACCACATACTTGCCTTAATAGGTGCTCACTAACAATACTCGACTCTTTTCATCTGTACTCAGTGAAGCAGCCCCACAGCAGGGCAAAACATACTCGTCACACAGCTCAAGTTTGCAACCTGTCATTCCGTTATCACATAGTCCATCTGTCCCAATACCACAGTTGTGGGTGAGACGAATTCAAGACTGTGGTAATCATCATGCTATGGAGAGTTTGGTGGCCCGTGTTGGGAATAATGCACAAAAACACTTTAATAATTTAATACTTGAAAAAAAATGTACGTAGCATATCAACTCTCATTAACTGTCCTTCACGTGGCTCCCTCTTTGTTTCTGGCCACCCCTTTACCGCTGTGCAACCGAGCTGTGCAGGGCTCAGCCTGGCATGGCTCAGGAGGCACCAGGGTTGTTGTTTTTTTTACACTGCAGAATCCCGAGCTGTGTCGCTGATGTCGCACGCAATGGATAAGTCGAGTCGCCCTGTTTGGCTCGAGGCCGGATTCAGATTTCTTGTGATGCCTTAGTTTCACAGATTGGTTCTGGTTTGGCTCTGCAAAACAGCCAGTGTTGAAGGGCTAAGTGGTTGAGCAATGGAGAGAAAGGCTCCATGAAGGCATCGTCATCTGTGTGTCTCGTTCATGGGGAGCATTCGTGTAGCGGTTAGCGCACTGCGCTACAAACCTGGTGGCCCGACTTCAATTCCCGCTCACGGCCAACATCACCAGTGGCGATTATCTGAATCGGTCCTGGGCCTCCCCTAGGACGACTCGGCCTCAAATGAGTACCTGGTGCGGTGTGTAAACATCACCACTGGAGTGACAAAGGCGGCCGGCCGTGCTGCTGACCACCTACCCCCTCGTGTGCTGTGCCGGCCTTCATAGGTGCTTGCTAACAGCACTTGCCCCCAAAAGCCTGTTAAGGCTCTGCGGGTGATCTTCGTCTTTCCATGTGTACACACATAGGTGCTTGCTAACAGCACTTGCCCCCAAAAGTCTGTTAAGGCTCTGTGGGTGATCTTTGTCTTTCCATGTGTACACACATTGGTGCTTGCTAACAGCACTTGCCCCAACAGTCTGTTAAGGCTCTGCGGGGGGTCTTTGTCTTTCCATGTGTACACACATAGGTGCTTGCTAACAGCACTTGCCCCAACAGTCTGTTAAGGCTATACGGGGGGTCTTTGTCTTTCCATGTGTACACACATAGGTGCTTGCTAACAGCACTTGCCCCAACAGTCTGTTAAGGCTCTGCGGGGGGGTCTTTGTCTTTCCATGTGTACACACATAGGTGCTTGCTAACAGCACTTGCCCCAACAGTCTGTTAAGGCTCTGTGGGGGGGTCTTTGTCTTTCCATGTGTACACACATAGGTGCTTGCTAACAGCACTTGCCCCAACAGTCTGTTAAGGCTCTGTGGGGGGTCTTTGTCTTTCCATGTGTACACACATTGGTGCTTGCTAACAGCACTTGCCCCAACAGTCTGTTAAGGCTATACGGGGGGTCTTTGTCTTTCCATGTGTACACACATAGGTGCTTGCTAACAGCACTTGCCCCAACAGTCTGTTAAGGCTCTGTGGGGGGTCTTTGTATTTGCATGTGTACACACATTGGTGCTTGCTAACAGCACTTGCCCCAACAGTCTGTTAAGGCTATACGGGGGGTCTTTGTCTTTCCATGTGTACACACATAGGTGCTTGCTAACAGCACTTGCCCCAACAGTCTGTTAAGGCTCTGTGGGGGGGTCTTTGTCTTTCCATGTGTACACACATAGGTGCTTGCTAACAGCACTTGCCCCAACAGTCTGTTAAGGCTCTGTGGGGGGGTCTTTGTCTTTCCATGTGTACACACATAGGTGCTTGCTAACAGCACTTGCCCCAACAGTCTGTTAAGGCTCTGCGGGTGATCTTTGTCTTTCCATGTGTACACACATAGGTGCTTGCTAACAGCACTTGCCCCAACAGTCTGTTAAGGCTCTGTGGGGGGTCTTTGTCTTTCCATGTGTACACACATAGGTGCTTGCTAACAGCACTTGCCCCAACAGTCTGTTAAGGCTATACGGGTGATCTTTGTCTTTCCATGTGTACACACATAGGTGCTTGCTAACAGCACTTGCCCCCAACAGTCTGTTAAGGCTCTGCGGGTGATCTTCGTCTTTCCATGTGTACACACATAGGTGCTTGCTAACAGCACTTGCCCCAACAGTCTGTTAAGGCTATACGGGTGATCTTTGTCTTTGCATGTGTACACACATAGGTGCTTGCTAACAGCACTTGCCCCAACAGTCTGTTAAGGCTCTGCGGGTGATCTTTGTCTTTCCATGTGTACACACATAGGTGCTTGCTAACAGCACTTGCCCCAACAGTCTGTTAAGGCTATACGGGGGGTCTTTGTCTTTCCATGTGTACACACATAGGTGCTTGCTAACAGCACTTGCCCCAGCAGTCTGTTAAGGCTCTGTGGGGGGTCTTTGTCTTTTCATGTGTACACACATAGGTGCTTGCTAACAGCACTTGCCCCAAAAGTCTGTTAAGGCTCTGCGGGTGATCTTTGTCTTTCCATGTGTACACACATAGGTGCTTGCTAACAGCACTTGCCCCCAACAGTCTGTTAAGGCTATACGGGTGATCTTTGTCTTTCCATGTGTACACACATAGGTGCTTGCTAACAGCACTTGCCCCAACAGTCTGTTAAGGCTATACGGGTGGTCTTTGTCTTTGCATGTGTACACACATAGGTCCTTGCTAACAGCACTTGCCCCAACAGTCTGTTAAGGCTCTGTGGGGGGGTCTTTGTCTTTCCATGTGTACACACATAGGTGCTTGCTAACAGCACTTGCCCCCAACAGTCTGTTAAGGCTATACGGGTGATCTTTGTCTTTCCATGTGTACACACATAGATGCTTGCTAACAGCACTTGCCCCCAACAGTCTGTTAAGGCTATACGGGGGGTCTTTGTCTTTCCATGTGTACACACATAGGTGCTTGCTAACAGCACTTGCCCCAACAGTCTGTTAAGGCTATACGAGGTGATCTTCGTCTTTCCATGTGTACACACATAGGTGCTTGCTAACAGCACTTGCCCCCAACAGTCTGTTAAGGCTATACGGGTGGGTCTTCGTCTTTGCATGTGTACACACATAGGTGCTTGCTAACAGCACTTGCCCCCAACAGTCTGTTAAGGCTATACGGGTGGTCTTTGTCTTTGCATGTGTACACACATAGGTCCTTGCTAACAGCACTTGCCCCAACAGTCTGTTAAGGCTCTGTGGGGGGGTCTTTGTCTTTCCATGTGTACACACATAGGTGCTTGCTAACAGCACTTGCCCCCAACAGTCTGTTAAGGCTATACGGGTGATCTTTGTCTTTCCATGTGTACACACATAGGTGCTTGCTAACAGCACTTGCCCCCAACAGTCTGTTAAGGCTATACGGGGGGTCTTTGTCTTTCCATGTGTACACACATAGGTGCTTGCTAACAGCACTTGCCCCAACAGTCTGTTAAGGCTATACGGGTGGGTCTTCGTCTTTGCATGTGTACACACATAGGTGCTTGCTAACAGCACTTGCCCCCAACAGTCTGTTAAGGCTATACGGGTGGGTCTTTGTCTTTCCATGTGTACACACATAGGTGCTTGCTAACAGCACTTGCCCCAACAGTCTGTTAAGGCTATACGAGGTGATCTTCGTCTTTCCATGTGTACACACATAGGTGCTTGCTAACAGCACTTGCCCCCAACAGTCTGTTAAGGCTATACGGGTGGGTCTTCGTCTTTGCATGTGTACACACATAGGTGCTTGCTAACAGCACTTGCCCCCAACAGTCTGTTAAGGCTATACGGGTGATCTTTGTCTTTGCATGTGTACACACATAGGTGCTTGCTAACAGCACTTGCCCCCAACAGTCTGTTAAGGCTCTGTGGGGTGATCTTTGTCTTTCCATGTGTACACACATTGGTGCTTGCTAACAGCACTTGCCCCAACAGTCTGTTAAGGCTATACGAGGTGATCTTCGTCTTTCCATGTGTACACACATAGGTGCTTGCTAACAGCACTTGCCCCCAACAGTCTGTTAAGGCTATACGGGGTGATCTTTGTCTTTCCATGTGTACACACATAGGTGCTTGCTAACAGCACTTGCCCCCAACAGTCTGTTAAGGCTATACGGGTGGGTCTTTGTCTTTCCATGTGTACACACATAGGTGCTTGCTAACAGCACTTGCCCCCAACAGTCTGTTAAGGCTATACGGGTGGTCTTTGTCTTTCCATGTGTACACACATTGGTGCTTGCTAACAGCACTTGCCCCCAACAGTCTGTTAAGGCTATACGGGTGGGTCTTTGTCTTTGCATGTGTACACACATAGGTGCTTGCTAACAGCACTTGCCCCCCAACAGTCTGTTAAGGCTATACGGGTGGGTCTTTGTCTTTGCATGTGTACACACAGTCGCGTGAGGAGATGAAGCCTGTACGGGAGGAGTTTGAACAGAGGAACAAGGCCCTGCTGGAGGAGATGCCGCAGCTCTACACGAGCCGAGCCGACTACTTTCAGCCCAGCTTTGAGGCGCTCGTGCGCTCACAGGTATGACCCAGAGGGGGCCCC
Source organism: Petromyzon marinus (assembly GCF_048934315.1). Lineage (NCBI taxonomy): Eukaryota > Metazoa > Chordata > Hyperoartia > Petromyzontiformes > Petromyzontidae > Petromyzon > Petromyzon marinus. The sequence continues at coordinate 11,352,921 of NC_133677.1, forward strand.
CCACGCACTGCGCTCAGCGCAACTGGGATCGCGGTCGGAAGGTCGTGAGTTTAGCCGAGGCTATCCGATTCATTCAGAAAATCGACGGGAGTCGTACGTATGTACGTCTGAACGTCTTTCGCACCGTACGTGGCCAACCGCGCTAATCGGAGTTGAGCGCCCCCTCCCACGCCTGTTGGAGTAGGGTAACACTTATCATCCATGTGCGGGGGAGTGGAAGTGTGGCGCTGTGGCTATGCGTTACGAACCCAGAATGTGAGTTGGATTCCCGACCACGGCTCACATCAGTTGTGAGTGAAATCTGAACCAGTCCGGTCACCAACCCGCACTGACGTTTATGGTGAAGTATAGTCGAACGTACTCCATGAGCCATTCACGGTGGGGAAGCCTTCATTTACCGGTAGATTGACATTTGACTTTGAACTCTGATTATTGCTATCCGTTGAACTGCAGAATCCGCACATAGCGTACATTGCACCCATTGTCTTAAGTTGTTGTCATGATGCAACCTCGCAACAAATGGAACTGCCCCTCGTTGCAGTGCCCGTGGAAAAGGGCAAAAAACTCAGCAACAAAGGTCTTCAAGGAGCCCCGAGGGGGATTGATAAGCAAAGCGGCTCGTTTATTTTAAGGAGGCACGTGTCGTTCACAATTATCGTTTCTCTCGTCTTCAACCCACACTGAACGAGGGTGGCTACGCGGTTCTAATGATAAGTATAGGTGTTATCACAGAAAAAATGAGTGTGTCCTTTAGGAAGATGTTAAAGCACCCGTGTCATATAGTACCCATTTGTATGCTCATGGAATAGTGTCATTCTCATCAGGATTATTATAGCCAATGATAAAATCGTCTTGAATACCCTCTAATCAGATATCAATCTAATCAGATATCAGAAACTAAGCTGCTTCTGAGCCTGTATAGGGCTCTGATGGGTGAACGGCATGTATAACAGGTGTTATAGGCTATTTTATTGGCAGCAGAGGGTAGTGCATCAAAATCCAGTGTCGTATTGTACTCGTACGCTTTCACACCTATGCTCCCCATCTTCACTGTTCACCCATACTGACCATCGTGGTGAAGTATGGTCACTTAACCCCTACGAGCCATATGGCATGAGGGGAGGCGTGCATCCAGTAAGTGGATCATTGCATATTGCACAATAAGAATAACGAGATATATGTTAGGTTGGCACACTCGATAAAATGCTTGTGGTCACAATGTAGGTTGTGATGCCACATTGTGTTGACTTAGCCGATCAGTTCTTCCAACGTCGACAGTATTATTGCCACAGTGTTGGCCTGACATTCAGCTTTGATTTGTTGCTGTTAAACTCAATAATAAAATATACGCGTGGTTGTGCTCTTGCACATGCACGTAACTTGCACACACTGCACTGATTTCATTCGGTGAGTATACGCGTGTGTGTTTGTGTGTAGAGTGGGGAGCGGTGGCGCAGTGCTCAGCGCGCTGTGCTATGAACCCCGTGATCCGAGTTCAATTCCCGTTCACGGCCCACACCAATGACGATTATCAGAACCGGTCCTGGGCCTCCCCTCGGTCGACTCAGCCTCAAACGAGTACCTGGTTAAGGGTGTTAACATCGCCACTCATGGAGACAAAGGCGACCAGGTGTGGTGCTGGCCACCCACCCCATTGTGTCCCGTGCCAGCCTTCATATGTGCTCACGAACAGCATTTGCCCCAAAAGTCTGTTAAGGCTATACGGGAGATCTTTGAAACTGCAATAATTAGCATTTTTCGGACTGAATCATAGCAAACAGGGAACACCCTTATTTCTGGAAAAGGAGTGGCAGTAGCAAAGCATTCCCAGAATGCAACACCATGCTTTGGTTAATCAGAGATGAATTTTTCTCCAGATCCTTAGATTTTTCCCTCCACATGTATAAACATGCCTTGAGAGTATCTGGCTGCTACACATTTCCCCTTTTTTTTCTGGAAGATTTGCTGGTTTATCCAGGATGTTTCTGTTGCGCGTCGTCGCTTTAAGATGTTCTGTGTTCATATTTTGTTTGTTGTGGTTGCACCAGACTCAAGAGCCGCATGGCTCACAGGGCTATACCTAATAAATGAAACTTGAAACTTTGTTGAGCTATCATTTGTGGCCAGGTCACTTCTGAAAAACAGCAATATAGCTCGATGGGCCTTACCTGCTGAAATAAAAAATGAAGTTAATACTTGAAACTAGATTCAAAGGAGGTCTCATGATGTAAATGCTTACCCCAAGCCCTCATTACTTTGGTAGTGCATTGTCTTTGAGCTGTACGCTTTTTGGCGTCCTCAGGTCTAACACCGTTTGAGACGAGGCTCAAAAGAAAGCTGTCTCTGGTGTGGACCAATCAGTTTCAAGGACAATGCATCTATTATCAGTGTGTTATTTGTTTGCATTCTGACCACAAGTATTGTGGTGAATGCGGTAACATGATTCCTTGTGAAAAGGTGTCAGCGTTGTTGCGAGAAAAAAGGGGGGAAAGCCTATTGTTATATTTTGGTACTGGCAAAGGAGGTCTCATGATAAGACCGCGCTCTTTTCTTCCACGTGAGACTCGCTTGTTTGCCGACCTTCATCCTGAACCTATTCTACTGTTAAAAGACTTAACCTCATCTATTCGCACTAAATCCTGGAGTGGAAATGGCGAAGCAGCTTTGCAAATAAAAGTAAAATATATATTGTGAACAGTCGTAGCTTCATGGCGTATCGAAGCCGTAGGGTTTTGTTTTTTGCACAGCATATACCACGACAGTGAAAAATTATGAATGGTTGGTTGAAATATAATAGTTGACGTGTGAATAGATGAGGGTTACCTGTGATGGAATTTTGTTCAATTTTCTCCCTTGTCACTACAACAATGCACCACGTATATAATTCCCCTGCCACCTGTAACGTACAAACAAAGAGGAAAACCTATTCTCACCTTACAAATTCTCTGATCATCCTTCACCCACTCCCCCTTGACCTGATGTCGCTTTTACAGCCATTCCCAACGCAGTTATGCGTGGTTACTTTACAAACACAATTTATACTCCATTGGATGTCTCATTTTTTTCTGAACTAGCACTTGTGAGTTCCAATAGTCGAGTAAGATAGGTTAGAAGCAAATCGTTACGTCTGTGGTGGCCTTGAATATTAAGGAGTGATAATGTTCCATGTTTTCATGATGCCGTTTAAATCAGCTGCTCCAGGCTATAAGAACACAAACTTAGCTTCAGGTTAAAAGTACTAAAGATGCAGCCCTGCAATTGCTTGCCCACTGCTGCTGCTGTTGGAAGGACCCCGAACTCGAGGGTTATTTCGCCGAATTTTTCTGAGCTAGCCAGACGTATTAGTATGGGTGGTGTAACATCGAGTTGCGTGTAAACCCCTTACTCCACGTGGCCTGCCAGCTGACCAACTGTGTTGCACCCATTTATTTCCGATGGCAGAACAGAGGCGGGGGTGGGGGGCATTTTATAAACTACAAGTGCTCCGTTTTAATTATTGCTGCCTTAATACACGTAGGAAAATGCTTGCGTGCTTTTTATTTTTGCCAATTATTTGTCATCTTCGTTGTTGTTTCTATGAAATTATACCAATTGAAATTCTGAAAATTATAACCACAAGTTTGTCTTGGTTCTCATGGCTCATTTTATTATGATGAGTTGCTTATCCCTAGCCTAACAAATAGCTGCTTTGTGTAGACTATGTATCACATGCTGCCTGACAGTTTTAAGGGTTCGTTCGTTCGTTTCTCAGTCTGCTTGTCCTGGTGAGGGTCGCGGCGTCAGCATATCGAGGAGGGCGGTCCAGACCTCCCTTTCCCTGGCGACAGAATCTAGCTGTTCCTGGGGAATTCCCAGGTGTTCCCAGGCCAGCTGAACGACATAGTCCAGCTAGCGTGTCCTGGGCCGGCCCCTGGGTTTTTGCCCAGTGGGACATGCCCGGTTGAGATCCAGGGGGAGTCTGTTGGTGGGCATCCTTACCAGGTGCCCGAACCACCTCAACTGGCTCCTCTTGATCCGGAGGAGCAGCCGCTTGATTTTGAGGCTTTCCCGGATTACGGAGCTCCTCACCCGACCACAGAAAGTGAGCCCGGCAACCCTGCGGAGAAACCTCATTTCGGCCCCTTGTACCCGCGATCTCATCCTTTCGGTCATTACCCAAAGCTCATGACCATAGGTGAGGGTGGGAATGTAGATCGACCTGGAAACCGACAGCTTTGTTCGAGAACTCAGCTCCCGCTTCACTACCACGGAATGGTGTAGTCCCCGCAACACTGTGGATGCCGCACTGATCCCCCGGCCGATCTCCCGCTGCCACTTACCATCACTCTTGAAAGAGACCCCGAAGAACTTAAACTCTTCCACTAAAGGCAGCTGTTCCGCCTCACCTAGAGAGAACAAGCCACCATCTCCCGGGAGTACATGCTGGAGATAACAGACTGATGAGTCAAAGAGGAAAGGACAATGTCATCTGCAAAAAGCAGCGACGTCACCTCCATGCCCCCATTCTGGATACTCTTCGTACCTCGGCTGCGGCTTGATATCCTGTCCATGAAAATCACAAACGGGAGTGGAGACAAGACGCACCCACCATGAACGACTTTGATTTAACACAAAGAATACAGACACAGCTCTCACTCTGGGAATTAAGGGACCGGATACAGCACAAAAGCAGCACCAGTACATAATACTTCTACAGCACCTCTCACAAGGCATTGCAGGGAACACAGTCATATGCCTTCTCCAAGTCTACAAAGCAAAGGTAGACTGGAGAAGCATACTCCTATGACCCCTCAAATATCTGTGAGAGAGAAAAGAGCTGGTCCATTGTTCCACGACCATGACGGGATCCACATTGTTTCACGACCATGACGGGATCCACATTGTTCCACCTGAATCTGAGGCTCGACCACCGGGCAGAGCCTCCTCGCCAGCACTCTGGCATAGGCTGTACCTGAGACGCAGAGGAGTGTGATCCCTCTGTAGTTGGAGCAACCCTCTGGTCCCCTTTTTTAAAAATGGGAACCAGGCCTCCTTCTAGATTTGAAGCTTTCGTGACTGCGAGGATTCATACTCTTTGGTTTTATTCGGTAAAGTCACGTAGATAAAATAAAACAAAATTAAAGAAAATAATTAAATCACGACGTTTCGGAGGCAACACAAGCTTCCGTCTTCAGGTGGAAAAGTCAACGCAGAATATCTGTGTTAGGAGCACAGTTCAGAGATGACCTTCGATTATATACAGGTTAAGGGAGGGGGGAGGAGTCAGTAAGGGGGCGTGGGTGGGTGGGAGGGCTGGGCTAAGCAGCCTTTTGATAGATTGCTGCGGCTAACACCCACTTCTCAAAGCTCACAACAATGGGCCCCCCGATGTGGGCTCAACAAAGGGTCCCCCAGTGCGAGCTCACAACAAAGGGCTCACAACAAAGGGCCCTCAATGTGAGATAACATCAAAGGGCTTCCAGATGCGAGCTCTCTGTGAACGCGATCAAAGGGCACTATGATATACAACAACTGAGGAATGGCTGTACAAAAAATTGAAAGGCAGCTAACGTTTGACTTGATTTTAAACATCTTTACAGTGATTACTCAATTTGAACCATCCTCTCGGTTGAAGTTGTGTCTATGTTTGTAAATCTGGATGGCCTTGTGGACAAACCTCTGATAATAGCCTGTAGGTGTGCAGAGCACCTTGGTGTCGGAGAAGACAATATCATGATCACCCACAGCGTTGTAACAATGATCAGCTACGGCAGAAGAATTTGTTCTGCCGTGTTTCAAATCTGATTTGTGCTCGCGGATTCGGTCAGAGATATGTCGTTTCGTCTCCCCGATATAACAGTCCCCGTAGGTACAACTCAATTTGTAAACACCGGGGTACTGTAGATCAGGAATCACATCCTTTACTGACGGGATCAGATCGCGGATTTTGTGCACTGTGTTGAACCGGACCTGGATCTTGTGTTTAGAATTTTGGAAATATTTTTAGTAACGCCTGATATGTCTGGTAACGTGATGATTTTGATCGGAGTGTCAAGTGGTTGTTTCTGTGTGGTGGGAGAAACAGCTTGGCAGATGGTACGGTCAGAGTAGCCATTCATCTTGAAGGCCATATGTACATATTGTAATTCACTAGTCAGGTGGTGTTTGTCAGAAATGCAATGAGCCCTATGGATGAACGTTTTGATGAGAGAATTCTTCTGAGTCGGGTGGTGGTGGGAATCCGGTTTCAAGTAGGAGTCTTTGTGGGTGGGCTTCCTGTAAACAGAATGTCCCAAAGAGCCATCAGGACTTCTCTCAAACAGGACATCCAAGAATGGTAGCTTGCCATCTTTCTCCACTTCCATGGTGAATTTAATGGAAGGGTGTCTGGGATTTATGTGGTCTAGGACCACATCAATTCTAAACAAACACAAGATCCAGGTCCGTCTATCTGGTTAGTGCCCCAAGGGACGGATCTAACTTACCACCAGATGGTTATCAGTTGACAGCTCCGTCCCTCTCACCACCCTATTGTCCAGAACATATGGCCTTAAGTCCGATGATGCAACTATAAAGTCAATCATTGACCTTTAGCCCAAGGTGCTCTGGTACCAAGTACACTCATGAGCATCTTTGACTATATCTAGTCGGTACCTTTCAACCTCCACCAACAGCTCTGGCTCCTTCCCCCCTCAGTGACATACCATTCCATGTCCCAATAGCTAGTGTCTATCGCCAACGTCTCGTCCGTCTGAGACCATCCCTTTCCCTGCCATACTGGCATCGCACCCGTCCCTCACCCTTCGTCCTGCGGATGGTGGGCCCACAGGATGGTGCCACGTAGCCATTACGGGCTGGGCCCAACCGGGTTACGTGGGTCACCCAGCCACCGGGAACTTTCCGGCAAACACCACATCCAGGCCTGGCTCTAGCGGTGTATCCCTGTATCCCTTGTCCGGGTGAGGTTCTCTGATTTTTTTTTTTTACCATTCATGAGGGTCTTTATTTTGGACCGTTATTTGTCTGGAACCTCCCCCAAGACCTGCTCAACAAGGAAGACCCTACTAGGAGTACACGACTCCAGGCGACATAGCTCTGAGCGTCATTGGAACACACAAACCCCACCACCACAATAAGGTTACAATCCTTTGGTGGGAGTCGTTCGTAAGGAGAAAAAGGAGTCACAGCCGCATAACCTTGAGACACACCGCAAAAGCCGCACTGAAATCCTTTCAATTGTCTTCACTGGGTGAGGGCCCTATGGTCCTAGCTACGTGAAATGGGCAATGCACGGTGGTAGTCGTACCCTTGCTAGACTATGGAGTTCAGCGCGTAAAGAATATAATTTTATATACTGTATATATTACGGAGGTTATTGAAGGCGGACCAGAGTCAAAATTACGTGATACAGATGGAGAGCGAGGTCAGGTTGGAGTGCATTTTGCACGACTGAACCTGTGCATAATTAGGAAAGTTTCCAATCATTGCATATCAGAATTTTTGAGACCGGAGTAATCTGATGAGCTACAAAGCTCTGTTTCACAGATGTCGTGTAGCAAACTATCACCTGCTAAGCCATGGATTGGAAACATGCACACTAACAAAGATATCAGAACAACAGTTGGATAGATGCACACTGGAAAATATATTCAAAGACAGCAAGAATAAAAAAAAATCGATCAGATAGCAAAAAACGAATGAGACATGATCGTGAATGTTAATCATTGTAAAAGGGTTGATTCCCCATGGGCAAGACTGGTGAATTAATGGCAACCAAGAGAGGGAACTTGTCAAGAGGATGACCACCTTGGAGGTGACAATACATCTCGCTTCCGCAATGAGCTCAAGGAGCATAAGCCATCACTCGAAGTCCAGTCATCCTCGCAACGGTGCCTTTTGGCTAACCATCGGACAAAGACGGTGGCTGCATCGCGCACTTTCCAACGCGCTTCTGCGGCTGTCTGCAACGCCTTTCCGATTTTAGGAAGCCACTGGAGATACGCACTTTTAAATCTAGAATTCAAACTTTTTTTTTATTTAGAACTGATTCTAGTGTTTAGTTTCTTGTCCTTCCCCCGCATCTCCGATTAGCACGGTTGGCTACGTACGGTGCGAAAGAAGTTCCACATGCGTACACATACACGTGCAGGAGCTGTGTATTATGACATTGCACAACAGTGAGGGATTGCAATGGCATGCGGAGATCTTTGTCTTATCAGTGGATAGAATACGGCTAACGATGACAAATTTTGATACGCAGCCTTGTGGCCAGCAGCTAGGATTTCAGAGATTTGAACGTTTGTATTTTCTCGGATCAATTATTGTTTTGATAATGCAATTAAATGTCACCAAATAGCTTTTTAAATGGAGGCTTCCTTTATGTATCACAAGGGGGTAGGGAACAACATTTAATCAGCAACTCCCTTGCACTCAGCGGAGAACACTCCACTCTTCATGCACCTGTAAATGAGAATGATCAAATCCACCGGTGAGTGCTTTTTGCCTGAACCTCTAACGTGCAAGAGTCACGCGAAAGCTGATTGCAAATTACCGGAAAGGCATTTATATTTTCGAATGCACGAAGTTTGAACCCGCTGAACTTGACTCTTTATTATTATTTGGCTTTTTTTTAAAGAAGGTAAAATTTGAATGCGTTTCATGTGCGCGCTTATTAATTGGGGCGTCGCAGCCCGTGCTTGAGGGTACTATAGAGAGGAAGCGTTTTCCTCGCCGAACGAACACGCGGCCCGCACGCTGCCCGCACTCGATGCGGCATCGTGGCCACCACCGGCGGCGCTCGGCCGTCTCCTTGTTGTCGACGTCGCAGTTCTCGGCTCCGCGCGGAGCGATGATGGCCGTTCGGATGTGACACTGCAGCCGTGGCCCAGCAGTGTGGACTGTCGGTGCCGCACACAACCCACCGCTGGGACAAGTGCTGTTAGCAAGCCACCCTAATGTGGAAGCCGCGTCACTCTCGATCGAGAGCATGAGAGTTGACGTGAATCGCCTCTGCCGGCCTCTTGACATGTGCCCCCCGCGCACCGATTGCGTGCGGTGGTGGGGAGTGTGGGGGGGGGGGTGGGTTGCCGTGTAGCTTGGAGGCGCTGACGTACACGAGGTGGCTCCGGCCTCGGGCATTAGGCCACGCACAAAAGCGGGAATGTGTGGAGGGGGGTTAACAATCATGTGCATTAATGCACTGCTTAATTCGTTTTCTAAATACACCGCGACCCCAGCTCGCACCGTGCTTTGTGTGTGCCACCTGCTGCAATTTCACCTACAAGTGGCTTAAAACGGGCCCCGAATTAAGTGAAGAAGGATTGATTAGCGGCTCCGCAGAATTTTGTTTGTTTAAAGTGGACTCGCTGAGAGAAGCTGCTTTTTTTTACGTGCATGGTGTGTGCACGTGTCTGTGCGCACTTATGTGTGTGTGTATGTATGTATGTGTGAGTGCGTGCGTGCGAGCACCTATGAAGGCCAACACGGCGCATGAGGGGGTGGGTGACCAGCACCACCTCCGGCCGTCTTTGTCTCCCTAGTGCCGATGTTTACACAAACCGCATCAGGTACTCATTTGAGGCTGAGCCGACCTGGGGGAGGCCCATGACCGATTCAGATCATTGTGACTGGTGTTGGCCGTGAGCGGGAATTCAACTCGGGTCGCCGGGTTTGTAGCGCAACGCGCTAACCGCTACACCACCGCTTCCCTTCATAGGTGCTCGCTAACATCACTTGTCCCTACAGTCTGTCAAGGTTATATGGAGGAGCTTTGACTTTGCGCGTGCGTGTGAGTATTCGTTTGGGAAGCAGCAGTGTGCTTGTTTCACTGTGGGGTAAAACCAGCACAGACAATCGTTCTCGTAGATGGGCCTCATCCAGCAGTATCTCGATTATAATTGGATGGCCGCTCATCACAACCTGGGGATCAGCCGAGCCCATCGTCCCACCTAGACCACTAACATGAGCAGCACCGTGCGCGGACCCAGGAGCGGTGCCCTCTGGAGGAATGGGCCCCACGAATGTAAACACGGAATTATGACCAGTGCTTGCACAGGGATGTCAGTGGAGATGAACGCACCCACTCGGGCTTACTGGATCCAGGGAGACACAGTTTGTGCCTTTGTGCCAAAGAAGTGGCTATCGATGTTGATGCCTGGCTTGGGCCTCGCCTCGGTTAACTTTGCTAAAAGTGTACCCGTCGCAATACGTAAACACGAGTACTTAGAACACAACTATAGCCAACTGTGCTGTTGAACTCCCACTCATTTATATGTGCCTAGTTGGATATTCTTGTATGTATCGTATACGTATGTTACATATGTGTGTGTGGTTGTGAGTTTCTGTGCCGTGGCGGCCTTCATAGGTGCTACTCGCTAACAGCACTTGTCCCGACAGTAATTTCTTGTTGTGGTTTTCACACCTGATGATGATTGCTTGTGTTGCAGTCGAAACGTCGTGATAATTTTATTGTTTTATATTTTCATTATTTTATTGTTTCCCTTCTACGTGACTTTACCGAAAGAACCAAGAATATACAGAAGATGTTTGTCATTTTGGGGATCAGTGTCATAGTTTTTTTATGCACTGTGCTGTAATACGATAAAAGCAGATGCTATGAACACGGCGACCCGAGCTTCTTTACTGGATAATTGACGAATATCTGAACCAGTTCTGGACCTGCCCAAGGTCGACTCAGCCTTAAACGAGTACCTGGCGTGGTGTGTAAACAACAGCATTGCAGAGAAAAAAATGCAGCCAGGCCTGGTGTTTACCACGCGACTTCTTCGTGTGCTGTGCTTGCCTTCATAGGTGCTTGCTGACAGCACTTGCACCAATAGTTTGTTAATGGGGTCTTTGTGTGTACGGCAGAAGGCAGTGTTGTGGTGGTGCAGTTGTTAGCACGTAACACTACAATCCTAGCTGCCTGAGATCGATACCCATCCATTAGTGGCATGTGGTATCTACACTTTTCATGGGCTCCCTTAAGTTGACTCGGCATTAAAAGAATATCTGATGCAGTTTGTAGATAGCAGCACTGGGGAGACCAAGGTAGGTGGGCATGTGGTGACGAGATGTTAACCTCCATCACCTGGTATACAGCAGGTCGTGGGTTCGTCCCAACTTACGCCTGTATATTTGGAGTTTGCATGTCTCTCTCCCCGTGGTCGTGTAGATTTTTGTCCGGGACCTCCAGTTTCTCCCTCCACATTTCGAATCAGCATGCGTTTAAGAGTATTTGGCTGCTAGAAATGTCCACATGATGAGCCATTTCGTGGAGCTATCATTTGTGGCCAGATCGCTCCTGAAAAAGAGACATGCAGGTTGCTTTAAAAAAATGTTAACACTTCTGAAAATTTGCAACAAAAATACCACGAGAAATGTGGTTCTAGACACCACCTGGAGAAGATATCAGGCATGTGTTGACAATATTATTTTATTTTTTACCTACGTGACTTTAACCAAAGGGTATGGATCCTTGCAGTCACGAAAGCTTCAAATCTAGAATATTCTTTGGGTCTTTCGGTCAAGTCACGTAGATTGGTTGAAAGAAAATAACAAAAAACGACGACGTTTTGATCACAACATAAGCGATCGTCATCAGGAGAAGAGGGGAAAGCTGCTGAGGCAGACTGTTTTAAAGGTTTAAAATGGGTGTAGCCCAAGGGTCATAAACAAATTGGGCGGGGCTAATGATGTTAATGTGAGAGATTATCATGTTAATGTAAGATCGCAGAGAGGCGTCCAAGACGACGGTGCGGAAACATCACAACCAGTTAGGATATAAACTGGTTAATAACGTCTTTCCAATGATGGCTCAGTTTATACCCATCTCGGTTGAATTTGTGTCTGTGTCTATAAATAAGGATGGCTTCATGAACGAATCTTTGTTGATAGCCAGTGGGTTTGCAAAGTACCTTCGTCTTTGAGAAATCTATTTCGTATGAACCCACCGCATTAAAACAATGATCAGCCATGGCTGTGGTATTGGTCGTACCGTGTTTCAGATCTGCCTTATGTTCACGAACACGGTCCCAGACATATCGCTTGGTTTCCCCAATGTAACTACTGCCGCAGACACAGCTTAGTTTGTAGACGCCCGGGGTATTGCATGTCAGGGATCACATCCTTCACAGATGGGATCAGATCACGAATTTTATGTACTGTGTTAAATCGAATCTGAATCTTGTGTTTGCTCATGATTTGGGAGATATTTTTAGTGACCCCTGCTATGTATGACAAGGTGATGATTTTGATTAGGTCCTCAGATGGTTCTTTCTTAACGGTTGAGGTGATAGCGTTACGGATTGTGTAGTCTGAATATCCATTCATCTTGAGAGCTTGGTGTACGTGTTCCAGTTGACTGGCTAGGTGATGATGGTCAGAAACACATCGGGTTCTATTGTGTAGAGTTTTGATGAGTGAATTCTTCTGGGATGGATAGTGGTGGGAGTCAGGTTTTAAGGAGGCATCCGTATGGGTGGCTTTCCTGTAGATAGTGTCCCATTGAGCCATCTGGTCGCTTTTCGATTAAAACATCCAAGAATGGTAACGTGCCATCCTTTTCCACTTCAATTGTGAATTTGATGGCTGGGTGTATGGAATTGATGTGGTTAAGTCAAGATGTGTTGACAATGATGGCGAACAAGTGGAGACTGACTTTTTAAAGCTATTAACATTATATTCTTGGTTCTTTTGATTTAAAGCTTTCGTGACTGCAGTAATTCATATTCTTAGCTCTTTCGGTAAAGTCACGTTGTTATTGTTTTATATATATATTTTATTATGTTTTTGTTTCCCTTCAACGTGACTTTACCGAAAGAGCTAAGAATATTCTTGGTTCTTTCGGTAAAGTCACGTTGAAGGGAAACAATAAAATAATAAAATATATATAAAACAATAAAACATTTTTGTGAAGCATCCTGTATAGCTCAGTGGGTTTTCCCTGGTAAGATAAAAAAATATATAGTTTTAATTCATATGAATGCATGAGTCCGTACAAAAGCTGGCAAAGCGGGGAGTGGGTAGCATGCACCGACGACGTCGCCCTGCGCAGTTATTGCACGTGGACACTCTTCTTCGAGATCCCCGGCTCCATGAAAATAGCAGCTCCAGTCCACGTGTGAGGGGCATAGAACCCACGGGGGGGGGGGGGGGCTAACGTATCGTCCACGACCACGTGTGGAAGACGAGCAGCAGCAACACAAAAAAGCCATTGTCCATTCCCCCACCCCCCACCGCCTACGGTTAGGTGCGGGCAATTAAGGAGAATAAAAAGCCTGATAGCTTTCCATACAATTCTCATTGAGTGAATTAGACGCGGCTGACGTGAAGCCACTCCGATTCAATTGACAGCGGATCACATGGCTCCCTTTAGCAGTCCACGTGGCAAGTTGCTAGATTGTAAAGTATTGATATAGTCGTCCAATTATATGGGCCCCATAAAAATGTGAAAAATCAAAACGATCACATCTGCATAACATTGGTTGCTATTAAGTTCAGTTTGAGCACTCGACTCGTAATTGGAAGATGATTAGTTATTTGTGGAAGTTAAGATTTTGGTTGTCCAAATTATTCGCCACTGTAGGAATGTGGAATTTCCAAGACTGGATCTGGGCCACACTTGGAGCTGAACACCACCCCCATTGCTTGAAACTAATTATACTTAAATTGACTTTTTTTTAAGCACCAGTAAATAATATAATACGGTAATTGTATTCTAGGTCATTCTTTTCAAAGGACAAATGAGTCCCATTTATAGGGCTGAACGATTTGCATAAAATATCTAATTGCGATTTTTCTGACAGACATTGTGATTGCGATTTGATTTGCGATTACATTTTTTTAAGTCAAGCTTCAGTTCATACCATCAAAATATGAACTGCTCTATATATTCTAATGCAAGGATGAGAACCTAAAATATATGAATTGCTTCCAACATGTATTTATTAAAAATGTTTAATTGAAATAGAACAATCAAAATGGAACAATTGTTAGGTCAAATAAATAAAGTTATAATATTAAAAAACAATTCCAATCGGAAAGTCATATAACTTTTCAAATCGCAGCTTTTGCGATTTGCTAATCGCATTGTTTCAAATTTCGATTTGAAATCGATTAATCGTTCAGCCCTCGGTCCCAATAAGTTTGCATCTGGTTATGGAGAGGAAATTGCAGTGGCTTGAGACAAGCTGACAGATTGGTTATGTTGACCTCTCTCAGTTACCACTGAATAAACTATCAGAGAGGGAGGGAGCAAACTCCTGGACTGGATTTTTACCATACTCTTTGGTTCTTTCGGTAAAGTCACGTAGGTAAAATTTAAATAATAAATAAATAACACAAAAATGAAAACGACTAAATTAGTTGTTTCCATTTTGTGTTATTTAAACAGGTAGGTAAAATTTAAATAATAAATACATAACACAGAAATGAAAACAACTAAATTAGTTGTTTCCATTTTGTGTTATTTATTTTTTATTTATTTTTTACCTACCTGACTTTACCGACAGAACCAAAGATGTATGGACCCTTGCAGTCACGAAAACTTCAAATCTAGAATTGGATTTTCACTGCTTGTTCCTCCTGCCCTTGTGTCTGTGTATCACATGACCGTGACGTCATTTACGTGTACTCGGAATATTTTTAAATGAAAAGTTCCTCAAAAAATGTGGCGTCTGAGTAGAATGGAAAAAAATGGCTTGAAGACACTTTACTCTAACTGTGCCTATTTGGACAAAACAGTGATTTGGTGAGTCAGCTATCGAAATGGACTATCGTGAACAGCCATGTGCAGCTTTTATTTGAGCTTCAGAGAGCAGAAAGGTGAAGAGTTGTATTCTCCTCTCGGTATACAAGGGCCCGACCACATTTTTATCTAACTCCACTCCCAAAGTAGACAAATTGGACATGAGCTGTGAATGCGTGAGCGGTTTTGTCAATGCGGTGAACTGAAGGAGCTGCAGTGTATGTCTGGGCAGTCACGATTGCCAAAATAACAGAGCCATCGTCTACACATTCGTCGCACAACAACTGGAATGCTGACGCTTGTGAGTTGACCCTAGACGAACGTGCCAACTATAGTTCTGCCGTAGAAGCAAGTCAGAAGGAAAACGTGCTTCTCTGCTCACATGAGCATTGGGATTGGTGTTCTCCACTGGGCGAGGTCGTGTGGAATAACCACTGTGGAATAACCACTGTTGACTTCCCACGATACACGTAGTACTCAATTTATAGAATCTGGAGGGATGGTTCAGTCGAGTCAACCCTTAGCCAGGATTTGAACTTAAGTTCTGCACCCTGTGGCTGGCTACATTAGATGGTCATATTGTGCAGCCCTTGGTCAGTCCACTGCCCATGCCGTGCAAGTCACGGCATGGGCAGTGTGTGAATCTGCGCCACGTTGGTGAGATGTTAATTCCCTCACCTGGTATGCAGGAGGTCGTGGGTTCAATCCCGACCCTTGATGCCTGTATATTTGGAGTTTGTGTGTTCTCCCTGTGGTCGCGTGGATTTTTCTCCGGCTCTCCCGGTTATTCCCTCCACATTTAGAATCATGCGTTTAGAGTATTTGGCTCCTCTACATTTCCACGTGATGATGATGAGCCACTTTGTTGAGCTATCATTTGTGGCCAGGTCACTTCTGAAAAATAGCTCTAGAGCTCAGTAGGTCTTACCTGGTAAAATAAAACAAATTATAGTTAAAAGTTTTTTCCTTCACCCCGCTGATCAATGTGTGGGTTGGTGAACGTGAAGAGCACAGGTGTGTGCGTATAGGAGTACCGTACAATGTTTGGCGCATGGTGGTTGCTCATCCCAATCCATATCCAGGATCAACGATGCTTAGATTATGAGGTCTGATGAGAGCAAATGCATTCCCAGGTGAGTTGTTCATTGGCAGTAGATGAGAGATAAATGGATATCTGTACTTAATATTGAGAGAGAGGATATATCGGTTTCTCAGCTTCTCTGTGATCTTCATATAGCAGCTGTGTGTTGCTGTTTAGGTTTTCAGGGTCGTGTTTTTCTTCATAAATAGACTATTGATAAATTAGTTTTGGGCACCCGTGAAATTTTCATGAAGCGAATTGCATACAGTAATTATCTAACATTTAGCGAACATGTTTACCTTCAAATGTCACCTCCAAACACTGAGGTTAAATTGTATGGGATACTGAGAATTTCAACCATTACCTATTGTCAAACTGTAATTGGATTTTTGTTTCTTTCCTTTCGGTATCCACGGAAGTTGACCATTGAAAATCACTCCAGTTGCAGAGCAATAGATATTTACAGATTTAAAAAAAAACATCATTATCGCTTTGAATTGTTTACCTTGTGTGGCTCGCCAGAGAATGGCTGCATGTTCATTTTGGATGCGTTTGTGAGAGTTGGACAAACGGCAACAGGAGGACCAAAGGGAGGCTCGTTCAGTTTATGTAGAACAGCGCGCCGCGCCACGAGAAACGGTGGCTGGAGGTTTTGTGAATGCCCAACAGGGCTCAAAGCCGCCTCAGTGTTGTCTCTAAACTTGAATGCGATCTCCTTGATTGTCACTTTATTCTACTTCAGACCTGCACATGTATGTGCACAAGAAGCCCCTGGTCACTTAACCAATAATTGAGCAATCACCCCCCCCCGCCCCCCCATGGTTATACATTATATAGGTTCCAGCAGGCTTCATGTGCAGTCACTGTCAGCCAAGCTCATAGTGTCTTTATTATTGAAGGGGTGGTGCTCACCATTGGGTGGTACTCTGCTCTGTTGGCAGCCCCTGAGTCAGTGGTGTGAATTCCACATTCCAATGGTGGGGCCGGTCTCACTACAGCACAACCTCGGTTGGTTTCCTACAAAGTGCTATGACGAATTATATTTCTCGATTTGAAGCTTTCGTGACTGCAGGGATTCATATTCTTGGTTCTTTCGGTAAAGTCACCACGTAGAAGGGAAATAATAAAAAATAAAACCATGCAATTCTCACGACGTTTCGATTGTTGCAATCAATTGTTGCAATCGAAACGTCGTGAGAATTTTATTGTTTTATTTTTATTGTTTTATCATTTCCCTTCTACGTGACTTTACCGAACGAACCAAGAATACGAATTATATAGCATGAAGAAGCTGATTACTTCTAGTGCTCCAAGTACAGAACTGTGAGAAGAGTTTAAAATTGACCCCCATCTATTAAATTATTTTCCTGAGCAACGCAACAGATTCCCTACTCGTGAAAAAAATGCATGCTGGTATTAAATACCGAGTATACCTTTTGCGTTTCTTGAGTTGTGGTTAAGGACATTTTTTTCACAATTGAATACCAATTGTTTTTGACTGCGAATGTGGCCAATTGGTCAATTTAGGAATGTTACATGCCAATGGAAAATTTTGCAACTTATCCATGGATACTTGAAGCATCTAGGCCAAACGATGCACAGTATTTTAATGGTTGCACACTTCTCATCATTACCGAGTTGCACAGAGAAATGAGCGCTTCTTCGTTGCATTTAGCAGGGACACGTTTCTTTAAAAAGAAAACCGCACATTGCACAGTATTAAGCGTGAATTCCCTGTTCAAAATTGAAATAAAATGCATCCAAATTGTCCACTTAGTGTGTAATGCCCTCCCATGATTACAATCGCAAACGCCGCGGTGGGCGAGCAGGACCCTTTCGCTGTCCATTCACAAATAAGCATTTCCACATCACTCGGTTTCCGGCCACGTTGATTGGCAAAGTAATGAGAAGTGAGTGAATGCACCGCTGTAATACGGATGTATAAATATTTATTCGTATCACCTCTACCTGAGCGCAGGGAGCTTGTCGACGTAGTGACAGGTTGGCGAGAAATGCGTGCGTGTGTTTTTTTTATTTGCAGCCTGCGCCCAAACACTAATTGCCCCTTCAAATCCGCGCACTTCACTCACGGGATGTCTAATAGTGCCCTTGATGAATGCCGGCAAAAAAATAAAACTCTCAGCCCCAACGAACATTTTCCACTTTGCCGTCTTTAGTGAATGGAAATTTATTGCGCCTTGCCGTGTCCGGCCCTGAGACTGTGGGCATAATTAGGTTACTAACCCATTGATAGGGGGGAGCTTTCCTTGGAGGCGGCGAGTTACCTCGTTACCTGAAGCAATTTCCGGGGCATCCAGACTCTTTCGTGACTGCAAGGATTCATCTTCTTTGGTTCTTTCGGTAAAGTCACCACGTAGAATGAGAATAAAATAATAAATTGATAAAATAAAATAACACAATAATATTCTCACGACGTTTCGGCCACAACACAAGCGGCCTTCATCAGGTGAAGGGACGAGACTGTCTGGAGGACAATTTATTATTTTATTCTCATTCTACGTGACTTTACCGAAAGAACCGAAGAAGATGAATCGAGACTCTTTCTAGACACGGGTTCCCTGTTGTGCCTCCGAGTTGGCTATCAGGCAAGCTGGCCAGATGAACAAACCACCTCCTCGTACCTTTGACTGTTGGCCATTGATAACTCTTGCAGAACTGCGCGGCTGCGCTGCGTAGTTCTCCAATGGCACCTCAGGGTCGCGGTCGCATGTTGTTCCGGCGCGATGTCCGTCGTTTTCGCTCCCGTGGAACTCAATATTTATATATCATTTAAAAAACTTTACCCCGTTTCATGTTTTGACTGGTCCTCCTCACAGTGGGAGTGTGAAATTGCCAACGCTCGCTCTAGGCTGCAAATGAAGATGAGTGCCGGTGTTAGTTTGTGCGAGGAGAGGCTTTGGCTTATTTACAATGAAACACACCTACGCCTGTACTCGTGCAACAACACACCGGGTGCCATTGTGGTTAGGAGTATAAAACCACACTGACGCTGTGACTTTATCACGCGCTTGTATAATTATATCCTTGCGCATGATGGCAACAATGTGTTCAGGAGCTATATTGCCAATATTCTTTGGTTCTTTCGGTAAAGTCACATAGATAGAAGAACAAAATAATAAATAATAAAAACCGCGATGTTTCGATCGCAACACAAGCGGTCGTCATCAGGAAAAAGGGGTTAGCCTCTAAAGGCAAACTGTTCATAAAGGTTTAAAATGCGCGTAGCCCAAGTGTCAGCAGCATGGGTGGGGAAGCTTATGTTAATGTGAGTGATGGTTAACAATGGCGCTGGTGGTGGGTTTCTACCAATTAAAGGGCTGCCAGGTGAAAATTAGCATGTGAATGTAAGATCAGAGAGTGGCCTCCACGGCGAGGTTGGCGCGCGGAGGTGGCTGTGTTGGTGTGAGAAATTTAACCTGTTAATGTAAAATCGGAGAGCCGAAAATAAGAACTAACATTGGAAGGTGGAAGGATGGGAACATCACAGCCAGTTATGACTTAAACTGGTTGATCACGTCCTTCCAATGATTACTAAGTTTGTACCCATCCTCTCGGTTGAAATTGTGTCCGTGTCAGTATATACGGATGGCTTGCAAAGTACCTTCGTCTTGGAGAAATCAATTTCGTGTGAGCCCACCGTATTAAAACAATGATCAGCCACGGCCGAGAAATTGGTCCTACCGTGTTTCAGATCTGCCTTATGTTCACGAACACGGTCCGAGACATGTCGCTTAGTTTCACCAATGTAATTACTGCCGCAGACACAGCTTAGTTTGTAGACGCCGGGATATTGCATGTCAGGGATCTTGTCCTTCACAGATGGGATCAGATCACAAATTTAATGTACTT
The DNA here is from genome assembly GCF_048934315.1 of Petromyzon marinus. Taxonomy (NCBI): domain Eukaryota; kingdom Metazoa; phylum Chordata; class Hyperoartia; order Petromyzontiformes; family Petromyzontidae; genus Petromyzon; species Petromyzon marinus. Next base: position 11,372,597 of record NC_133677.1, read on the forward strand.
TGTTAAATCGAACCTGGATCTTGTGTTTGTTCATGATTTTGTAAATCTTTTTGGTTACTCATGCTATGTATGGCAGGGTGATGGTTTTGATTGGATCCTCAGATGGCTCCTTCCTCACGGTTGGGGTGATGGCTTTGCGGATTGTGTAGTCAGTATATCAATTCGCCTTGAGAGCCTGGTGTACGTGTTTGAGTTCACTGATTAGGTGTTCATGGTTGGAGATACGTTGAACTCTATGGTGTGGAGTTTTGATGAGGGAATTCTTCTGAGATGGATGGTGGTGGGAATCAGGTTTTTTCTCGGTAGGCATCAGTATGGGTTGCTTTCCTGTAGACAGAATGGCTCATTGAGCCGTCTGGTCTCTTTTTGATTAGGACATCCAAGAAAGGTGACTGCGAAGTTTAACCCTTTAGCCAAAACCGATTTTTGACCATTGGAAATTGGAATATTACTCAGATGAATAACAACCTTGTCAACGTCTAACTTTTTAATGTGTGTATCTGGTTTCTACTTGGAAATCAGGTTATCTTTACATTTAGCTGACATTGTAGCGGCTGATGAAGCAGTCACGTTATCTACATGTTCCCAATCAGATGTCGACATTTTTTCTGTCAATGTTAAGTGTGATTTCAAGAGTGTCTTGTCCACATGATCTTGTTCAGTACGGAGCAGTCTAATTCTCTCTGAGATCAGGGCCAAGCCAGCCCTGAACAAAATTATTTGCCATTGGAAGATGTGACAGCAGCAGAGGTCAGTGTGAATGAGGTCGGTATTACCTTAGAGTCGTGGCATCTCTTCAGAAATGTGAGTGACTCGATCAGATGAGCTTTCGTGTCTCGGAGTTTGTTAAAAGATCTTATGGTTATGTGGAAACCCTCCCTGTAGAGGCAGTTACATTTTTACTTAACCTTTCGTGACTGCAGGAATTCATATTCTTTGGTTCTTTCGGTAAAGTCATGTAGATAGAAAAAAAAATATTGCCAATGTCAAGGTCTGCAAGCCACGAGAATGCTTTAGGAGAGACTTTGTGTAGTTTTGCTATTTATTCATTGAATGCGCGCAGACTACAGTGGCTTACGATTCGGTCCATAGTTTGGTTTGCATGGCCACAATCGCACTACTGTGGCCTACCTTTAATTTCCGAATTACGGAGATGTGCATATCGCCCTATTGATGTTCTGATGCAGTTGATGGTTCCATTGGTGTCTTCGAGGAGGAGGGATGCTAAAGCCAGGAGCTGCGATGTTTGGGTCTTGAGTGAGGTGTTTATTCTGGACATCTACATTGTTCCACTGGATGAGATGCTAGGACGGTGACAGCGGCGTAATCCCAGAAGGGGCAGGAGTCAGTGGAGAGGAACATTGGTGAGGCCTCGCTTGATACACATCTCGTTTATTCGTTGGATTGGAGCAAACCAGAGAACCCGGAGAAAACCCATGCAGAACAGGGGGAGAACATAGAAACTCCCCACAGAATAGAGGCCGAGTCGGGAATTAAAACCAGGCCCTTTCTGTATCAAGCACTGCGCGATCCCTGCCACCAACGTCCCTGAACGATGGGTGGTACGAATCGAGCGTAAGGATAAGAGATCATTGTTCATTTGGGTTCCTTTGAGCCCTCCGCCGCGCTCCTCATCCCCGGCGCGTGTGCGCGCCTGCCGTCCCCGCGCAGGTGAACTACTACGCGGAGGTTTCCAAGATCTTCCGCGACCTGTCGGAGAAGATTGACGTCGCGGAACGCACGGACGAGCAGCGTGAGCAGGAGAATGAGGCGCGGCTCGCCGAGCTGCGCTCCCTCTCCATCGTCGCCAACGACTGAGAGCTCGCCACCGCCGTCCCTCGGTCCCCACTCACACCCTTGCCTCACCGACTACCCCCCTCCCCTTGTCACTAACCCCCCCCCACCACCCCCACCCCATGTATGTATGTTGAACTTCTTTCGCACCATAATTGAGGTTTTTTTGGGTCTGATCGCGTAAATAAAAATGTGATTAACCTGCTTTGGCACTGTACGTAGCCAGTCGTGCTAATTGGAGGTGTGGGGGAAGGACAAAAACAAAATAAAAACAAAAAGCAGTTCTAAAGAAATGAATTTTCAGTTTACATGGTTTAGAAGTGCATGGCTCCAGTGGCTTCCAAATATCGGAAGGAAGAGTATTCCAGACGGCCGCAGAAGCGCATATGAAAGCGTTGATGCGGGTGAAGGAGTATATTCGCTTACATAGGCCCTTACATATGAGAAGCGGGTGCTATCTTTCCGCTTTCCCTGCTCGTTGCAGAGGTTCACGGTTCGCATCCAGCAGCCACCCTGGTTATCACTGCGGTGGTGTATTAACCATGACAATACTATGCGCCGTCTGCTGCACAGTGGACGTTAAAGATCCCGTGATGTCATTCACAAGAGGAGGTTATTGTGTGCTGGTATCATGCTTCAGATTTGACAATAAAAAAACTCAAATAGGGTGAAACGTAACGATCATTACTCCCTACTGCAAAACACTTTGCAGCGCCCTCCTGAGACTCGGTGAGACTCTCCCGAGATAAATAAAAACACGAGTGAAATCTATTTCAGGGGATGCTGCAATAGTGAAATGGTCGGCACGCTGGACTTGCAATCCAGAGGTTGGCAGTTCTATAAAGCAATGAGGCAAATGTCTTAAATCGCCCCCCCCCACGCATCTGTCCACCCTGCAGTATAAATATGACAGTGCAAAATATTGGGATTTGACGATAGGTTGTACAGGGGACATGACGAAGAAGACGAGTTAGTCGATCGACAGGCCACGTTTGGTGGGGTCAAGTGTGATTACTCCATCTTCAAAGACATCTGGCCAGTACTCTCCAGAGGGGCTCTCTAGAGCCCTTTCGCCAGCAGTGCTGTGCCTTTACCTTTCGCGTGCACCTTTTCATATTTTCTGAAATCCAAATTTCATCGCGAGAGGGTAACTCGGTGATCACTACTGGTGAATTAATCCGTGTGTTTGTGCCTTAAGCGAAAAATCTTAAATGACCAGAGAGACCTCGAGAAAAGCCACGCCCACCAAACCTAGGTCCATAGTGACTTCCACGTGTTTCCACAGTGAAAGATTTTGCTCGTGGAAAGAAGCATTTCTCTTCCGACATCTGGAGTGGTTGGTCCTGTGCAACAGTAAGTGGCTTGAGAAAGCAGACAAATAACACAGTACCACCGAGGTTAGTCGATGCATCTGTGCCAAGCCACAGATTGTTCAATCGCTGCTAATATTTCAGAACTATCTCGGCAGCCCCCTCTCACTTGTTCTTTCAACATTCACCAGGTCAACTCTGCACCGACTTTTCTCATGAAAGTATAAAGAGTGTTACTGCGTACGGGAGATTGGGCCTGCTTACATAATATAACCAACCCCCTTCAGGATGTGAATCTGCCATATACGTCTGTTTTCCACCATACAACCGAGTTGTGCTAGGGCCATGCTGAGCCAGCCGGGTGGTTTTGGCCACAGCAGAAGCTGAGCCGAGCTCCTGTGGACGAGTTAAAACGCACGTAGCTGCGACGCGGTGACACTCCGTTTGAATTGTGTGTGTATGTATGTGCCCACTGATGCCACGCGCAATGAACACACGTTCTTAGCCCCGTCGCTGCTTGGCCCCGAGCCATATTCAGATGTCTTTTGTAAGGCCAGCTTATCTAGATTTGGTTTCAGGCTCGGCACAGCAAAATAGCCAGTGGGGAAACCACCCTACTGTTAGTGTTCCACGCTGGCTCAGCTCAGATGTGCCAGTGGAAAAGAGGTAGTAGTTGGTGACTGTAGCTTATCGGTTAGAGTGCTAGCTTGTGATGCCATTGAATGTGGGTAGTGTTGGACATCTAATGCCATTGAGTGAGTGGTAATGGTGGAGCAAGGATACGGTGGAACGGCAGCCACCGAGAGTTTTTAGGACAAGTTCTGGGTATTTTTGTGCACGTGCACTTTGTGTGTTTTTGCTTGTGTTTTTTTGTTATTTCTGTGTGTATGTTTTGTGTGTGGAGAATGACGACACTGGTATTTAAAGCATTGCACTACAGTTGTGGAAACGTGGGTTTGACTCCCTAGCCGTGCACATCGTTCAGTTGCAAAAACGTGACCTCTAGTTCAGCTCGGCCATTGGTACCTGGTGGGGCAATCGGGAGTGCCGTTGGCTACAACGCCTCATGTGCTTTGCTGCGTGTGTGAGTGCTCACGAACATCACTCACCCCTACGGTTTACAAGACTCAACAGATTAACTTTACATTTGAATGTTGGGTGCCCGTGCGTGTGTTATATGTTCCGTGATCATGAGCTGTGTGCGTGTCCTGCATCGCGTCTTGTGTTTTTCCGCTGTTCGTTACCCCGAATTAGATGGCCTCTCGCTGTGGGTTCTCATCTGGTTGAATTGAGGATTGGTTTCTGGGAAGCAGTGTGCAAGTCCGATGGTGCTGTGGTGAAAACTCTTTACGCCTGGTCAGAAAGTTACAGGTTTGAAGCTAAGTCATAATAAACTCGGCTTATCCTTCCAGGGCCGGTACAATTGGTACCGCTTTATGGGAAGTCAACAGTGCCTGACGGTCTGGTCCCCCACCACAAGAATATGGAATGTCCACCACTTGCCCAGTTATGGAGATGAGTGCCCACTAGATAGCTTCACTTTTAATTCCTAAAAAACGACACGCGCTCTCTCCATGGCTCACATAATGGCTAGCATGTCGTGATTCCAAGAAAGGTGCATTTTTAATCACAGCCCCTGGATTATCAACTTCTGAGCTGAGCTTGATGGCTACAGAAAGTGGCGCACTTCACGGCAAATAACGCACACTTGAATCATGATGAATGGTCGTGTCCGCAGAGCTGTGTGGGTTGGTTATTATTTCGAGCACTATGCTAAATACCTACAGCGTTTAAATCTCCTTGTTGGTAGTGATGGATCAGTACTTGGATTCACATTTATTTTTTGTAATCGCTTTGTGCCAGTAATGTCTACCGCTCAGTACAAATCACTGAAATAATACTTTTGTTATTTAGCTTACGTTGTTGGGTTGGTTATGTTAAACTATATTTTAGCAAATAAGTAAAACAAAAACTGTGAGTTAACGTATGCTGCCTTGTGCCTTCTGATGATTATTTCATGTGTATGTGTGTGAAATGCATATGTATCGTTGGTAAGCCTTGGCTGAAATGGACCGTTAATAAAAAATATATATAGACACGCATCACTATTGTACACACATTTGTCATTTCACAATTACCGTGGATATTTGAAACATATCTTGGTATGTTGCGAGTTCTGGCACGCAACACAGGCCCATATGATAAGTTCATGCAGTGTGTTTCCTGTTTCAGGATGTCGACGACATTTCCGCTTACACTGCCTTGGATGTAAATCCACAGCAGCTTCCCTTTGGTGTTGCTGCCTGGTTCGTGTTAGCCTCCATGAGCTCCCTTGAGGTCGAATTTATTTAAACTTTGAGGCCCCACCTGTGCTGTCACTGGGCGAGCGTGCAACAACCGGAATTTGGCTCGCACAAAACTAAGGATTTGGCGGCGGCGTCTTGGTTAGCGCACTGCGTTACGAGCACGGCGACCACGGGTTAACCAGAGTCTCCAGACACACCATGAAGTCACGTTCAAAAATCTGTCCAAACAAGCCGGCAATACATTTCCTCTCCTGCCCTCTCCTGGCCTTCGGAGTGCAGCAAGTTGGGAGGTGGAGTCTACGTGATGCCGAAAATCCCAACCTCTGGTATTATCATCAGCCCATGATCTATCCATTGATGAACAAAATATAACACTTGTTGGAAGGATGCTGGAAAACGCATGTGAATCTAGGGCAATTACTGAAGGTGAACCAGGATCAACATTAAAAAAAACTGACAGCGGGAACAGGATGGAGTGCTTTTGTTTCATTAAATTAGATTTATTTAACAAATAACAAATGTGCCTAAGAGGAACATTTTCAATCAGTGCAAATTACGCGCAATGACGTGGATTTCAAAATATGGACACCTGACAACCTTTGAGTCAGAAGCTGAGAAGTACACAGACGAGCGTGGACAGATGCATGTTGGGAATTGCGCTCAGAGACAGAAAGAGGAACACATGCAAGCGCGCAAATGCAAATCGGAGGCATCGTGTTCACTGATGGGTAAAGTGGGCTGGAGCAGTGCACATTGCTGGAAAGGAGGGATGGTCGGTTTCCCAGACGAATGAGAGTGGCAGCCAGGGCAGTGAGGCCCCTGGAGAAGACAAACTGCCACAGAGATGGGAGATGAACTCGTGCGCAGAGGCGAGGTGGAGCTGTGGCAACGTGGAACCTTGGGAATCTTGAGTTCGGATATAGACAACGGCGAATGATGATCAGCATCCTACTCTTTGGTTTTGTTCGGTAAGGTCACGTAGGTAAAATAAAAGAAAACTAAATTAAATCACGACGTTTCGGAGGCAACACAAGCTTCCGTCTTCAGGTGGAACAGTCACAGCAGAATAGCTGCGTCAAGTGGACAGCTCTGAGACAGCCGGGATTATACACAGGTTAAGGTGGGGGGGGGGGAGGAGCCAAGAAGGGACGTGGGTGGGGGGGGCTGAGTTAAGCCGCCTTTTATTATGCTGCAGGGAGTTCGGGGGTAGCGGTGGTGCACTGCACGAAAACGGGTAAAACACCCTTTTGTTATGCTGCAGGGGGTTCGGGGGGAGAGATTCACGAGTACACGCAACCCACTGAAAGCAATGGAAATGGCTGTACAATTATAAGGCTGCCAAACTTTGACTTGGTTTAGAACATCTTTTGTTTCCTGTTTGTCTTCCCACATTTTGTGCTCATGGCATCATGTCGTGCGACGAAAAATACATTCGTAAATCTCGGCAGCGTGCCCTGTGTGGCAGAGAATGGCTGCACAAGAGAATTTTTTTTTCTCTCTCTCTAAAGAAAATCCTTCAGGTGACCATATTTTCCTTTACACAGTAGGGGGCGCACTGTCCCGTGCACCCTTCTACGACACCGTCGTAGAAGGGTGCACGGCAGTCAAATCAACATTTATCATTTCTAGAGGTGGAAAATTAAGTGGAAAACAAATTGTAACATTCATGTTTTTTTTGCAGTAATCAGTGCCTGAGAAACATCAACTTGCAGGCATCCGTATAATCACGGATGGATGCCCAGAATCAAACACACAATCTCAGTGGTGCTGGGTTATTAATCAGACTTCTTAGACTCCTGATTACCTCATTGTATTTTAGAAGTATAATTTGCACAACAATATGCTTTAAACATCTGCTGACACATACCTTTTATAACTCTCAAAATGTCCGAATAATCACAACCTTTTTGCCACGTAAATATTTAGCATTGTTTTTAATAAATTCTGGCTTTTAGTATGAACAGTTAAAATAACACTTTATTGAAATAGAATTAATTAGATTGTAAAGTGACGATAATATAGGTCAACATCTTACAAGAAAAGGTGGCCCATTTATTAAAAAGTTGGTAAAATTTCGAGTTCGCATTGTAAATGAAAATGTCACAGATAAAATGTGAAACGCAACTCCCGTTCATATGTTGAATGCCTCTCGTTACAGAACTAATTTTCGTCCACATTTGACCTGACTTCGAATGATTATGAATTGCATTCTTCTTAATGGTTCTGTAATTGAATACCAAATGAATAACAACTGTATAAGTTGAAATTCAGCACATGTCTTGCAATGTAATAAAATCTCTCATTTACCGAGTGAGATCTTTTTCATCTATGCAGCAGTCAATTGGCTTTATGTTATTAACACTATTATTACTGAACATTATTATTACATATTACTGAATATTGTCTTCGTATTGAACATTATATGAATGATTTTTTGTAAAATGTTAATATTGAATGGTTATCTCTGTGTTGATGGAGGCACGGGGGTAATCGTCGTGTACCTTTGGAATAAAACGCGACACTAAAACATCGTGCATGGAATTGCCAGCGGGATATATGGTAATGAGCGGAGCGTGTGTATAAGTGTAATGACCGAAAAAATTTCCCCAAGCCATATGCAGCCTAACAGCTATTTAGACATAAACAAAGGTATCCGTTGGAAGAAAGAGGCCTCCACGGTGATTGGTCGGGAGGCAAAAAGGATCCGTTCAAGGGAAGGGACAGGGATTGGCTGGAGGTAAAACAAGGAGAAGAACGTTCGAGAAAGGGGGCTGAGGGATATATAAGGGGAGAGCACGAGGAGTAAGGACGCTCAAGAGTCCATAGTAGGGTTCCGCATTGTGGAAATCTTGAATGAAAGTGGCTCTTATAACTTGTCGTCGGAGTCGTGACACAAGGACACGGGTCGGCAACCAAGGGAAAGGCGTGAAACCAAGGATGGGCCGCCTTGGAAGTCTGTTGAGGTGTGGAAGGCATCGGCAGCAATGGTCATGACGACAGCTTTACCTTGCCATTATTTAACGGTGTACAGTGTTTCGTGCGTTTGAAGTTTGTCAGACGTAACACGTTCACGTGAACGAATGTGAATTAAATGTTAATCAACATTCGGACAAACAAACCTCAACGTTTAGATATGAATATGATGCTAAGAAACGGTGTTGCTTATATCCCTGACTCTGTCAAGAAGAGCACGCTGGTTAAAACCTTTGATGGCTTCTGCCCCTAATTATAATTGTCCACAAAGGTGAGGCGATTCTCAGCACCTCCTCCAGATGTATTCCAAAAATAATCTCGGGCTTCCGTGCAAACCCCATCACGTTCGGCACCCTAAGTTAGATGTGGCAAGGGCTCTTTTAAAAAGGACTTTAGAGGCCAATAATCTGGCGGTGCTCTTGAGAGTCTTCTTGTGGAGTTATTTGTTTGTGGAGGGGGGGGAGGAACGCAGAGAAGTGGAAAAATCTGCGTCCAACTTGAGATTTGCATGTTGGGGGTCATCGCAGAACTCACTCGACGAGGCGGTTGCGTGGAGGGCCCCGCAGGTCGCCGCATTCAGACGCGACCACCCCCTGTCGGTAACGGCCCACCCCAGATGCCCTGTCCTGTAAACGCGATCGTGGCCACCACACTTTGAGCGATGAAGTTCTGGGATAGATGTATCGCCGTCTATCTTTTTGTTCCCGTTCGTTATTAAATTCCAAATAACTTGGTCGATGCAGTTGGAGCCGTGGTGCGCTGCGCTATGAACCTGACTTGTCTGAGTTGAATTCCCAACCAAGGCTCACATCGGCGGCGAGACAAACCTGAACTGGTCCTGGGGCTTCTTCCCCGCCCTGCACTGGCCGGCCTGGTGGTTAACCAACGTCCGTGGTCAACGAGGCATGGTGTTGAGTGCCTTCACCCAGCGCTGTATTTGACAAGGGCTGTACATTAAGTTATAGATCGCCGCTCAGGCACGCAGTGGAGTTCACGCTTATGGCGCACCGTGCTTCGTGGTTCGAGACTGGGCGGACTGGAGCCATACTGACGGCTGGCTGCCTTACGTCAAACCTGGTTTTCAAAGGCAAGCCCACTGATGTTCCGAGCCTGCCATTCTCCCCGTTGTGTTTGTCATACGTCCCACGGAGTAGTTATTCCCGGCGCATTAAGAGAATCGCTCCCTGGCCATGGCAGTAGTACGGATTGCTGGGGTAGCAGTTCAATGGTAAAGTGGCTCAGCAATGGCCTGAGAAAAATAATTGCAGGGCTGCACCTTTCTTTACTTTTCCTTTTTAATACGCCATGATCACTTAACAAATGGCGTTACGGGGAAAAAAAGAGGACGGAAAATTTGCGCACGATGCAAAATTTGCTGCGTTCGAAACAAAAGGACGTGCTCTCAACAATCGCCCAGGGGAGAAGTCCAAGGAGGTGAGTGCCTTTGAGCACGTGACTCAAAATAATTGAGCGCAAGGCGTAGAGCAGCAGTGAGCAATGGCCACTGTCCTGTACGTCGTCTCAACTCTGGCTTGGTGCCTCGCAATGAGAAATTGCCCACGTATTTGGATCTTTTGAGCTGGTATGTGTCGTTCTATCAGTTTGATCCCAGCCTGCATTGTTTCCCGCTGTGGTGGGTTTTCCCCATTGTCACCTACAGATTTGAGTTAACCGTCGTACTGCTGCCAACATTTCCCCTGAAATCAGACCGACTCCACGTCTGCATCATCATCATCAAACGTCGCGTGCGCGCAACGGAAAATTTCCGAGAGGCCGGCAGGAGAACCGCAAAACAGGCGGCTCTGAGGCCTAGTCTCGATGCTCACCTGTGACTCACTGACAGCTGCGCATTAATGACCTCCGTCAAACTTGACATTTCGATAATGCGCGCCTTAATTTTTGTCGTAATGGACCTAATTATGTGCCCCTTCAAATGTACGGCGGCGGTGGTGGTGGTAGGAGGGCTTTAAAAGTAGCTGTGTTTTTTAGTCACCCCCAACCCACCGGGTCCGATGTCACGCTGTTGTCCGTCCAGGAGGCTGAAGATGTCTCTCGTTCTCGTGTCAGTGCGCAGGGTGGGGTCAAAGAGCGTGGCTTCCAAACAGCACGACGCAGGAAGCAATTTGAATGTGCGTGACACTCAAGGGCATGCACATTTATATAAACAATGTCATACTTCTAATTTCGGGTGGGGGTTTTGTATTCTCTGTCGTCATTTCACGCTTGTGTCACCGTCACCAATACGGTAATTTGAGAGAAGTTGAATCTGAAATAGTTTGGTAATTACTTTACAAATTTGTATCTTCAATCAGTACATGGATGGATGGATGGAGTTTTCGGATAGATCACAAATGCAGTTCTACACCGACAGAAAATGTGCTAACCCAGTGGCTAATGGAAATGGCGTCAAATAATTATCATAGAATACCCCAGCAAGCTAAACTAAAATTTCGATGTGAGAGATGTCACATTTGAAAAGGTGACCACGGCCCTTCGTAATGTAAAATAAGGGGAGACTCCCGGATCTCCGGTAGATGTAACGCTTTACAGAGATCATAGAGAATCAAATATCGGATCATTTAGAGGCCAACAGAACCACGCGAGGAAGCAATATTCAGAACCAATGGCGGAGCCAGGATTTTCAGGTAGGGGGGGCAACCCCTCCAGCAATGAAAAATGATAGAGGAGTTGTTAGCAAGGACTTGTTAGTAAGTAAGGAATTGTTTGTAAGTAAGGACTTGCCCCTTGCTTTTTATTCGACGCGTGTGCGGCGATGGCGCAGCCATCGATCGAGGGTCGAATTCGAACCGCGTTGTGTGATCGGCATCGCGCTCGCTGAAGGTGTTGATGCCTTCAGGGAAGTCGTGGACTGTATACGCAACTGCGCACAATTCTGAGTCACTTATAACTGCTTTGCCGTTAGTTATTGCCAATTATGAACTCAGACTATTGTCCTATCATCTCATAGAGTCCCTGGCACGTAATGATATGCTACACAGTGGCAGTGGATGTCGCAAAATGCCGATTTATTACTAATAAACCCCAATTATCCGATCGAAATTAGGGATTTCGATCGGATCATTGGGGGGGGGGGGGCACGTGCCACCCCACCCCCCACTGGCTCCGCCATTGTAATCAGAACGTGTCTTCTACCGTTGATCACGTACGTATCAATCAGATTCCTTTTTTTAAACACGCATATTAATATCAAATACTACTACGCCTGATTTATATGGATGATGAAAAGGCATTTGAGTGGGAACTGATGCAGTCATCCAAGCTCTCAAAAAGCAAGTCCGTAATAACACGCAGTGACACAGACCTAATCAAAACCATCAATAACGGTGGAACAGTCGCACTGAGACCGATGCGGAGATTTTAACAACGAAATCGCTCTTTTATTTACCAAAAAAATTAACCCTCAAAAACAATTTTCAAGATAGCCCTACATTGGGATGTTTGGCCGTATCCTTATTAAATGCGGGAAGAAACTGGTCTATGGGGAGATTCCACACGTGCGTATGAGAGTATACGCATAGGACCGTAACAAATTATCTGTATCGCCTTATCCTGACCACCGTGTAACCCAACAAGTTAGGAGCCAGTCTCAAGCTGCTATATGTAGTGCGTCAAAAATGGATTGCTCCCGAAGGATGCTGCATCTAAGCTGGAACCGAGGAGTAACTAACGTAGAAGTAATACAAAAGTCGCACAAAGAAGAAGACCTGATGACGCAGGCAGTGATGGGCAGGAAACCGGCGTTATTTGGACACATGTAGTAGGATGGACAAGAGGAGAATTGAAAGTGTTCGGAAAAAAAGGAAAGAACCGGAAAGAGAGGAAGACTTAGCAGAGAATGACGACAACATCACAAGAGATGGGCGCCAGAAAGACGTGGCCATTGCACATTGGCACAAGACAGATGAAAGTGGAAACAAATGACGAAATATATTCTTGGTTCTTTCGGTAAAGTCACGTAGAAGGGAAATAATAAAATAATAAAAATACAACGTTTTTATTTTCTTATTATTTTCCTTCTACGTGATTTTACCGAAAGAAGCAAGAATATGAATCCCTGCAGTCACGAAAGCTTTAAAACGAAAAATGACGAAATGTGCAGTGGACACTTACGGGCCATCTGCCCATGGATCGTGATCATGATTATGATCTTTGTATGTAGGTATCTCTGTATATATGTATGTATCTTTGTATGTATGTATCTTTGAAAGTACGTATGTATATTTGTCCAGAGGACTTATCCTAGACCGCTCCACGCATTCACGTGAAAGCTTACGAAGTGTCGCTTATGAAAATGCAGTCCACATTTTTCGTTAGAAATGTTTTTACATTTGTCGTGATAAATCTCCTTATCACCCCCAGCGCTGCTTATTCGCTCTAGCAATTGAAATAATCATTTACAAGGGGCCGTGAAACCAGGTACAGAGATCACCCTTCATCTAGCAGTGGCTAGCGAATGGCTGTAATTTGTTGGGGACTATCGTATATAACTTCCAGAGTGGTCTACGCAACGCATCTATCTCCCCTGCACACAACCCAGGCGTGAGATGGACTATCAGTCGTGTTCAGTGTCCCCTGCTTGAATAAGGTCACGGCATCTCTCTAAATAACAAAAAAAACAAGAAAATTACACCCTGTGCATCACACCTTAATAGAAGGGGCGTTTATGGCATTGAACAGTGGCTTTGAATGGACTATGATGGCCACGCAAGGGTTCATTCATGGGAGCAATTGACATTTTCCGGGCAGACTTATCAATGCAAAATCTGGGTAATTTTCCACTGTGCCTTAAAGTACCGTGCAATTCTCTCTCCAGAACCCTTGTGAAGTCACGAATGATCCAACGGACGCAGACTTGAGCCCTTTGTCAAGATGCACCATCAAACCCATCGTCTACCGTGTCTTGCGGTCCATATTAAATTAATCATCTATTTCTCGAGAAATTAGAAGCATACTCTAATTTTTTCTTGCCCCATTTCTTTTTACCCCTCCCACACACACACACAAAACATTCTGAATGTCATGTTTGGTTAGGTGCAACGTTTGTGGGTTTTATAAATCGTAGAGCCCGGTGTACGTAGAGACAGGGCTTAATTTTTTTTCTCATTTTGTCACAAGGCTGCTATAGGGCATGCCGGGAGAAGGGATTATCGGCATACGGCACTACCACTCGAGATAGTATGCCTATCCATAGTTTGTAGTCCTTCCCCCCGCACCTCCGATTAGCACGGTTGGCTACGTACGGTGTGGAAGAAGTTCAACATACAGCACATTCATAAATAAAACCCTAAGCACTGTCTTTCGATTTGTGCAGCTCCAATTTTTTTTGTCCTTCCCATCGCACGTCCGATTAGCACGGTTGGCTATGTACGGTGCGAAAGAAGTTCAACAGACATACAATCTTATATTGATGCCACGAGTCAACAACAACAACGAGAACAACAACAAGAACAACAACAACAACAGCAGCCGCAGGCCACTCAGTGGCGGTGACATCAGCCAGGCCGATTCCGCACATCACGGCCACAGAACCGCGGGGAGAACACACGGGAGACCTGCCAGACACTTCGCGGCGATGTGCGGAGAGGCCCTCCTCGTGGAATTCCCGTGGTGTGCGCCGTGTGGCACGGCCACGCGTGTATTTCTGGAGTATTTTTTTTTTTACAGTGAGGAGGCGAGATGGTTGTGGCCGGATGCTAAAATAATGCCTGAAGGGGGGGGGGAGGGGGGGAGGGGAATCATTTAGGAGAAAAAAAGTTGCATATTGGCCGCGAAAGCCTACCTGTTAAAGCGTTGCAGAGTGTTCTGGCTGAGACTGAGCACCGCGTGACGGGTTTATACTTCAAAGTGCAAAAAAGCACCATGAAACGAAGCTTGATGCACACTCAGGCCTACGCTTCATGAGGATTTTCAACAAATAGATTTCTTACGATTTTAAAGTTCCACTCAATGCGTCACATTCTATGAACGTGTTGGAGCTGTAACTGAAAATCGCTTTTTTTAACTGCCAGTTATAAATCTTCGTTCTCAAGAGTGCACCAGTCTCCAGAAGTTGACATTTCTACCGCAACATTGGCCTTAGACTAAAGCCAGTGACGGAGTAAGCTAGTCCGGGTTTGTCGCATACGTTATGAAGGGGCCCTGAATATTAAAAAAACATAAATATTAAAACGCATACATGTTTTACTGGCACAGTAAAGTAATTGTATTTTTTCATTTGCTATACAGCCAGATAATACGACAAATCGCTAACCTTAAACACCCAGTCGTTCATAAAAGTTGAAGGCGGTATAGTACTATAGTAATAGAGCAAGTGCAGAATCACTGAACCGGAATTCATAGCTTGAGAGCATTCAGCGCGGGACCCTTGAAAGTGCGGGGCCCGTAGCTACTACTACATGTGTAGCTACTACATGTGAAGTAGCTACTACTACACGTGTAGCTACTACTACATATGTAGCTACTACTATATGTGTAGCTGCTACTACATGTGTAGCTGCTACTACATGTGTAGCTGCTACTACATGTGTAGTAGCTACTACTACACATGTAGCTACTACATGTGTAGCTACTACATGTGTAGCTACTACTACATGTGTAGTAGTAGCTACTACTACTACACATGTAGCTACTTTTGCTACGAGGATAATCCGACACTGACTTAAGCAACGGTAAGATAACCGACCCGGTGCAAGAGGCATTACGTTTGTTGCGAAACAAAACAGGGCCAATCCCGAAGCATCGGCGGAAACGGCAACCCCGCCAAACAACATGCAAACAAGTCGCAATGCAGCAGAGATCACAACAACGGGGCGACAGCGTCCGCTAAAATAGCGGCAACACTCTGCTCGATGAGTCCGACTTTGGGAAGGAACGCACGGTGGGATGGGGGGGGAAGGCGGGGGGTGGATGGGAATGTAATTTCACCGCAATGCCAAAAGTCAATTACATCTTGACGACAATGGGCGGGCGGGCGGGCGGGCGGGCGAGCGAGCGAGCGGAATTCAACTGGACTCACGTTCAATAAATTGGCGTCATCGTTGTGTAGATGCGGCGGAGCGAGGCGCGCGTCAGTGGGCGGCTCGGAGTGAGCCCGCGGAGAGCAGGCGCCGTCTCTGTGCCGGTTGTGCGCATTCAAATGCCCGTCGCTCTCGTCGGCTTGTCCATGGGTGGGCTCGCTGGCGTTGCCGCGTCTACGAGCGGGTGGCGTGATTTGCATTCACGCGGAATACGTGGTGGCGCACGCCTGCAATGGAGCTGGGGTTGGTGGACCACGCGGAGATCGCCCCGCACGTCAAGGCAGCCTTCTGCCCGTATGACCCGTGAAGCAGTCTGTATAAAAGCGACAGAGCAAGCGTTTGTGATTGGTTATTTTGTGTTGCCCCCGTCAATGTGCGAGGAGATTGTTCCAGCACTCCACTTTCATCAGACACTCAAAAAACGCCAAATAAGCAAAGGAACAAACATTTTGTGATGTGAAAAGTTGCCTTGAGAGGAATTAGAGGCTTTTGGGAATGATAGAATAAGCATTATTATTCGTCCACAAATAATACATCATCCAGTCTAAACTAAACTATATATATTTTTTATTTTTGCCAGATAAGGTCCACTGAGATATGTAGCTCTTTTTTTCAGAAACCATCTGGCAACAAACGATAGCTCAACGAAGTGACTTATCATGTGGAAATGTATAGCAGTCAAATGCTCTGTGAAAAATTAAAAAAAACACTTGAGGACCCGGAGAAAAATCCACGCGACCACGGAGAGAAAACTCAAACTCCAAATATCCAGCAGGCGGCAGGGTCGGGATCGAACCCATGCCCTCTTGTATACCAAGGCGAGGCAGTGAACGTCACTCGGTTCTGCCTCTATAGTGGACAACTCACTATCGTTTGGCCTTGGAATTCCCTGCGATCGTCTCGTTTACCCAATCTCGTATTGGCCTGCTGCTCTATTAAAAAAAAGCGTCCAACTCTTTTCCTACAACGCCATTTGGCAGCGCTGTTTTTGCCGCTAACCGCCTTGACGCCCTTGGCGCCGCCGTGCTCGGCAGAGTTGTGTCGGACAAGAGTGGAACGTCGCGAGTTCAACTCGAGGCCGAGCAGTTCACCCATCGTGTCGGGTCACCTGCGACGGGTCACCTGTGCCGCCACTTTGTGCGATGGTCGGGCTGACAACCGTCAGGGCAGCGTGTCATCCCCCCCCCCCACCGCTGATTCAGGGGCAATCAACATAGGCGAGCGCCATCTCATGCTCTTATAAGCGTTGGAGCAGTGAGACGTTTAAACTGCACGCCTTGTGTATACATTGCAAAGTCGCTTTAGCGCACAGGCACAGTTGTGCATTTAAAACAAGGAACCGTTCATCGCTTGAAGACAAGTCCGTCGCTTGCTCCCCTGTGTGCGAGAATGTCGCGTTCAAAAACGGCTCATTGAAGAAAATAACAATTTGTGAAACGTGCTTACGGCGTCTGCGTACATGTGTGTCTTCAAAAGATGACGCATAACAAGAATTCCAGCGTGCTTTGCATGCCCAGTTTACACTGACATTGATCGAACAAAATCTAAACTTTCATTCTACAAAAGTTAAGGCTTTGTGTCTGCTAAGTGCAGCTTACTCTGCTTTTAAGGTTATACGGGGGATCTTTTCATTTGTAATGTATAGTGGGGAGTGGCAGTGCAGTAGTTGGCGCACTGCGCTACGAACCATGCGGCCCAAGTTCGATTCCCGTTCACGTCCAACACGAGTGACGATTGTCCGAAGCGGTCCTGGGCCTTCCCTAGGTCGAGTACTTGGTGCAATATCGTGTAACCAAAAAGACACGTTTATGTGTAGGATATGTAGTTTGTTGGTAATCCTGAAGCTGTACCTATCTTATGTGTGTAACAATTGATTGCGAATCTGGAGATTGGATTGTTAAAGTTACAATGCTGTGGATGTTTTCACAGTTTGTAATTCAGTATCACCATGAAAGTCCACCCAGTGGCTTGCGTCTTAAATTATATATTTTTTAAACCTGGCGTGGATGTAGGGACGACACGGGGGGTGGCAAAAACCATTTCCATCCACTATTTAATAATCTCGACAATAATGAGTGCGAAGTCAGACCTGGAAAAGATGAGGTTCAAATTGTCCAGGACAAAAATGGTCAAATCAGAGCCTATTTTGAGCCTTGGGTTGTTATCCTGTAATTTAAAAATTAGTGCCGTTGTAAGATATACCCAATCTTTACAGGTGTCTACGAAGAAAAAGTAGATTTTTTTTGCGAGTGCTGGCACCTTGACGCCTCTGACAGTTTTTCATTACTTTAACATCACCTCGCTTAATGGCATCGTTCTGGGATGGATAGATTTTTTGTAAAAACCCAAAAGACGCAGACTCGAGAAGCCGTCCGTCTGTCCGAGTAATTTTAGCGGCACAATTCTTCTTATTTTACACTTTATTATAAAAAATATATAATAATCTTCACCTGGCGTTAAAATAGCAATTAATAACTTGAGCCCCAAATGTCTCGTGCAAGTGACAGATTTACAGGGTTCAATATCCCAAATTGTCATAAGTCCATCCTTGTTTTGATCGGTGTAAATCGTTTGGAGACAAGAGACACATCCGTTTGGAACTCTCACAGAACCTCTGGGGTTGCAGGGACCCAGCAGTTTTTATGATTATTTAGAGACACTGGCCCCTGACTTAGAAAATGGATTTCCCATTATTAGATCCGGGCTACCCCAATTCTCGATTGACCAAGGAGAGACTCTGGTTAGATTTGCTTCGATCATCATCCTCATCATCAACTCTCATCATCGTCAACAACATATTCATTTTATTTTAGTTTATCAAGGTTTCACTAATTTTGCCATCAATCACCAGGCCCTCTCCTGGCATAGAGCATTGAAAAAAAAAAGACTCATGGAGATGCAGAGCCTTTTTGGAGAAACCCACCCCCCAGCGAAGAGCCATGGTTCCGCTCGGGGCAGCCAGTGCACGCGGAACACTTTCCATCTACACCACCTGAAAGCAGCGAGCGGCCCGAACCAACCTGGAGGCGCATTTACATGGAGACATTAAAGAATGACGCGACGTTGTTTTGAGATGCCGACGACGGCGGCGGCCGCGGACGGAGCGCGTGCCGCCGACAGGCTTTGATTGGATCGCATTCCCACATTCGTGAGCTGTCAAGCTGACGGGCCCTCTGAGGCGGTGGGTGCGGGGGGTGGAGGTCTCCGAGGTGAATTTGTCGCTGTCACTCATTGCGCTCTCTCGCACGTTTAGCGGGGTGGCTGCCTCGAGCGACCGGGACCTCCTGATTGCGACCACCCACCGCTACTTTACAGTAATTCCTGGGTTCCTGGAGGAGGGCTCTGGAGGATCATCAGTAGAAATGGATCTCATCACGAGTCCCATTCGAACAGAGATACTTCGTGCCTATGAAACTCTCCGACAGTTCGCCGGCATTGATCGAAGCATGCCTGACGATGAGCCACTCAATGTCATAACCGTTCCAGAGTTTGCTTGTATTTATTTCTTCAAAGTTTATTTTATTTGTTCCATGGATTCAAAGAATTTTTTTTTTATTTTGACCAGGTAAGTCCCACGGAATTATATCGCACTTTTTTTCAGAAGCGATCTGGTCACGAATGACTGCTCAACTAAGTGGCTTATCGTGTGTAAATGTATATGAAGGTCCCCGTTCAGCCAGTTGCCCGGCTATTGTATGCGGGAGGTGCCGTCGTGCGTGCAACAACAACGAAAACATAAAACGTCGACATTGCGGGAGAGCGAGTTACATCCAGTGCCAGATTAAGCTAGTGCGGGGCCTGTAGCACGATGTTAGTGAGGGGCCATAAATAAAATAAAAACAACACGTAAATATTAAAACATACAATTTTAACTTGCATAGTAAAGTAATTGTATTTTTTTCATTTGCTATACAGCCAGATAATACGAAAAATCGCTCACCTTAAACATCCAGTCGTTAATAAAAGTTGAAGGCAGTATATTACCATAGTGATAGAGCAAGTGCAGAATCACTGATAGCTTGAGAGCATTTAGCGCGGGGCCCTTGAAAGTGCGGGGCCCGAAGCTACATATATAGCTACTTTTGCTACGAGGATAATCCGGCACTGGTTTTAACGGGTCCTGGAGGAACATTGCACAACCAACAAACGAGGTGTCTGACGGTCTTTAATCAACGCTGCTGCTGCTGCTGCTGAAAACATTCGCTCCCAGTCGGCCGTGTGTGACCCATGGGATGCGTGAAAATGTTTATTATGTGGAGAGACAGATATACAGTGAGGGAAAAAAGTATTTGATCCCCTGCTGATTTTGTACGTTTGCCCACTGACAAAGAAATGATCAGTCTATAATTTTAATGGTAGGTTTATTTGAACAGTGAGAGACAGAATAACAACAACAAAATCCAGAAAAACGCATGTCAAATATGTTATAAATTGATTTGCATTTTAATGAGGGAAATAAGTATTTGACCCCTCTGCAAAACATGACTTAGTACTTGGTGGCAAAACCCTTGTTGGCAATCACAGAGGCCAGACGTTTCTTGTAGTTGACCACCAGATTTGCACACATCTCAGGAGGGATTTTGTCCCACTCCTCTTTGCAGATCTTCTCCAAGTCATTCAGGTTTCGAGGCTGACGTTTGGCAACTCGAACCTTCAGCTCCCTCCACAGATTTTCCATGGGATTAAGGTCTGGAGACTGGCTAGGCCACTCCAGGACCTTAATGTGCTTCTTCTTGAGCCACTCCTTTGTTGCCTTGGCCATGTGTTTTGGGTCATTGTCATGCTGGAATACCCATCCACGACCCATTTTCAATGCCCTGGCTCAGGGAAGGAGGTTCTCACCCAAGATTTGACGGTACATGGCCCCGTCCATCGTCCCTTTGATGCGGTGAAGTTGTCATGTTCCCTTAGCAGAAAAACACCCCCAAAGCGTAATGTTTCCACCTCCATGTTTGACGGTGGGGATGGTGTTCTTGGGGTCATAGGCAGCATTCCTCCTCCAAACACGGCGAGTTGAGTTGATGCCAAAGAGCTCCATTTTGGTCTCATCTGACCACAACACTTTCACCCAGTTGTCCTCTGAATCATTCAGATGTTCAATCGCAAACTTCAGACGGGCATGTATATGTGCTTTCTTGAGCAGGGGGACCTTGCGGGCGCTGCAGGATTTCAGTCCTTCACGGCATAATGTGTTACCAATTGTTTTATTGGTGACTATGGTCCCAGCTGCCTTGAGATCATTGACAAGATCCTCCCATGTAGTTCTGGGCTGATTCCTCACCGTTCTCATGATCATTGCAACTCCACGAGGTGAGATCTTAGATGGAGCCCCAGGCCGAGGGAGATTGACAGTTCTTTTGTGTTTCTTCCATTTGCGAATAATCGCACCAACTGTTGTCACCTTCTCACCAAGCTGCTTGGCAATGGTCTTGTAGCCCATTCCAGCCTTGTGTAGGTCTACAATCTTGTCCCTGACATCTCTTTGGTCTTGGCCATGGTGGAGAATTTGGAATCTGATTGATAGATTGCTTCTGTGGACAGGTGTCTTTTATACAGGTAACAAGCTGAGATTAGGAGCACTCCCTTTAAGAGTGTGCTCCTAATCCTAGCTCGTTACCTTATAAAAGACACCTGGGAGCCAGAAATCTTTCTAATTGAGAGGGGGTCAAATACTTATTTCCCTCATTAAAATGCAAATCAATTTATAAAAAAAATTACGTGCTTTTTTCCGGATTTTTGTTGTTATTATTCTGTCTCTCACTGTTCAAATAAACTTACCATTAAAATTATAGACTAATCATTTCTTTGTCAGTGGGCAAAATCAGCAGGGGATCAAATACTTTTTTCCCTCACTTTATACGAGGGAGGCGTATTGGTTTGCTTATTTATTCTGTTACTTGTTATTATATACTCCGCAAAGAGGCCGATTGTTCTTTTGAGCTACGTTTTACTTAAGTTAATTCTAAAACTAAACACATTTTTTTGGGGCTGCTATAAATGTCCACATGATACGCTACATCGTTGTGATAGCCAGGTCGCTTCTGAAAAAGAGCTAAATAGCTGGTAAAATAGATATAGTTTTAGTTCGTTTTATTCTTTTTTTTACGGAGAGCAGCAGAAGCGGTGTTGGTGGTAAATGGCCAGAGGCACAGATTCAGCTGCCTATTCCAGACTCTCGCTCACTTTCCCGTAATTCATTAATGAGGACACATCTCCCCGGGGGTCGTCAGCTCCACCGTGAGACGTGAAATCACCCACTCCCCCCCCGCCCCCAACACCCTCCGAGTCGTAGTATGCGGTGCAGATCTCGTCACGTAAACAAAGCGACTCAAGGTTGTATCAATCCGGAAATGTAATGGCCCAGTGGGAGGGTAGTCACAGCGTAGTGAGAAGACGTAAAGGGTGCAATGGCGAATTGCTCTGAGTCAGGATAAATATGATCTCGCGTGTATTCGATTTGCAGCGGGGAAAGATATATGAGGACGTGACGCAGCTGGGAAATTTGTAAAGTGAAAGAAGTCCGTGATTACGTTTTGAATAATGTCAACATTGATACCAAGTCAAAAGTCAAACGCGTCACCGCCAGGGTTGCCGAGATATATGTTAATCATGATATCAGTTTCCCATAACTTTGTAATTTTATATCACGTTTTTTGTTCCTTAGTTTTTTGTTGTTGTAAAAATGTCTTCGATCTGCTTAGATTACAAGTATGTTGAACTTCTTTCGCACCGTACGTATACAACCGTGCTAATCGGAGGTGCGGAGGAAGGACAACAAACTAAGCACAAAAATAAGTTCTAATAAAATTAGTTTTAAATTTAGATTTAAAAGTGCATAGCTGTAGTGGCTTCCGAATTGATGAGATTTTTTTTTTATCG
This sequence comes from Petromyzon marinus, assembly GCF_048934315.1. Taxonomy (NCBI): domain Eukaryota; kingdom Metazoa; phylum Chordata; class Hyperoartia; order Petromyzontiformes; family Petromyzontidae; genus Petromyzon; species Petromyzon marinus. Next base: position 11,394,896 of record NC_133677.1, read on the forward strand.
GTGAGATTTTTGAGAATTTATGGGATGTTTATTCTTCTAGTCAATAGTGCGCATACTGTTGTTTGTCTCTCTTGATGTATTGATTAAATATTGTCTTGTTAGTTGTAATGTCAGGCTATAAACACTGACGTATGCGCTGCTCGCCAGTTGCCTGGTTGAATCGTGGTCTCTTGGGTTTTCTTTGTTGCCCGATCCTGGCCACGCGGCTCACCAAACTCACCAAACCGAACGAGGAATTCCTCCACTCCGCGTCTCTCTGTTCGTGGAACTCCAAGCTGGGGGGGGAGGGGGGGGCACCCTCTCTCCGAAGTCTTCTTCGTGCGGTTCAAATATTTTCTGCTATTATTCTTTTGCCCGAGTGAGTCTTCCTCGTGCCCACGTGTGCCACCCAGCAAGGCAGGGGTGCCTCGGTGGCAAGGCAAGAGGTGGCTCATCCAGTGTCGCGCCACGTTTACTGAGGACAGCGCTCAGCTTGCTATTGGGAGGTTAAAAAAACACACACACACACTAAAAGTGTTGACGCTGGAGGCTTTGCCGTGTGTGCATCTGACACAAACGTTCGCGCAAACACCGTACTTGCGTTTACAATGCGGCTCTGTCGCGTGTTACCCTATACATATTTAAACGCGTGTTTTTCTCTTACCAGGTAAGGCCCACTGAGCAACTACGTAGCTGTTTTCCAGAAGCGATCTTGGCGATCGCAAGCGACAGCTCAACGAAGTTGGCTTTACAACAGCAGCCGGATACTCTCTAGGTGCCAATTCTCACTCGAGCAGAGAGAAATGCTCGCGTGAAATGATAGACGTACACGTGACTCAGTAAACAACACAGTCGAGGATTTTGGGTTAGTTCGCGTAAATAGAAATGTGTCGTTAAACCCGACACCACCCGACACAGCCAATTACGTTTGTCACGCAAACAAAACGTGCCAATTCGTTGCTAGTACAGCACACCGGCGTGTTGGAGAGTAAACCCACAACATTTACAATTCTAGTTGAGTAAACAACAACAATAACAAATCCTAATTGTATTGCAAATTAACGTAAAAAACAGGAGAGACATTTGAATTGTGCTTTTTTTCACGTAGCGTCAAATTGTCTGGCATCATTAGTGTTCAATATGATGATTTTGTTTTTTTATAATTATTACGTAACTTAATTAGTTCGTTAAGCTGGGATGGCGAGTCCTTCGCATCGCGTTGCGAACTTTATGCGGGGCAGGGACGGACTGGGATCGGCGCAAGGTGCCTTGGCTAAGCCGTTAGCAACCCTCCTGACCCACGCCACCTCAAGTGGCAGTGCGATAGTGGAGTCACAACAGCGGTGGTCGTCAAACAGCACGACTGGATGGCGTGCACCTTAACGGCTGCGAGGGATCCTGTAGGCATTGATCGAGTTCCCATTGATTGACGAATTGATTAATTTTCAGCTAATTTTCAACTACGACCTTAAAACAAACACGCTGGGTGCGTTCGTTCGTTTTGTTCCTATTGTCACAGTTAAGAACTGTGTCACGGGGGGAAAAAAAATATTAAATAAGACAGCGCCTTATACACGGTACAGTATATCTAAACACTTCGCACGTGTACTGCGCAGCCCTTTGACAAATCCACTGCTGGATGAGGCCCTCCTCTCCACGTACGCAGCAAGGCTTCATGAAGGCGGGGGGGGGGCAATAGAATGGTGGAGCATAGTACAGTACAACGATGGCTGTTGCTGCACTGCTGCTGCTGCTGACCACGTTGCCAGTAGCCAGTGCCGGATTAAGCTAGTCCGGGCCTGTAGCTTATGTCATAAAGGGGACCTACATTAAAAAAAAAAACACGTAAATATTAAAACACATTTTTAACTTGCATAGTAAAGTAATTGTATTTTTTTCCATTTGCTATACAGCCAAATAATACGACAAATCGCGAACCTTAAACACCCAGTCTTCTCATACAAGCACACGACTGCGTTTATGTGAACACGTAACTTAATCCCTCAATAAGAATTTAATGCCACACGCTGTGGGAAACCAGCGGTGGTTGCGCTGTGGAAATACTTGTCCCTTGCCATGGGAATGTGGATATATTTTTTTTTCACCGCTGGCGAAGGCGGTGCTCGCCACTTGAACGCGCCTCTCAAAGAGCAGAAACTGGAGGGCGACTTTTGGGCTAATCTGGGGTGCTGTGTTTTCGGGTTGTGCCGCACGTTCCTCGGCATGACCCTTCAGGAACCTGGAGGGAAACGTCGGAACCTCGATTAGAACAAAGAAAAGTAATAAATGACAACCCCGAAAAACACAATCGCAGAGTTTCACATAAACAAACGCAAAGACCCGTGCGGTGGTGACGAGGCGGTTGTCTCCTTGAGTCAATATTCATCTGCGATCTTCGTAAATGTTCAATGAGAACGGAACCCGCGTGTCGCGGCCGTCAGCAATGTAGTACAGGGTGGTCCAGATGTCTTGTAACCCCCCCCCGCCCCCTAATTAATTGTCCCCTAACGTGTTTTTTGTTCCTTTGCATATTCGTTTCTGTTTTAAATAAACCTCACGCTGGAAAATAACATTACGTTCTAGATAGGGGGGGGGGGGGCAGGGGGCGGGGGGTGGTGTAACAAGACATCTTGGACCGCCCTGTACATTGACCTTCACAGAACCCAAGCGTGAAGTCTCAAGTGGAACCGATCCCCCAGCCTGGCGCGATGGCGCCCTCTAGCCCGAACTTTCCCACATGGCCATCCCAGCCACCTCCAACGCACGTGGGACTCTGTGTTGTGGCAAGGTGAACAGGGCTTAGCGATGACAACCCATATCATCTCTTGTCTCAGAAGTGTTTGGCCGAGGACACAGTGAGAGAATGCTTGACCCACAGAGTCTGTAGGTTTCAAGTTCAAATCCTTGTCTGGGGTTGACTCGGCACATATAAGAAAACGCGCAAGGTTAGGTCAACGTTGGTTAACGTTGGGCCAACGTAAACCAACGTTGGTCCAACGTTGACTGATCGTCGTCGGTGATTCCCGAGCCACGGGTGGCGAATAGAAGTGGGACTTGTTTTAACAACGCTGTGTGAGGGATGATGGGCTGAGTGGAAACCCGCGTGCGGGTTTTTATTCCTCGGTTGCGGGCGGGTTAATCGGCGTGCCACGTTACCACGTGGCCCAGAATATTATTATTATTATTTTCTGAGCCAGTTGTGCAGAGGAGAGAGAAAGAGAGTTGAATAAGAGTGGAGATCAATGGGATTGGGGGTAGCCAGTCCATGGGGCCGGGAAGGGCTGTGCCAACGTGGCGCTACGCAGCTCAAGCCGCGCCCACATGAGACACCTGGAGACACCGAGTAGGGAACTTTGCGCGAGACTAAGGCCCCACTGTTTGGACAATGGTTGTCGCGCCGAGCTCGCTGAGTACTACGCGAGTGTGTGACACCTACCAAGAGTCACGAGCTAAGGATAAAGTGATGGAGAATGAGTTTTTCCCCTTTTTATCTGGCAACAAAACAGGTGTTAAGTTGTTAAAACACCAAACTGAAACCTTTTACAAGGAATCATGTCTGCATTAACCACAATGCTTCATGTCAAAATGCAAACAAAAAACACACTGACAATATATGCATTGTCTGCTATACAGGAGGTCGGGGTTCGATCCCGACCCTGACGCCTGCTGTATATTTGGAGTGTGCATGTTCTCCCCGTGGTCGCGTGGATTTTTCTCCGGGTCCTCCGGTTTTTCGCTCCACATTTATAAACACGCGTTAAGAGTATTTGGCTGTTATACATTTCCACGTGATGAGCCACTCCGTTGAGCTATCATTTGTGGCCAGGTCGCTTCTGAAAAAGAGCTACATACAGTGAGGGAAAAAAATCTTTGATCCCCTGCTGATTTTGTACGTTTGCCCACTGACAACGAAATGATCAGTCTATAATTTTAATTGTAGGTTTATTTGAACAAAAAAATCCAGAAAAACGCATGTAAAAAAATATAAATTGATTTGCATTTTAATGAGGGAAATAAGTATTTGACCCCCTCTCAATTAGAAAGATTTCTGGCTCCCAAGTGTCTCTTATACAGGTAACGAGCTGATATTAGGAGCACCCTCTTAAAGGGAGTGCTCCTAATCTCAGGTTGTTACGTGTATAAAAGACACCTGTCCACAGAAGCAATCAGATTCCAAACTCTCCACCATGGCCAAGACCAAAGAGCTCTCCAAGGATGTCAGGGACAAGATTGTAGACCTACACAAGGCTGGAATGGGCTACAAGACCATTGCCAAGCAGCTTGGTGAGAAGGTGACAACAGTTGGTGTGATTATTCGCCAATGGAAGAAACACTAAAGAACTCTCAATCTCCCTCGGCCAGGGGCTCCATGCAAGATCTCACCTCGTGGAGTTGCAATGATCATGAGAACGGTGAGGAATCAGCCCAGAACTACACGGGAGGATCTTGTCAATGATATCAAGGCAGCTGGGACCATAGTCACCAAGAAAAACATTGATAACACACTACGCCGTGAAGGACTGAAATCCAGCAGCACCCGCAAGGTCCCTCTGCTCAAGAAAGCACATATACATGCCCGTCTGAAGTTTGCAAATGAACATCTGAATGATTCAGAGGACAACTGGGTGAAAGTGTTGTGGTCAGATGAGACCAAAATGGAGCTCTTTGGCATCAACTCAACTCGCCGTGTTTGGAGGAGGAGGAATGCTATGACCCAAAGAACACCATCCCCACCATCAAACATGGAGGTGGAAACATTATGCTTTGGGGGTGTTTTTCTGCTAAGGGGACAGGACAACTTCACCGTATCAAAGGGACGATGGACGGGGCCATGTACCATCAAATCTTGGGTGAGAATCTCCTTCCCTCAGCCAAGGCATTGAAAATGGGTCTTGGATGGGTTTTCCAACATGACAATGACCCAAAACACACGGCCAAGGCAACAAAGAAGTGGCTCAATAAGAAGCACATTAAGGTCCTGGAGTGGTTTAGCCAGTCTCCAGACTTTAATCCCATAGAAAATCTGTGGAGGGAGCTAAAGGTTCGAGTTGCCAAACGTCAACCTCGAAACCTGAATGACTTGGAGAAGATCTGCAAAGAGGAGTGGGACAAAATCCCACCTGAGATGTGTGCAAACCTGGTGGCAAACTACAAGAAACGTCTGACCTCTGTGATTGCCAACAAGGGTTGTGCCACCAAGTACTAAGTCATGTTTTGCAGAGGGGTCAAATACTTATTTCCCTCATTAAAATGCAAATCAATTTACAACATTTTTGACATGCGTTTTTCTGGATTTTTTTGTTGTTATTCTGTCTCTCACTGTTCAAATAAACCTACCATTAAAATTATAGACTGCTCATTTCTTTGTCAGTGGGCAAACGTACAAAATCAGCAGGGGATCAAATACTTGTTTCCCTCACTGTAGCTCCGTGGGCCTTACCTCGTAAAATATAAAAAAAATAGTTTAGATGAGCACGGGTGGCTACGTACGGGCGCGAAAGAAATTCAACACAGGTACACGGTGAAGCCTTCGGAGCCAAACTTGCACGTGAAGAAGCCGAGCGGAGGTGTTCACGACCAGGGGTGGCAGCCGCACGTCCAACTCCTGCCTCCATCCCTCCCCTTCACTTGGGAGCCTCAATCCGGCCACTCCTTTCCACGCGAGGTGAACGGTGTTTGCACCGTCGCTCCGACGACGACGCTGTGAGTTGCACTCGAGTGTTCCTGCCGATGTCCCGCACGCAAACCAGCGCGTGTGCGCGCGCGCTGGTTTGCGTGCGGGTTCACGTGCGTCTGTATCAGGGACGTGCGGTCAGGGGAGGCAGGGGAGGCAGAGCCTCACCTGTCATGCTCCAATGAAAATAGCTGTTTACGAAAAGTAAAAAAAAAGAGAATAATCAAATGAAATAAATATTAAGATTTTTCCACTGATCTGTGTTATAAATGTCATTTGTGTACGATTCCAATCATTTTTAGAGTCAAAATCGCCAAATTTGCGGAGCTCCGCTGCAAATACAGGGAGAGAGGAGAGGTGAGGCAGCGACGAGCTCAGCCTCCCCTCTGATTGCGCAACCCCTCAGTAACTGGATGGAGCGCGGGCAATAAGCGCGTGCCTGTTACTATCTCAGTACGTCACCAATGTAATGTTTGTAGACCCCTTCATTTCATGTCCTCGCCTTCCATACTCCAGGTAACTTATTTCACGTATGTGTATAAAGACATTTAGGCTCGCTGGTCTCGTCATGAAACTGCAATGAAAAAGCACCAGGGGAGGCAGCTATCACATCTGCCTCACTGAGGGGGGCGTGTCTGACACACCCCCCTCAGTGAGGACACGCCCCCTCGACGAGGCCACGCCCCCCTCCGTGAGGCCACGCCCCCCTCAGTGTGTGACTCTGGCTCTGACACTAGCCAGTGCCTCCCCAGCCATTGCACGTGCAATGGCGTTTGATCAGTGGCCACGAAGAGCAGCCGAAGGTGATGCAGTAAATACGCCGACTTACGTGTCCCCCTTCTACGTCCTTTCGCAGATACGTCGTCACTTTGTTATTCACACGGCTGCCTGATGAGTTGCGTCGCCTGAACCCCCACCACTTACGTCGCTGGCCTCCGATGAGCACGGTCGGCTACCTAAGGTGCGAAAGAAGTCCAACATACGCAACAGCATCGTCCGCCATTTCTCGCATCCGTTGCCTCTCAGCCTTCGCCTCCGCCTACTGTCCTGTACATCGCTTTGATTGACGTTTCGATATTCGTCCTCGCACCTTTAAGGAACGCATCCCCGGACGTAAACCGGGATATCAGGCAGGGATCACACATGCGTTGATCTAAGTGTATACCATATTTTCCCGCATATAACCCGCGGGGTATACCACTTTTTACAAACAAAACAAGACCCTGCGGGGTGTATGGAGGTGCGGGCTATCCCAAAAATATTTTACACGTGTGACATGTCATGTCTTCATGGTAGGACTATCCACTATGCGACACCTTTGACTCAAGCACTGCTGAATAAACCACTCACGCTAAAGTTGCATATGTTATCACGTTTTAAATTATTCCAATTGTTTGTACAATTAAACAATGTTTGAAGTGCCCCCACTGTTTACCGGCGATGGGAGAGCTGGGGAGAGAGAGAGGTGGGGGTTGGGGGGTGGGGCAACTGGGGGGAGAGAGAGGTGGGGGTTGGGGGTGGGGCAGCTGGGGGGAGAGAGAGGTGGGGGGGCGAGGCATCGGCATTACCGTAGTGCCGCTATTATCTGCGCAGTGCGCAATCTACCAGTGTTAAACCTGTACTTATCTACCAGTTACGTGTTATTTATTGGGTATTTACTTTTGTTACTTATTTACTGTTTTAAGTTCGCTGTTTTAAGTTCTTTGTGCACGTTATGATTTTAATGTTAACAATTGATAGAGGAATGTATTACAAATGTAAACTTCGTATTAATATGATGGAATAAAGCTGCGGTAACGACGTTAAAGATATGAATGCATGCGGGGTATATGGAGGTGCGGGCTATCTGAAATTTGTTTAACACAAAACGCTATTTTTGCGGAGTATATGCGTCTGCGGGTTATATGCGGGAAAATACGGTAATCCTGTTTTTGTATGTGTGAATGTATCCACATGTACGTGGGGGGTTGTTTTGTTTAGTCAATAATCCAACATACTTATTAAGGGGTGCACCGAATTGCGTTTTTTTTACTCCTCAGTCGACAAAAAGGAACAACTAAGATTTGTGAATGCAGTCGTGAGAAGCCTTAAACCACCAGTGAGGAAGATCTTAATCGGTCAGAATTTGATCGATATTGTTGACCACGTGTGACTGACATCTTTGTAAACGTGACGATCTTGTCACCACGTGACCCAACTCGGAAACAAATGCGGACCATTTCAATGGCTATGGGAACCACTGTGTTAAGCTATCTAAATTAGGTATTTGGCCCAGTTCAAATTTTGAGCCGAATAGTGTTTATTTTAATGTATTCAGAAAAAAATAACCAGAAAAAAGTGTTTTCCTAAAAAGGTATAACCTTATAAGCAGTCCATAATTCATAACGAAGGTTGAAATCATACACTTGCTACAACTAATTGAATCACAAGTAGCTACTCAAATTTAAATGCTCAAAATAAGCAGTGTTGGCTCTGTTCTCCGACAAAAGCACCAAACTCCTGAGCCAGTCAGCCACCTTGGAAACCTCTCCACCAACAGAGAGACATTGTTATACGCAATCGAAATCCATTCCACAAAATGTACTGTATTGGGAAAACAAACTTTAACTTTGATCAAAATCACCAGCAGTAGGAACGTTGGGTTGCTCGGTCAATGGCCAGGGTCAACAACAGCGGCACCACGTGGTGTATTCCGCAAATATGCCCGACTGTGAGGGCGGGCACAAGCCGGCGTGAGTAGGTTAAACGTTGAGTTTTATAAGGGCACCACGGGGTGACCAGCCCCTCCCCACTCAGCCCCACCCCTCCCACCCCCCACAAAGCCCCACCCTCCCCACCCAGCCCCTCCCCACCCTCCCCTCCCCACCCAGTCCCACCCCTCCCATTTTTGGATGCACGACGGACGAACGGACACAATAATCCCCTGTGGGCTGGTGGTGTAACCAGGAGGTTCCTACACAGTATAATGCAGCAGGAATCATCAGTGATTGCCCTCTGCACATATCCTACGGAAAGACTGGCCTGCGCCAGGGGAATGTGGAATCTACCCTGCTCTATGAGGACAACCAAACGGAGGTGAGCACGAATCCCGCCACTCATGTGCGGATGAAGACAACTTTTACTCTTTCATTTTTCACTTTCACCCCATCGTCGCCGGTCTAAACAAAGGAAACATTCCTCACGCCTGTCACACGACAAACCTCGTCGCTGCCATGAACGTCGAACGTTTGTGTAAAGAGGTAGTGCCCGGCGCGTGCCGGAGGCGAATGAGGAACCCGATTTTGGAATTTCCCAAACTTCAGTGCGATAATATCCCAGACGACGCCGGTGCTGCAAGCGCCCCGTTTCCTCCTCCTCGCCCACCCCGATAAACTCCGTTGCGCTGCGACTTTCCATGTCCTCGTCGACGCACGCGTGGCCCGGAGGCATCCTCACAAAATAAACGAAGCTTTGTGGGTTTTTTTGTCGCCCTTTCCTGTGCGAGTTTGCGGTTGTAGGGACCACCCTTGGTGTGACTTTTAGCGGCCGTTACTCACATTCGTCGAAGTAGGAAATTTTGGCGAGATATAATAATAAACAATCATTCATAACCACTTTCATTTCTGAGGAGCGGCTTAAGGTTTTGAGCCCCTTAAGATAATTGTTTCTATCGCGTCGGGCACGAGTTTTTTTTTTTTGTTCAGAATTACGAGTGCGTTCGTTTGTGTGCTGACTCAACATTTGTACGTTATTTACATGAAGATATATAAAGTATTTTTTTTTTATTTCCTGCTGGCTGATTGATATTATCACGAGTCCGACTGACACAACGCAGGGCGTCTGTGTTTACTGAAAGGAAACATGCCTTAGTTTGGTCGAGTTAGATCAGCACGGCTTCCAGCCAAATGTCACTCGGGGGTCAACTCAGACCCCATCGTCCCTCTGGTGTTAGTGAAATGCGCATCGCTTGGCCGATGGTCAATCCACTGCTGGATGAAGGGGCACCCTCTCGTAGCTGTTGCCAATCTCTCACGGTCCCGTGATGTAACGATTCACCGGTCCTAGCACATGCACACGAGGCCTCCGTTCGTCGCTCCGTCTCCCCTGTCGACGTCCTCTCGGGCATGTTCAGTCTCTTGGCGGCCACTCCGTCAGCATTGATGACCATCGGCCATCAATGCGCGTTCTGCCCAAGCTCGCTCACTTTTCTAAACAGTGGGAATTACGTCATGAAACCGCGTATGTCCTCTAAAGTTCACGTGTTCCTTCTCTCTCCTCAAACAGAAACATTCATGTTTATCGCATCGTTTCCTCGTTCTCCAACTGCAGACACCCAACCGTTTCACAACGGCGGTGACATTTTATCGCAAATTTGCTGCTCTTAACACGACAGCTGCATTTGCTGCAAGTCGGCCGGGCCGTCCTGCGTTCAATGCATTTGCATCGCTTGCACCCACAGTTCACCAGTTCAAATGAAAAATCTCGGCTCCTTGATTTTGCATCGCAAGGCCATTATCACTCGCAATCACACGGCCTCATAATTTGCCTGGGTATTAAGGTCCTCATGGTATTGTCTGGGTATTAAGATCCCCATGGTGTTGTCTGGGTATTAAGGTCCCCATGGTATTGTCTGCAAGAGCCATGGCTTTGTCTGCCCGTGTCAAGACAAATTTGCTCCATTACCCACAATTACCCAATTACTCCCCTTCCCCTCTTTGCTTCCACCGGGGCCACGTCGCGATGAAGCAAAACTCGCCGTAAATGCGAGAATATTAATTTGTAAAGTGAGAGACTGAATGATGCTCTCGCCTTTCCGAAACAAATCGCAAAAAAGCGAGCATCGCTGACCAAAAACTAAAAAAAACTTTTAAAACTAAAAAAAGTATCTCGCAGAAATCCAAAGTGCGCCACGAACCCAACTGCGTTTTGGACGTCGCTCAATTCCGTTGGTGGTGCTGAGCCAGTGGAAATAAATCCCTGCATTCCTATGACAGGGACCAGTCCATTAATAGGATGCTCGCTGTTTTCTTCCCACAAACCGGTCCTCGTGCAGAACTGCTGCACGGGGGTTTTCACGGGGCTGTCGTCCCGTGCGACGTTCGGCACGGCGTCCGACGTTTCGCTCCACGTGATGGGAGAGCTTCTTGACGGAACGTTTCGGTTGAAGCAGACGGCGCACGTATCAGGAACGTTTCGGGGTTTTTTTCTTTTCAAAATCCAACCGTACAGTCCTTCGAGAGGTATACAAGAAGAACAAATGTGCAGCGAACCTGGGTATCACGGCTTCATATCAGGGAAAACATTTTCGGTTGAAGCGGATGGCACACGTATCAGGAACATTTATTTGGCGGGGGGGGGTTCCCAAGAACCCAGTCCTTCGATATGTATACTAAGAGGAACAAACGTGCAACGAACCACGGTATCTCGGCTTCGTATCAGGGAAAACATTTCCGTTTCTCGGACATCGTGCCCAACGACGTCGTGACCAACGACGTCATGACCAACGACGTCGTGACCAACGACGTCGTGACCAACGACGCTCGTGACCAACGACGTCATGACCAACGACGTCATGACCAACGACGTCGTGACCAACGACGCTCGTGACCAACGACGTCGTGACCAACGACATCGTGCCCAACGACGTCGTGACCAACGACGTCATGACCAACGACGTCGTGACGAACGACATCATGACCAACGACGTCGTGACCAACGACGCTCGGGACCAACGACGTCGTGACCAACGACGTCGTGACCAACGACGTCGTGCCCAACGATGTCGTGACCAACGACGCTCGTGACCAATGACGTCGTGACCAACGACGTCGTGACCAACGACGTCGTGACCAACGACGCTCGTGACCAACGACGTCGTGCCCAACGACGTCGTGACCAACGACGTCGTGACCAACGACGTCGTGACCAACGACGTCGTGACGAACGACGTCGTGACCAACGACGTCGTGCCCAACGACGTCGTGACCAACGACGTCGTGCCCAACGACGTCGTGACCAACGACGTCGTGACCAACGACGTCGTGACGAACGACGTCGTGACCAACGACGTCGTGACCAACGACGCTCGTGACCAACGACATCGTGCTCAACGACGTCGTGACCAACGACGTCGTGACCAACGACGTCGTGACCAACGACGTCGTGACCAACGACGTCGTGACCAACGACGCTCGTGACCAACGACGTCGTGACCAACGACGTCATGACCAACGACGTCGTGCCCAACGATGTCGTGACCAACGACGTTGTGCCCAACGACGTCGTGACCAACGACGTCGTGACCAACAACGCTCGTGACGAACGACGTCGTGACGAACGACGTCGTGACCAACGACGCTCGTGACTAACGACGTCGTGACCAACGACGCTCGTGACGAACGACGTCGTGACTAACGACGTCGTGACCAACGACGTCGTGACCAACGACGTCGTGCCCAACGACGTCGTGACCAACGACGCTCGTGACCAACGACGTCGTGACCAACGACGTCATGACCAACGACGTCGTGCCCAACGACGTCGTGACCAACGACGTCGTGACCAACGGCGTCATGACCAACGACGTCGTGACCAACGGCGTCGTGACCAACGACGTCGTGACCAACGACGTCGTGACCAACGATGCTCGTCAACAAACCCAGCGGTGCACTCCTCTCCGAGGGCTGACACTGCAGGTTGGGGTTGACCCCAAGCCGACATTTGAACTCGTAACCTCTTGGTTGCGAGTCGAGCGATTCAGCCAGGTCACTTGCCAGAAGCTCATTATGGACATCCCGACGCAGCACAGGTTGGGACCTGGCATCCAGCGGTTGACGTAAAATTTAGTACATTTGGTGTTAGCCCCATTGTTAGAGCACAAGGCCATCATGAGTGCACGATGTTTCACAGTATGGATGTTCAGCTTCTTTAGCACCGTACGTAGCCAACCGCGCTAATCGGATGGGATGATGTTGCTCAGTGGCTTTTCGCCAATTAAGTCATATACGAATATATTAATGTTTTGGACCACGATGCCAACACACGCGGCCTATTCCTTTTTGTTTTTAATAAGGCCACGCCACCTGTAACGCCCACTGTGAAGCGGACCGGTGAGCCATGGGGGTTATTTTGTTTGTTCTCAACGCACCCCCAGACACTATTAATCAGAGCGGCCACTGGACCTGGAACCGCAGACGTCTGCAACGAGCGGCAAGACATGGCTCCAACTCGGCCACGTCACCTCCTCATCCTGGGTGGAGCCCCCCACTAACCCCTCCCCACTCCCCCCCCCTCCCATTATCAGCCCCGCTTGTTGTGCTCAAGTTGTAGTCACCTGCTGGGGGGTTGAGAAGACAGTCGTCATCACATTTTCCTTTGGAAGGTATCTGGAGGGGTTTTTTTTTTCTTCTTCTATATATTGTAAAAGTAGAATTGGTTTCCGGCAGCCTTACTGAAAATACCGGTTTTAATGTCAAGATATTGGGAGGTAAAACAATATAAGGCACTTCAGAGAGTCAATTGTTTTCAGGAACCATGCAAATTAATGCAAAACAGTTTTACATTTTTATACAATGTATGGAGGCATATGATGTAATAAACTTCAAGTGAAATTGTTCACCCTTACAGTTATGTAAATTTATATATATCTGCTACGGTGAATTGCTTATATCTGTTAGTTTCACAGTTTCATAGTTTCATTTATTTGGTATAGCCCTGTGAGGCATTCGGCTCTTGAATCGGGTGCAACCGCAACAAACAAAAATACAAAAACATGAACAAGAAAACATCTTAAAGTGACTTTGTGCATGTGCAAACAGAAAATCCAGGAAAAAAAATACATCAAAATATTCCTGAAATAGCACCGTACACCAACGCTGTGTGCAAAAATCCCAGTGGGATGCAAGTCAAACAACAACAACAACAAGAAAACTTAGATTAAGGCCATCAGTCTAACTCCGTACTACAATAAACAAAAACATGGACAAACCAAAACACTTTTAGAAATCACCAAAATAAAGCCATAAATGCAATGTAACAGTGATCATAGGAACTGTGACCGATTTTTTAACAATAAACGACATAAATAATATGTAACACCAAACCCTAGAGCCACAGCTGTCTGCATGAGTCATGTTACGGTGAGCTGTATGAAATACTCGTTCATGGGAAATAATAAATAAATAATGCCGTGGCAAATGCCCATCGTTTTTTCGCAATGTTGTGTTTCTGATTAGCAGCTTAGATGTTTATTGAACTTCAACGCCCCTGCATGTATCCATAATTTCCGTCAGTGTGCGACCATTGAATATTCGTGGTATTGATGCAGAAATTGTAGTCGTCAGAGATGGCTGGGTGGTGATGCTTCTGCAAAATGCTTGACTCAGAAGTTAAACGTCAAACAGTTTACCATCTGCAGACAACTTATCTTATCTTCATCAACCCATTGTATGGGAAATCCCAGAGTGGTTAGCCTATGGAGAGACTGGCTCCTGCCATAATAATGTGAAATTCCACCACCGGCTATGAACTGACAACAAATATGTGCCACCTCATGTTTCTTCAGGAGGTAGGCGTTTTGACATTCTCGGCATTTATACAAGCGTTGACTTAAACAGTCCCACGTTGAAGAAAAAAGGAAGAAGCTGCTCAAGGGGCAGCCCTGCAATTGCCTGCCTATGCTACTGCCAGTGAAAGGGCCTCCACCAGATGAAGCCGCAGCGAGCCCCTCTGCGAGATATTTGTCCTTCTTGTCCACGCTTGACCAGACGTCGCGTAAGAGGCGGGAGTAGCAACACTTTACTCCACCGCTCATGTGACCTGCCGATTGACTATACATGTCCCGCACGCAGCTTGTTATAGTGATGATTAGGGGGGCGGCGGCGGCGGGGGGGAGGGGGCAAGGATTTAGGAAATGCCGTGCCCGGTGGACGAACCGGCGGACTCTTGATTGTACGTGTGAAGCGCGAACGATTGCCCCACCACAACATCCCCGATGATTTAAATATGCACGGGTGAACGTTGACATATATATGCTGAACTTCTTTGGCACCGTACGCAGCCAACCATAGTACAGTACTACCTCGATATACGAAGCAGATGCGTTCATGGAGTTTCGTTTGTGCATTGAATCGTCGTGAATTGAATCACGTATAACATTAGCGCTACGAGCATGCATTCCCAGCCTTCGCAACTTACCATTTCATACTGTCAGCACTTCATAACTCACCATTCATATTTGTAAACAAAGACGTCATTTCCTTGGGACGCTGAACGTCGAAATCGATCCCGAGTTTGCTTGCACTGACTCAATGCTGCTGAAATCACACACACACACACTCCCAGACGGCCATGTGACCCATGGGTCCAGGGCTGGATTAACCCACAGGCCAATAACGCCTAAGACACTCGAATCTTGTAGGCCCTCCGTTCCATGCAGAAGTAAACGGCCATCGGAAATGTTTTTGTCTTTGCATTACGACATCATTCAACCTTAGACCCCTCATAACCTTTATCCGGCCCTGGATGAGTTATGTAAGAGATGTTGTTATTTTATTACATGGGAAGATATGGATATGTTGAAGGGATTATAGTGTGTGTTTCTCTATGTCATCACTGCTCTGTTGTACCCCGTGAGCTACGGAGTCTGGGGCTGACCCTGCAGAAAGCTGTGTCCTGTCTGCCCTTTCACCACGTGCTTTCTCTTAACAATACCACAGTTTTCTCGGCCCAAACAGGCACATCAGTGGAAATCGCAACACGGCCACTGCAAGGCCGTAAAGAATACGGAAGCTATTACAATCTATATGCATACCTGGGTCCTTCTCGCTTGTAGGAGCACGGTGATGACACCGCCTTCCCCTTGTTTAAGACCGAAAACAGGAAGACATCGTCACACTTCTGGCGAAACGCCTGGCGACGCTGGTTGTATTCACCAGCGAGGCGTCGTACTCGATTGCACATTTTTTGGATTTGCTCTCCAACACACTGGTGCTGCTGAAGCAGTTACACGTTGGCACGTTGCGTCTTCCACGAAGCTCAGGGTCCATCCTAAATCGCATCCACTGCACAACCCATGGCAGATGCGGATACCTGATGCACAAATGGAAAACTAAAAACTCTCCAGTAGTGTGCGACTGTGGTCATTCAGAACAGACCGTACAAAGTAGAACTACGCAATGCCCCGGAATCCACAAATACGAAGGAGACACCAGAGCCATGCACTCCGCTGCCACGGACGCGGTTATCTGCTGGCTTGATACACGTGACTGTGACATTGTTAGTTGGTGCTCCTGCCATCTACATCATCAGCCATGAGAAAGAAGAAAGGTACGTTCTGTTCACGTGACAAATACCAATTGGCTACGCCGGGTGGAGGTGGGCGTACACCAGATTTACATTGACGCGACCTAATCCATGAGAACGAGATCACGAGGAAGCCCTTCTTCAGCCACGCAGCGCTGTTGGGGGGCAAAGTCCTATTTGAGAGGAGTTCCCGTCAGTTCCAGTGCCAACGCTAAACTAAACTACTACTAAACTATTATTTTACTAGGTAAGGCCCACTGAGCTATGTAGCTCTTTTCCAGAAGCCACCTGGCCACAATTGATCTCAACGAATTGGCTTATTTTGTGGAAATTTACACCAGCCAAATACTCTAAACGCGTGATTTTGATTAAAAATGTGGAGGCAAAAACCGGAGGACCCGAAGAAAAATTTCCCGCGGCCACGGAGAGAACATGCAGACTCCAAATATAGAGCAGGCGTCAGGATCGGCATAAAACCCACGACCTCCTATATACCAGGCGAGGTAGTCAACATCTCCTAGCCACCGTGATGATGAGAGAGAGAGACACGCAAACTCCAAATATAGAGCAGGCGTCAGAGTCGGGATCGAACCCATGGCCTCCTGTATACCAGGCGAGGTAGTCAACATCTCCTAGCCATACTCTTTGGTTCTTTCGGTAAAGTTACGTAGGTAGAAAAAAGAATAGATCACGACGTTTCGATTGCAACACAAACAACCGTCTTCAGGTGAATAAACTCCTTTAAAAACTTTTTTAAAAGGTTTTATTAACAACTTCGTTTAACTCACGGTCTTTGAGAAGTACGTCAATGGCGCCTGAGACACGTGGCGCCTGCTTTTTGTGCGAGCCGATTCCAGAGTTTAGGAACCGAGGCGTTTTTGACCTACACACAAATATATATACATACAAAATGTAAATTGCTTTAAAGTAGCCAATTAATTGATTAATTGATGCCGATTTTGATACAGGCATGCATTGTCACCGAATCTGAGTACGTGTGCAAAATGTGGAATTGATTGGACAACGGGAAGTGGACGAAATTTTGATTACAAGATTTGACCCAGACAAACACAGACACACACCATCTGTGTTAAAATTCAATATCTGAGGGGGCACGTATTTAGGTCACGAATCAAAGCGCCCCTCCTGCTCAAAATAACGTGGGGCAATTTGCTCCTTCAGCTGCGTCGAGCCACGGATGAAAATTCCCATCGTTCGGTCCCGTCTTTCCATAGGACAAACGGTGCTGACTCATCGTCAAGCGGAACTCATTTTACAGAGCCCCACCAGGATGACGGGCAGAGTTCATCCGCCCTAAGTTCATCAGTGACATTCAAACGGCAGCAGTTGCAGCAGCAGCGCCAGTGGTGAGTGCCCTGCGCTGTGACCGATGAACCGGTCTTGGGCCCTCCTCTTCACTAAGCCACACGGGCCAGTGTGGTGAAGTTTAAACTATTGATAAACTTTGTATTAACTTTTTTTTATTTTACCAGGTTAAGCCCCACTGAGCTATGTGGCTCTTTTTCAGAAGCGACCTGCCTATCACAAATGATAACTCAACAAAGTGGCCTTTCAATGTTGAAATGTGTAGCAGCTCAATACTCCTCAACGCGTGATGTTGATTCTAAATGTGGAGCGGAAAACCGGAGGACCCAGAGAATAATCCACATACCCACGCAAACTCCAATATACAGCAGGCGTCAGAGTCGGGATCGAACCCTCGACCTCCTGCATTCCAGGTGAGGTAGTTAACATCTCGCCACCGCGGCGAGATCAAGCAACCCCCACAACTTACACAGCGTGGGGGGGCCTCATAATAATTATAATAACTTGTAACACACACAATTTCGCGAACGAATCTTCCGTCGCTGGATTGGAAAAGGGCAACAAATTATTATTTTACGACGATTAAGAGCCCATTTAGGTGCTGTATTACATTTATTTTGCAAGCGAGACCTGGGGTAAGATACAGAAGAAAATAATCTAAGATAACTACACAGTGCAAATATAAATACAACAACACAAACGCTTAGTTCAACGAGTCACGGTCAAGCCGATCAAAAACAAGAAAAACACTGGAGCAGCAATGACCTTTGCTGGCGACCCTGACGCAGTAGTGTAAATTCCACATTCCCACGGTTGGCGAGGGGCTCAGTCCATCCACAACACGACGACTGTTGCCTTCCCACGACGCAATTGACCCAAGATTTTAAAAAAAGACAGGCTGAGTCAACAATCGCCTGGCGGCATTTGAACTCGCAACATTTTCGAACGTGAGTCAAGGGTTCAAACCGCACAGTGGCGATCGATAAGCAAACCCCCACCGCCCCACTACCCCCCGTGCCACTCAATGACTTGGGAGCGAAGTTTCATCAATCAGTCACCACCGGCACACGGGACATCATCGCGCGCGGATGTATACATGGAGTGGGCAGCAGCATCTGCTGTGCCGCACCACACCGCGTCTCCCATGGAGATGAAAGGCAATTATCTCCGATCTACTTTAATTGCATTCACGGCGATGTACGGGAACCAAAGAGATGCACTCGGCCCCGGCTTTCGTGAAATGTCTCATGCGTCCTTTGTGGGCGGCTCTCTCTTATTTCCCACAATGAAATTAAGTCAATGGGCAACCATTCGTCATGCGCTTTAAACGGATGTCCTATCCTCGTGGCTAAATGATGCCGTAATGGTGTTAGAACTACCCACTGAGAGCCGCAGGAAGTGCTGCTTTCTTCAGGACAAAGCGCATCTCCTGTATGGGTGAATGGTCCCCCCCCCCCACCACCACCCCCTTCTAAATGGATATACGTAACATCGGGCTTTGGTAGGGCAGAAAGATTGCCGGTGCTCAAAAGACGAATGATATGAACGAATGCTGATCGAATTAAACGTATAGGTTTTCGTAATAGAAGAAACTCATAAGGTAATGGTTTCATATTGTGTTTACAGTCGAAACAAAATGTGGTTGTGCGCAGCGCACTTAGAAAGAGATAAGCTATCCTGGGTGTTTAATAATGTTAACATTCATGAAGTGCCACTTTTGGCAAGAAGTTACTGATTTGGCCAAAACTTCGCGATAGAAAAAACTCGTCACGCGATTGTGTGTGCATTTTCTTTGCCACATCCGCACCATCTGCCTGTATTATCGTATCTAGCCACCGTCATGGGAACGTGGAATTTCCACCACTGGACAGAGGGCTGCCAATGGCGATCAGCACAAACCCAGAATTCTAGTTTTAACATGGAGACACGGACGTGGTTACTGTTACTAGACTCATAATAGTTGGTGTTTTTATCTATTTTCTCATTTTAAAAACGCGTGCACAAAAAGGTCTCCCTTAGAATTTCCAGGCAGCAGGCTCATTGGCAATGTCTGTTTGTCAAATACAAAGTATTGTGCCGAGGATAAATGTAATTTATTTGCAAGGGGCACAAGGCCGTAGCCATGGTGTCAACATTGGGGGGGACCAAATCTTCCAGGGGGTCTGGGGGGTCTGGGAGCCCCCCCCCCCAGAAAAAAATCTAAATTTGAAAACGAATTTCCTGCCTAAAATATTAAAACAATTCATTAATACATGGGATGGACTTTTTTGTTACAATAATGTCTAATAGTGTATTGTATTTCATTGCTCTGTTTTTATTTTTTGTTTACTTTTTCTTGGTTCATTGTATGTAATGGCAGAGATTAGGGATTAATAAAGTACAACCATAACCAAAGACAAATATCTCCCGTATAGCCTGTACCAGACTGTAGGGGCAAGTGCTGTTAGCGAGCACCTATGAAGGCTGGCACACGAGGGGGTGGGTGGCCAGCACCACGCCCGGCCGCCTTTACCTCCCTAGTTGCGATGATAAACATCGCACCAGGTACTCATTTGAGGCTGAGTCGACCTAGGGGAGGCCGAGGACCGGTTCAGATAATCGTCACTGGTGTTGGCCGTGAGCGGGAATCGAACCCGGGTCGCCAGGTTCGTAGCGCAGCGTAGCGCTAACCGCTACACTATGCAATGTTATGTCCAGATATTGTGGCCAAGGTTTAGCAAATTATTGTTTTTATTTACATATTTACAAGTAACTTGGTTGGGCAGCAGGGGCGTTTGCTCTGCTCTCCCTCTCCTCTCTTCTCCTCTCCAGACCTCTCTCCTCCTCTCCTCTCGTCCTATATTCTCCTCTCTTCTCCAGTCATCTCTTTTCCTCTCCCCTGCTCTGCAGTCATTTCTGCTCTTTTTATCTGCTCTCCTATCCTCTCCTCTCCAGGCAATGACAAGTGTTTTGACTTGCCATTCTTCAAGCAAAGGATCCAAAGGCTTTTTTGCGCTTATCGTTGACACCGATAAAAAAGACTGGCATATTCCTTCAAAGTCCAGTCTGTCAAGTTTCTCCTGGTGCACGTGACACATGGCCACATTATTCAGCCTTGTTTGACTCATCGAAGATCTAAGCCATGTCCTAAGCCTCCTCGGGGCACTAAAACTCCTCTCAGCCTCTACAGAGGAGGCAGGGACGACCAGCAGAAGCCTTACTAAAGCTTCCATCTAACTGAAGAGACCTTACCTCTGGCACCATTTCCCTAATAATGCGAGCAACATCTGAGCTCGTTTGATATGTGTAATTAGCCCCAAACATGGCCAGCTACACCTGCAGTAGTCTTGAATTAAAGTCAGGAGACTCGTTTACCACCTTGTCCATGTCTCCGCCTAGCAGCACATTCTCAAGCTGCTGCAGCTTGTGGAATCCAGCTTGATCAAACCTCTCTATGAATTGAGATTTTACTGTGTCCAAGGCGTTGTAGAATTGGGCTCTGTACAAAGACTGGGCATCCGGATGGATATGGGCTGCAGCCTAACCGGTGTAACGCTTTGTAGGTTTTGCGGACATGAGGCATCTGAATAGGTTGTAGGTCCAACTTTGTAGCCATAGCAGTTGCTTGTGCGAACAAGACATCAAAGTGCTCCGCCGTTCGCTTGTCCTGCATGCTTGTTTTGACATGGTCCACAGCCTCCAACATGCCTGAAACAGTCTGTTTCCTAAGCTGCAGGGAGGTGTTCAGGCACTCCAATTCCCCTATCAGGTCTTCAGCCATTACAAGGCTGAGCACAGTGTTCCCTTTTAGAAATGTTCCATGAAGACCATTGGCCTTAGTTGAAGTGTCTGATGAGCTGCACTGACTCATACTGGCTGAGAACTAAGCAGATGGCAGGGGTGCGAACAGTCCACCTGGTGGGACAGCGAGGTTTCAAAGAGGTGAAACCATGCTGAGCCATGCTCTGATTTTGTGATTTCCTGGAAAATCACCTTGAACTTGGCAGATTGATTAAAGAAGCCCCCCAATTCATGCACCAGACCCATTGATTCTCTTACTAGTGGAGAGGCTACACAGGCAGCCTGCGTAACGAAGTTCACGCAGTGTGGACCACAGTGACAATACACAGCCAGCGGTTCTTTCTTTAAAACGGCTTGCACCCCCTGCAATCGTCCAGCCATATTTGCGGCACTGCCATAGGTTTGTCCTCGAAGTTGGGACAGAGGAAGGCCTAGACGCATCATCACATCACATGCCATTTTGACTATATTTTGCCCTGTCGTTGATGACACTTCGTAGAGTCCCAGGAATTCTCCCTTTGGTTGTATATCTGCATCTACAAAGCGCAAACATATTGACTCCTGCTCAACTCCTGATATATCCTGGGTGCCATCAATGGAAAGTGCGAACTGGACCACTGGCATTGATGTTATTACCGACACAATTTCTTTGACGATTGAATTGCCCACAAGCTTCAAAATTTCGTTTTGCATTTGGGGACTGGTGAAATCAAAGTGACCTTTCAGCCAGGTGGTCAGCTCTGCATCGCCCTCTGCCTCGTACTCTAGAAGCTGGCTGAAATTCCCACTCTCCTTATCAACGCATCGAAAAGCCAGACCTTGCCGTGCCAAGTTATTCACACCCCCAACAATCTTCATCAGATTCCTCCTCGCTTGTTGCTGCTGTCTTTCAAGCTCACGTGAAAGTTGCACATTAACAGGTTTTGGCTCCTGAATCCGAGTCATCACAGCTAATCTGCGACACCGGCTGTCTTCGTGCGCACTAAATTTCTACAGTGCCTTCTTCAAATTTTGAAAGCCAGTCTTGACAAAAGTTGAATCTGCTTTTGGCGCAAGCTTAGACTTTTGTGTTGCAAAGTAATTAGCGCAATAGAAACAGAGGACCCCCTTTAAGGATGGGCTGTAATGGAGCCAAGTATAATCTTTAAACCATTTCTCCTGAAAGTAGTGACCTATTTGATAGGGGTTGACTAGGTATGACATTAACATTTGGCTGATTTGGGTGAGGCCCCAGCTACTCCCCTCCCTCTCCTTTACCTTCATCTTCGCTTGCCTGTCTGCTCTCTCTCTCTCTGTCTGTAATTGTCTCAAACTCACTCTCCCTGCTTGATTGTATTATCTGAAATACACTTGAGAAGACATACCTAGGGGAATATCTCAGCTTAAATTAACATTAGGATTAGACTGTTGTGATGTCATTATTCGGTCTTAACCATCAATATTTGCTCCTTTTCTCACTCACCTCCATGTCAGCTGCTCTCCCTGCCCTGTCGGCATCCTCATGCTCTCTCTCTCTCCCTCTCTCTCTTTACTCTGAATGCACCAGAGTGAACATGAAATAAATATTATCAGTAAACAAGTGGTGTTTCTTTCCATGATGTTCAGGAATGGATTAATAACCATTTGTGATCTGAATAGCAATGATTAGTATATGGAGAAACATTGACTCATCTCTTGTACTACTGTATACTTCTATCATCTGACTGGTACTCATTTTCTCACTGCTCTCAACTTACTTTTCTTCTTTTCTGAGGCTGCCCAAGAAAACTGACGAATATCACTGCCACCCTTCCTCTTGCTCATGATGACACTCACTGTGAATGAAAGCTGACTGTAATACAACTGCTTGCACTTTAATCAAATAAACACAAATACTGCTATTTATCATAAGCAACTATACGAATATGCAATAAATGAAAGCTACTACTGTCTACAAATATTACACATGCAGCGCAAGATAAATGATTTACACTTTACTCAGACATCACGTGGGCTTTCTGACAAATATAACTTAATAAAGACATTAACGTTAGTTGATTTCGCCCGCGAGCGCCACTGTTGGTCCCTGGGTGAATGTGTGGCTAATTAACTTTCCAAGTAACTTAGCTGTGATAGCTAACGTGAATGATGGTTGATTGATTAGCAATCGTAGATCGGCCCGCTTTCACCAAAAACGTTTGTTTCCGCTCGACAGGGACATTGCCTACGTAACACTCATTACTTTCTAGTTTTCCACTTTTTTATGAATTTGAAAGTAATGAAATGGAGAGACAGGACAGTGTTTAACATTGATTGTACCTACCCACAGCAGTCGAGCAACGACTTCTGCTGGGGTACGGCAACACCACTTGGACAAACCACACGCAGAACTTCAGTACACCGTAATACTCGAACCGGTAGTAATAATACAGTAATGGCAATTTGTTAAATTTATTTATGATTACATTTGCTAATGATTATTTCGGACGGCGGTGCGTGGTTGCCTGTCGGAGCATAGCAATTATAATGTTTTTTTAAAAATATTTTTAATATCAATATATTGGGGGGGGGGGGCATTTTGAGCATATCTGAATATTGGGGGGGATGTATGTATAGATTGTGCCCTTTCTGGCAATAGAGAAGGCAGCTGTCTGTGGTGTAGGCCAATCAGTTTCCAAGACAATGCATGTTTATTTGCATGTTTTGCCACAAGGACGTGTGGTTAATGCAGTAACTTGATGCCCTGCAAAGGGTATCTATTTGCTGTTTGAACATCTTAGCACCTGTTTAATTTCCATAAAGGATAAAACCTAGTCTTATTTTTCATACTTTGTTCCTGTAAAAAAAGGTCCGATGGCATAGCTGCTCAACCCGAGCTATGCATGCTCTGATGCATGTGTAATGTACTACGACTCTGGAGACAATACACTGTAGAGGCACCTTATGTATTAGTCACAACTTGCACTGTTACACTCGCTAGCACATAACACAACGCTGACCGCCTAGCAAAGAACGGCGCTAACCGGCTAGATAGCTGGCTAACAATCTAGCAGTGGCGACATCGAGTGATGACAAAGATGACAGCAACGACGGCACGGCCCTGACTCCCACGGACAGCCCCGAGCTCCCTCTCTCGCCTCCTTTTATCCTTCCAGCGGGGCCCGGCCCCGCCCTGGCCACGCCCCCCTTCTGGAACCATCTAACTGGTTATGGGAGCTTAAAGATGGATCCCTTCCATGACCCTTGGCCCAGATCTTCCCCTTGGGTGGGTACACCCATAATTGCTACTCTCGGTCGCCAGTCGGTGCTGCTACACTACACATGCATTGTTATTTGTACTGTTTGCCATTTGGCGTTCTCTGATCTGACACTGGTGAGTCTAGGCCATAAATAAAGATGTTACTAGGTGTAGGCCAATCAGTTTCAAAGGCAATGCATATGTTATCAGAGGTTGTTTGTTTGCATGTTTTGCCACATGCATGTGTGGTTAATACAGACGTGATGCCCTGCAAAAGGTATCTATTTGGGGTTTAAACATCTTGACACCTGTTTCATTGCCAGAAAGGGCAAAGCAATTATTCCTTAATATGCGATGATGTTTACCTGACCGCACATCGATACAATGCGACTGAAAAGTCACTCGGAAAGATCGCACAGTAATGTCAAGGCTTGGCAATGAACATAACATTACTGCCAGGCTCTTAACGTTGTACCTTATTCCCAATGACTCACGAGAATAAGGTACAACTTATTAATAACATCTGAGTGAGGCAATTTTAAGTTCAACAAGTTCACAGCACAGGGCTGGTAGGAAGGGGGTGAGTGGTGTGTGACTGGCCAGTGTTTTTTCAACCCTATTTTCCCTCACATTGTTGCCTCCATGTAATAAGAATGATTATATTGAGAGGCAGAACAAGTGTTGAATATTATCCAACGTCAATGCGTATTTATGAGGTTGTCCTCGTAATTATGTTATTATAACTGCGTTTTTTTGTTGTTGTAAAAAAATATATCTCATGATAATTCCGTCATTGTGTCGTTGGAGAAGAAAAGAGAGCTACTTCAGTGAAGAGAACATCAAATCCTGCCGGAGAATGACACTGGAACCACGACACCACCGCCACCGTTATTCATGGCATGACTTCAACGAACATCTTTCGCACATCCCGCAAGCACGGTTGGCATGTTGAACTTCTTTACTGTGCGTTAAAGAGGTTCAACATGCGTAGGTGGAAAGCAGGAAGACTGAACCTTGGTGCTTTGTAAAGAGTGGTTCCGTTGTGTGAATGTTAACCTTCCGAGGCTGCGGGTAGGCCTTTTGGAAGTAGAAAACCAATAGGTCACGTGTTGTGCTCGTTGCGTATTCATTCTCGACCGCTGTTGAGAACACTATCTCGCTGCAATTTGAGAACCCGGTTCATGACTAACGAGTGACTTCAACTCATGTTGGGACTAAGCACCTGGGTAGTGCTGGATCAGTTCAACATCCATGCTCAATCAGCCCCACCGGGCTAGCTTGCTGTTCTGCAATGGGGAGCATTCCCCCACCATGAAGGAGCTACTTAAGGATGAGGGTTTTTTTTAGGCACTTCGATGCAACGGCATCTCAAAGCATTTCAAACGAAACACAACAAACTATGAAAAGACCGCCTCAACTAAACACAAAACCATAACCCCTTTTGAGACGGGGGCCGTAGAAACGGAGGAAAAGGTATAAAACTTTTTAAAAAGGCCGCGTGTAGTTAGGTTACAACCCCCCCCACCCTCCACCGCCCCCCTTCCCATGCCAGAGGTATATCTCTTCCTCCCACCCCCCCCCCCCTTGTAATGCTCCACAGAAGACATCCGCAGACCTCATCGAACTCATAGGTTTACCCTGTGCGATGAAAATATGACCCCACCTCCCCACCCCCTGCCCCGTGAATCGTTGTAACGCACCTGTCAGTTGTTTTGTTTGAACTAACATGTCAAAAAAATTAACTATAAAGATACGGCATCACCACGACGAAATATCAAAGTGAAAGGGGTAGATGTAGAAATTGCTTGAAGGGAAACTACGGCGGTAAAGAACATCACAGACGCAGGGCCAACAGCCATCACAAATATAGATTTAAAGTTTTCGTGCTTTATGGTGTTGCCTTCATATCCGCATCTCCCGTTGCTTCAGCTCCCCACTCCCAGCCCCGCTCTCTTCCCCTCCCCACCCCCCAGACATTTTGTCTCTGCTCAACCTTAAATCCTTTCCAGCGGCTCTTTACTCGGCAGTTCTCCCCCCCCCCCCCCTCTCTCTGGCTCCTCCCCCCCTCTCTTACCTCTATAGCAGGGGTGGGCAAATTTTTTGACTCGCGGGCCACAATGGGTTCTAAAATTTGACAGAGGGGCCGGGCCAGGAACAGATGGATGGAGTGTTTGTGTGAACTAATATAAATGACGTGTAAAAATTATTACATGAAAGGATTTGGCCTTTAACAGGTAGCAAAGCATTTATTTACAAGGCAATTTAACAAATTGCACGAACATGAACAATACAAAAACATGTCGTAACTCCCGGTCAAAGTGCGCCATCTAATGGGGAAATGGGGGCATTACAGGAGAAAGGTAAAATTTAATTGAATAATAATATTTGGACAAGTTCAGCGGGCCGGATTAAAAAGCCCAACGGGCCATATACGGCCCGGGGGCCGTACTTTGCCCATGTCTGCTCTATAGCCTCTTGTTGCAGCAGCCCTTTTGCCCACATCAGCAATTGTTTCTGGCTGTGGTTGTCCCACCTGATGACGGACGCTTGTGTTGCGCCCTAAACGTCGTGATTTTTATTTTATTTTATACCTACGTGACTTTACCCCAAAGAACAAAAGAGTATAGCCATCACAAAGCCACGGCATCAGCGGGCGTGCGCTGGGGTTGGAGCGGCGTGCACGAGAGCGCCCTCTCGTGGTGGTCCCCCCCGTGCCGTGAGCGAACTTTCGCAGGCCCTGCACAACCTTTCTCTTTGACGCACACGCGCACTGGGCTACAGAGCCGTACACAGGGTGGCCCAAAAGTCACGACGCATTAGGGGCAATGTATTTATTTAACGCATCCCATTGGGTCATCTAATTTATTTTGACAAATTTTTTAACTGACTCACGTTAACATTAATGCGTGCGTGAATTCTCTTTTTCAATTAATTTAGGACTTTTTTTTTTAGAGTACGGGCGTAACCTTTGAACATTCATCAATTGTTTTCACTCAGTTCATTCAGGATTCTTGGTCGAGTTTTGTCAAGGACGGATTAGAGGTGACACCACAAGAAGAAGACAAATCTAGATATTAATAATAAGACATACAATATTAATGTAAAGAATAGATAATTAAAATGTTTAATGCCAGTGTCAAAATAAACGGAAAACCCCTATGTGGGCCACCCTGGAAAGATATTAACTACCTCGCCTGGTGTACAGGAGGTCGTGGTTTCGAGTCCGACCCTGACGCCTGCTGTATATTTGGAGTCTGCGTGTCTCTCTCCCCGTGGTCACGTGGATTTTTCTCCAGGTCCTCCAATTTTTCGCTCCACATTCAGAAACATGATTTTAGATTATTTGGCTGCGATAAATTCCCCCACGATAAGCCACTTCGATGAACTATCATTTGTGGGCAGATTGCTTCTGAAAAAGAGCTATACAGCTCAGTGGCCCTTACCTGGAAAAATAAAAATAGTTTTAGTAAAAAAAATAACCGTTACCGGGAATAAAACTCAGGCCGCAAATTTGAGAGCACAATGCGCTTACACTGTCACCACTCGACCCCAAAGAACCGTTACAATGGCTTGCTAAATATATTCAAAGTGTTCGTGTTCTACAATTGTCACGTTTTTATCAGATGGAATAGAAATTAATCATTTCGTTGATATCGAATATTGTGGTGCTGTGATGGAGCTCGACTCACAATTCGGGGTTGCAAGTGGAAAGCCCCGGTCAGAGTTCGGCTTGGTTCATCACCCCTTCAGTAGTTTATAGGTTGCTCTTTGTAAGACCATACGTATGTGGAATTTTCACAGCTGGCGCCAGGTCATCAAGAGATGTAAATGCCACTCCGTCAACTTTACCTTCATATAGTACTCTATGTCGAGTGTACCAAATCACCCCTGAATGTGCCCGATCTCAGAAGCTAAGCGGGTCTGTGCCTGGCTACGACTTGGATGCGTGATCACCAAGTGCATGCCAGGTGTTGTAGGCATGAGGCCGCTTGCTGCGACGTCGCCAAATGGACATACACCGGTGCAGCGTAACACATGGGTCCTCATAAAACAGTCTAAAATCTAAATTTGAACGAGCAAATCTGTTTATCAGTCTATATTTGACCCTGTTGCCAAGTTTGACACGATTCGAAGGTTCTTCAGTTTACTGAGACTTGCAAAAAAAGGTCAATATTGACCGCTAATTTGGATCCGTTGAATCGAGGAACCGTCCGACCAAGTCTAGGGCACGAGGAGTCAAATCTTCGCCTTTGGGACACGGAGCCAGCCGAATCGTCATCAGGCTGGGTGCTGCTATACGGCAACAGACTGTGAAGCTTCGTGTTCAGCTGCTCATGATACTTGTCCGACTGCTTCGACATCACGAGAACTGATTTGGACGCACCACCCGGGCCACCCCGCAACATCTTTTGACCGGGTTTGCGAATCGTGGGGAAATAATTAATTAATGCGATTTTTCTTTTCGTACCGCGCACCGGTGCACCGCCAATGCATTCAAATATAGACCAGGTCTGTCTGTGGTCGCATTGATCAAACACCACAGTGCATTCAGCCGTTCCTGGATTGACGATTGGCATCACTGTATTATCCGTACACAGTACCTGTGGAGTATAGGAAATTAACTTTCTTATTAAATTACACTCCACCCCATTTATCCTCGCCGACGTACTTTTCTTAATATTTTAAATATATTTCTCTGGAAATTACCTTTTTGATGCGGTCAACAAGCTTGGTCAACCAGGAGTCCCTGAGTTTGCCAAAGGTATTGTTAATGCCAGCCAAAGAGGGGAGGGGCTGCTGGGGGCTCCTGGGGGCTCCTGGGGGCTCAGGATCCACAGACAGCTAAGCCCCTTGGCGCCCCCAACGGGGGGGGGGGGGCTGCGGGGGGTCTAGGATCCCTCGCAGCCCCACCCCTCAATGGGCAAGGGGCATAAAAGGGGACCTCCCCAGCCGTTCTGGGACCAGTTGAAGACCGAAGCCGAAGACCAGCAGCTAGATAGGACCCTGGACCCCCTCGACCCGCTGTCCTTGTAAGGGCCGGGACGCTGTGCGGGCCAGTGGTGGGACTCTGGGCCAGTGATGGGACTCTGGGCCGGTGGTGGGACTCTGGGCCAGTGGTGGGACTCTGGGCCAGTGGTCGGACTCTGGGCCAGTGGTGGGACTCTGGGCCAGTGGTGGGACTCTGGGCCAGTGGTGGGACTCCGGGCCAGTGGTGGGACCCTGGGCCAGTGGTGGGACTCTGGGCCAGTGGTGGGACCCTGGGCCAGTGGTGGGACTCTGGGCCAGTGGTGGGACTCTGGGACAGTGGTGGGACTCTGGGACAGTGGTGGGACTCTGGGCCAGTGGTGGGACTCTGGGCCAGTGGTGGGACTCTGGGCCAGTGATGGGACTCTGGGCCAGTAGTGGGACTCTGGGCCAGTGGTGGAACTCTGGGCCAGTGGTGGGACTCTGGGCCAGTGGTGGGACTCTGGGCCGGTGGTGGGACTCTGGGCCAGTGGTGGGACCCTGGGCCAGTGGTGGGACCCTGGGATTCCCGGCCCCACGCCCTTATAAGGGCGAGGTCCGAGGAAGCCAGAGTCTAGACCCGCACCTTGGCTGGGTCGGGTCAGGGTAGCCTCCCCTAGGGTGATCATAGCGGAGGAGCCCAGAGCGTAGCCAGTGTCACGGCACGCTAGGAGTAGGCCGTGTCCCTAGGCTGTAACAGTGTATGAGGAGGACTGTTGGAGTGCTGTATTGTAATAAAGAAGTTACCTATACGAAGTGTCTCCGGAACCCATCTGTATTGATCTGTGATCGCGATAGTTTAATAATAATACATATTCGTGGTTCTTTCGGTAAAGTCACGTAGAAGGGAAACAATAAAATAATAAAAATATAAAACAATACATTTTTATTATTTTATTGTTTCTCTTCTAGGTGACTTTACCGAAAAAACCAAGAATATGAATCCCTGCAGTCACGAAAGCTTTAAATTAAAAAAAATTATAATAATACAATTCGCTGGCGCAGTTACATTTTTGTTGAGTATTTTTTAAAATAGATTTCATACGAGAAATGTGTCATCCAGTCATTCAAAAGAAGAACCCTTGAATTCATTTTAACCGAGCTGGGATGAAGTACATTTATACACGAGACAGAGGGATGTGTGGTCTGCTTTGTGTTTCTAAGAACCAGCGTTTCAATAGAATTTCTGTTTTCAACGAACCGTGCCCACAACTGCCTTCCTTAAACTGCACTATTGTATGCTATATGTTTTAATTTTGATGGGGTTTCTCATCATTTATAAATTTGCATTCCTATTATCCTACATATACAACAGCAAATTACTTCACATATCTGACTATATCATATCTGTCCTCTCCAATTAGCTGCCCACGCCCAGTGCTATAATTGTGCGTGGTGAACATTCCATTTTCTATAAGGTGTTCACATACCTCATTTACCTGCAAATCCCGATATACGACGCTGTACAGCAATTTGATGTAACTTTATATACAGTGAGGGAAAAAAGTATTTGATCCCCTCTAATTTTGTACGTTTGCCCACTTACAAAGAAATGATCAGTCTATAATTTTAATGGTAGGTTTATTTGAACAGTGAGAGACAGAATAACAACAAAATCCAGAAAAACGCATGTCAAAAATGTTATAAATTGATTTGCATTTTAATGAGGGAAATAAGTATTTGACCTCCTCTCAATCAAAAAGATTTTTGGCTCCCAGGTGTCTTTTATACAGGTAACGAGCTGAGATTAGGAGCACACTCTTAAAGGGAGTGATCCTAATCTCAGCTTGTTACCTGTATAAAAGACACCTGTCCACAGAAGCAATCAATCAATCAGATTCCAAACTCTCCACCATGGCCAAGACCAAAGAGCTCTCCAAGGATGTCAGGGACAATATTGTAGACCTACACAAGGCTGGAATGGGCTACAAGACCATTGCCAAGCAGCTTGGTGAGAAGGTGACAACAGTTGGTGCGATCATTCGCAAATGGAAGAAACACAAAAGAACTGTCAATCTCCCTCGGCCTGGGGCTCCATGCAAGATCTCACCTCGTGGAGTTGCAATGATCATGAGAACGGTGAGGAATCAGCCCAGAACTACACGGTAAGATCTTGTCAATGATCTCAAGGCAGCTGAGACCATAGTCACCAAGAAAACAATTGGTAACACACTACGCCGTGAAGGACTGAAATCCTGCAGCGCCCGCAAGGTCCCCCTACTCAAGAAAGCACATATACATGCCCGTCTGAAGTTTGCCAATGAACATCTGAATGATTCAGAGGATAACTGGGTGAAAGTGTTCTGGTCAGATGAGACCAAAAATGGAGCTCTTTGGCATCAACTCAACTCGCCGTGTTTGGAGGAGGAGGAATGCTGCCTATGACCCCAAGAACACCATCCCCACCGTCAAACATGGAGGTGAAAACATTAGGCTTTGGGGGTGTTTTTCTGCTAAGGGGACAGGACAACTTCACCGCATCAAAGGGACGATGGACGGGGCCATGTACCGTAAAATCTTGGGTGAGAACCTCCTTCCCTCAGCCAGGGCATTGAAAATGGGTCGTGGATGGGTATTCCAGCATGACAATGATCCAAACACACGCCCAAGGCAACAAAGGAGTGGCTCAAGAAGAAGCACATTAAAGTCCTGGAGTGGCCTAGCCTGTCTCCAGACCTTAATCCCATAGAAAATCTGTGGAGGGAGCTGAAGGTTCGAGTTGCCAAACGTCAGCCTCAAAACCTTAATGACTTGGAGAAGATCTGCAAAGAGGAGTGGGACAAAATCCCTCCTGAGATGTGTGCAAACCTGGTGGCCAACTACAAGAAACGTCTGACCTCTGTGATTGCCAACAAGGGTTTTGCCACCAAGTACCGTCATGTTTTGCAGAGGGGTCAAATACTTATTTCCCTCATTAAAATGCAAATCAATTTATAACATTTTTGACATGCGTTTTTCTGTATTTTGTTGTTGTTATTCTGTCTCTCACTGTTCAAATAAACCTACCATTAAAATTATAGACTGATAATTTCTTTGTCAGTGGGCAAACGTACTAAATCAGCAGGGGATCAAATACTTTTTTCCCTCACTGTATACATTGCAAAGCCTTTCATAAAATAATAACTTAGGTAGGTGGCCCGGTGACTGAGGGGCTAATATAATTCCTGTGTCAGAACAAGCGGAATTATGTTGCTGAGATGCTGGGTTTGAATCTAAGCATCTACTCACGAATAGAGCAGATTTCCCAATTGTAGTCCTAGCCTCGACACCAATGAATGCCCAGTATAGAACACTTAATTCATTATTTTCACTTAAGATTGCCCATTCCAGCTTTGGGCATTAATATTAATAAATGTGTTGGATTATTTTGCATGCAGCAGAACCCACTCTGGAAGGAGAGGCTGAGTGACGTGACTTCAATCGTAGTTCTGTAGTGTCATCTTCCGAGGCCATTCCCTGACGTGAAGTGATGCTCGTTTAACTGAAGGAGTCCCAGAAGGCCATTGTCTATGCTTTCATTGAAATTGTTAATTATGTACACTAGTTCTGATATTTAATCAATAACTAAAATACACTGTAATAAGTA
Source organism: Petromyzon marinus (assembly GCF_048934315.1). Classification (NCBI taxonomy): domain Eukaryota; kingdom Metazoa; phylum Chordata; class Hyperoartia; order Petromyzontiformes; family Petromyzontidae; genus Petromyzon; species Petromyzon marinus. Next base: position 11,427,743 of record NC_133677.1, read on the forward strand.
TCATGGAAACACAAGTTCAATTCCACGTGAATGTTCCTGTTGTGCAACTCTCCAAACTGTGGTAGATCAGGGCATATTTTTTTAACTTAAAACATCCATTGTCATGCAAATCGAATAGTCTTTGAGCATTTAAATACAATGGAAACAGATTTATGTGCCGAACAAAGACAACCCGCGTGTGGATGTTTACGTGTCCATATCAGCTCAATGAAAACAGCCAATTGTCACATTTCACAATAACAACAAAGTGGCACAGTGGTAGCCAACTGAGCTTACAGAAGGCTAGGGCTAAGTTCAAATGCCAGAGAGAAACACAGTTGGCTATGTACGGTGCGAAAGATGTTCAACATACACACATACAGTTGTCTGCTCAGCCTTCTGGGGTCAATACAATGAGTTCCATTTGGAAGCACTTTAACAGTGGTAATTCTCTTGGCCACTGATACCGTCATGGCAATATGCAACTTCTAAAACTGGCTGAGAACTAACAAGAGAGATAGGCACCACTTCCTTTGCCTTCATGCGCTCATTTGAGAAGCTTGACACTGTCAATTAGAAAAATCCGAAATCGAAAAACAAACATTCACGAAAAAGAACAATGTATTTTTTTTTTAAATACACAAACAGACAACGTATAACTCACAGAACGGAACCGAGAAGTTGCCAGTGAGTGAGGCGCTGGAAACCAAACCAAAGTATGAAAATAAAAAAATAACCCCGTGGTGACTTTCTATTTTTGGCAGGCTGACCCGAGTGCGGTTGGCAAGGCAGTGAATGGGGACGTGTGAGGGAGCCCGATAACTCGTCGTCGGGGAGGGCCCCGCGCGCCCTGCCCGGTGCCCGGCGCGCCTTGCGGCGAACTCGGCCCGCGAGTGACTCAGCGGCCGCCGCTTGGGAAACCCCCCCGAGCCCCCCCCCCCCCCCGAGCCCCCCCCCCCAAAAAAACCACAGCAGCTACAGAACAACGGAGGCGTTGGTCCACACAAACAAGCAGAGGCATGGATCCCACTTTCACATTGTGGACGGTGCAGTGGCAAGATATTAACTACCTCACCTGGTATGCAGGAGGTTGTGTTGTATATTTGGAGTTTGCGTGTGTCGCTCTCTCTTCCCTTGGCCCGGTGGATTTTTCTCGGGGTCCTCCGGGTTTTCCCTCCACATTTAGGAACATGTGTTTAGAGTATTTGGCTGCGATAGATTCCCACGTGACAAGCCACCTCGTTGAGCTATGATTTGTGGTAGCCAGGTCGCTTCTGAAAAAGAGCTACGTAGCTCAGTGGGCCTTACCGGGTAAAATAAAACATAGTTTAGAGTTCATCGTTTATATAGACTTACAATTGATCACAATGCTCAACCATGTCCCAAAGAAAAAGGCACTACAGCAATTACGTGGATTGGAGGCATCTCTGTTGGGATGTCGAGTTGTGCAGCTTGTTGTCCGGCGTTTTGCCGCGCGGGCTGGGAAGCTTCTTCACCGGGTCAGCCATATGTGTGCGTGCCAAAAAAACGTTGAGATTTATCATTCCTGAGAAAAAAGCTCCCAGGATGTGAAACGTCGGACATCAGTCCAATCAACTCCGTGGTATAACTCGGAGAGCTACACAGAACAACCGCGCAGACTTACGCTCAAGTATGAATGGTAACATGTCGGCAGTGTGTACTAATAGATTGGAAACTAATTTCTTTACAGCTGCTTTTTGTGTGTAGTTTCATGTCCTTCCCCGGCACCTACAAATAACTCCGTTGGCTACGTATGGTGTAAAAGAAGTTAAGCATACATACATAATGGCTATGCGTCTATTTAGACAGTGTGAATATTATCAAGTGTAGGGACTTGGAAAGAGATGTACGTTTTAAATAGGAGCCAGTGACCCAGAGATGAGTCATCGCCAGATAATTTTGGTAAAATGAGCAAGAAAAATAGACAAATGTGGGAAAACGACCAAACGGAATGTGTGCAATTGTCAGCTGAGCTTTCTGGGTTCGGGCAGAATCCAACTCAAACAATGTCAATGCCTCTATGAGATGTTTAAAAGTAGCCACTTGTTTTTTTACAATTTACATGGAATATACAGTAGGCAGTCGGGTAGCACGACAAGTCAACAGCTGAAGTGACTCCATTCAAAAAATGAGACATCGTTCTGTGCTCATCAACATTTCGAGCACTGAGCCAGTGGTGGGAATTCCGCATTCAGATTGCAGGGCCCAGTCAGTCGACCAATGGATCAACCACTGATAACTTCCCAAAAAAGTGGAATGCATTTTATCAGCCCTGGAGGAGTGATGGGCTCAGTTGGTCGACATCAAAGGTCGTTGTTTTATTTACTGTGGACTATTCCCATGATGCCAAGGGTTTATGGACATCGTGAAATACGTTTGGTGGAATAGAGGGCCAATGGCATAAGAGAGCTCTGGCTAATTTTGACCACTTCAAATAAGACGTAGAGAGACCCAGTCTCTGGACCCTTCACAAAGAGGTGACTTCAAATTAAATCAGATTAGAAAGGCAGCGGTGTATCGGAGCTTCACTGTGTCGAGCGTGACAGAAATGACACAGGTGCGTGACATCCAAGGGGTCCGCGTGCCGAGTGTGCGTTGTATTCCTCTCTGTGTGTCACTGTCAGCCACTCTTTTTAACCGCCGTTTTCTGATGTTTCTTTAAAGCCTTTTTGGTCTAAAGTGTGACGCAACATCACAGTCCAAGCCCCATATATATTTTAAATGTCAGAGCGCTGTTGGGGCTCCTGGGTTCACGTATGGGTTCCAGGCTCTCTCTATTAAACTGGGTTCTCAAGTTTTTTAGTGAGTTGAGAGGATCAGCCTGTTCACAAAATACACAAAAATCCATCATGAGGTGAAGATGTTTAAAACAAATTTTTGGCTTAGGGATATAACGTGTTTCCAACACCTGTGATTAGCACGGTTGGCTACGTACGTTGCAAAAAGAGGTTCAACATACATACGTAAGTGTTACAATACTTTGTGACTAATATTTGCAGGATCTAGAATTTGCAGGATATTTTATGAAACACTGAATTTTTGACCGGTCACCAAACAAAATATCAAATATTTAATAGTGAAAATGTCTGTGTGTTTTTGCATGCCTTGTCGTGACTAATGTGGATCGCATGAGATTTCGAATCCCATGGGACACACTACGACACGAATGCCATAGCAGTTCTCCGTAATGCTACTTTTAGTTTGGCCCGCAAGCTCACCTGATTGATGTAGCACGTGTTGTCATCTGCTGAACGGCCCCTGCACAATACCACTGTCAGTTCGTCAAGTGGAGCAAGATCCAGTTGGTTCGGCAAAATGGCACTGTTTGCAAAATGTGACAAGATTCTGTGCCTTGGTAGTGCCATTAATACTGCGCCCGGATTGATGTACAACAGTCAGTGTGTGATCATGCACTCTGACTGTTGTTGTTACATTTGAATGAGCAGCACAGCAGTATGAGCAAACACACTCCAACAAATAACCTAACGCGTGCGTATCCCGCTATAGGGCCTCACTGACAAGTTCTGGAGGAGGCTTGCCCTCATTTACCAAGGGAGGTATACTGAAAAGGTAAATGTGGAACCCTCCAATTGCCGCTCACGGTACTGGTCACGGAAGGGGGCCTCCATTAGAAAAAGCCACCCCCAGAGGATATTCGGGACAAAATATTTTTTATGGGTTTGTAACTACAGTGCGTAACAATTTTTTTTCATATATATAACTAATCTTTGAGACAACTTACATAAATGATTATTGGGTGTGCCGCGTACATGCTTAATCAAATTGGGTGAATACATATGCAATGCGTTTCATAACACGTGCAAAGTTGGCATTGTTCAATGGCTATATTTCACACGTTTAACTTCCTTGAGCTCTTTCTCTGAACAATTGCCTGCAAATTGGGCAACTATAGAAGGAGTGTGTAAGAGTGCAACACCGCGTTTGGCCTTATCTGTGCACCGGCGTTGTTCCGTACAGGCAGGCTGTGGTGTACCAATCATCACCCATCGACCCCCCCCCCGCCCCCCCTAGATTGGTCAAGCATTATTCATCGGCTTTGTGTACACTTCAAAAAGGTCAGTTTTTTTACATATAAATAAAAATTTCACGAATGGGATAAGGTAAATGTGAAACGAACCACTGCAAGTCGTGTATTATGTATCACCAGGGGCCCTGGTTTAAAATGTTCCAGCAGATGAGATTAAGCCGCCATTAAAAGTTATCACGAGATTATTTAACCGAACCAGATTAACCGAGCAAGCAAGATTGCTTTTCAACAACAACAACAACAAAATACATAACGCAACCTTATATGCAATGTATTCATCACCGGTGCCGAAAGATTAAGCCACAATACAACTTTAACCGTTCCCTGAACACAATAACGGTTTTTCTCATTCAAATTACAATTTTGTAAAGACGACCATGAGAGAGTGAGAAAGAGAGACGCGTTTAATGTTCAGTAGCCTGTGGTTGAAACATCCCCCCCCCCCAAATGAATCACCCATGGCACTGTGACATTCACCTAGCGACTCGCGGGGCAACGCTGCTACGCACCTCCGATCAGCACGGTTGGCTACGCGCGGTGCGAAAGAAGTTCAGCGAACATACATCGAGAGAAAGTTCGACGTACATACACGTGTCCTTTTGTGTGCACCGACGGGTTTTTTTTTTGGGGGGGGGGGGGGCGGGAGGGGCAAAGCGCCGACCTTGGGTTCTCACGCATGAGCACAAAATATTGCATTGTTAAAAATATATATAAAAACCTCACACAATCGTGTGTAGTGGTAGTAGTGGTAGCAGCAGAGATTCTGCCGTTCTGGTGTCGTGCATTTGGGAATGACCGGATTTGCGGACTCAGCACAATCGCAGCTCACGCGCGTGACGAGAAAGGGGGGTTGGCTGAGCGGGATGGGATGAGTGGCTGTTCTTCGTGCTGTATTTTTCTCAGGAATGTTGCCAACGCTTCTACCGCAACAACAAAAAAATGAAAGTGGCAACAGGGGTTTGGGAAATAGTAGTACTTAAAAAAATATCGTACAAATGTGACCTTTAAATTCTAATTTACATTTTTTTAAAGTTTGATTGAAAATCAACTGATAAAAATGAGTGCTGATAAAGAAAAAATCCCCACACACAAACAATACTGGGGTTGTTGAATAAAAAAACCCGCACAAATACAAATGGATAACAATAAACATAAATAGCATGTTTAAGTTACAGGTTATGAAAACATAAGAATAGGTTTTACGCTTTCTGGCAATAAAACATGAATCAAGTCTGCATTAACCACACGTACGTGTGGTGAACATGCAAACAAACACGCTCTTATAATATATGGGCATTGTCTTTGAAACGGATTGGCCTACACCAGAGACAGCCTTCTGTAGGGCCTTGTCTCACCACCGATGTCAAACCAGAGAACTCCAAAAGGGTTACCGGTTTTACCGGTTTCCGTTTAACAACGTGCTACAAAATCACGTGCACGGTCAGTGCCGGATTAAGCTCGTGCGGGGCATGTAGCATCTGTTATAAAGGGGCCCTAAATAAAATAAAATAAAACACAGAAATATTAAAACATAAATGTTTAACTTGCATAGTAAAGTAATTGTATTTGCTTATTTGCTATACAGCCAGATAATACGACAAATCGCTCACCTTAAACACCCAGTCCTTCATAAAAGTTGAAGGGCAGTACAGTACTATAGTAATAGAGCAAGTGCAGAATCACTGAACCGGAATTGAAAGTGCGCTGCCCGTAGCTACTACTACATATGTAGCTACTTTTGCTACTAGGATAATCCGCCACTGTGCACGGGTAGTTGTTATTTACCTGTTACGCTGTGTACATTGTATAACGTGGAACGTCCAACACGCACCCAACGGGGGTTTGGTGAATTTTCAGTCGCTGCTGCCACCTGCTGCTGGAATTTTGAGCCGTCTGTCAAAATAACTACACGGGACTCTCACAAGCTTGAAACCTCTCCCTTTCCCAGTTCATCCCCTTCGTGCTCATCAATGCATTAGATTAGAACTACCTATGGAACTGCATGCATGTTGGCGCCAGATACCCCGCAATTCGCGTGTTTAGTGTGCTCACGGCTGTGGAACCCCAACCAGGCCTGCTGGAGGTCACCTTGTATATCGTGGGGGGCATACACAAACTCGGCTTTGGTGGTGGAGGGAGAGGCAACACTCTCAATGTTAAACTTTAAACGAATGTTGAAGGCCGAATAGAATGCATAGGAATATCGGGTTGTTGTTGTTATTCATATTATTTGGGTCTTTCGGGAAAGCCACGTAGATAGAAAAATATATATTTTTAAATATCACGACGTTTCGATCGCAACACAAGCAATCGTCATCTGGTGAAAAAATATAGCGTGAGAGCTGCAGGTTGTTGTTTTATAACTCTGTCATGCATTCTCCTCTCGCTCTCACATCCTCTGTATATATTTAACTGGCTGCAATCCAGTGGCGTCGTCACTACATTGTCCAGTCAGGTGGTGCAGCAATCGGTCGCGTGGAGCCCCAATACAGTACTTAATTTGTCTCGCACGGTCGCACCTCTTGCCTAAGGGACCGTCCATAAATGACGTCACGCACCTAGGGGATGGGGGGGGGGATCAGACATTTGTGACGATGTGTGACGAGGAGAGGGTGGGGTTGAGAAATGTGACGTCACACCAAACTTTAAATAAAGATAGACAACACGTTCTACTTAATTAAATAGACTTTTAAATAAATGTTTTCTCCTACAACATCAGAGTGCAGCGGCACATTAAATACGCACTACAATGACAATAGTTTAAAGCGATTTGAAGCATGTTTTTTTTGGGGGGGAGGGGCAGGGGCAGAGCTTTGTGACGTCATATTTGAGGCGGGGTCTGACTTTTTGCGACGCCGTGTGACGAGGGGGGGGGGGGTCAAAAATCGTCAAAAATCGCCTGACGTCATTTATGGACGGGTCCTAATCACGTCATCCTCACGCTCACGGTCTCGAACATTTAACGCTGTAGTGGCGCTCTGACTTCGCAGAATGCAGCCCCTAAAGCTCCGCAGTGGGCGCTTTGCAATATTATTGACGCTTATCTGATGACACAAATATCCCAGAATCAGAGTTCTATGTCCAATGTTCTTTTGCTCGAGTTACATGGTGGTTGTCAAGAGGGCCCCAACTCGTGGCTTTAGCCACCGGGGGAGGGACGTGGGGGGTTGGTCAAGGCACATCCCTGCCCCCAGGCTCGTCGCGGTACTGGCTGTACGTATCGATACTTTTTGAACTTGACTCTAATCATTGAGATGGGCAACGCGCCTGACACTCCAGCTGGCGACGTGAGATCGAAGCAACGTGGGATGCAGCGAAAGGGGACGGGAAAACTGCTCTCCTCTGTTCTCACCTTTATAAAGCGTCACCATCCTTCCTCACAGCCGTGCAATGCGTGAGAACCCCCGTGTAGCCTGTAACAGACTGTTGGGGCAAGTGCTGTTAGCGAGTAGCACCTATGAAGGCCGGCACTGTGGCACACGAGGGGGTGGGTGGCCAGGCACCACGCCCGGCCGCCTTTGTCTCCCCAGTGGCGATGTTTACACATCGCACCAAGGTAGTCATTTGAGGCTGAGACGACCTAGGGTTCAGACAATCGTCACTGGTGATAGCCGTGAGCGGGAATGGAACCCGGGTCGCCAGGTTCGTAGCGCAGCGAAGCGCTAACCACCACACACGCGCGCGCGTGCACTGCGTCTGTGTACGAGAGAGGCGGCCCCCTGCGTTCGACGTTTCACTAGGAATGTTCTTGCTTTGTCCACCGACGAGGAGCACTGGTAGTGCGATGACTCGCGCGTGCGTTGTGTTAGAGTTGAGAGAGAGTTTGCGCGACATCAGCCTCGCTCTCTCGTCCGGGCGCCCATCCCATCAAAATCCCGGTTGGCAAGACGAAGTGAAGACGGCTGAAAATGAGGTAGGTGGCCAACGGGTTCCTCAGCGCTCACCTTTCCTATACTTTACACTCCTATCGTGTTTTAGTATTGTTCGTTGTCACTTTCTGACATCCGTGCCCCCACTGGACATCTGTGAGAGAGAGAGAAAAAAGAGCTTTACAGCTCATCGGATTCCTCCAGTAATATATAACGAATCTGATTCCGAAAATAAAGATTCTGAAGTTTCCGATTGATATATTCTTGGTTCTTTCGGTAAAGTCACGTAGAAGGGAAATAATAAAGTAATAAAACATAATACAAAATTCTCACGAAGTTTCGGCCACAACGCAAGCAGCCGTTCTCAGGTGAAGAAACAGAGCTGTCAGAAAGACAGCGTCTTAACCCATTAAGACAGCGTCTTAACCCATTAGCACAGCGTCTTAACCCATTAAAACAGCGTCTTAACCCATTAAGACAGCGTCTTAACCCATTAAGACAGCGTCTTAACCCATTAGGACAGCGTCTTAACCCATTAAGACAACGTCTTAACCCATTAAGACAGCGTCTTAACCCATTAAGACAGCGTCTTAACCCATTAAGACAGCGTCTTAACCCATTAAGACAGCGTCTTAACCCATTAATAAAGACCCTTAACCCATTAGGACAGCGTCTTAACCCATTAGGACAGCGTCTTAACCCATTAGGACAGCGTCTTAACCCATTAGGACAGCGTTTTAACCCATTAAGAAAGCGTCTTAACCCATTACGACAGCGTCTTAACCCATTAAGACAGCGTCTTAACCCATTAGGACAGCGTCTTAACCCATTAGGACAGCGTCTTAACCCATTAAGAAAGCGTCTTAACCCATTAGGACAGCGTCTTAACCCATTAAGACAGCGTCTTAACCCATTAAGACAACGTCTTAACCCATTAAGACAGCGTCTTAACCCATTAGGACAGCGTCTTAACCCATTAAGACAGCGTCTTAACCCATTAAGACAGCGTCTTAACCCATTAGGACAGCGTCTTAAATCGAAATTTTCCGATCGCTCTGAGCGCCTTGCTTTGAGCAACGAATCGGTCGGTCGATCGATCTCTTCCGCCCGCTCCACCGGAGGAAGAGAGTCGTTCTTCGCGTGCGAGGAGAGCAATGCCCTCCCCCATGTCTCAGCAAAGGGCTTCAAACCCGTTGGCCACGGCGCACAACCATGGGTGGGGGTACGTGGCAGCGTTATGCGACGCATCGGGGTCCAGTAGGCCACAAGTGGGGTCCGAATTAACAGATAAACAAGTAGAAACGTGTTGAGAATTTTTGTTGTATGCATTCATACAATTTTTTTTTTACCTACGGTTTACCATGGACCATAACCGATTAAGGCATCTGGCCATCGTATCAATTAGAGCGGCATTAAGTTACGCGATCCACCCCCTTTGAGGAAATCCTAGACTGATGGTGCTGGAATGAAATCAAGACGCATGATAACTTAATTGTGAGTAGTATTGTACCTTTAAATATATTTTTTTAGACTGTCTTCCTCTAAACGCAATAGACGTTGCAAGTAAAATAATATATAGTGGGTGCTTCAAAAAAATGTAAACATTTCAGAGAATTTTCAACAATACCGCAAGAAATGTGCTGCTGCCTCCGGGCTCTGTAGACCACGTGGAGAAGATTCCAGGCCATGTGTTGACAACGATGACGAACAAGTGGAGAGTCTGACTTTTTTTTTATTATTACAGTCTATTATTCGTTCTTTTCCCATTAAAATCAACAGTCCCATGTAAGTGTTAACATTTTTTTGAAGCCCCCTGTATAGTTACAGCCTAACATTGTATACGTATTAAAACAAAAAACATACGTAGTAAAAGTGAGTCGGGAGAAAGGAGCAGGGGAGGGGGGGTCACAGTCGGATCTCGTATAGCCCCCCCCCCTCCCCTTGCTGTTGTCCATCAATCCGAGACGTAATTACCGAGGGTGTGCCAGCACTCGCATGCTGGCAACTCGTAGGAGCCACGCGGGTGAGAGCGAAGGCACATCCGGTGGGAGCGGTGAGGGCGCAAAGAGGGCGAACGACTCGGGAGAGTGCGACTCTGACCCCCCCCCCCCTACCTGACCACCCCCCCACCACCACCACAAACTCTCACGGATCACACGAGCTCACACAAATCAGCCTCCGGTCTCTCAGGCACACGTGCGTTGTTGAACTTATTTCGCACCGTACGTAGCCAACCGCGCTAATCTGAGGTGCGCGCGGGATGGACAGCGAACTAAACACAGAAAGCAGTTCTTAAGAGATGAGTTTTTTTTTAAATCTCGATTATTTAAAAGTGCGTAGCTCCAGGTGGCGTCCTAATGTTGGACGGAAGAGCGTTCCAGACGGCCACAGAAGCGCATCGGTGACTACCGTCTTTGTTCGATGGCGAACAGCCAAAAGCCGCCGCTGCAGCGAGGATGGAGCGGAGTTTCGCGTGATGATGGTTCATGGTTCTCGACGAGATCAGCGAGGTATTGTGTGGTTCATCCTGTGGCAAGCAGTTTGTCAGTAATGAGCGCGACCTTATGCTTCAAGGTATATGGAGTTTTCTTTTTGTAATTTGCAATTGAATCTGCGTTTCAGATGAGGCACGTGTATGTTCAGTAAATCTCCAAATTTACTTCTCCCTCTTTTACGTCGTTTCGCAAATACTGTACGTCGTCACTTTATTACGAACGGCACTGCCTGATTTGCGTCGCCTTCACCCACAATAACGTCCCTGACAGCATCATCCGTCCAGCATCTCGTATCTGTCGCCTCTCAGCCTTCGACTCCACCACCTTACCCTGTAAATCGCTTTCATTGACGTCGTTTCGATATTCGTCGTCGCAGGAACGCATCCCCGGACGTAAACCGGGGTATCACTGACTGGAAGCAGATTTTGTTTGTCCTTTGCTCTCGGCAAATTACATGGTTCACTGATTATGGAAACTATATATTGTTATGATCACCAGGTGCTTGCAAGAGGCAGTAAAGCAAGTCGGTTACTGATCTCGGTGATGAATTTGAGTTGTCTCCCCTCATTTGCATGGGGTTCTCCCCAGACATTAATTTTCTACCGAATTGGGTCCGGACAGCGTTCTGAAAACGTCATAACACTCAGTTCGGCTTGTTGATTAAGCCATAACTAGTGTAATCGTAAAATGCATTACACTATATGGTAAACCAGTTTACAGCAAGATCACATTATTTTATCTAAATATCGTAGAAACCCTTCACACGAAACAAAATCAAATTAAATCCTAATTATGCATATTCAGGGCAGGTTATTCATGAAAACAAACACTGACTCATTAAAATGCATTTAAGCAAGCAGGGCCAAGCATATATCTTTTTTTTAAAGGCACGGTTAAATTATTTACGAGGATAAGACAAAGCACCGTGCGCGTTGTGGGGGCCACAGTGGCCAGATGTTAACTACCTCGCTGGGTATACGGGAGGTCGTGCGGTTCGATTCCGACTCCTGACGCCCGCTGTTTATTTGGAATTTCCATGTTCCCCCTGCAGTCGAGTGTATTTTTCTCTGGGTCCTCCGGTTGTCCCCTCCACATTCAGGATCAACATCACTGCCTTTCGAGTATTTGGCTGCTAAAAAAAGTGCTCATAATGATAAGCCACTTGTGGTGGTCGGGTCGCTTCTAAAAACAAAAAGCTACATCGCTCAGTGGGCCTTATCTCGTCAAATAAAAGTTTTTCTTTTTGTATATATAGTTTAACACGCGACACAGCTGCATTGCAAATACAATCGTGATGTTTACACAAACATTTGTATCAGACACGCACATCTGAAAAGCAAACACCACACAGTCCCCGCGCTGGCAAAGAGTATGGAGCCACCGCTAATGGCTTGCAATTATTTAATGTACACATGATCCCGAGATATAATAAGAGGCCGCAATGTTCTGTTTGAACAATAAATCGTACGGGGAGGTGGGGGGGGGCAAATAATAAGGGAGTTTGCTACATTAAAGGCAATTGATAGAAAGCACCTGCAGTGTTCTGAGTGCTTTTATGCTGAATTTTGTTTTCAGCTCCAGGCCGAGTGTCTGACTCACAACTTCCCTTTCCACTCCACGTTTGCGCCGATGCTTTTCTCCACACACAACAACGATGCAAATGAATCGGCCCTTCCGGGCATTTTGCAAAGAGATTTATTCGATGAGATTTTTTTTGGTCGTTTTGTTTTCAAGCATTCTTGGTTTCTGCTGCGATCGTGGGTTGGGTGATCCGCGCGCGTCCTTTCGGCAGCGAGGCTAGAGCGCTCTCTGCAGGGCGCGGGAGAGGACTGCATCGTGACATCTGGAAGACCACGGATTGCCTAAGCTCGCTCCTGCGTAGGATTTAGTGATCGTGCTGAAAAGTACTATAAGAATAGGTTTTACCCTTTCTGTCAATAAAACAGTTGCGTTAAGGTGTTAAAACACCAAACGGAAACCTTTTGCAAGGAATCATGTCTGCATTAACCACATATACTTGTGGTGAACATGCAACGTAAACACATGCTCTGGTAGTATATGTTGCATTGTCTTTGAAACTGATTGGTCCGCACCAGAGACAGCTTTCTTTAGAGCCTAGTCTCAAAACGGTGTTCGACCAGAGGACGCCAAAAGGCGAACAGCACAAAGACAATGCCACTATCAGGGCATTGAGAGCTCGAGGATGAGCAGCTCCATCACGGGACCTATTCTTATATTTTGATACTGGCAAGGGACGTACTGTATAGCTCTCCCAACGTGTTGTCAGGCTGTACCACGTGTGATGTCCGACGTTTTGTTCCACGTTCTTTAAGAAGCTCCAAGCACGTGGGATACAAAATCTTAAATATATTGCGAGAACAAGGGACCGTACTGGGCCAATATTCACAGTCATTTGAAATGAATCTTCAATTCCAGCAAACAGTCAATGTTTCGAACTCAAACTCTTCACAGAACTCTGAAATAAAATCTTATTGCGAAGTTTTTCACTGGTATTGAAATCTCCCAAATATCAGAAAATGGTACAATACACCATTCCCTCATTATTCACGAACTTGCTAGCCGCGAATCGCATTTGGAACGATACACAACTGCATCGAGAGAAAGTGACGAGAGAGAATGTGATGTGTTGTGAAAATGTTCATGTTTTTCATTATTTACGAATTTATTTAAGGTATTTCATTTACAAAGATAGATTTCCGTCAGCTAATATTATTATCCGCGAAATTTGCTATTCACGAGCCTCTCTGGGACGTATCCCTCGTGAATAACGAGGGAATGTTGTGCCCTTAAACATCGCCACTCGGGATACAAAGGCAGCCGGGCGTGGTGTGGCCACCTATTGTCTTCATCCAAAATCTAGGCTGCAGATGACACCTCGCGCGTGGTTGAAGCACCAGACCCAGATAGCCTCTTGCTAGAGCCCTGTCGCAGTTATTGGCCCATCCCCTGATACAAACCCTCAACAGTGCTCTCTCTGGCCGGGGCAGCTGCCACTCTCAGCGGTGGAGACCTTCATCTCATCGATTCGAAACCAGGTGACCCATGCTCCAGTCTCCCTGTTGATTGCAATATTTAGGCTTGTTCATAGAGTCTGTTTTCCTATGTAACGCGTGTTTTCAAAACGCGGATTGGATATAATTGCGATGAATGTATTACAGAACACATTTTTATCACGCAGATGCGAATTCGATATAACGCAACTGAGTGAACAGAACTACGTCACGCTAATATAAATAAGCGGTTGTACGGCTGTCTCGGCGGAGCATCATGACACCAAGGCGGGATGCTGCTGGATGCTTCTGTGCTTTACCCGATATTAAAAATTATTAAAACGCGATTTTAGCCATAACGCGGTGTTCCTCAGGAACGCAACTACTACCGCGTGTCAGGAGAAGAGACTGTATGCTCTTTCATTCGATGGGCAAAAAGCATTTTATAGTGCTGTTCAATATTATAAGTGCATCCCTTGGCCACTGCTAGAATGGTTACCGTTGTCGTCCCAGATTTTTATTTAGAAGGGATGCCCGACAGGGTTGTCTCCTTTCCCCATGGCTCAATGCGTTATCAGTCGGGACTCTGTCGAGCAATTTGCTCTCTGCTTTCGACCCGTTTTCCCTACTTTCAATGCACTATTCTCACTGCGATGCTAGATTATTAATTCTACAAACAGAGAGTGAAACAGTAAAACAACAGCAAACAGAGAGCAGAATCAGAATCTTAATTTATTCTGGAGAAATATGATGAGCTACAAAGCTCTTTTTCACACGTGTCCAGTCAGGGTGGCCTCAGAAAGTTACAATGAAGAACACATTTTATACAGAGAGAGCAAATTTGCCCCAAAGCCACTAAGACATATTGAGGAAGAGACGGAGATGCGAGACTGAACAGTGAATACACGGAACTCTGTCAAACGATTGGGAGAATAATAAGAAAATAAATCAGAGAACACGCCACAAGCATGATTGAAGGCGTCATAGCGAGCAATAGGGGTATGATATTACGGCAGCAACAAAGGAGGTTGATGATTCTAGATTTGAAGCTTTCGTGACTGCAATGATTCATACTCTTTGGTTTTATTCGTGACTTTACCGAATAAAACCAAAGAGGTTGATGATTGCCAATTCACAAGTGGAAGCACTTATGGAGAGATATTGAACCATAACTCATGACAGAGATATAATCTTACAATTTGGTGGAGACATTTTATGCAGATCTCTAAATGAACAAAAAAAATACTTATGGAGCCCAGCGGCGAAGAGGAAGATGTTTCAGATGTCACGCTCGAAGGAATAACCTTTGCCCTTCGCAGCATGAAAAAGGGAACGCTGCTTAAACCAGATGATATAAACTGTGGCCATCATTAACGTAGCGGGACCAACTGCTGAAACAAAATGATCAGATCTCTTCACAAGATGTTTACAGAGAAATGAAATATCACAAATCACGGAACGATCCCTCAGTCATCGTTTTAACACGATACACACAGCGCAGGGCCTGGCGTTGTTATTATAAAGCCCGGGCTCTTCGTTTTCCTTGACTCACATGCCCCATGGCTCATTTCACTAAGATGCCATTGTGTGATAGTGTCATGGCAAAAAACGACTCGAATATTCAAAATAAAAAAAAAAGTTCTCCAAATGACCACTCCAGAGTTTATCTTTCTTTTCTTTTTTTTTCAAATCCATCCTCATCAGTCCATTCCCTTCTTAGCTGTTATTGGTCCCATTTGCTCATCCCTTCCACTTTGCAAACTAATGTGACCTCAGTGACCAACACATTAGGAATGCTGGGAATACAGGCAAGCAAAGTCTCTCTTTCTGAATTACCACACTAAATGGTGTCTGCATAAACAGCACACTATTATACGAGTGTGTTCATCATCTGTGGGTGCCTTGCCATTTCATTTTTTAATGATCCCATCTTACACTGTATATCTTGCTCGAGTATTGACACAAATTCTCGTTCTCCCCTCGCTCCCCCCCCCCCCTCTCTGAGTTATTTAACTGCCCTAACTCTGGCTTCTCTTCCACTTCAGTAAAAAAAAAATTCTTGCTGTGGTTATTCACACCTGATGATGATTGCTTGTGTTGCAATCGAAACGTCCTGATTTAATTTATTTTATTATTTTTCCCACCTACGTGACTTTACCGAAACAACCAAAGAGCATGGATCCTTGCAGTCACGAAAACTTCAAATCTAGAATTGACACCAATATTTAAATCATAGTCACCTTTGCTTTAATCCTATTCTGGTGTCTTTCCTTACATTACAATTCACGTGACTTTACCGAAAAAAACAAAGAGTAATTCCTGCAGTCACGAAAGCACCTAATCAAGTTCGAACCACCTTTACGGGAAGGTATGAAGTCTGTGTCTTTGTGTTTCTCTGTGGGTGTATCTGCCTTTGTGTCTTGACTTGGTGTTTGTATCGCTGTCTTGTCTCTGCCTGTGTGTGTGCCTTGTGTCTTGGTGTTTGTATCGCTGTGTAGTCTCTGCCTGTGTGTGTGCCTTGTGTCTTGACTTGGTGTTTGTATCGCTGTGTTGTCTCTGCCTGTGTTTGTGCCTTGTGTCTCCGAGTGGGCGCTGCGTAATGCCTCCGCAGCCCCCTGTGTGACAACTCGTGCCCTCTATCCGCACCGTCCTTTGATATGTGCTCTCTTCATGCTAATTTGTGTCCCATTGTCTCTGAGTCCCAGCCCCGCCGTCTCTGTCTATTAAAGGCGTCGTCACAGAGATGCGGCTTTACTTCTTCACTGTGTGCCTGTCTCCTCTCCCCATGTGTCTCTTTACGGTGTGTGCTCTATCACTCTCTTAAATTTCACACTTAACTTACAATTTAGCAATCTTTGAAATAGCGTAATCTACCAGACCATGCGTTAATTGTGTTTTAACCGACCGTCTTGTTGCTTTATATAGTTTCCAAATTTTGCTAAACCCTGTTTGATTTAGTGTGCTCCGTCTCTCTCTGTGTCCCCTGGTGTGTCTGTGTTAATTCCCTCTACTTAAGGTCTGTATATGTGTTCCCTCTCTCTCTTAATTTAGCTCTTCTGTACCTGATGATGATTGCTTGTGTTGCAATCGAAACGTCGTATGCTATTATATAATTTCATTTTTCTGAGATTATTTCTACGTGACTTTACCGAAAAAACCAAAGAGATTAAAAATCACAATTAAGGTCAACTCAACCCAGCATTCCTCAACTGTCAGTAACGCAAAGTGCAACTTGACGGAAATTGAAGAGTAATTTCACCTGCGGTTCTTTTGTAAATGAAAATCTCAAATAGCTCTCAGATGCGTTTCCGGGTCCTTGCCGCGTATTGTCCAGCATGGTGTCCGACGTTTTAACTGAGCCCACCGTTAAAACCGCAGTCTTCCACTTTGTGTAAAAAAAACAGCAGTTGTTCTAAATATTAAAAAAAATCACTTAGAAATGTGACTTTCCATGTGATAACAACACTTAGGAATTTGACTTTCCATGTGATAATAACACTTACAAATGTGACATTCCATGTGATAATAACACTTAGAAATGTGACTTTCCATGTGATAACAACACTTATAAATGTGACTTTCCATGTGATAACAACACTTAAAAATGTGACTTTCCATGTGATAACAACACTTAGAAATGTGACTTTCCATGTGATAACAACACTTCGAAAGTGACTTTCCATGTGATAACAACGCTTAGAAATGTGACTTTCCATGTGATAACAACACTTAGAAATGTGACTTTCCACGTGATAACAACACTTAGAAATGTGACATTCCATGTGATAATAACACTTACAAATGTGACTTTCCATGTGATAACAACATTTAGAAATGTGACTTTCCATGTGATAACAACACTTAGAAATGTGACTTTCCATGTGATAACAACACTTAGAAATGTGACTTTCCATGTGATAACAACACTTAGGAATTTGACTTTCCATGTGATAATAACACTTACAAATGTGACATTCCATGTGATAATAACACTTAGAAATGTGACTTTCCATGTGATAACAACACTTATAAATGTGACTTTCCATGTGATAACAACACTTAAAAATGTGACTTTCCATGTGATAACAACACTTAGAAATGTGACTTTCCATGTGATAACAACACTTCGAAAGTGACTTTCCATGTGATAACAACGCTTAGAAATGTGACTTTCCATGTGATAACAACACTTAGAAATGTGACTTTCCACGTGATAACAACACTTAGAAATGTGACATTCCATGTGATAATAACACTTACAAATGTGACTTTCCATGTGATAACAACATTTAGAAATGTGACTTTCCATGTGATAACAACACTTAGAAATGTGACTTTCCATGTGATAACAACACTTAGAAATGTGACTTTCCATGTGCTAACAACATTTAGAAATGTGACTTTCCATGTGATAACAACACTTAGAAATGTGACTTTCCATGTAATAACAACATTTAGAAATGTGACTTTCCATGTGATAACAACACTTAGAAATGTGACTTTCCATGTGATAATAACACTTACAAATGTGCCATTCCATATGATAATAACACTTAGAAATGTGACTTTCCATGTGATAACAACACTTAGAAAGTGACTTTCCATGTGATAACAACGCTAAGAAATGTGACTTCCCATGTGATAACACCACTTAGAAATGTGACTTTCCATGTGATAACAACACTTAGAAATGTGACTTTCCATGTGCTAACAACATTTAGAAATGTGACTTTCCATGTGATAACAACACTTAGAAATGTGACTTTCCATGTAATAACAACATTTAGAAATGTGACTTTCCATGTGATAACAACACTTAGAAATGTGACTTTCCATGTGATAATACCACTTACAAATGTGCCATTCCATGTGATAATAACACTTAGAAATGTGACTTTCCATGTGATAACAACACTTAGAAAGTGACTTTCCATGTGATAACAACGCTAAGAAATGTGACTTCCCATGTGATAACACCACTTAGAAATGTGACTTTCCATGTGATAACAACACTTAGAAATGTGACTTTCCATGTGATAACAACACTTAGAAATGTGACTTTCCATGTGATAACAACACTTCGAAAGTGACTTTCCATGTGATAACAACACTTAGAAATGTGACTTTCCATGTGATAACAACACTTAGAAATGTGACTTTCCACGTGATAACAACACTTAGGAATGTGACATTCCATGTGATAATAACACTTAGAAATGTGACTTTCCATGTGATAACAACACTTAGAAATGTGACTTTCCATGTGATAATAACACTTAGAAAGTGACTTTCCATGTGATAACAACGCTAAGAAATGTGACTTCCCATGTGATAACACCACTTAGAAATGTGACTTTCCATGTGATAACAACACTTAGAAATGTGACTTTCCATGTGCTAACAACATTTAGAAATGTGACTTTCCATGTGATAACAACACTTAGAAATGTGACTTTCCATGTAATAACAACATTTAGAAATGTGACTTTCCATGTGATAACAACACTTAGAAATGTGACTTTCCATGTGATAATAACACTTACAAATGTGCCATTCCATGTGATAATAACACTTAGAAATGTGACTTTCCATGTGATAACAACACTTAGAAAGTGACTTTCCATGTGATAACAACGCTAAGAAATGTGACTTCCCATGTGATAACACCACTTAGAAATGTGACTTTCCATGTGATAACAACACTTAGAAATGTGACTTTCCATGTGATAACAACACTTAGAAATGTGACTTTCTATGTGATAACAACACTTCGAAAGTGACTTTCCATGTGATAACAACACTTAGAAATGTGACTTTCCATGTGATAACAACACTTAGAAATGTGACTTTCCACGTGATAACAACACTTAGGAATGTGACATTCCATGTGATAATAACACTTAGAAATGTGACTTTCCATGTGATAACAACACTTAGAAATGTGACTTTCCATGTGATAATAACACTTACAAATGTGCCATTCCATATGATAATAACACTTAGAAATGTGACTTTCCATGTGATAACAACACTTAGAAAGTGACTTTCCATGTGATAACAACGCTAAGAAATGTGACTTCCCATGTGATAACACCACTTAGAAATGTGACTTTCCATGTGATAACAACACTTAGAAATGTGACTTTCCATGTGCTAACAACATTTAGAAATGTGACTTTCCATGTGATAACAACACTTAGAAATGTGACTTTCCATGTAATAACAACACTTAGAAATGTGACTTTCCATGTGATAATAACACTTACAAATGTGCCATTCCATGTAATAATAACACTTAGAAATGTGACTTTCCATGTGATAACAACACTTAGAAAGTGACTTTCCATGTGATAACAACGCTAAGAAATGTGACTTCCCATGTGATAACACCACTTAGAAATGTGACTTTCCATGTGATAACAACACTTAGAAATGTGACTTTCCATGTGATAACAACACTTAGAAATGTGACTTTCCATGTGATAACAACACTTAGAAATGTGACTTTCCATGTGATAACAACACTTAGAAATGTGACTTTCCATGTGATAACAACACTTCGAAAGTGACTTTCCATGTGATAACAACACTTAGAAATGTGACTTTCCATGTGATAACAACACTTAGAAATGTGACTTTCCACGTGATAACAACACTTAGGAATGTGACATTCCATGTGATAATAACACTTACAAATGTGACTTTCCATGTGATAACAACATTTAGAAATGTGACTTTCCATGTGATAACAACACTTAGAAATGTGACTTTCCATGTGCTAACAACATTTACAAATGTGACTTTCCATGCGATAACAACACTTCTAATTGTGACTTTCCATGTGATAATAACACTTAGAAATGTGACCTTCCATGTGATAACAACACTGAGAAATGTGACATTCCATGTGATAACAACACTTAGAAATGTGACTTTCAATGTGATAACAACACTTAGAAATATGACTTTCCATGTGATAACAACACTTAGGAATGTGACTTTACATGTGATAACAACACTTAGAAGTGTGACTTTCCATGTGATAACAACATTTAGAAATGTGACTTTCCATGTGATAACAACACTAGGAAATGTGACTTTCCATGTGATAACAACACTTAGAAATGTGACTTTCCATGTGCTAACAACATTTAGAAATGTGACTTTCCATGCGATAACAACACTTCTAATTGTGACTTTCCATGTGATAATAACACTTAGAAATGTGACCTTCCATGTGATAACAACACTGAGAAATGTGACATTCCATGTGATAACAACACTTAGAAATGTGACTTTCCATGTGATAACAACACTTAGAAATATGACTTTCCATGTGATAACAACACTTAGGAATGTGACTTTACATGTGATAACAACACTTAGAAATGTGACCTTCCATGTGATAACAACACTGAGAAATGTGACATTCCATGTGATAACAACACTTAGAAATGTGACTTTCAATGTGATAACAACACTTAGAAATATGACTTTCCATGTGATAACAACACTTAGGAATGTGACTTTACATGTGATAACAACACTTAGAAATGTGACTTTCCATGTGATAACAACATTTAGAAATGTGACTTTCCATGTGATAACAACACTAGGAAATGTGACTTTCCATGTGATAACAACACTTAGAAATGTGACTTTCCATGTGCTAACAACATTTATAAATGTGACTTTCCATGCGATAACAACACTTCTAATTGTGACTTTCCATGTGATAATAACACTTAGAAATGTGACCTTCCATGTGATCACAACACTGAGAAATGTGACATTCCATGTGATAACAACACTTAGAAATGTGACTTTCCATGTGATAACAACACTTAGAAATATGACTTTCCATGTGATAACAACACTTAGGAATGTGACTTTACATGTGATAACAACACTTACAAATGTGCCATTCCATATGATAATAACACTTAGAAATGTGACTTTCCATGTGATAACAACACTTAAAAAGTGACTTTCCATGTGATAACAACGCTAAGAAATGTGACTTCCCATGTGATAACACCACTTAGAAATGTGACTTTCCATGTGATAACAACACTTAGAAATGTGACTTTCCATGTGCTAACAACATTTAGAAATGTGACTTTCCATGTGATAACAACACTTAGAAATGTGACTTTCCATGTAATAACAACATTTAGAAATGTGACTTTCCATGTGATAACAACACTTAGAAATGTGACTTTCCATGTGATAATAACACTTACAAATGCGCCATTCCATGTGATAATAACACTTAGAAATGTGACTTTCCATGTGATAACAACACTTAGAAAGTGACTTTCCATGTGATAACAACGCTAAGAAATGTGACTTCCCATGTGATAACACCACTTAGAAATGTGACTTTCCATGTGATAACAACACTTAGAAATGTGACTTTCCATGTGATAACAACACTTAGAAATGTGACTTTCCATGTGATAACAACACTTCGAAAGTGACTTTCCAGGTGATAACAACACTTAGAAATGTGACTTTCAATGTGATAACAACACTTAGAAATGTGACTTTCCACGTGATAACAACACTTAGGAATGTGACATTCCATGTGATAATAACACTTACAAATGTGACTTTCCATGTGATAACAACATTTAGAAATGTGACTTTCCATGTGATAACAACACTTAGAAATGTGACTTTCCATGTGATAACAACACTTAGAAATGTGACTTTCCATGTGCTAACAACATTTAGAAATGTGACTTTCCATGCGATAACAACACTTCTAATTGTGACTTTCCATGTGATAATAACACTTAGAAATGTGACCTTCCATGTGATAACAACACTGAGAAATGTGACATTCCATGTGATAACAACACTTAGAAATGTGACTTTC
This sequence comes from Petromyzon marinus, assembly GCF_048934315.1. Classification (NCBI taxonomy): domain Eukaryota; kingdom Metazoa; phylum Chordata; class Hyperoartia; order Petromyzontiformes; family Petromyzontidae; genus Petromyzon; species Petromyzon marinus. The sequence goes on from NC_133677.1 coordinate 11,450,047, forward strand.
CATGTGATAACAACACTTAGAAATATGACTTTCCATGTGATAACAACACTTAGAAATGTGACTTTCCATGTGATAACAACACTTAGAAATGTGACTTTCCATGTGATAACAACACTTCTAAATGTGACTTTCCATGTGATAACAACGCTTAGAAATGTGACTTTCCATGTGATAACAACATTTAGAAATGTGACTTTCAATGTGATAACAACACTTCTAAATGTGACTTTCCATGTGATAACAACACTTAGAAATGTGACTTTCCATGTGCTAACAACATTTACAAATGTGACTTTCCATGCGATAACAACACTTCTAATTGTGACTTTCCATGTGATAATAACACTTAGAAATGTGACCTTCCATGTGATAACAACACTGAGAAATGTGACATTCCATGTGATAACAACACTTAGAAATGTGACTTTCAATGTGATAACAACACTTAGAAATATGACTTTCCATGTGATAACAACACTTAGGAATGTGACTTTACATGTGATAACAACACTTAGAAATGTGACTTTCCATGTGATAACAACATTTAGAAATGTGACTTTCCATGTGATAACAACACTAGGAAATGTGACTTTCCATGTGATAACAACACTTAGAAATGTGACTTTCCATGTGCTAACAACATTTAGAAATGTGACTTTCCATGCGATAACAACACTTCTAATTGTGACTTTCCATGTGATAATAACACTTAGAAATGTGACCTTCCATGTGATAACAACACTGAGAAATGTGACATTCCATGTGATAACAACACTTAGAAATGTGACTTTCCATGTGATAACAACACTTAGAAATATGACTTTCCATGTGATAACAACACTTAGGAATGTGACTTTACAGTGATAACAACACTTAGAAATGTGACCTTCCATGTGATAACAACACTGAGAAATGTGACATTCCATGTGATAACAACACTTAGAAATGTGACTTTCAATGTGATAACAACACTTAGGAATGTGACTTTACATGTGATAACAACACTTAGAAATGTGACTTTCCATGTGATAACAACATTTAGAAATGTGACTTTCCATGTGATAACAACACTAGGAAATGTGACTTTCCATGTGATAACAACACTTAGAAATGTGACTTTCCATGTGCTAACAACATTTAGAAATGTGACTTTCCATGCGATAACAACACTTCTAATTGTGACTTTCCATGTGATAATAACACTTAGAAATGTGACCTTCCATGTGATAACAACACTGAGAAATGTGACATTCCATGTGATAACAACACTTAGAAATGTGACTTTCCATGTGATAACAACACTTAGAAATATGACTTTCCATGTGATAACAACACTTAGGAATGTGACTTTACATGTGATAACAACACTTACAAATGTGCCATTCCATATGATAATAACACTTAGAAATGTGACTTTCCATGTGATAACAACACTTAAAAAGTGACTTTCCATGTGATAACAACGCTAAGAAATGTGACTTCCCATGTGATAACACCACTTAGAAATGTGACTTTCCATGTGATAACAACACTTAGAAATGTGACTTTCCATGTGCTAACAACATTTAGAAATGTGACTTTCCATGTGATAACAACACTTAGAAATGTGACTTTCCATGTAATAACAACATTTAGAAATGTGACTTTCCATGTGATAACAACACTTAGAAATGTGACTTTCCATGTGATAACAACAATTAGAAATGTGACTTTCAATGTGATAACAACACTTAGGAATGTGACTTTACATGTGATAACAACACTTAGAAATGTGACTTTCCATGTGATAACAACATTTAGAAATGTGACTTTCCATGTGATAACAACACTAGGAAATGTGACTTTCCATGTGATAACAACACTTAGAAATGTGACTTTCCATGTGCTAACAACATTTAGAAATGTGACTTTCCATGCGATAACAACACTTCTAATTGTGACTTTCCATGTGATAATAACACTTAGAAATGTGACCTTCCATGTGATAACAACACTGAGAAATGTGACATTCCATGTGATAACAACACTTAGAAATGTGACTTTCCATGTGATAACAACACTTAGAAATATGACTTTCCATGTGATAACAACACTTAGGAATGTGACTTTACATGTGATAACAACACTTACAAATGTGCCATTCCATATGATAATAACACTTAGAAATGTGACTTTCCATGTGATAACAACACTTAAAAAGTGACTTTCCATGTGATAACAACGCTAAGAAATGTGACTTCCCATGTGATAACACCACTTAGAAATGTGACTTTCCATGTGATAACAACACTTAGAAATGTGACTTTCCATGTGCTAACAACATTTAGAAATGTGACTTTCCATGTGATAACAACACTTAGAAATGTGACTTTCCATGTAATAACAACATTTAGAAATGTGACTTTCCATGTGATAACAACACTTAGAAATGTGACTTTCCATGTGATAATAACACTTACAAATGTGCCATTCCATGTGATAATAACACTTAGAAATGTGACTTTCCATGTGATAACAACACTTAGAAAGTGACTTTCCATGTGATAACAACGCTAAGAAATGTGACTTCCCATGTGATAACACCACTTAGAAATGTGACTTTCCATGTGATAACAACACTTAGAAATGTGACTTTCCATGTGATAACAACACTTAGAAATGTGACTTTCCATGTGATAACAACACTTCGAAAGTGACTTTCCAGGTGATAACAACACTTAGAAATGTGACTTTCAATGTGATAACAACACTTAGAAATGTGACTTTCCACGTGATAACAACACTTAGGAATGTGACATTCCATGTGATAACAACATTTAGAAATGTGACTTTCCATGTGATAACAACACTTAGAAATATGACTTTCCATGTGATAACAACACTTAGGAATGTGACTTTACATGTGATAACAACACTTAGAAATGTGACTTTCCATGTGATAACAACACTTAGAAATGTGACTTTCCATGTGATAACAACACTTAGAAATGTGACTTTCCATGTGATAACAACACTTCTAAATGTGACTTTCCATGTGATAACAACACTTAGAAAGTGACTTTCCATGTGATAACAACACTTAGAAATGTGCATAATAAAGGTTTTTGGGTTAGATCGCGTTTATTTATAAATGTGTCATAACCCTCCACCACCCGACACGGCCAATCAGCAAAGAAAAGTGTCACGTTGACAAAAGACAAATAATTCACTACTTCAGCCCACCGGTGTGTTGAAGAGTTAATCCACATTTACAGTTTGAGTACGACGTTTCGCTGGTAAATACTTCCAGCATCATCGGGCAATTCGCCAGAATGGTAAAGCCCTCGCTTGCTCCCGGTTTTATATAGAGCAGAAGAGTGACGTCATCACTTAACTCATCAGGTGCAGTGATTAGAGGCGGAGGGGGGGTAATGTAATTATTTAGTCGATTAGTAATCAGTCATTGGTTGTGATTAGTAATGAGTTGTAGATTAGTAATTCTTTAAATCAAAATGTAATGTGTATTATTTAATAATACGCTTCCAGGCCGCACTGAGCCGGTAGCTGTCAGAGCGATTAAAGTTATTCTTGTTCCTCTCAATTTCAATGGATTCTCTAATTAGTCTTTGCCAGTAATAATTAGTTTTACACACCACTGCAACATTGTCAAAATCAATTGAGTGTCCTTGTTGACAAGCATGTTCTGCCACTGCCGACAGTTGTGTTTGAGATAATTTAATATTTCTCTGATGTTCTTTTAGTCTTACGCTGATGTTACGTCCCGTCTGCCCAATGTAGCAGCTGCCACATGAACAATTAATCCGATATACACCTTCTGTTGATAGTTTAGGTAATGCGTCTTTAGTGCAAGATACTAGTTTTTGAATTTTGTGTACTGTACCAAATCTTACTGTAATGTTTTGCTTTTGCAAAACACGGGCTAATTTGTCAGTTACTCCTGAGATATATGGAATTTTTATTGTTTTAACAATCTGGTCGCTTTCAGTAGTATTGCTTTGCGATCATGATTTGGCATTCAGTGCTCTGTTAATTTGAGCATTATTGTAGCCATTCTGTCGTAGTGCGTCTTTAACGTGTTTAATCTCTCTCACTAGACTCTCACCATCTGACACTGTTTTCGCCCGATGCACGAGCGTCTTAATAAGAGAGGATTTTTGAGCTGGATGATGATGTGATTCTGCATTCAGATAGGCATCAGTGTGCGTTTGCTTTCTGTAAACGCTGTGTGTTATTTAACGGTAAAATAACACGGTAAAATAACACACAGCGTTTACAGAAAGCAAACGCACACTGATGCCTATCTGAATGCAGAATCACATCATCATCCAGCTCAAAAATCCTCTCTTATTAAGACGCTCGTGCATCGGGCGAAAACAGTGTCAGATGGTGAGAGTCTAGTGAGAGAGATTAAACACGTTAAAGACGCACTACGACAGAATGGCTACAATAATGCTCAAATTAACAGAGCACTGAATGCCAAATCACGATCGCAAAGCAATACTACTGAAAGCGACCAGATTGTTAAAACAATAAAAATTCCATATATCTCAGGAGTAACTGACAAATTAGCCCGTGTTTTGCAAAAGCAAAACATTACAGTAAGATTTGGTACAGTACACAAAATTCAAAAACTAGTATCTTGCACTAAAGACGCATTACCTAAACTATCAACAGAAGGTGTATATCGGATTAATTGTTCATGTGGCAGCTGCTACATTGGGCAGACGGGACGTAACATCAGCGTAAGACTAAAAGAACATCAGAGAAATATTAAATTATCTCAAACACAACTGTCGGCAGTGGCAGAACATGCTTGTCAACAAGGACACTCAATTGATTTTGACAATGTTGCAGTGGTGTGTAAAACTAATTATTACTGGCAAAGACTAATTAGAGAATCCATTGAAATTGAGAGGAACAAGAATAACTTTAATCGCTCTGACAGCTACCGGCTCAGTGCGGCCTGGAAGCGTATTATTAAATAATACACATTACATTTTGATTTAAAGAATTACTAATCTACAACTCATTACTAATCACAACCAATGACTGATTACTAATCGACTAAATAATTACATTACCCCCCCTCCGCCTCTAATCACTGCACCTGATGAGTTAAGTGATGACGTCACTCTTCTGCTCTATATAAAACCGGGAGCAAGCGAGGGCTTTACCATTCTGGCGAATTGCCCGATGATGCTGGAAGTATTTACCAGCGAAACGTCGTACTCAAACTGTAAATGTGGATTAACTCTTCAACACACCGGTGGGCTGAAGTAGTGAATTATTTGTCTTTTGTCAACGTGACACTTTTCTTTGCTGATTGGCCGTGTCGGGTGGTGGAGGGTTACGACACATTTATAAATAAACGCGATCTAACCCAAAAACCTTTATTATGAATAATATTGGTCGCGAAAGCCTACGTGTTAAACTGACTAACCTCTATGGGGAGGATACTTTTCTTAAAACCAGAAAATTGGAGAAGCTTCGCATTAAGCGGATGAAATTGATATCTTCACTGGCGTTCCTCAAAAGGTGCAGAGATTCAAAGGTAATACCAAACGCAGTTAAAATAACACATCACATAAAGTCTTCTAAAGCTAACCAAATACTACACAAAGCTAGCGAATTATTATTAATAGAGAGAATACAGCACAATAGGAGTGAATTATCTTACATTTCGGAATCGCTAAAGCAGTTACACTTAGATATAAGCAATAGTGTATCTATGCATTATTGGAATATAATCGATAACATAACACAACAATCGGCTGATAATGTGTTTAAACTAACAAAAACTAACCAAATTAATAAATTTTCTAGACTACATAATAAACAAATCCCTACTGAAAACCAAAAATGTAAAAACAAAACTGTACTGAACTTGACCAACACGGTATTAACCGGTGACATGGTCTCTATCCTTTCTAAAGGCCTTAACTTTGCCGTTACCCCACGCACAATTCCAGTGGATGAGATAATTGCTGAGGTAGAATCAGCAGTTAGACTCCTTCCACATAATGAGGCAGAGATGACTAGACATGAGGTTGCTAAAATAATTGAGAATAGCAAAGTTCCAAAAGTAAATATTAGCTCTAACGAGGCAAAAGCCTTAAGAGAGCTGCGTGTAAATAAGGATATCCAAATCCTAGCAGCTGATAAAGGCCGCACTACTGTACTGATGTCACGAGCCGATTATGATAATAAAATTAGAAATTTACTAGAGGAAAGTACCTACATTAAAATTAAACGAGATCCAACTAATACTTTAGAACGTAAGACCACTGCAATAATTGCAAATTCATTAATCCCTAAAAATGAGCAATACCTAATTAAGCCAAGGGCCTCAAAACCACCTAGACTCTATGGGCTACCAAAGATTCATAAAATCGGCATCCCATTACGACCCATAGTCAGTACAATTGGCTCTGCCACATATCAATTAGCAAAATATATAACCAAACAAATACAGCCCTACATCGGTAAGACATCTTCATTCATAAAAAATTCAGAACATCTTGTGAATGTGATTAAAGATATTAAACTTACTCCTGATGATATTCTGGTAAGCTTTGATGTGATTTCTCTATTCACTAAGGTTCCAGTGGACGAATCGCTTAAATTACTTGATACACTAGTAAAGAATACCGGTTTACAAAAAGATATTCCGAAACTTGCTGGCCATTGCTTAAATAACACTTACTTCTTATGGAGAGGGGATTTCTTTAAACAAAAGGAAGGAGCAGCAATGGGTTCTCCTTTATCCCCTGCTATAGCAAATTTGTACATGGAAAACTTTGAAATAAGAGCACTTGCCTCGAGCACATTAAAACCATCCTTTTGGTTTAGGTATGTGGATGACACTTTGGTTGTCTGGCCACATGGTAAAGATACACTTAATGATTTTCTAAATCATCTCAATGCACAAAACCCGGCCATCCAGTTCACCATGGAAATGGAGGTGAATAATACACTCCCATTCCTAGATATTTTGCTTGGACATGGCCTAACGGTAAAATAACACACAGCGTTTACAGAAAGCAAACGCACACTGATGCCTATCTGAATGCAGAATCACATCATCATCCAGCTCAAAAATCCTCTCTTATTAAGACGCTCGTGCATCGGGCGAAAACAGTGTCAGATGGTGAGAGTCTAGTGAGAGAGATTAAACACGTTAAAGACGCACTACGACAGAATGGCTACAATAATGCTCAAATTAACAGAGCACTGAATGCCAAATCACGATCGCAAAGCAATACTACTGAAAGCGACCAGATTGTTAAAACAATAAAAATTCCATATATCTCAGGAGTAACTGACAAATTAGCCCGTGTTTTGCAAAAGCAAAACATTACAGTAAGATTTGGTACAGTACACAAAATTCAAAAACTAGTATCTTGCACTAAAGACGCATTACCTAAACTATCAACAGAAGGTGTATATCGGATTAATTGTTCATGTGGCAGCTGCTACATTGGGCAGACGGGACGTAACATCAGCGTAAGACTAAAAGAACATCAGAGAAATATTAAATTATCTCAAACACAACTGTCGGCAGTGGCAGAACATGCTTGTCAACAAGGACACTCAATTGATTTTGACAATGTTGCAGTGGTGTGTAAAACTAATTATTACTGGCAAAGACTAATTAGAGAATCCATTGAAATTGAGAGGAACAAGAATAACTTTAATCGCTCTGACAGCTACCGGCTCAGTGCGGCCTGGAAGCGTATTATTAAATAATACACATTACATTTTGATTTAAAGAATTACTAATCTACAACTCATTACTAATCACAACCAATGACTGATTACTAATCGACTAAATAATTACATTACCCCCCCTCCGCCTCTAATCACTGCACCTGATGAGTTAAGTGATGACGTCACTCTTCTGCTCTATATAAAACCGGGAGCAAGCGAGGGCTTTACCATTCTGGCGAATTGCCCGATGATGCTGGAAGTATTTACCAGCGAAACGTCGTACTCAAACTGTAAATGTGGATTAACTCTTCAACACACCGGTGGGCTGAAGTAGTGAATTATTTGTCTTTTGTCAACGTGACACTTTTCTTTGCTGATTGGCCGTGTCGGGTGGTGGAGGGTTACGACACATTTATAAATAAACGCGATCTAACCCAAAAACCTTTATTATGAATAATATTGGTCGCGAAAGCCTACGTGTTAAACTGACTTAGAAATGTGACTTTCCATGTGATAACAACACTTCTAAATGTGACTTTCCATGTGATAACAACGCTTAGAAATGTGACTTTCCATGTGATAACAACATTTAGAAATGTGACTTTGAATGTGATAACAACACTTCTAAATGTGACTTTCCATGTGAAAACAACACTTATAAATGTGACTTTCCATGTGATAACAACACTTAAAAATGTGACTTTCCATGTGATAACAACACTTCTAAATGTGACTTTCCATGTGATAATAACACTTAGAAATGTGACCTTCCATGTGATAACAACACTTAGAAATGTGACTTTCCATGTGATAACGACACTTAGACATGTGACTTTCCATGTGATAATAACACTTAGAAATGTGACATTCCATGTGATAATAACACTGAGAAATGTGACTTTCCATGTGATAACAACACTTAGAAATGTGACTTTCCATGTGATAACAACACTTAGAAATGTGACTTTCCATGTGATAATAACACTTACAAATGTGACATTCCATGTGATAATAACACTTAGAAATGTGACTTTCCATGTGATAAGAACACTTAGAAAGTCACTTTCCATGTGATAACAACGCTGAGAAATGTGACTTTCCATGTGATAACAACACTTAGAAATGTGACTTTCCATGTAATAACAACACTTAGAAATGTGACATTCCATGTGATAACAACACTTAGAAATGTGACTTTCCATGTGATAACAACACTTAGAAATGTGACTTTCCATGTGATAACAACACTTAGAAATGTGACTTTCCATGTGATAACATTTAGAAATGTGACTTTCCATGTGATAACAACACTTAGAAATGTGACTTTCCATGCGATAAAAACACTTAGAAATGTGACTTTCCATGTGATAACAACACTTAGAAATGTGACTTTCCATGTGATAACAACACTTCTAAATGTGACTTTCCATATGATAATAACACTTAGAAATGTGACCTTCCATGTGATAACAACACTTAGAAATGTGACTTTCCATGTGATAACGACACTTAGACATGTGACTTTCCATGTGATAACAACACTTAGAAATGTGACTTTCCATGTGATAATAACACTTAGAAATGTGACTTTCCATGTGATAACAACACTTCGAAAGTGACTTTCCATGTGATAACAACACTTAGAAATGTGACTTTCCATGTGATAATAACACTTACAAATGTGACATTCCATGTGATAATAACACTTAGAAATGTGACTTTCCATGTGATAACAACACTTATAAATGTGACTTTCCACGTGATAACAACACTTAGAAATGTGACTTTCCATATGATAACAACACTTCTAAATGTGACTTTCATGTGATAATAACACTTAGAAATGTGACCTTCCATGTGATAACAACACTTATAAATGTGACTTTCCATGTGATAATAACACTTAGAAATGTGACTTTCCATGTGATAACAACACTTAGAAATGTGACTTTCCATGTGATAACAACACTTAGAAATGTGACTTTCCATGTGATAACAACACTTCTAAATGTGACTTTCCATATGATAATAACACTTAGAAATGTGACCTTCCATGTGATAACAACACTTAGAAATTTGACTTTCCATGTGATAACAACACTTAGAAATGTGACTTTCCATGTGATAATAACACTTAGAAATGTGACTTTCCATGTGATAACAACACTTCGAAAGTGACTTTCCATGTGATAACAACACTTAGAAATGTGACTTTCCATGTGATAATAACACTTACAAATGTGACATTCCATGTGATAATAACACTAGGAAATGTGACTTTCCATGTGATAACAACACTTATAAATGTGACTTTCCATGTGATAACAACACTTAGAAATGTGACTTTCCATATGATAACAACACTTCTAAATGTGACTTTCCATGTGATAATAATACTTAGAAATGTGACCTTCCATGTGATAACAACACTTAGAAATGTGACTTTCCATGTGATAACAACACTTAGAAAGTGACTTTCCATGTGATAACATCACTTAGAAATGTGACTTTCCATGTGATAACATCACTTAGAAATGTGACTTTCCATGTGATAACAACATTTAGAAATGTGACTTTCAATGTGATAACAACACTTCTAAATGTGACTTTCCATGTGAAAACAACACTTATAAATGTGACTTTCCATGTGATAACAACACTTAAAAATGTGACTTTCCATGTGATAACAACACTTCTAAATGTGACTTTCCATGTGATAATAACACTTAGAAATGTGACCTTCCATGTGATAACAACACTTAGAAATGTGACTTTCCATGTGATAACGACACTTAGACATGTGACTTTCCATTTGATAATAACACTTAGAAATGTGACTTTCCATGTGATAACAACACTTAGAAATGTGACTTTCCATGTGCTAACAACATTTAGAAATGTGACTTTCCATGCGATAACAACACTTCTAATTGTGACTTTCCATGTGATAATAACACTTAGAAATGTGACCTTCCATGTGATAACAACACTGAGAAATGTGACATTCCATGTGATAACAACACTTAGAAATGTGACTTTCCATGTGATAACAACACTTAGAAATATGACTTTCCATGTGATAACAACACTTAGGAATGTGACTTTACATGTGATAACAACACTTAGAAATGTGACTTTCCATGTGATAACAACACTTAGAAATGTGACTTTCCATGTGATAACAACACTTAGAAATGTGACTTTCCATGTGATAACAACACTTCTAAATGTGACTTTCCATGTGATAACAACACTTAGAAAGTGACTTTCCATGTGATAACAACACTTAGAAATGTGACTTTCCATGTGATAACAACACTTCTAAATGTGACTTTCCATGTGATAACAATGCTTAGAAATGTGACTTTCCATGTGATAACAACATTTAGAAATGTGACTTTCCATGTGATAATAACACTTAGAAATGTGACCTTCCATGTGATAACAACACTTAGAAATGTGACTTTCCATGTGATAACGACACTTAGACATGTGACTTTCCATGTGATAATAACACTTAGAAATGTGACATTCCATGTGATAATAACACTGAGAAATGTGACTTTCCATGTGATAACAACACTTAGAAATGTGACTTTCCATGCGATAACAACACTTAGAAATGTGACTTTCCATGTGATAATAACACTTACAAATGTGACATTCCATGTGATAATAACACTTAGAAATGTGACTTTCCACGTGATAAGAACACTTAGAAAGTCACTTTCCACGTGATAACAACGCTGAGAAATGTGACTTTCCATGTGATAACAACACTTAGAAATGTGACTTTCCATGTAATAACAACACTTAGAAATGTGACTTTCCATGTGATAACGACACTTAGAAATGTGACATTCCATGTGATAACAACACTTAGAAATGTGACTTTCCATGTGATAACAACACTTAGAAATATGACTTTCCTTGTGATAACAACACTTAGAAATGTGACTTTCCATGTGATAACATTTAGAAATGTGACTTTCCATGTGATAACAACACTTAGAAATGTGACTTTCCATGCGATAAAAACACTTAGAAATGTGACTTTCCATGTGATAACAACACTTAGAAATGTGACTTTCCATGTGATAACAACACTTCTAAATGTGACTTTCCATATGATAATAACACTTAGAAATGTGACCTTCCATGTGATAACAACACTTAGAAATGTGACTTTCCATGTGATAACGACACTTAGACATGTGACTTTCCATGTGATAACAACACTTAGAAATCTGACTTTCCATGTGATAACAACACTTAGAAATGTGACTTTCCATGTGATAATAACACTTAGAAATGTGACTTTCCATGTGATAACAACACTTCGAAAGTGACTTTCCATGTGATTACAACACTTAGAAATGTGACTTTCCATGTGATAATAACACTTACAAATGTGACATTCCATGTGATAATAACACTTAGAAATGTGACTTTCCATGTGATAACAACACTTATAAATGTGACTTTCCACGTGATAACAACACTTAGAAATGTGACTTTCCATATGATAACAACACTTCTAAATGTGACTTTCCATGTGATAATAACACTTAGAAATGTGACCTTCCATGTGATAACAACACTTATAAATGTGACTTTCCATGTGATAATAACACTTAGAAATGTGACTTTCCATGTGATAACAACACTTCGAAAGTGACTTTCCATGTGATAACAACACTTAGAAATGTGACTTTCCATGTGATAATAACACTTACAAATGTGACATTCCATGTGATAATAACACTAGGAAATGTGACTTTCCATGTCATAACAACACTTATAAATGTGACTTTCCATGTGATAACAACACTTAGAAATGTGACTTTCCATATGATAACAACACTTCTAAATGTGACTTTCCATGTGATAATAATACTTAGAAATGTGACCTTCCATGTGATAACAACACTTAGAAATGTGACTTTCCATGTGAAACAACACTTAGAAAGTGACTTTCCATGTGATAACAACGCTAAGAAATGTTACTTTCCATGTGATAACACCACTTAGAAATGTGACTTTCCACGTGATAACAACACTTAGAAATGTGACTTTCCATGTGATAACAACACTTAGAAATGTGACTTTCCATGTGATAACAACACTTCGAAAGTGATTTTCCATGTGATAACAACACTTAGAAATGTGACTTTCCATGTGATAACACTTAGAAATGTGACTTTCCACGTGATGACAACACTTAGAAATGTGACATTCCATGTGATAATAACACTTACAAATGTGACTTTCCATGTGATAACAACATTTAGAAATGTGACTTTCCATGTGATAACAACACTTAGAAATGTGACTTTCCATGTGATAACAACACTTAGAAATGTGACTTTCCATTTGCTAACAACATTTAGAAATGTGACTTTCCATGTGATAACAACACTTAGAAAGTGACTTTCCATGTGATAACAACGCTAAGAAATGTGACTTTCCATGTGATAACACCACTTAGAAATGTGACTTTCCATGTGATAACAACACTTAGAAATGTGACTTTCCATGTGATAACAACACTTAGAAATGTTACTTTCCATGTGATAACAACACTTCGAAAGTGACTTTCCATGTGATAACAACACTTAGAAATGTGACTTTCCATGTGATAACAACACTTAGAAATGTGACTTTCCATGTAATAACAACACTTAGAAATGTGACATTCCATGTGATAACAACACTTAGAAATGTGACTTTCCATGTGATAACAACACTTAGAAATGTGACTTTCCATGTGATAACAACACTTAGAAATGTGACTTTCCATGTGATAACATTTAGAAATGTGACTTTCCATGTGATAACAACACTTAGAAATGTGACTTTCCATGCGATAAAAACACTTAGAAATGTGACTTTCCATGTGATAACAACACTTAGAAATGTGACTTTCCATGTGATAACAACACTTCTAAATGTGACTTTCCATATGATAATAACACTTAGAAATGTGACCTTCCATGTGATAACAACACTTAGAAATGTGACTTTCCATGTGATAACGACACTTAGACATGTGACTTTCCATGTGATAACAACACTTAGAAATGTGACTTTCCATGTGATAATAACACTTAGAAATGTGACTTTCCATGTGATAACAACACTTCGAAAGTGACTTTCCATGTGATAACAACACTTAGAAATGTGACTTTCCATGTGATAATAACACTTACAAATGTGACATTCCATGTGATAATAACACTTAGAAATGTGACTTTCCATGTGATAACAACACTTATAAATGTGACTTTCCACGTGATAACAACACTTAGAAATGTGACTTTCCATATGATAACAACACTTCTAAATGTGACTTTCATGTGATAATAACACTTAGAAATGTGACCTTCCATGTGATAACAACACTTATAAATGTGACTTTCCATGTGATAATAACACTTAGAAATGTGACTTTCCATGTGATAACAACACTTAGAAATGTGACTTTCCATGTGATAACAACACTTAGAAATGTGACTTTCCATGTGATAACAACACTTCTAAATGTGACTTTCCATATGATAATAACACTTAGAAATGTGACCTTCCATGTGATAACAACACTTAGAAATTTGACTTTCCATGTGATAACAACACTTAGAAATGTGACTTTCCATGTGATAATAACACTTAGAAATGTGACTTTCCATGTGATAACAACACTTCGAAAGTGACTTTCCATGTGATAACAACACTTAGAAATGTGACTTTCCATGTGATAATAACACTTACAAATGTGACATTCCATGTGATAATAACACTAGGAAATGTGACTTTCCATGTGATAACAACACTTATAAATGTGACTTTCCATGTGATAACAACACTTAGAAATGTGACTTTCCATATGATAACAACACTTCTAAATGTGACTTTCCATGTGATAATAATACTTAGAAATGTGACCTTCCATGTGATAACAACACTTAGAAATGTGACTTTCCATGTGATAACAACACTTAGAAAGTGACTTTCCATGTGATAACATCACTTAGAAATGTGACTTTCCATGTGATAACATCACTTAGAAATGTGACTTTCCATGTGATAACAACATTTAGAAATGTGACTTTCAATGTGATAACAACACTTCTAAATGTGACTTTCCATGTGAAAACAACACTTATAAATGTGACTTTCCATGTGATAACAACACTTAAAAATGTGACTTTCCATGTGATAACAACACTTCTAAATGTGACTTTCCATGTGATAATAACACTTAGAAATGTGACCTTCCATGTGATAACAACACTTAGAAATGTGACTTTCCATGTGATAACGACACTTAGACATGTGACTTTCCATTTGATAATAACACTTAGAAATGTGACTTTCCATGTGATAACAACACTTAGAAATGTGACTTTCCATGTGCTAACAACATTTAGAAATGTGACTTTCCATGCGATAACAACACTTCTAATTGTGACTTTCCATGTGATAATAACACTTAGAAATGTGACCTTCCATGTGATAACAACACTGAGAAATGTGACATTCCATGTGATAACAACACTTAGAAATGTGACTTTCCATGTGATAACAACACTTAGAAATATGACTTTCCATGTGATAACAACACTTAGGAATGTGACTTTACATGTGATAACAACACTTAGAAATGTGACTTTCCATGTGATAACAACACTTAGAAATGTGACTTTCCATGTGATAACAACACTTAGAAATGTGACTTTCCATGTGATAACAACACTTCTAAATGTGACTTTCCATGTGATAACAACACTTAGAAAGTGACTTTCCATGTGATAACAACACTTAGAAATGTGACTTTCCATGTGATAACAACACTTCTAAATGTGACTTTCCATGTGATAACAATGCTTAGAAATGTGACTTTCCATGTGATAACAACATTTAGAAATGTGACTTTCCATGTGATAATAACACTTAGAAATGTGACCTTCCATGTGATAACAACACTTAGAAATGTGACTTTCCATGTGATAACGACACTTAGACATGTGACTTTCCATGTGATAATAACACTTAGAAATGTGACATTCCATGTGATAATAACACTGAGAAATGTGACTTTCCATGTGATAACAACACTTAGAAATGTGACTTTCCATGCGATAACAACACTTAGAAATGTGACTTTCCATGTGATAATAACACTTACAAATGTGACATTCCATGTGATAATAACACTTAGAAATGTGACTTTCCATGTGATAAGAACACTTAGAAAGTCACTTTCCACGTGATAACAACGCTGAGAAATGTGACTTTCCATGTGATAACAACACTTAGAAATGTGACTTTCCATGTAATAACAACACTTAGAAATGTGACTTTCCATGTGATAACGACACTTAGAAATGTGACATTCCATGTGATAACAACACTTAGAAATGTGACTTTCCATGTGATAACAACACTTAGAAATATGACTTTCCTTGTGATAACAACACTTAGAAATGTGACTTTCCATGTGATAACATTTAGAAATGTGACTTTCCATGTGATAACAACACTTAGAAATGTGACTTTCCATGCGATAAAAACACTTAGAAATGTGACTTTCCATGTGATAACAACACTTAGAAATGTGACTTTCCATGTGATAACAACACTTCTAAATGTGACTTTCCATATGATAATAACACTTAGAAATGTGACCTTCCATGTGATAACAACACTTAGAAATGTGACTTTCCATGTGATAACGACACTTAGACATGTGACTTTCCATGTGATAACAACACTTAGAAATCTGACTTTCCATGTGATAACAACACTTAGAAATGTGACTTTCCATGTGATAATAACACTTAGAAATGTGACTTTCCATGTGATAACAACACTTCGAAAGTGACTTTCCATGTGATTACAACACTTAGAAATGTGACTTTCCATGTGATAATAACACTTACAAATGTGACATTCCATGTGATAATAACACTTAGAAATGTGACTTTCCATGTGATAACAACACTTATAAATGTGACTTTCCACGTGATAACAACACTTAGAAATGTGACTTTCCATATGATAACAACACTTCTAAATGTGACTTTCCATGTGATAATAACACTTAGAAATGTGACCTTCCATGTGATAACAACACTTATAAATGTGACTTTCCATGTGATAATAACACTTAGAAATGTGACTTTCCATGTGATAACAACACTTCGAAAGTGACTTTCCATGTGATAACAACACTTAGAAATGTGACTTTCCATGTGATAATAACACTTACAAATGTGACATTCCATGTGATAATAACACTAGGAAATGTGACTTTCCATGTCATAACAACACTTATAAATGTGACTTTCCATGTGATAACAACACTTAGAAATGTGACTTTCCATATGATAACAACACTTCTAAATGTGACTTTCCATGTGATAATAATACTTAGAAATGTGACCTTCCATGTGATAACAACACTTAGAAATGTGACTTTCCATGTGATAACAACACTTAGAAAGTGACTTTCCATGTGATAACAACGCTAAGAAATGTGACTTTCCATGTGATAACACCACTTAGAAATGTGACTTTCCACGTGATAACAACACTTAGAAATGTGACTTTCCATGTGATAACAACACTTAGAAATGTGACTTTCCATGTGATAACAACACTTCGAAAGTGATTTTCCATGTGATAACAACACTTAGAAATGTGACTTTCCATGTGATAACACTTAGAAATGTGACTTTCCACGTGATGACAACACTTAGAAATGTGACATTCCATGTGATAATAACACTTACAAATGTGACTTTCCATGTGATAACAACATTTAGAAATGTGACTTTCAATGTGATAACAACACTTCTAAATGTGACTTTCCATGTGAAAACAACACTTATAAATGTGACTTTCCATGTGATAACAACACTTAAAAATGTGACTTTCCATGTGATAACAACACTTCTAAATGTGACTTTCCATGTGATAATAACACTTAGAAATGTGACCTTCCATGTGATAACAACACTTAGAAATGTGACTTTCCATGTGATAACGACACTTAGACATGTGACTTTCCATTTGATAATAACACTTAGAAATGTGACTTTCCATGTGATAACAACACTTAGAAATGTGACTTTCCATGTGCTAACAACATTTAGAAATGTGACTTTCCATGCGATAACAACACTTCTAATTGTGACTTTCCATGTGATAATAACACTTAGAAATGTGACCTTCCATGTGATAACAACACTGAGAAATGTGACATTCCATGTGATAACAACACTTAGAAATGTGACTTTCCATGTGATAACAACACTTAGAAATATGACTTTCCATGTGATAACAACACTTAGGAATGTGACTTTACATGTGATAACAACACTTAGAAATGTGACTTTCCATGTGATAACAACACTTAGAAATGTGACTTTCCATGTGATAACAACACTTAGAAATGTGACTTTCCATGTGATAACAACACTTCTAAATGTGACTTTCCATGTGATAACAACACTTAGAAAGTGACTTTCCATGTGATAACAACACTTAGAAATGTGACTTTCCATGTGATAACAACACTTCTAAATGTGACTTTCCATGTGATAACAATGCTTAGAAATGTGACTTTCCATGTGATAACAACATTTAGAAATGTGACTTTCCATGTGATAATAACACTTAGAAATGTGACCTTCCATGTGATAACAACACTTAGAAATGTGACTTTCCATGTGATAACGACACTTAGACATGTGACTTTCCATGTGATAATAACACTTAGAAATGTGACATTCCATGTGATAATAACACTGAGAAATGTGACTTTCCATGTGATAACAACACTTAGAAATGTGACTTTCCATGCGATAACAACACTTAGAAATGTGACTTTCCATGTGATAATAACACTTACAAATGTGACATTCCATGTGATAATAACACTTAGAAATGTGACTTTCCATGTGATAAGAACACTTAGAAAGTCACTTTCCACGTGATAACAACGCTGAGAAATGTGACTTTCCATGTGATAACAACACTTAGAAATGTGACTTTCCATGTAATAACAACACTTAGAAATGTGACTTTCCATGTGATAACGACACTTAGAAATGTGACATTCCATGTGATAACAACACTTAGAAATGTGACTTTCCATGTGATAACAACACTTAGAAATATGACTTTCCTTGTGATAACAACACTTAGAAATGTGACTTTCCATGTGATAACATTTAGAAATGTGACTTTCCATGTGATAACAACACTTAGAAATGTGACTTTCCATGCGATAAAAACACTTAGAAATGTGACTTTCCATGTGATAACAACACTTAGAAATGTGACTTTCCATGTGATAACAACACTTCTAAATGTGACTTTCCATATGATAATAACACTTAGAAATGTGACCTTCCATGTGATAACAACACTTAGAAATGTGACTTTCCATGTGATAACGACACTTAGACATGTGACTTTCCATGTGATAACAACACTTAGAAATCTGACTTTCCATGTGATAACAACACTTAGAAATGTGACTTTCCATGTGATAATAACACTTAGAAATGTGACTTTCCATGTGATAACAACACTTCGAAAGTGACTTTCCATGTGATTACAACACTTAGAAATGTGACTTTCCATGTGATAATAACACTTACAAATGTGACATTCCATGTGATAATAACACTTAGAAATGTGACTTTCCATGTGATAACAACACTTATAAATGTGACTTTCCACGTGATAACAACACTTAGAAATGTGACTTTCCATATGATAACAACACTTCTAAATGTGACTTTCCATGTGATAATAACACTTAGAAATGTGACCTTCCATGTGATAACAACACTTATAAATGTGACTTTCCATGTGATAATAACACTTAGAAATGTGACTTTCCATGTGATAACAACACTTCGAAAGTGACTTTCCATGTGATAACAACACTTAGAAATGTGACTTTCCATGTGATAATAACACTTACAAATGTGACATTCCATGTGATAATAACACTAGGAAATGTGACTTTCCATGTCATAACAACACTTATAAATGTGACTTTCCATGTGATAACAACACTTAGAAATGTGACTTTCCATATGATAACAACACTTCTAAATGTGACTTTCCATGTGATAATAATACTTAGAAATGTGACCTTCCATGTGATAACAACACTTAGAAATGTGACTTTCCATGTGATAACAACACTTAGAAAGTGACTTTCCATGTGATAACAACGCTAAGAAATGTGACTTTCCATGTGATAACACCACTTAGAAATGTGACTTTCCACGTGATAACAACACTTAGAAATGTGACTTTCCATGTGATAACAACACTTAGAAATGTGACTTTCCATGTGATAACAACACTTCGAAAGTGATTTTCCATGTGATAACAACACTTAGAAATGTGACTTTCCATGTGATAACACTTAGAAATGTGACTTTCCACGTGATGACAACACTTAGAAATGTGACATTCCATGTGATAATAACACTTACAAATGTGACTTTCCATGTGATAACAACATTTAGAAATGTGACTTTCCATGTGATAACAACACTTAGAAATGTGACTTTCCATGTGATAACAACACTTAGAAATGTGACTTTCCATTTGCTAACAACATTTAGAAATGTGACTTTCCATGTGATAACAACACTTAGAAAGTGACTTTCCATGTGATAACAACGCTAAGAAATGTGACTTTCCATGTGATAACACCACTTAGAAATGTGACTTTCCATGTGATAACAACACTTAGAAATGTGACTTTCCATGTGATAACAACACTTAGAAATGTTACTTTCCATGTGATAACAACACTTCGAAAGTGACTTTCCATGTGATAACAACACTTAGAAATGTGACTTTCCATGTGATAACAACACTTAGAAACGTGACTTTCCACGTGATAACAACACTTAGAAATGTGACATTCCATGTGATAACACTTACAAATGTGACTTTCCATGTGATAACAACATTTAGAAATGTGACTTTCCATGTGATAACAACACTTAGAAATGTGACTTTCCATGTGATAACAACACTTAGAAATGTGACTTTCCATGTGCTAACAACATTTAGAAATGTGACTTTCCATGCGATAACAACACTTCTAATTGTGACTTTCCATGTGATAATAACACTTAGAAATGTGACCTTCCATGTGATAACAACACTGAGAAATGTGACATTCCATGTGATAACAACACTTAGAAATGTGACTTTCCATGTTATAACAACATTAAGACATGTGATTTTCCATGTGATAACAACACTTAGAAATGTGACTTTCCATGTGATAACAACACTTAGAAATGTGACTTTCCATGCGATAACAACACTTAGAAATGTGACTTTCCATGTGATAATAACACTTACAAATGTGACATTCCATGTGATAATAACACTTAGAAATGTGACTTTCCATGTGATAAGAACACTTAGAAAGTCACTTTCCACGTGATAACAACGCTGAGAAATGTGACTTTCCACGTGATAACAACACTTAGAAATGTGACTTTCCATGTAATAACAACACTTAGAAATGTGACTTTCCATGTGATAACGACACTTAGAAATGTGACATTCCATGTGATAACAACACTTAGAAATGTGACTTTCCATGTGATAACAACACTTCTAAATGTGACTTTCCATATGATAATAACACTTAGAAATGTGACCTTCCATGTGATAACAACACTTAGAAACGTGACTTTCCATGTGATAACGACACTTAGACATGTGACTTTCCATGTGATAACAACACTTAGAAATCTGACTTTCCATGTGATAACAACACTTAGAAATGTGACTTTCCATGTGATAATAACACTTAGAAATGTGACTTTCCATGTGATAACAACACTTCGAAAGTGACTTTCCATGTGATAACAACACTTAGAAATGTGACTTTCCATGTGATAATAACACTTACAAATGTGACATTCCATGTGATAATAACACTTAGAAATGTGACTTTCCATGTGATAACAACACTTATAAATGTGACTTTCCATGTGATAACAACACTTAGAAATGTGACTTTCCATATGATAACAACACTTAGAAATGTGACTTTCCATGTGATAACAACACTTATAAATGTGACTTTACATGTGATAATAACACTTAGAAATGTGACCTTCTATGTGATAACAACACTTAGAAATGTGACTTTCCATGTGATAACAACACTTAGAAATGTGACTTTCCATGTGATAACAACACTTCTAAATGTGACTTTCCATGTGATAATAACACTTAGACATGTGACTTTCCATGTGATAACAACACTTAGAAATGTGACTTTCCATGTGATAACAACACTTCGAAAGTGACTTTCCATGTGATAACAACACTTAGAAATGTGACTTTCCATGTGATAACAACACTTAAAAATGTGATTTTCCATGTGATAATAACACTTAGAAATGTGACCTTCCATGTGATAACAACACTTAGAAATGTGACTTTCCATGTGATAACGACACTTAGACATGTGACTTTCCATGTGATAATAACACTTAGAAATGTGACATTCCATGTGATAATAACACTGAGAAATGTGACTTTCCATGTGATAACAACACTTCGAAAGTGACTTTCCATGTGATAACAACACTTAGAAATGTGACTTTCCATGTGATAACAACACTTAAAAATGTGACTTTCCATGTGATAATAACACTTAGAAATGTGACCTTCCATGTGATAACAACACTTAGAAATGTGACTTTCCATGTGATAACAACACTTCTAAATGTGACTTTCCATATGATAATAACACTTAGAAATGTGACCTTCCATGTGATAACAACACTTAGAAATGTGACTTTCCATGTGATAACGACACTTAGACATGTGACTTTCCATGTGATAACAACACTTAGAAATCTGACTTTCCATGTGATAACGACACTTAGACATGTGACTTTCCATGTGATAATAACACTTAGAAATGTGACATTCCATGTGATAATAACACTGAGAAATGTGACTTTCCATGTGATAACAACACTTAGAAATGTGACTTTCCATTCGATAACAACACTTAGAAATGTGACTTTCCATGTCATAATAACACTTACAAATGTGACATTCCATGTGATAATAACACTTAGAAATGTGACTTTCCATGTGATAAGAACACTTAGAAAGTCACTTTCCATGTGATAACAACGCTGAGAAATGTGACTTTCCATGTGATAACAACACTTAGAAATGTGACTTTCCATGTAATAACAACACTTAGAAATGTGACTTTCCATGTGATAACGACACTTAGAAATGTGACATTCCATGTGATAACAACACTTAGAAATGTGACTTTCCATGTGATAACAACACTTCGAAAGTGGCTTTCCATGTGATTACAACACTTAGAAATGTGACTTTCCATGTGATAACAACACTTAGAAATGTGACTTTCCACGTGATAACAACACTTAGAAATGTGACTTTCCATGTGATAACAACAATTAGAAATGTGACTTTCCATGTGATAACATTTAGAAATGTGACTTTCCATGTGATAACAACACTTAGAAATGTGACTTTCCATGTGATAACATTTAGAAATGTGACTTTCCATGTGATAACAACACTTAGAAATGTGACTTTCCATGCGATAAAAACACTTAGAAATGTGACTTTCCATGTGATAACAACACTTAGAAATGTGACTTTCCATGTGATAACAACACTTCTAAATGTGACTTTCCATATGATAATAACACTTAGAAATGTGACCTTCCATGTGATAACAACACTTAGAAATGTGACTTTCCATGTGATAACGACACTTAGACATGTGACTTTCTATGTGATAACAACACTTAGAAATGTGACTTTCCATGTGATAACAACACTTACAAATGTGCCATTCCATGTGATAATAACACTTAGAAATGTGACTTTCCATGTGATAACAACACTTAGAAAGTGACTTTCCATGTGATAACAACGCTAAGAAATGTGACTTTCCATGTGATAACACCACTTAGAAATGTGACTTTCCATGTGATAACAACACTTAGAAATGTGACGTTCCATGTGATAACAACACTTAGAAATGTGACTTTCCATGTGATAACAACACTTCGAAAGTGACTTTCCATGTGATAACAACACTTAGAAAAGTGACTTTCCATGTGATAACAACACTTAGAAATGTGACTTTCCACGTGATAACAACACTTAGAAATGTGACATTCCATGTGATAATAACACTTACAAATGTGACTTTCCATGTGATAACAACATTTAGAAATGTGACTTTCCATGTGATAACAACACTTAGAAATGTGACTTTCCATGTGATAACAACACTTAGAAATGTGACTTTCCATGTGCTAACAACATTTAGAAATGTGACTTTCCATGCGATAACAACACTTCTAATTGTGACTTTCCATGTGATAATAACACTTAGAAATGTGACCTTCCATGTGATAACAACACTGAGAAATGTGATTTTCCATGTGATAACAACACTTAGAAATGTGACTTTCCATGTGATAACAACACTTCTAAATGTGACTTTCCATGTGATAACAACACTTAGAAAGTGACTTTCCACGTGATAACAACGCTTAGAAATGTGACTTTCCATGTGATAACAACATTTAGAAATGTGACTTTCAATATGATAACAACACTTCTAAATGTGACTTTCCATGTGAAAACAACACTTATAAATGTGACTTTCCATGTGATAACAACACTTAAAAATGTGACTTTCCATGTGATAACAACACTTCTATATGTGACTTTCCATGTGATAATAACACTTAGAAATGTGACCTTCCATGTGATAACAACACTTAGAAATGTGACTTTCCATGTGATAACGACACTTAGACATGTGACTTTCCATGTGATAATAACACTTAGAAATGTGACATTCCATGTGATAATAACAGAGAAATGTGACTTTCCATGTGATAACAACACTTAGAAATGTGACTTTCCATGCGATAACAACACTTAGAAATGTGACTTTCCATGTGATAATAACACTTACAAATGTGACATTCCATGTGATAATAACACTTAGAAATGTGACTTTCCATGTGATAAGAACACTTAGAAAGTCACGTTCCATGTGATAGCAACGCTGAGAAATGTGACTTTCCATGTGATAACAACACTTAGAAATGTGACTTTCCATGTAATAACAACACTTAGAAATGTGACTTTCCATGTGATAACGACACTTAGAAATGTGACATTCCATGTGATAACAACACTTAGAAATGTGACTTTCCATGTGATAACAACACTTCGAAAGTGACTTTCCATGTGATAACAACACTTAGAAATGTGACTTTCCATGTGATAACAACACTTAAAAATGTGACTTTCCATGTGATAATAACACTTAGAAATGTGACCTTCCATGTGATAACAACACTTAGAAATGTGACTTTCCATGCGATAAAAACACTTAGAAATGTGACTTTCCATGTGATAACAACACTTAGAAATGTGACTTTCCATGTGATAACAACACTTCTAAATGTGACTTTCCATATGATAATAACACTTAGAAATGTGACCTTCCATGTGATAACAACACTTAGAAATGTGACTTTCCATGTGATAACGACACTTAGACATGTGACTTTCCATGTGATAACAACACTTAGAAATCTGACTTTCCATTTGATAACGACACTTAGACATGTGACTTTCCACGTGATAATAACACTTAGAAATGTGACATTCCATGTGATAATAACACTGAGAAATGTGACTTTCCATGTGATAACAACACTTAGAAATGTGACTTTCCATTCGATAACAACACTTAGAAATGTGACTTTCCATGTCATAATAACACTTACAAATGTGACATTCCATGTGATAATAACACTTAGAAATGTGACTTTCCATGTGATAAGAACACTTAGAAAGTCACTTTCCATGTGATAACAACGCTGAGAAATGTGACTTTCCATGTGATTACAACACTTAGAAATGTGACTTTCCATGTGATAACAACACTTAGAAATGTGACTTTCCACGTGATAACAACACTTAGAAATGTGACTTTCCATGTGATAACAACAATTAGAAATGTGACTTTCCATGTGATAACATTTAGAAATGTTACTTTCCATGTGATAACAACACTTAGAAATGTGACTTTCCATGTGATAACATTTAGAAATGTGACTTTCCATGTGATAACAACACTTAGAAATGTGACTTTCCATGCGATAAAAACACTTAGAAATGTGACTTTCCATGTGATAACAACACTTAGAAATGTGACTTTCCATGTGATAACAACACTTCTAAATGTGACTTTCCATATGATAATAACACTTAGAAATGTGACCTTCCATGTGATAACAACACTTAGAAATGTGACTTTCCATGTGATAACGACACTTAGACAAGTGACTTTCTACGTGATAACAACACTTAGAAATGTGACTTTCCATGTGATAACAACACTTACAAATGTGCCATTCCATGTGATAATAACACTTAGAAATGTGACTTTCCATGTGATAACAACACTTAGAAAGTGACTTTCCATGTGATAACAACGCTAAGAAATGTGACTTTCCATGTGATAACACCACTTAGAAATGTGACTTTCCATGTGATAACAACACTTAGAAATGTGACTTTCCATGTGATAACAACACTTAGAAATGTGACTTTCCATGTGATAACACTTCGAAAGTGACTTTCCATGTGATAACAACACTTAGAAATGTGACTTTCCATGTGATAACAACACTTAGAAATGTGACTTTCCACATGATAACAACACTTAGAAATGTGACATTCCATGTGATAATAACACTTACAAATGTGACTTTCCATGTGATAACAACATTTAGAAATGTGACTTTCCATGTGATAACAACACTTAGAAATGTGACTTTCCATGTGATAACAACACTTAGAAATGTGACTTTCCATGTGCTAACAACATTTAGAAATGTGACTTTCCATGCGATAACAACACTTCTAATTGTGACTTTCCATGTGATAATAACACTTAGAAATGTGACCTTCCATGTGATAACAACACTGAGAAATGTGACATTCCATGTGATAACAACACTTAGAAATGTGACTTTCCATGTGATAACAACATTAAGACATGTGATTTTCCATGTGATAACAACACTTAGAAATGTGACTTTCCATGTGATAACAACACTTCTAAATGTGACTTTCCATGTGATAACAACACTTAGAAAGTGACTTTCCACGTGATAACAACGCTTAGAAATGTGACTTTCCATGTGATAACAACATTTAGAAATGTGACTTTCAATATGATAACAACACTTCTAAATGTGACTTTCCATGTGAAAACAACACTTATAAATGTGACTTTCCATGTGATAACAACACTTAAAAATGTGACTTTCCATGTGATAACAACACTTCTATATGTGACTTTCCATGTGATAATAACACTTAGAAATGTGACCTTCCATGTGATAACAACACTTAGAAATGTGAGTTTCCATGTGATAACGACACTTAGACATGTGACTTTCCATGTGATAATAACACTTAGAAATGTGACATTCCATGTGATAATAACACTGAGAAATGTGACTTTCCATGTGATAACAACACTTAGAAATGTGACTTTCCATGCGATAACAACACTTAGAAATGTGACTTTCCATGTGATAATAACACTTACAAATGTGACATTCCATGTGATAATAACACTTAGAAATGTGACATTCCATGTGATAAGAACACTTAGAAAGTCACTTTCCATGTGATAGCAACGCTGAGAAATGTGACTTTCCATGTGATAACAACACTTAGAAATGTGACTTTCCATGTAATAACAACACTTAGAAATGTGACTTTCCATGTGATAACAACACTTCGAAAGTGACTTTCCATGTGATAACAACACTTAGAAATGTGACTTTCCATGTGATAACAACACTTAGAAATGTGACTTTCCATGTGATAACAACACTTAGAAATGTGACTTTCCATGTGATAACATTTAGAAATGTGACTTTCCATGCGATAAAACACTTAGAAATGTGACTTTCCACGTGATAACAACACTTAGAAATGTGACTTTCCATGTGATAACAACACTTAGAAATGTGACTTTCCATGTGATAACATTTAGAAATGTGACCTTCCATGTGATAACAACACTTAGAAATGTGACTTTCCATGTGATAACGACACTTAGACATGTGACTTTCCATGTGATAACAACACTTAGAAATGTGACTTTCCATGTGATAACGACACTTAGACATGTGACTTTCCATGTGATAACAACACTTAGAAATGTGACTTTCCATGTGATAACAACACTTAGAAATGTGACTTTCCATGTGATAACAACACTTAGAAATGTGACTTTCCATGTGATAACATTTAGAAATGTGAATTTCCATGCGATAAAAACACTTAGAAATGTGACTTTCCATGTGATAACGACACTTAGACATGTGACTTTCCATGTGATAACAACACTTAGAAATGTGACTTTCCATGTGATAACAACACTTAGAAATGTGACTTTCCATGTGATAATAACACTTAGAAATGTGACTTTCCATGTGATAACAACACTTCGAAAGTGACTTTCCACGTGATAACAACACTTAGAAATGTGACTTTCCATGTGATAATAACACTTACAAATGTGACATTCCATGTGATAATAACACTTAGAAATGTGACTTTCCATGTGATAACAACACTTATAAATGTGACTTTCCATGTGATAACAACACTTAGAAATCTGACTTTCCATATGATAACAACACTTCTAAATGTGACTTTCCATGTGATAATAACACTTAGAAATGTGACCTTCCATGTGATAACAACACTTAGAAATGTGACTTTCCATGTGATAACAACACTTAGAAATGTGACTTTCCATGTGATAACAACACTTCTAAATGTGACTTTCCATGTGATAATAACACTTAGACATGTGACTTTCCATGTGATAACAACACTTAGAAATGTGACTTTCCATGTGATAACAACACTTAGAAATGTGACTTTCCATGTGATAACAACACTTCTAAATGTGACTTTCCATGTGATAATAACACTTAGAAATGTGACCTTCCATGTGATAACAACACTTAGAAATGTGACTTTCCATGTCATAACAACACTTAGAAATGTGACTTTCCATGTGATAACAACACTTCTAAATGTGACTTTCCATGTGATAATAACACTTAGACATGTGACTTTCCATGTGATAACAACACTTAGAAATGTGACTTTCCATGTGATAACAACACTTCGAAAGTGACTTTCCATGTGATAACAACACTTAGAAATGTGACTTTCCATGTGATAACAACACTTAGAAATGTGACTTTCCATGTGATAACAACACTTAGAAATGTGACTTTCCACGTGATAACAATACTTAGAAATGTGACTTTCCATGTGATAACAACACTTAGAAATGTGACTTTCCATGTGATAACAACACTTAGAAATGTGACTTTCCATGTGATAACATTTAGAAATGTGACTTTCCATGCGATAAAACACTTAGAAATGTGACTTTCCACGTGATAACAACACTTAGAAATGTGACTTTCCATGTGATAACAACACTTAGAAATGTGACTTTCCATGTGATAACATTTAGAAATGTGACCTTCCATGTGATAACAACACTTAGAAATGTGACTTTCCATGTGATAACGACACTTAGACATGTGACTTTCCATGTGATAACAACACTTAGAAATGTGACTTTCCATGTGATAACGACACTTAGACATGTGACTTTCCATGTGATAACAACACTTAGAAATGTGACTTTCCATGTGATAACAACACTTAGAAATGTGACTTTCCATGTGATAACAACACTTAGAAATGTGACTTTCCATGTGATAACATTTAGAAATGTGACTTTCCATGCGATAAAAACACTTAGAAATGTGACTTTCCACGTGATAACAACACTTAGAAATGTGACTTTCCATGTGATAACATTTAGAAATGTGACCTTCCATGTGATAACAACACTTAGAAATGTGACTTTCCATGTGATAACGACACTTAGACATGTGACTTTCCATGTGATAACAACACTTAGAAATGTGACTTTCCATGTGATAACAACACTTAGAAATGTGACTTTCCATGTGATAATAACACTTAGAAATGTGACTTTCCATGTGATAACAACACTTCGAAAGTGACTTTCCACGTGATAACAACACTTAGAAATGTGACTTTCCATGTGATAATAACACTTACAAATGTGACATTCCATGTGATAATAACACTTAGAAATGTGACTTTCCATGTGATAACAACACTTATAAATGTGACTTTCCATGTGATAACAACACTTAGAAATCTGACTTTCCATATGATAACAACACTTCTAAATGTGACTTTCCATGTGATAATAACACTTAGAAATGTGACCTTCCATGTGATAACAACACTTAGAAATGTGACTTTCCATGTGATAACAACACTTAGAAATGTGACTTTCCATGTGATAACAACACTTCTAAATGTGACTTTCCATGTGATAATAACACTTAGACATGTGACTTTCCATGTGATAACAACACTTAGAAATGTGACTTTCCATGTGATAACAACACTTAGAAATGTGACTTTCCATGTGATAACAACACTTCTAAATGTGACTTTCCATGTGATAATAACACTTAGAAATGTGACCTTCCATGTGATAACAACACTTAGAAATGTGACTTTCCATGTCATAACAACACTTAGAAATGTGACTTTCCATGTGATAACAACACTTCTAAATGTGACTTTCCATGTGATAATAACACTTAGACATGTGACTTTCCATGTGATAACAACACTTAGAAATGTGACTTTCCATGTGATAACAACACTTCGAAAGTGACTTTCCATGTGATAACAACACTTAGAAATGTGACTTTCCATGTGATAACAACACTTAGAAATGTGACTTTCCATGTGATAACAACACTTAGAAATGTGACTTTCCACGTGATAACAATACTTAGAAATGTGACTTTCCATGTGATAGCAACACTTAGAAATGTGACTTTCCATGTGATAACAACACTTAGAAATGTGACTTTCCATGCGATAACAACATTTAGAAATGTGACTTTCCATGCGATAACAACACTTCTAAATGTGACTTTTCACGTGATAACATTTAGAAATGTGACTTTCCATGTGATAACAAAATCGTTCATTACATTATTGTATTAGCCCTCCTGTCGCTCCACTTATACTACTTGAAGTGATCCTTTATATGCTGCGATATACTTGGTGGCCCTAACGTTGTTTCGTTCGTCCGTTCCTCAATCCGCTTGTCCTGGTGTGGGTAGCGGTGGCAGCATGTTGAGTAGGGTGGTCCAGACCTCTCTTTCCTTAAAGTTCGGTTAATGAGATATGCAGACGCATTATTATTTTTTATTGATAAACCTTAGGGCTACTCTGCAATTCAAATGCCATTCCCTGTACAGTGACATTTCAGATAAATTGAAATGCATGTGATTTCACATTTAGGAAAATGAGACGCATGATATCTGCTAAAGAGTGGCCAGTTAAGTGTTGCTTTTGTCAACATTATCTAACAATATAATGGTGGCAAAATCACCATTGGTCATGGAAGGTCATACCCAAAATTGAGCATGTTTCTGAGGTCCAGGCTTTACATGGCATCCTGGATGAACAGAAATGTGTCCATCTTAAGGGGGTTTAGAGCATAGATGGGGGCCTTGATTCTGTCCCTGTGTCTCTCTCGGTTTAACTTTGTTTCACCCCCCAACCCTTGAGACAGGGGGATGGAAATCACGTACTCGGCTCACTCACTGAATATCCTTTCTGTTGAAAGACGTGTGAAGAGATGCACGCTTGGAGGTAGAGAGAGAAAGAGGACCAAATTGATCAGAGAACAAGAGAGAAACATCACATTGACTGTTAAGGAAAAAGTACGCGGGCGAAGGCAGGACAAGGATGATGGCCGGTGGTCGAGGCCAACAGTGGAGTGGACAGCCAACGGAGGGAAAAGCACCCAAGAAGAGATCCTCCAAGAAAACTCAGCGATGACATCATCTCGCGTGCAGATTGAAGATGGATTGTCGCATCCTATGATCCCCACGAGGGGACGCTTTCATCCAGCAGTGGATAAATCGCGGCTGATGATGACGATGGCCCCCCCTCTTGTATACTCGACATTGCCCCCCCCCACCCCCCTAATGGCTGTTAGTATTTCCCACCGGTTGCCAAAACAATGGAGCCTCAGGTGTTGGTGTCGGAGGCGCCCTGACGTCGGGCTGCGTTCTCGGCCATCTCCAGCCGACCGAACATCTCCTCCACGAGTTCGTGCAGACGGGCCCGGGACTCTGCCTCCCGAGCGCCCATCGCCTGCAGCTCGGCGTGCAGCCGACGCTCGTCCCTGCACGCAACGCCGCACAAACGTACAAAAACCGGAGGAAGGGCCTTTGCTATTGATGCCCCCAGGGTCTGGAATGCTATTGCCAATAAACTGCAACTTGAATCGCTACCTATGAGATCTTCACTCAAAACTGCTCTAGAGGAGTTGTACACCCCTAGCTGCCACTGCTATTCAGTGGCCTAAAATATGGCTCTAGGGTTTGGTGTTATAATTTATTTATGTAGTTTATTGTTAAAAATTCGGTCACAGTCCCTTGATCACTGTTACATTGCATTTATGGCTTTTATTTTGGTGATTTCGAAAACGTGTTTTTTGTTTTGGCCATGTTTTTGTTTATTGTAGTACGGAGTTAGACTGATGGCCTTAATCTTAGTTGTATTGTGGTTGTTGTTGTTTGACTTGCATCCCACTAGGATTTTTGCACACAGCGTTGGTGTACGGTGCTATTTCAGGAATATTTTGATGTTTTTTTCCTGGATTTTCTGTTTGCACAGTCAAATAATCACTTTAAGATGTTTTCTTGTTCATGTTTTTTTGTTTGCTGCGGTTGCACCTGATTCAAGAGCCGAATGGCTCACAGGGCTATACCAAATAAATGAAACTATGGAAATGAAATGAACTATGGAACAAACACCAGCGTGGTGGTGCGACAGCAGCGAACGGGCACGCGGGGAGGGTGGCCGAGAGGGGGGGGGGGGCGGTCCCCGGCTTGTGGGAAACCGGCTGAACGTGTCTTCGGACACCGAGAAGACGTTTGGATCGACACCGAGATGACGTTCCGCGTTGATGATTAGTCACTTTGGTGAGCTATCGTTTGTGGGCAGGTTGCTTCATAACAAACAAACAAAAACATACTTCAGCGGGCTTTGCGTGGTAGACGGGGGGGGGGGGATGGTTTCGTTAAATTTGTATGCTTTTTGCTGATTTGTTTGCCTTTCCTGTACTCTGCACGAAAAATTGTGTTTTTGTGTTGTTGTTGTAACGTTCTTACCAACCCCTACTGGACATTTATTAAAAAAAGAGCTTCATAGCTCATCGGATTCCTCCAGTATAAATACAGATTCTGATTCTGAAATAAAAAGCCAAGCGTCTGCATGGTTCACGTGTTGGTGGATTTTCCATTTCGCGTGATTATTCTGTAAAATCTACGCCGTTTGTTCCGGTGCCTACAGCTGTGTGAACCAGCAGCGAGGTGTTGTGTGCTTACTCGTTTTGTCAAGATGTCAATCTGATTCACAATGTCCCCGTGTATTTTTAGATATGTGGCTCTGATCATTTATTATTTTGCGTTGCGTGACTCGATTTGATAAGGAGTATTACCAGGTCGCCCTAGCAAACAAGGCATTATTCAAAGTGTCTCTATATTTCATGCCCTCGTTAAATTAAGAAAATAATGATACTGAGTAGGGTGTTTCTCCCACTCATCTTAAGGTTTTAGATAACTTGTTTTAATTGTATATTTTTATTATAAACAATTATGAACGCGTTGTTTTAGATTGTCGATTAATTGTACAGTAGAACGCATTTTATCCATGGCACTATTATCTGCAACTCCTATTAATGGCAGGAGTTTTCGGGTCCACTAGAACTCCTATTATCCTCTCGCTTATTTTTCATGTTATCTGCCAGAGTTTCTTCCTGCGGATAAGTCGAATAAATTCGTGGATAACCCCACTGATAATTTGTCTGTGATATTGGTCCCGCACATGATCGCGGCGGAGAAGAGGCTTTATCCTGTTACTCGATTGCGAGTTTATATTTATGGTCGGCAGTTGACTTAAGCTATCCCTTTCTCCACAGTTGGGAATAATCCCCAGTGGTTGGGCCCTTTGTAGGCTCTGGCTCATGCTATGGAAATTTACAATTTTAAGCAACGGCTCAAGGCCCTACATACCCGTCAACCCATATTCTTGTACAACCGTTTCAATACGGGCAAAAAAAGGATATTTGTTAGTGTTTTTCCCTTGTGATGGGACTTTGTAGGATGAACGTTAAGATTTATAAGGGCACGGGATGACCAATAAGATCTGAATTAGTCTGTTATAAGGTAGGCACTGATAAGGGGTTGACAGATATGGCCCTAGTCCTCGTGTGAGTACAGAGAAACGTTTTACTTGACTTTGAATTGACCTGTGATTAAACTTAATTTTCAAGTGAAATTAATTGATGCTTTTAGCCCTAACACCAATGACTACAAAAAAAAAGATTCCGTCATATATATACTTTTTATTTAAAGCTTTCGTGACTGCAGTAATTCATATTCTTAGTTCTTTCGGTAAAGTCACGTTGAAGGGAAACAACAAAATAATAAAATATATATAAAACAATAAAAATTCTCACGACGTTTCGACCATAACACAAACCGTTTGTGTTATGAACGAAAGAACTAAGAATATATACTTGTCACTTAATCCAGCATATTGCAGATCATAGGGAAGGGTGTCTCTCAATCATATAAGAACATGATAGTGCAATCAGAATACAATTTTGATGAAAATCCAAAATAAAAGAGTGCGTGGTAGATAAAAGTAATGTTAAGTACTCGACGCATTCGTACCTCCGATTAGCAGGGTTGGCTACGTATAGTGCGAAAGAAGTTCAACATGCATACATATATGTGGACAGTCCAAAATTAGTGGTGCAAATTCCACATTATTATACCAGGGACCAGACTTAATAAGAAAATCACTGTTGGCTTCTCATCAAGTGGTGCAGCCTCACTTGGTGGTGCTAAATGTATTTTCACTGAAGTGATGAGGATGATGCTAACCATGGCCCCATCTCTGCGTGATCCACCGACCAATCCCCTTAGCTGCAAGATTACGAGCATGTGCCACCGCCTCGACCGCCGGGTTTTATTTTAGAACGTTCAAGGTTAGACAGCCTTCAGCAATTCAATTTTGGACTTGATAGTAATTGTGCAGATTTTGTTTTATTATTATTAAATAATTGTTTTATTTCTACAAAGTTAAAGGTGACACAATGTCACGACACGGTGCCAATGAGATGTGATCGACCACATTTTTAACCGGAGGCACTCATCTGTGTCATTATCACCTATAATTGTATTCTGCACAATACAAAATGTATGTTGAAAATGAAACGTGAATGAAGTTCCTTTTTTTTTCTAACAAACTTGCGCCAATACCATATGGATATGTAGAGCAGTGAGTAAAAATATAACCGAATTAACACTGAGCAAGTACACCTTGGCCAATGCCTCTTGCCTGGCATAATTGTCGAGATCATCACTTTTTTTTTTCCTATTCGCTTTTGTGTCACTGACTCTGCGACACTGCTTAAAGTCACAGATATTATATAGGCAGACGAAACAGGCGTTCTGTGCACGGGTTTTACCATCGGCATCCTTTAATAATTAAAGGATCCAAGCAATTATATTGCTTTAGAACTCATGCGGAAAAGATAAAAAAAAATCACTTCAATTCTATCCTCTACTTAAATTTAAAAAAAAAATTACCACTTGTCCGGTATGGTTATGGAACTGAGGGAAATATATCTCTCCGTTTCATGTTTTTTAAAATGATGGTGCAATTCACGCATGAATGAAGAACTGTAAAATATTTTATGAGCTTATTGAACATTTAAATTTGCTGCCAAACGCACCATATTGTTTTCATGAGTTTATAAGCATTCCGTTCAAGTGTCCAATGTATTAATTTATTGTGTTGCAATGTGGAATTTTTGGCAAAAACTGAACGCTCAGCCCAAGGGAATGGCTTTTAGTTCTGCAACTGTGCAGTGAGCGACGCACTTCCTTAACTCTGTTAGTGCAGCTAATTTTCTAATTTCAAAAGTTAAAGGTCGTACTTTTGATTTCGAATTATTGCAAGTTGTGCCACGCAGTCTTTGATATCCATGCGATGGAAGAGTACCTTGGTGGTGAGATGTTTACCACCTCGCCTGGTGTGCAGAAGGTCGTGGGTTCGATTCCGACCCCGACGCATGTATATTTGGAGTTTGCGTGTCTCTCTCTCTCCCGGTGGTTGGGTGGATTATTCTCTGGGCCCCTCTGGTTTTTATCTCCACATTTACAAACATACTATATAGTCCTTTTTTCTTCTGAAAAAAGGGCTATATAGCTCAGTGGGCCTTACCCGGTAAAATCAAATTTGTTTAGTTCAGTATTCGTTTAAAGAGGGCATGCTTTAATATACATTTCCCACTAAAGTACCACACCAAAGATTGGATTCACAACGTTGAACTCTTTTAAACTATCGCATATGTGGCTCGTACCTTAAACACTTCTATAGCTTGCTTGATATTTCTTTATAATGTCGTCGACAATATGTGAGGGTTGCCACTTTTGAGGTACAAAAAAACCGGGTCACTTACTCTTGTCGTCCTTCTAACTCCTCTTCTTTCTTGTGCAGCTCTTGCTTGCAAAGGGCCAGCATTTCCACACTGATGCCGAGCTGCCGAGAGAGATCCTGAGCCTGGCTTTGCCATCCTTCCCACTCTCTCCCTGGCAAGAAGCCGCGGTCATTGTTCGGCTCCACTCCAGCCTGCAGCCTCTCTTCATTGCTGAGCCCTGTCTGGA
Source organism: Petromyzon marinus (assembly GCF_048934315.1). NCBI lineage: Eukaryota > Metazoa > Chordata > Hyperoartia > Petromyzontiformes > Petromyzontidae > Petromyzon > Petromyzon marinus. The sequence goes on from NC_133677.1 coordinate 11,486,763, forward strand.
AATTCACCACTCGGTGTTCGCTGCGCTCCGTTCCAGACTGATGCCGCGATCCACTGCTGGTCTCTGCCGTCTGATAGTTGAGACTGTGGCCATGGCTGGCTCTTGTTCTTGTCTGGAGCTTGCTCTTGCCTTGAGTAGGCCACCCGTGGAAACGGATGTCGTTACAACAGCCACCTGGCCACAGCCCGTTGTGGTGGTTGACACGGTCACCAGGAGGAGTCGCCGCATCCTGGAAGCCGTTGTGGTCATCGCATCCTCTGGACTTCTCTTCGTGCTTCGTGGACTCTGCAAATCCACATGGCCTGCAGTACTTCTCCGTGCTGCCCTGATTATCAACTGCCTTTGAACGGCAATAGAAACTGTGTCAGAATGCTGACGTCGCTGACGATAGTCAAGTCATTATTGTGCGAGTCAGGATGCGCGTTTTCACACATTGGAAGGCAGAAAGTGCCGATTGATGCTAAGAACTAGAAAGTTAATTTCTTAGTACTGAATTTACATCAAAACTCTTTTCTTCTAGATGTTCCTATCACTCTCGCCACAACATAATTAATTATACAACAAATAACTGGCCAGATCCCACAAAAGAAAATCTATATAAATTAACATAACACAAGATCACTGTTATAATTCAGTAGGTTCACATGACATTGACTTCTCCAAGACAGAGGTTATTTGCAAGCCATCTGGCTAACATGAGAGATTCGTTCATGAGGCTATCCACATATACAAACACAGAGTCAATTTCAACCGAGAAGATGGATTCTGGCTTAGCAATCATTGGAAGGATTTGATAAACCATTTCGGGTCTTAATTGATTGATCACGCTTACGGTGGCTTTCAGACCGCATCCATTATTTTCGTCTCCCCCCTCCTCTTTTCCGAACATAGATGGACTCGTCCATCTGAACAAACTGTCAAATCGCTCTCCGTGGTGCTAACGTTAAAAATAACCCGCCACTTTTTTCAAAATTTTCTTGCTGTGGTTTTCACACCTGATGATGATTGCTTGTGTTGCAGTCGAAACGTCGTGATAATTTTATTGTTTTATATTTTTATTATTTTATTGTTTCCCTTCTACGTGGTGACTTTACCGAAAGAACCAAGAATATAACCGTGGAAGAGTAGGCCAAAATTCCCTCAAAAGGGGCTTTCTGTAGCTACGTCTAGTAGAGATCCTTGCGCCAGCAGTGGCGAAAGAAGCAGTTGCAGAGCCGCGACTCGCATTATCGTGATTAAAATGCAGCAATATGCCAGGGTATATTTGACCACCATCGACATGTGAATTACTCTCAGCGTGCAATGTCTGCAATTTTACTTTGGTCAATTCATTAATTTAGCAACTTATACTATAAATGTCCACGGGTAATTTGAATATTGAACTTCTTTCGCACCATACGTAGCCAACCGTGCTAATCAGAGGTGCAAATTATGACTACATTTATTAAATGAATCACCTTCCGTTCTATGCTGCCGCGTAAATAAAGCACAGCACTACACCAGTACGTCTGCACTGATTGCCAATGTGATAGAGAGGGGCACTTACCAAGACAATAGTGTCGGTGAAACTTAGGGGCCGTCCATAAATGACGTCACGCGATTTTGGACGATTTTTAACCCCCTCCCCCCCTCGTCACACGGCGTCACAAAAAGTCAGACCCCCCCTCAAATATGACGTCACAAAGCTCTGCCCCCCCCCCAAAACCATATTTCCATTTTTAAAATAAAACATGCTTCAAATCGCTTTAAACTATTGTCTTTGTAGTGCATATTTAATGTGGCGCTGCACTCTGATGTTGTAGGAGAAAACACGTATTAAAAAGGAGGCGTTGAAAAGCTTAAATTTAGCATAAAATTCACTTGAAAATATTCAACGTCTAACTAAAACTGCAGATGTTCAGAATATTATATTGAAATTATCTTATAATTATAAAATAGTAAAAGTTATTATAACTATAAAAAAATACTTGAATCTTTGTAGTAGAACGAAGCAAAATGGAGAGTACAATTATAACAATCACATATTCATTCCCCAGAATGAAAAGCCCTGGTAGAATCATTAGAATCAAAATGTTTAATAACAATCATTAAAAAAATGTTCTAAATTTATGCTTCTCCATTCTCCCATGGAGAAGTAAAATGCTCCTTCATGGAATAAATAAAAGGTGACCTTAGTAAATTTAAATAATCAATAGTTAATAATGAAAATTTATCAAAATTAGTGTTGTTATAACAATTCTACTTATTTAACGTTGCGCATTTTGATGTGACGTCACATTTCTCAAACCCCCCCCCCCTCGTCACACATCGTCACAAATGTCTGACCCTCCCCCATCCTAGGTGCGTGACGTCATTTATGTGTTTAGCTTGCCTGTTTGGCATCCAGATAGACCCTAGAATGTCAAAACCATTTCCGTTTTTATGTTAAAATAAATGCTTCTGGTTTCAATATATTGAAGGCCAGACATTTCATGTGCGATTGCAAGGGCAGCAAAAACGTATTTTACATTAACCATGCTGTTAACCATACATTAATAACCCCTTATTCTGCTCCAGGGTGACAATGAAATGGAGATGGATTATATCCCGTCTGTGATAGCAATCTGTACCAATAATGGACCAAACATTAACACAGTTGTTAGCATATTCTGCCATATTTGTTATGGGTGCCAATGAAGATATTAGTAGGACTCTACAATTACACCGTGTGACTGACAATAGCAAAATACCGTCTCTGCAGAATAAACTAACAAGAATTACGCAATATATAAAGCGTGTTCCGTGTGTAGCGGAATTCTTCTCACACACACGCCGAGACAAAGGTTCAAGTTAATTAATTCCACCTCTGCCACACACAGCTCCCTCCTTCAGCCACGGCTCTCTCCTCTTCATCCACAGCTCTGTCTCCTCTCCTCCCTCCTCCGACGTGCCCTCTTTTCCCCACGGTCCCCTCTCTCATTCCCTCCCCTCTTCCCTGTCACCTCATTCCCAGCCACCAATCACACATCGTCACACCACGGACCATGTCTCCTCATCTCCCGCAACCACATATCGTCACACCGCGGGGTTGCTCCCGGTCCAGTAGGTGCAGGGAATGACGTCAGCGTCTAAGGGGTAGGGAATGATGATGTTGTGGGGACCGTTATGAAGGACGTTACAGGTACATGAACTTTCCTCACCTGATGCATGCAGGCCATCTTTCTGTCGAGATCCTCGGCGTGTTCATGCCACATTGTTACTTCCAGCTTGAGCTGCCGTATCAGAGCTTGAGCTGAATCCAGCTCCTGGCTCTTCTGCTGAAGTTGCTGCCTAAGTCTGCTGACCAGGCCCGCTGCCTTTTGTAGTATAAATAAACCAGCACGCACATCATATTGTGGATCTGATTATTCAAATTCACCAATAGACTTTGCTCATAAGCGATACAGCATTTTTTTTAGCAGAGAGAAAAGAATGACAAACGAGGAGGAGGTTGTTGTCATTTTTACTCACGAGTCTCTCGGTATCTCGGGACAGTTTTTCCAAACGCTTCTCGATAAAGTATCGCTCAGCCCTGTGCACCTCGGTGATGGCCTCCGCTTCTGACTGGGACCACATTCTCAAACACAGGACACATTATTACACCGCAGGGAGAGGCAAAACGGAGAGTTTGTGAACCATTTTAGCGATCCTCAACCCCCCTAATAGGAATTATGCTTTCCTTTGTGATGGATACGATTTCATTTTCATTCCTTTGTCAAACCACTGATAAAGGCCTTTCCATGGATGGTTGTATGATTATACCTTACCGCAATAGTCAATCTCGGTTGGTTATCAGGAAGGGCCCACGACTTCTGCAGATATCACTCGTCACTGAGCTGTGGCCAGGAATCGTGCTTCGGTCTCTGGGTTCATGTGCCACAGTGCGGAATGAGTCCAACATCACCAGCGCCATCATATTCATCAACATCCATTTTCCATTCGATGCTCGGAGGCACTGCCTCGCCAGTGACACCGGGGACACTGTCCAGCAACAGCACAGAGCTATGGAATAATCTTAAATCCATTGTTATTGTCATTCCACGGTGAGAGGCAATTGCCACATAATTATTGCGACATAATTGTGTGGCAATGGCCTCTTAATGAAAATGAATCTTTTTCACGAAATAGCTCTGGATACAGGAATTGCTGTCGGAATATGTTGTGTCACAGGTAAACAGATAATAGCACTTATTTCCTTTATCCACTTCTGGGTGACTCCCCGAATCATAAAGCTGCCAAACGTTCTGGTTTGGCCAGGAAAGTACAGTACCAAGTTCAGCCAGGTTGCTCCGTAGGAGGTTTTTTGGGTTAAATCCGCGTATTTACGGATTATGGATAATATTGGTCGCGAAAGTGCGCGTATTTACGCGGATTTAACCCAAAAATCTCTATTATGGATAATATTGGTCGCGAAAGTCTACGTGTTAAACTAAGCATTCGTGAGAGTGTGGATTGTGTCCCGGTTTTTAAATGTTGGCCTCACCCTTGGCTCATTATGTGGGGGGGGGGGGGGGGGGAGGACACGGGACACCGACTGAGTGAGCGTGGTTGACCGAGCAATCGGTGGGGCCAACACAAGAAAGAGCAGCCACTCATTGTGTGGGCAGGCATCATGATATCTGTGAAATAACCATGAACAGGATGCATCTATCCAGCAAATAAATGATTTTCAACGGATACATGCCAGCGATAAATAACAGGAGTCAAAGATTACTGTAATACAGGGTGTTTTGAAAAAGATGGACCCGATTTGAAATCGCTATATCTCTGCAACCACGAACCGCCCATGAATGAAACTCTTACCACTTGAAAGGGCGGGGCATAGAGAGGGAGGGGCATAGAGAGGGCGGGGCAGAGAGAGAGGGCGGGGGCATAGAGAGGGCGGGGCACAGAGTTTCAAATGATCACCGTGAGATGCTTCTCTCCCAGCGCACAAACAGCCCCTAGCCACAGTCATTCACAAGACAACACCGCCTCAACTTTGGATAGATCGCAGGGGACCCCAAGACTTGGCGCTACACTCTTGGCCCCCAAGACCCCCAGACATCACCACACCCTGCGACTTTTTATTGTGGGGATACGTCAAAGACCGTGGTGTTTTTGTGCCACCATTAGCGACTAATCTGGATGACCTTAAAAACAGAATCACAGCAGCGGTGACTTCAGTGGAAGAAGACACTTGGAGAGGCGTTTGGGACGAATTAAACTATCGTCTCGATTTACCCTTTTAACTGTGCCAGTTAAAAGGGTAAAACCTATTACTATATCGTCTCGATGTTTTCCGTACAGCAGGTGGAGGGCACATAGAGCATTTCTAAAATGGTTAGTAAAATTTGATAACTCATTAAACCGTTTGTAACTTTTTGTGTAATTGTAACGTGTTTGCCATCGTGAAATATACTGCTTTGAAATTGGGTCCATCTATCTCAAACACCCTGTATTTCTAAGTTTATTACTTAAACAAGACGAATTACAGTCCTGTATAGTACTGAATATGATATTTAATATCAACGCAGCATACCACAGTGCATGGAGATGCAGTCGAAATGTAATTGCCCAATCCTTATCCCAACTACTACATAGGTTTATATCTGGTGCACACGTTTTTGTTTCGTTATACGGTAACATACCGTATTAGTCGTGGCCAACACACGCCGACTGACCAGTTTGGTTAAAGCATGCGGCAAAAGTGGTTTGACAATTGCCTCCCTGTTTACAGGACTATACTGCACGAGTCTTAATATATCTTATTTGAACAATTAAAACACTCTACGCTCGTACCCTACAAAACTGTGCAGCGTTTCGAGGAGAGAGTCAAATACAGCACTGCAACGCGTAACTGGAAAATCATTCATCAGTAGTGAGTGAAAATAACGGTGTACTTGTTGGGCATGTGCAGTAAACTGGAATTACGGTACTCACATATTAAGATGAAGCCGACGGTTGTCAAGGTTAAAGGAAACGGTCCGTTTTGCATGCACACCCCACCAGTATTGTCGTCTGTGTTGTGTCCAAAAAAAACTCACTCGGGGCAGCGCAGTTTATTATTGTATTCTCATGTAGATGGCTGTGAAGGTTGTGGTCATGCACGGTGAATGTTAATCCATAGCCGCTTAACTGCCAAGCCAAGTGATTTACTTTTTAAGGATGTCGAGCCAGCAGTGTTACTAATCGCATGCAGTATTTTTTTTACAATAATCTGTCATTTTGTTTATATAAATGGCAGCATGCATCAGCTCCCCTTTTAAAATATTTACAATGGTTCATTTAGTTGTTGAATTTGGAAAGAGTATTTTTAGCTGGCGCTATAGCTATCCATATGCACGCCTCTTTAACAAACATGTTCTTAAAATGTAACGTTTTAAATGTTGGTTTTCCATCCAGAAGTAATATTATGGCAATATTAGTTTTCAACCCCAGGTAAAAGTCACAATTTTGTGAGCCTTTCCATGCTCTAAATGTAAACGATAAAAATCGTGCACATTCAGAGATTATGTAACTCATTCCAACATGCGTTTGTCCTCGGAAGTACCGTGTCTATGAACCTGCACTACCTACCGTGGCTAATTAATCGGAAACATGGACATTTGAGAAGAAAATAGAACGAAAACTTGGTACACTAAAAAAGGTGTAAAAAGTCTTCAGACTTTTGATTCACTGTACTGAGGTCCCAGAACATTAATTTAAGACCGGACCCCTTTTACAGGTGACACTTTATAACCCAGCTATCGTCTTGTTATCCAATTGGTCGAGGAATCAAGCAGATAACACTATGTAACATAATTTTTGTTCCAGGGTAGTAAGTATTATTTCGTAATTGCTTATGCCTAAAAAGTATAGAAAAGGGCTATTATTCCCCACAAATTTTGCTTTTGTGACGAGGACAATGATATTTTCAAATGTATCTATTTTCAATGAAAAAACGGGCGAATTTGTGTATTTTCGTTCACATAAAGTCAGAAAAACGACATATGAATAAAAATGTACATGTATTTATACTAAAGTAATACAAAAATGACTACAAAATATTTAGAAGTGAGTAGTTTTTTTAGATTTACGATTATACTGTAAATCACTTTCACGAATCAGCCCTAAAATGTAGTCTCCCATCATGTTGTCGTTATACTGTCCTTGGTAGCGGCGTTCAAAGTCCAGTATATCCTGGTGGAAGCGCTCGCCTTGCTCCTCCGAGTACGCTCCCATGTTCTCCTTGAATTTATCACGATGAGCATCAAGGATATGGACTTTGAGGGACATCCTACAGCCCATTGTGCCGTAGTTCTTCACCAGAGTCTCAACCAGCTCCACATATTCTTCTTTGGTTCTTTCAGTAAAGTCACGTATAATGAGAATAAAATAATAAATTGATAAAATAAAATAACACGATAATATTCTCACGACGTTTCGGCCACAACACAAGCGGCCTTCATCAGGTGAAGGGACGAGACCTTGTGATTGCCCAGGAAGCCACGAACCACTGCATGTATCCTTACTAGTGAGCTTCTTGGGGAATTCATTGCACTCCAGGATCTTCTTTATCTGTGGTCTGACAAAGACACCGGCTTTGACCTTTGCCTCAGACAGCTTAGGGAAGAAGTCTTGAAGGTACTTGAAGGCTGCCGACTCTTTATCTACAGCTCTGACAAATTTACTACCATAATGAGCCAAGAATGTCTGTGTCCCGCACGTGACGTCACTCCACGTCGGCCAGCCCCCCTCATTAATAATCATGAACAGGTGCCATCCTCCACATTGACCCCCACTCCTCATTAATAATCATGAGCAGGTGACGTCACTCCACATCGAACAGCCCCCCTCATTAATAATCATGAAGAGGTGACGTCTTCCATATGGACACCCCCTCCCTCCATTAATAATAATTAGCGGGTGAGGTCACTCCACATTGGGGGGCGAGGCACCTCCTCCCCCTCCTCAGCGTCAAATTACAACCCTCACTACAAAGGCAGAACCCTCACGTCACGCGATCTCCGTAACGCAATTGAGACATAAAAGTAAAAATGACGTCATGATGAACAAGGGATTATAACCTATAAATGAAATAGGTCTGTGTCGCCGCGGCCATACAAATTGCACATGAATTGATGCAATGAATATCACGTCGTGGTCTGCTTTTCGCTTGCACGTTTCAGATTTACTGAAGTACACCCGTCCTTGGACGGGAAAAAGGCGAGTAGTTTCATAAGGCCCAATTTGATGTGTAGTGGTGGCATCAGCACCTTCCGGGGGTCCACCAGTGGCTCCCACTTGACGTTGTTCCTCCACACAGAGAACTCTGTCCGCTGTGGCCAGTCCCGCCTGTGGTAGTGCGCCTTGTTGTCCCTGCTGTCCAAAAGGCAAAGATAGCAGGGAAACTTGGTAAAACCGCCGTGGAGACCCATCAGGAACGCCACTATTTTGAAGTCTCCGATGACCTCCCAGCCATACTCATCATACTTCAAGGCGTCCAGCAAGGTCTTGATGCTGTTGTAATCCTCTTTGAGGTGCACCGAGTGAGCCAGGGGAAGAGACGGGTACTTGTTACCATTATGGAGCAGCACGGCTTTGAGGCTCCTGGATGAGCTGTCAATGAAGAGGCGCCACTCATTCTGGTTACAGACGATTTCGATTGCCTCGAACAGACTGGTCACATTGTGGCAGAAGCAGAGCCCATTTTGATGGGTGAAGAAGCTGCAAAAAGGTTGGTGACGCTTCCTCTGACCTGCGACTTGCACACTTTCATCCAACAAGTTCCACTGCTTTAGCCTAGACGTCAAAAGCTCGGCATTGGACTTGGTGAGACCAAGATGTCTGATCAGGTCGTTGAGGTCTTTTTGGTTGGGGTAGTATGGGTTCCTCTCCTCAGCTCCACCTCTGCAATTGTCATCTGGATCTACAAAGTCTTCCTCACTCTCTGACTTGCTGCTCTCTTCTAAAGACGGCTGCTCTCTCTCCGGGGGAGTGGGTACGGGGAGCTCATGGCAGTGTGGCACCGGGGCGATGGATGAAGGAAGGTCCAGATACGTGATAGCAGGTGCATTCTTGCCAGTCCGACGTTTGGAAGGGTCCACCATGCAAAAGTAGCAGTTGATTAAGTGATCAGTGGGTTCCCGCCAAATTCTTTGGATAGCGAACTTCATGGCTCTCTTTTCCCCTCTACCATCCTACAAAAATAAATGTATTTCACCCATGACATGTGTAAGAGATTCTCGCAACATTTTTCAAATATGATATTTTTTTTCAATAACGATGAAAATTGTAAAACATTTTAAAATTAAAAACTTACAAATTTTTTCTACAAATTTTATAACATTAAATTCCGAGCAACAATTGTCCATCTTACCTTCCAGAGTTTTTTTTTGCATTGCTGGCAGGTGAAATGAGGTGCCTAGAGTTTGTCTTGATCCCCGACAGGCATTCTGAAAATGCCTTGTAGGCCTCACACATCTTAGCAGATGCTTCCACAGAGTACTTTTTTGCTCTTGTCTTGATAAATTGGCCGCAGACATAGCAAAATGCGTCTGCCGGATGCTTGCAGCCTCTTGATGCCATCTCAGAAAAATGCAGATATGTATCCACTTAGGCAGCTGGAACTAAACTGAACTAGTGGGCTTAAGGCCCCTGTATTTATACTACTGTTGCGGGTATGAACGTGGAGCGAGACTTCTTTGGAGGCAACACGTTTATTTCAATAAACGATAACAATGCCAATAGCCGTAACACTTACAGCTATGGTCACTGTAACACTCCGGGGTACGGCCCCGTCACCCGATAACCTAAGGGAGGTACAGCCTCCCTTCTAGCGTGCCCTACACACTCCGGGCTATGCTCTCGCGGGTCCTCCGCTACGGGGGCTAGGCGAGGCTAACCTGACCCGACCTGGCCAGGGTACGGGTCCCACCACTGGTCCGGATGCAACCCGGCTCTGACAAGAGCCTCGGTTGAGGGTCCCAGGGTGCTGGTCTGGTCTTCAGGCGTCTTCGGGTCTTGAGTGGACGAGTACTGCCAGCCCCGTTGAGAGGGACGACTTTTATACACAAGTTGGGGCTTACCCCGCCCTTAACCACACCTTCTCCAGAACCGTGCAGAAGTCTCTGGAAGGGTCTGGAATTAACCGTTGGCCCCTATCCACCAGCCCCCACCCCTTGGGGATCTGGGGTCTCTACCTCCGGTCACGGGGTACCCATGGGCGGGGGGGGGGGGGTTACCTCAGGTCAACCACCACACCTCCCGCTCACTCTCTCGGCCGCCCCCTATCGGCCTGTGAGAGTGGTAACCATAAGAATACCCACAGCGCCTTGGTATGGCGCAACACTTCTATTAATATTACTGGAACGTTCTAGAATGTTCTAGAAGTTACTCCAAGTTTACTCAGCACTGAATCTATCTGGAATGTTCTGGAAAATAGGTACATTTCAAAATATCACTGTCCTGGTCACAAAAGCAAAGTGTGTGGGGAATAATAGTCATTTTGTGCACTTTTGAGGCATTAGCAATAAGGAAATTGTTACACGGTATAATAATTGGAGTAATCAATTGCAGTACTCTATAGTTAAATAATTGTATGTCCCTGCTCTATTAACAAGATCACGTGATATGTATACATAGCTGTCAACCAAAACGGTTTATCCGTATTCTTGTCCAGGGAAATTGAGTGTTCAGGTCGATACGGCATACAGCCGTTTCAATACGGGCAAAATAATGTGTGCCTATTTGTATGTGTTTCTCCCTTGTGATGGGACTTTGTAGGTTGAACGTTGAGATTTATAAGGGCATGGGGTTGACCAATAAGGTCTGAATTGGTCTTTAATAAGGTAGGCAATGATAAGGGTTTGACAGGTATGTGTATGTCATTTACCAACAACATTTGGAAAACAAATACTGCACATAAATAGTAGAGTAATGCCTTATTTACTATGAAAATCATACTAATATCCCACTGATTGCTTACACATTTTTTGGAAGCTTATTAACATATTCAATCACTCATTTGTATTACGTTGCATGTTTGGTGTACACTTTTTTTAAATGCATGAACAGTAAACATAACATACACCTTACATTTCCCACTCACACATGGTTTATGAAATTCCCTCCCTATATTTAAAGGTTTTTTTTACAATTGCCAGTCTTTTAAATTTATGCAAATTACGCTGTTACACATTTCACTCATCTTATGATTTGTAAAAAAAAATGAAAATCTGCACCATATGCCGAGGTGTAATGATTAGTCTTTCAAACACCCCTCTGCATTAGCAACTTGTCAGTGATTTCCACATTTTCAACTGATGGGATAATTTTTTCACCGAAGTACAGATGGTGGGATACTCGATGATCAGACCTTGAGGCCTCGGCTATGAACTTGAAGAAAAATGAAGAGTTGACCAGATGCAGTGGCATCATTGGCATAGATCCTTGTGACCTCTTCACATTGAAACCTATTCGAATTGTAAGACAGAACTCTATTCATTTAAACATACATTTGTAAAGCAATGTTGAATGGAATATCACCGTTGGATCACTTCAGCTCATGATGAAATATGGATGCTTTGACATACGCGGGATTAGCATCTGCTGTGTCTGGTGCCACAACAGCGGAGCAACTCCGCAAGCGCCGCGATTGTCCACTACCCCCCACCCTGAGCGCACGCACACACGCAGCACTTGCACCGCCGTAGTGGCCTGGCAGGGGATTGCCTGGCACATCGGGTTTTAATCCAAAGGGCCCCTAGAGGTAGAGTCCCACGGTTTCCCGGTGCCAGGAGATTGGCCGGCCCTCACAGGACAGGTTACATTGCGGCGCCCCTAAATTGGCTTAAAATTGCACGGGCGCAGAAGGAAAAGGTTCACTGGGCCAACCGCAATAAGCTATTCGTGACATTGGAAGAGGCGGAGGGTGGAGTATTAGGCAAGAAGGGCAGACCAGGAGGTTCAAATTAATGAACGCGGGAGAACAATGGGTGAGCGGAGCAGCAGCACACTCCGTTGCACTCGCGTGGTACAATGCCACCCTGGGCCTTTGAAGTGAGGGGATTAGGCCACGGTAGAGACGGTGGAGAGGGACGACGGCGCAGGTAAGCGCACGATTGGCTGCGTGGTAGAGAATAAAAAGAGTAGCCCAGGATGATTTGAGCCGAGTTGTCTTCAACCTCCGGGGAATCCGGTTTCAGGTAAGCATCCGTATGGGTAGCTTTCCTGTAGACAGAGTGGCTCATTGAACCATCAGGTCTCTTTTTTATTAGGACATCCAAAAAAGTAGCTTGCCATCACCATCCATCCTAGAAGAATTCCCTCATCATGACTCTGCACCATAGAGCCCAATGTATACCCGACCAGGAGCACATAGGCAGTGAACTCAAGCACGTACACCAAGCTCTTAAGGCTAATGGTTACTCCGACTATACAATCCGCAAAGCTATCACTCAAACCACGAAGAAGGACCCTCTTGAGGAGCCTTTCAAAACCATCACTTTACCCTATATTGCGGGGATCACAAAAAAGATCTCCAAAATCTTGAATAAACACAAGATCCAGGTCCGATTCAACACATTACATAAAATCCGTAATCTGGTTCCGTCTGTAAAAGATGTGATTCCGAACATACAGTACCCTGGTGTCTACAAACTAAGTTGCCTCTGTGGTAGTAGTTACATTGGAGAAACCAAACGACATTTCTCGGACCGCATTCGTGAACACAAAGCAGACCTTAAACACGGTAGGACCAACACCTCGGCCGTGGCAGATCACTGTTATAATTCAGTAGGTTCACATGACATTAACTTCTCCAAGACGGAGGTTCTTTGCAAGCCATCTGGCTACCATGAGAGATTCGTTCATGAGGCTATCCACATATACAAACACAGAGACAATTTCAACCGAGAAGATGGATTCTGGCTTAGCAATCATTGGAAGGATTTGATAAACCATTTCGGGTCTTAATTGATTTTTCACGCTTACGGTGGCTTTCAGACCACATCCATTATTTTCGTCTCCCCCTCCTCTTTTCCGAACATAGATGGACTCGTCCATCTGAAAACAAACTGTCAAATCGCTCTCCGTGGTGCTAACGTTAAAAATAACCCGCCACTTTTTTCAAATTTTCTTGCTGTGGTTTTCACACCTGATGATGATTGCTTGTGTTGCAGTCGAAACGTCGTGAGAATTGTATTGTTTTATATTTTTATTATTTTATTGTTTCCCTTCTATGTGGTGACTTTACCGAAAGAACCAAGAACATTATGCACTAATTTAGGTTTGGAGGGATAACCTCTGATCTGGCACCGGGTATTGTAGGGCTGCTCCAAATGAGTGCAGGGGGGGGCACTATTTTATTTTTTAATTATTCACCAACACACACTTAATAATGTTTCGATCCACTTAGTTACACGAATATAATCAAGAATCGACACGATACTGTATAACAATTGTGCGCGTTACGTTATTGTTTCAGAACTATATTGACCCTCACCACCCCAACCCCCCCCCCCTAATTGAGCCTGATGGTATCGCCCTCATTACCGCCTCAATGCTAATTAAACCCGACCCGTCTATTCCACTGCAGAGAGAATTCCAGTTCAAAGCGCAACTCCACGTGAACCTCGATATATATTGAGTCCATCGGCTTGTTACGAAGCAGCATTCGTCGAAGCGGGTAACCTCTGGAAGGGGGTTTCAACGTGCGGAATCTTTTAATTGTCCTGGAGAAATCCGATGAGCTGAGAAGCTCTTTATTTACTTACAGACGTCCATTCTGGGGTCTCGGCAGCAGTCGAGACTTGTTAAACAACTGCTGTTGGATTGCACCAGGCGTTATTATTGACAAGGGCACTCCATCTAAACTCCGAGAGCGCTCCACCCCCCCGTGCATCAACAACAACAGCAGCAGCTTCGCCGGGTATAACGTTCAAACGTATGAAGCCGACGTTTCGGGCAATATCGCCGCTTAAATAGCGCACACGAAGGAGAAGGAGGAGGAGGATATCTTCTGAAAAGTTGCTCCTTCATTGACCAGGTGAAGAAAGGCTCATTGTCCGAAACGTCGCCGCGGGTGTCCACCACCCCCGCCACGACTCGCACGGGATCCGGGTTTTCAAAAGTCTCCATTGGCGGGCGAGCCGGACCCGGACCCGGTTCCCCGCGCTATTTGAATGTTGTGAGCTGGTGGCGTTGTCCGCTTGTTGTTTTAGTCCAATTCTTGTTTGTGTGTTTGTCCATCGGCCCTCGCGTCTCCCTGAGCCGCCAGAGTCGGCCATGGCGATGTCGGCTCGCTGGGCCGCGAAGCGAGAGCTCGGCTCGGTCGACGACGCCGGAGGCGCGGGGCCTCCCGCGGAGACGAAGCGACGCCGCGGGGCCTCCACCACCACCAGCCACTCCTCCTCCACCACCTCCACCACCCACTCCTCCACGTCGTCTTGCGGCCTCGCAGCTGCCGGGGTAGTGCACACTCGCCCCCCCCCAACCTACCCCCCCCCCATCATCATCTCCATCATCCTCCCATCATCATCATCCCGTTATCTCCATCATTATCATCCCGTCATCTCCATCATCCTCCCATCGTCATCATCCCGTCATCTCCATCATCATCATCCCGTCATCATCATCAACTCGTCATCATCATCATCCCGTCATCTCCATCATCATCCCTTCATCTCCATCATCCCATCCCATCGTTATCCCGTCATCATCATCCCATTATCGCGTAGTCACTTTAAGATGTTTTCTTGTTCATGTTTTTGTTTGTTGCGGGTGCACCCGATTCAAGAAGCCGAATGGCTCACAGGGCTATACCAAATAAATGAAACTGAATCATCATCTCCATCATCCGATCATCTCCATCATCATCCCGTCATAATCATCATCTCATCAATCATCCCGTCGAAATCATCCCATCATGATCCCAACATTATTCTCCTCCACGTTCCCCATTGCTGTTAGCGTTTTTGTTATTCGCCTGTTGCCGGATTCGTAACTCCTAATGCATGGAAAGTTGTAGACGACAGCAACAGTAACGAATCTTAACATGTGGACTCATCTGCACAGCTGTCAACCCATACGGTTTACCCCGTAATCTTGTACAGAGAAATTGAGTTTTCACGTCCATAAGGCGTGCAGCCGTTTCAATACGGGCAAACTAAAATATATAGTTTTTTTTATCTGTTTGTGTTTCTCCCTTGTGATGGAATGAACGTTGAGATTTATAAGGGCACGGGGTGACCAATAAGGTCTGCATTGGTCTGTAATAAGGTAGGCAACTGATAAGTGGTTGGGAGGTAAGCGTCTATATGTATGAGTGAACTTCTTTCCCACCGTACGTAGCCAAGCCCGCTAATCGGAGGTGCGGAGCGGAGGGACAACAAACTAAACACAAAAAAGCAGTTCTAAGGACCGACTCATGTAGGGCTTACAGTGAGGGAAAAAAAGTATTTGATCCCCTGCTGATTTTGTACGTTTGCCCACTGACAAAGAAATGATCAGTCTATAATTTTAATGGTAGATTTATTTGAACAGTGAGAGACAGAATAACAACAACAAAATCCAGAAAAACGCATGTCAAAAATGTTATAAATTGATTTGCATTTTAATGAGGGAAAGAAGTATATGACCCCCTCTCAATCAGAAAGATTTCTGGCTCCCAGGTGTCTTTTATACAGGTAACGAGCTGAGATTAGGAGCACACTCTCAAAGGGAGTGCTCCTAATCTCAGCTTGTTACCTATATAAAAGACACCTGTCCACAGAAGCAATCAATCAATCAGATTCCAAACTCTCCACCATGACCAAGACCAAAGAGCTATCCAAGGATGTCAGGGACAAGATTGTAGACCTACACAAGGCTGGAATGGGCTACAAGACCATTGCCAAGCAGCTTGGTCATTTCTTTGTCAGTGGGCAAACGTACAAAATCAGCAGGGGATCAAATACTTTTTTCCCTCACTGTATATAGCACGCGCTTGAGTCACGCATTGACAATGCATTGGGTAAAGGTGCAGCCCTGCAATGGCTTGCCCAAGCCACTGCTGGCGGAAGGGCCTCCACTCCAGGGGGAAATACCCACGCTTTACCCCACCGCATGCGATGTGCCGATCCACAAGCTGGACAGGCGGAGGGGTTTCTGAACATTGCCCCATTGTTTCAGCTGTCGCGCCGGGGGATCGAACGGAGCCGTCGACCTCTGTTGAAAGTCCAATCATTGTGCTTATTACGCATTACACCAGTTGTTCTTAACCTTTACTGCAGCCTTGCACTCCTTTGGTTCTCAGTCGTGAAACACGTGTATAATGTTCATAAATACATAGGGGTTTGATGGAACAAAGTAGTTGTACTTACGTGCCCGTGCTTAGTTTTTGTTTAAATTATTAACTTTCTAAAAAATCTGGCCATGTCTCACACCCCCAGAAAGGGCATCTCGCATCCCCCAGGGGATGCGTGCACTCCAGGTAAAGAGCCACTACATTACACCATGGCCGCGATCCTCGCGTGTTAATAATCAAAGATGAAGTCCAAAGTCAAAAGGCCTTTATTTAGCAGTTTGCTCGATAAATATGAGAGAGAGAGAGAAATACTTTTCAAATCACGGTCAGCGAATCGGTGACCTCCACTGCTTGGCGTATTAAACAGAATGGCTTTGACTTAGAATCAATGTTTCTGCATCATTTAGTACTATTAACTGTACAAGTATGTTTATATTACTAGGTAAGGCCCACTAAGCGATATATTGCTCTTTTTTCAGAAGCGACTTGCCCACAAATGATAGCTCAACAAAGTGGCTTATCATCATGTGCAAAATTATAGCAGCCTAAAATACTCTAGACGCACGTTGATTTTACAATTCAAATCTCTACTTAAAAAATAATAATTAGGGTATGACTGCTTGTATAACTTCACTCATTGGTCGAGTCGCCTTCTTTCCACCCACGGTCCACGCAGTCCAAAGCAAAAAACGATTTAGGATTGGCAAAGTAACACGCAACATGTGATCCTGTTTAGCCAGTTGCTGGGCTAATTTACAAGGGAAGATCTTTGGTGTGTGGGCACAGCAGCAGGGGCAACAAGAACAGAGGACAAAAACATCAATATTGCAGAGAACAGGGTCGTTCAGGAATATTGCACAACTAACGAAGTATTTGGCGGTCATAAACTAAACGCACCAGCATAAGCTCTATAATTCAGTTTGAGTGTTACACATGTCCTGTACTCATTGGGTATCGTTTTCCATCAATGGGTCGTTTTCCACTTCGCCTTTAACGCCCTCTAAGTCGTGTTCTTACGAGGAATATAGCGGCGCTAGGCAAACTGGGGAAAAAAAACATTAACGTCCACATTAGCGGTGGTCAAACGGCGCATGCACATCGTGAATACGTGCGCACAGGGGGATGGACAATCTAGCGTTGGGCGCTGCAGCCATGTCACGTGCTGCCAGATACTCGACGGCCATGTAAACAGCTAGGCTCAACAATAACAATACATGATAATAGGTTTTTCCCCTTTTTTCTGGCAACAAAACAGGTGTTAAGATGTTAAAACACCAAACTGAAACCTTTTACAAGGAATCATGTCTGCATTAACCACAATGCTTGTGGTCAGAATGCAAACAAAAAACATACTCTGATAATATATGCATTGTCCTTCAAACTGATTGGACCACACCAGAGACAGCTTTCTTTTGAGCATCGTCTCAAACGGTGTTAGACCAGAGGATGCCAAAAAGCGTACAGCCCAAAGACAATGTCACTATCAGAGTAATGAGAGCTCGGGGTGAGCATCTACATCATGGGACCTCCTTTGCCAGTACCAAAATATGATAATAGGTTTTTCCCCTTTTTTCTGGCAAAATAACAGGTGTTAAGATACTCTCTGGTTCTTTCGGAAAAGTCACGTAGGTAGAAAAAATAATAGTTCACGACGTTTCGATCGCAACAACAAGGTAAGAGAATCAGACTGCTGTGGACGAGGCATTATATTGACCCGAGCGGGGGGGGGGGGTTTATGTACTCAGTACATAAAATTAGTGATCTGATCCCATCTGTGGAGGATGTGATCCCTGACATGCAATACCCCGGCGTCTACAAACTAAGCTGTGTCTGCGGCAGCAGTTACATTGGGGAAACTAAGCGACATGTCTCGGACCGTGCTCGTGAACATAAGGCAGATCTGAAACACGGTAGGACCAATACCTCAGCCATGGCTGATCATTGTTTTAGTAACATTGCAGCCCTTTGCAGCCTGTAACACGAATGCTTCTTTACACTCTAATTAGACCAGTTAATTACTATGTCTATTTACCACAGTCTCATCAATCATACTAATTTCCCCGTGTAGACCAAACATTAAATCCACCCATGCAAACTACACTTGCACGCATATTAATGTCCTTCATAGTCTCACTCATGTTAATGACACCACTTGTTTTGATTTCGCCTTTGTTAATCAGTACTATAATTTTTGACATGTACATTAACAACGCTGAAATTAATCACGCATATTTAAACAACAGTCACATTGACGCCTATATTAGCAATACAGTACGTCGTATATTCACTATGTATTCACTCTTTATCAACCAATTTCATCAACCACATTCAATAACACACATCATGGATTATTTAAACTAACTACACATTCATCATTTAATGACAGTGGTGTTAACCACCTTCCTATTTACAACTCTTTACATTATGCTGTACATGTAACCACAGTCCTATATTCCACACCCAGTAATCACACATTAATTAAACTCGCATTAAGCATATGTAACACAATCAAGACACTGGTCACACACAAATTAAAACGATAGTTACACTAATATTTTCCAAAACGTAATAATAATGTCGGAAAATAAATGATTGCATCATCTAATAAAATATAATTTTATATGAATTTACACTACACGAAGTGTATGGTGTAACCGTCATGTATGTAAAAATACCGCAATACAATAATGAGGCTCGTGTATATATATGTTCTTAAATTCACGTGACGTTATTCCATTGCGACCTTCGCGAGTGCATCACAAATGATATAGTAGGCTGTGATCGGGGGGTTGGTGTCGCAAACCCATGTGCTTCCAGAAACACGTGCACAAACTTCGGGAGCAGCTGAGCCGAGAGGAGCGCGTGCGCGAGGGCGTGTGCCGCCTGTTGTCGGCTTGCACGCAGCGCGAGCAGGCGCTGCACGCCGCCCAGGCGCTGCTGGCGTGCAACGCGCGCATCCAGGCGTTCGTCGAGAAACTGCGCAGGGCGCAGGGTGCTGAGCTTGTCCGACGCGCGTCCCTCAGGTAACGGGCGAAATTCGGACCGCCACTGAGGTTGCTTCAGGATGTGGAGGGTGCCTTATTTGGGAGTGCTGGTGTCGGTGCTGCTGGATGTCCCGGGGTTTGAGTCTTAGGTGCCAAATGGAACAAAAGGAAGTGCGCCCAATTGGCTAAATGCCTGCGTTAGATCGGTCTTCTTTGTCGTGTCTCCTGTCCAACCTATGTGGGGTTTTTTTCCCCAGTATTCTGCATAGGACACCGCTTTTGGTGTTGGCATTGTCAAATTTTGAGGAGTGCATTGTGGTGCTGCAGGGCATCTCAGGAGATGATCCGTCGTTTGCTTCTCCTGACACCACTGAGATCCTGTGCTTGATTCTAGAAAGCCACCTCTGATTAATCCTGATTACTAAATTATAGGGATTTGATTGTTGTAGGGTTGTAACTACCAATAATACATAATGGATGGAATGTATGAACATGATGTGCCAGTCTAATGGCTGGTATCAAAGGTGAGCATGGATGTTTGTGTTCCCTATAGTGCTGCAGATGATGATAACAAGGAACGGTCAACATGCAAGGCCAAAGTCTGTCTCTCAGGTTAAAATGCACATATACTCTCATTTCGAATGGTAAATAGACTAAACATTTCATTAAGCATTCTTAGCAGGTACCAGTTTAAACCTAAACAACTCTGTGCAAGGACTGCAAAGAAATATGCTTTACTGAACATACATTGAAAATACTTTTATGTCGCAAGTGCTCTACAGAGCTCCGATTGGCCCCTCCGATTAGCATGGTTAGCTATGTATGGTGCGAAAGAAGTTGAACATACATACATAGCTAAAAACAAATCAAATGTAGACAAATAAGAAATATAAAAGCCCACAAGCTAGTAACAGGAACATGTCACCAAATAAACAAAACATGAATAAAAAAATGCATATATGAAGGAGTAATGAAGCCTTTAAGAACTGATGTTCTTAAGCCGAGAGGCTCAGCGGACAGAATATCTAGTGGAAGACAATTGATGTACCCATTTCGTATAACCTCGATTTAACACGGTTTTGTTGTACAGTGCTAAAAGGGCTGAGTAATATTTGTCTGACTTTAGTTTGCAGTTAAAGATGCTTAATGTGTGGAATGACAGATGTATAAACAACAGCCACTTCAATACATGCATATAAAGTTGGACTTTGTTCACGCAACATGCTAACAGTGCCTCCCTCTTTCACAGACATTCGAATCCCACTCATGTGGAAGGACACGGATCATTTTCAGAACAAAGGAGGTTGGTAAATACATGCTTTTTGTGTTTAGTTTGTTGTCCTTCCCGTGCACCTCTGATTAGCACAGATTGCTACGTACGGTGCGAAAGAGTGTAATTATTTTTAAACCATTAGCAATTAATAATTGTTATCTATCATATAATTGTATGCAAGTGCTGGTATTTTAAGTGAACGAAATATGAAGTATTTTAAGGCAATGTTTAACAACTGAATGGTTGCTTTGAGGATATTATGCATGAGAGGAGATACATTTTCTTTGGTTCTTTCGGTAAAGTCACGTAGAATGAGAATAAAATAATAAATTGATCAAATAAAATAACACAATAATATTCTCACGACGTTTTGGCCGCAACACAAGCGGTCTTCATCAGGTGAAGGGACGAGACTGTCTGGAGGACAGCGCTGGTGAAGGCCGCTTGTGTTGTGGCCGAAACGTCGTGAGAATATTATTGTGTTATTTTATTTTATCAATTTATTATTTTATTCTCATTCTACGTGACTTTACCGAAAGAACCAAAGAAGAGGAGATACATTGTTTATAGGTGTAAATATCTGTTCACTTCTCTGTACGCTTGCTTTCAGAATTCCACAGATTTGCTGTGTTCTGCCTGCTGAAGATGGACACGGAAGTTTTCGACACAAAGATGATCACCGTGGATCGCACAGTCACTGACATCTTGTTCGACAGCGTGGCTGTGTTGTAAGTGTCCAGGCAGATGGATGCATTGCGCTTTCTTTTTAACGTTTGTGCAGCAAAGTCAACTGGACGTCGGTCACCAAAGTTTGTAAGCTATAGGAAAAAGGTGTCCCTCCCAGTCATGTTATGAGTAAAGCAGGAAAATACCATTGTATTCTTTAAATTGAGGAATACAATGAAGATGAGAAATATATTTGCATTTAAATGTATTGTTATGTGCATGATTTGGAAGTGAAGATTTTAAAAAATCGGTTCTTTTTTAATTCCAATAATTGTGGCTCCTACAGCAACCATGCAGCGGTTTACATTTTATGGATTAAATATACGCCTGACTTAGATTTGAACTTGCAACCTTCCGATTGTGAGTTGAGTACTGTGTCAACAGTTTTAATATATAATGTTGACGTAACATGCAATTTCGCCTTCAAAAAAATTGTTGAAGTATTCCATTGCAAAGCACCGTATCCCGCAACATAAAGCTTTGCAAATCCTATGTACGGTCACTCTTGCAAACCATGATGACATATTTTATAGAACACTGCAAGATGAGAAATCTAAAGGCTAGCTGAGAATATCTTAAACACGATGGCTGCATAAACAAATTCGTTCAAATGTAAGTAACATTTTGTTGAACTCATAAGAAACTCATATCTTTGTGGTGGTGGTGGTGGTGGTGGCGGTGATGGCAGCCCTGCTACGGAGCCAGGCTTTGAGCTGCAGCTGGAGGTGTACAGCTGCTGCCTGCTGGAGGACCTCTCCATTGCAAGCACCCCACGCCGTCTCGCCAGCCGCCTCAGCTCCTCCGTGGGGCGTTCCACGGGCCGGCGGGTGCTTCGACAGCGCTCCCTCAGTGACTTGTCGAGGCCCGCTCCCCGTCAACCTCCAGTCAGGTGGCCCCACCGACCCCTACAGCAGCCTCGGGAATACAGAGCAAGGCTAACACGGTGGCGAGATGTTAAATACCTCTCCTGGTATATGGGAGGTTGTGGGTTCGTTCCTGGCCCTGCTATACATTTCTACATGATAAGCCACTTCGTTCAGCGATCATTTGTGGCCAGGTCGCTTCTGAAAAAGAGCTATATGGCTCAGTAGGCCTTACCGGGTAAAATAAAAAAATAGTTTCAGTTTTAACACGTACACCAGTGTTCTCCACTTTCGCTGATAAGACATCATCAGTGTGCGGGCCGCCACACATTTGAAACCATTGAGGCTTGACAGCACGGTGATGGGGGGGGTGTTTTCACATTTGTGTATTGTCGGGGGTGGCCGCACGTCAGGGGCCGCACTAAAGGCCACCAGGGGCCACCAGTGGCCCGCAGGCCTTAAAATGACGAACGCTGATGTACATGTTTTTCAGCACAGTTCGCTTGAACCTAGTTTGCCAGGTGGGTTTCCTTCTCTAAATGTTAAGGAGTACCCAATGGCTGTGTGTTGTCACCGACCACATGATGATTGATTTGGTGATGTGTTTGTTCATTTGAGTCTGGTGTGATTAAATGCACTTCTAAAACATTTCCAGTACTCGATGTGCTTCGTATATTAATATTTACCAATCGGAATGTGTACCAAAGCTGGCTAATCTGTAAATATGCTGAAATGTAACAATGAACGTGCCTTAGGGATGTTTCTACAGTAGCATAACCTTGAAAGTCACTTTTAAAAGTCGCTGAAGACGAACTACCACATTTTACTGCTCTTAACTTCAATATACTGCTAAGATAAGGGCTTTTATAGAGTACTTGTTAAGCCTAGCATTGCATATGTGGGTTCGGTATAGCATTGAAGAAGTCAGGGTATTATTGTTGTGCGTTTTAACCTTTGTAATATATGAACAAACTTGCCTTAAATATGTATATGCATTGTTTGTGAACCATATGTAACAATTGCCTGTGGTACATTTTGTATATATATACATAGAGCGCCTAAGTTCCACTTGCTGGCTCGTGTGGCATTGACGCTGGAGCATGTTTATGATGGCTTCCGGACTCACGACCTCACGATCACGGGCAAAGGTTGGTTTCGGGTTGGCATAGTTTGAATGGCTGTGCTCTTGACTTTGGGACACACTGGCAGATGTCGAGTTCCATCGGCTTTCAATCCAGTATTAATCATAGCTTGTATCCCGAAAAGCCTTGGTGAGTCTCAAGATCTTTTTTTTTTCAGAAGGATCTTGCTCACTATGTTTGACTATTAACATGTGGATGTGAGTACCCAGAGAAAGCTCATCAATGTAAGGGGGGGAACATTCACAGTCTGTGTAGGTAGGTCAGCAAGCTACTTGCTGCCTAGGCTCTTTCCGCATATTGTCCCAACATCATTGCCTATGAACTACACAGTGGCCACGTAACAGTGCATAGATGTGTTGATTCATATCTGTTGTTATGCTCATGGTACACGAATTGAGCAAAACTAGGAACAGAAAACGTCAGAAATAATACAAACAAGTTGGTTAAAATTTGACAAAGCATTCTTTAAATTTAAAAGTGACTCCTAATTGTGGATATTCATCGTTTAATAACTGGTGAATCATTTCATGCTTACTAAAGACACAACTAAAAATCACAGAAAGACGGATCCCCTTGTAGGTATCAGGGCATGTGGTGACAGTGATCACCTAAGATAGCCGGTAGCCACAAGCGTGTGGTGTCGTTGGCACCACACGTACCACCTGTCTGACTGTCTTTAACGGTGCATGCTTTAATTTCAAACCGAGTTAACGAGCGAATGCATGTATGATACGTAGCTTTAGCGATTTCATTTTAGGGTTACCACGATACGATATGTTCAATGCATGTTAAAAGTTTTTTTATAGCAGATAGGATTGTTTCCTGAAAAAAACTTTCTGTTAAATTGCAGTTCATATAGGTAGGCTAAGAAGTACCTTAATTTTTTACTTTACATTTTACTGTGCAATACAGTATTGTAATTAATAAATACATACAGTATATAGTTGATACTATACGGTACTGTAAATTGCTCTGTTTTGCTAAATTATCATCATTCTTTAAGACTCCTGGGTAGGCTAGGACATCTTCGACTTACGATATTTTTGACTTACGATGGGGTCGTCGTAACGCATCTCTATCGTAAGTAGGGGACTATCTGTATGTACATTAGGTATTTGTTATTCAGGGAATGAATGTATGTATGTTGAACTTCTTTCGCAGCGTACATAGCCAACCATGCTAATCGGAGGTGTGGGGAGGCAAGTATTTGATGCACTCTTCTTATTAATCATGTATACTTCAGGATAATTAATGTGACCTTGAATTGATGCTTCATGAATTAAAAAAGGTGGGACGACACGTATAGTTAGTTTTGAACAAACTTACCTGCCTCTTACAGCTTATTGTCCTTTTTATGAAATACAAGTGTACACACTCCTGTTAAGAATAACTTTAAAAATACAAGATTAGAAGTCATATGATGCCGTTATGCTGGACTGATGGTAGTGGGTTTAGTCATGTGGAACTGTGTTAATTTCCTGATTCAAGGTTCATAGTATTGCATCTTCTTTGAGCCTATGAATAGCTCGACATTGCAACACTTTTGGCTTTGTTTTTCTTACGTTCAATACAGAGGGATATTCATATTGGCTGCCACTCTACGGAAACGTCTGCTGTCGCTTAGTCGCTCAGCCAGCTTGCATGACTGAGGACAGAATGACCGGATTCCTTATCGTGCAGGTAAATGTGTAATTTTACCTTATTTAACATTTGGTCCAAAGTCTTTTGAACTAGGAATAACCCCCATTGATATTTACCATTACATTTTTGTCAGTTGAAGCAGTTGGCGGGACCCCGGGGTCCCATCACTGCCCCCGGGTGGGAAAAACCTTCGTAGCGACACGAGTCTTGTTACCTTACCGACAACAACAAAACTAGTGGTCAATTGATTGGCCTCGTCGAGAGCTACTCGGGGCACTAAGTGTCGTAAAAAGTTGAAAAATTACATAAACACGTTAAATTCACCGCCGGGGGGCGGGCTCGCCTTGACAAAGAAGCCGAGGATCGACGGCCGACCGGAGGGCGTCGTCGCCGCACGCGACTGCGGCGGACGCCCCCCGGGGCTTGCGTTTGGCCGGTGGGGTGGCGCCCATCGTGTTGATCGCCGCCTGCTGCTGGCGCTTGTTGGCACGGCGAGTCTGGGCGGGCGGCGCGTTGCTGTCGGGGTCACGAGTGGGCGGACTGAAAAATAATAATAATTATTGACCTGATTTTTGCGGGACCCCGGGGTCCCGCCAAATGATTCAGTTGTGCACTATGTATGTTTGGTACAGTGTCAAGAAAATATGAGGGTATTTTAAAGTTAACCTACACCCTTAGTACTCAGAAACTTAATTTACGGTAATAGCAAGTGAATAAAATGTACTCTATTATTTTAAAGTTATTCCGCTGCTGCACACATGCATTTTCTCCATTGGTGATGTAACACCTTGTTGCCAGAAGCATAGACACCCGTACCCCACCATTTCAGAACATGTTTTCTCATCCATACATTCATTACCAACTCACGTGCATTTGTGAACGCAAGGCCGTAGCCATGGAGTCAACATTGGGGGGGACCAAATCTTCCAGGGGGTCTAGGGCCCCCCCCCCCAGAAAAAAAAAAAATTTGAAAACAAATTTCCTGCCATTTCCTGCCTAAAATATAAAAAAATCACATACACATGGGATGGACTTTTTTTACAATAATGTCTAATAGTGTATTGTATTACATTGCTCTGTTTTTAATTTTTTACCTTTTCTTGTTTCATTGTATGTAATGGCAGAGATTAGGGATTAATAAAGTACAACCATAACCACAATCATATAAACAGAAATATATGCGTTGTTATATGAAGACAAGTCCAGATATTGTGGGCAAGGTTTAGCAAATTGTTGTTTTTACTTACATAGCATACAAATTATTACTTTTTAAATATTGTTTGTAGAAATATATTGGGGGGGACATTTTTAGCATATTGAATATTGTGTAAACGTATACACCGACTACGACTGGTATCGAAACAATTGTGTGTACCACTCAACAGCTTCGTATATTTTCGGCTGGTTTTGACAGTTTTAACCAGAAATATCATCACCATTATATTCTCACAAACACACACAACACACTGTTTGACCCCATCTTTGGAAACACCAGTACTGCTCCGCTCGGTTGTGAAGTCACTTTACATTCGAAGTTCACAGAATCTTCCAATAGTGCTCGACAAATGTACTGTCATTTTGTTTATTTTATAATAAGCCACAACAATATATGCAGGCTAACCTTGAAGGTCCCCTTATACTACTTTAAACATTGCGATGCCCATGATTCATTGTTCCTTTTACCAAAGAGGTGTTACCTTCAGTTGTGATTTTCAGATCATCGTACTTTCATACAGGTGTTAGATATGCATGATTTTTATATTTTTCTCATTTTATACTTGATGTACAACAGTGTTCTTCACTAATTTTCAGAGGGGGCCACTTTCGCCAATAAGACATCATCAGTGTGAGGGCCGCCACACATTTGAAACCAATTGGGTTTGACAGTGATGATGATGGTGGGGGGTGTTGTCACGTGTTGTGTGTTGTCGGGGGCCGCACGTCAGGGGCCGCACTAAAGGCCACCAGGGGCCGCCAGTGGCCCACGGGCCTTGCAATGAACAACACTGGCATACAGTGTGATAGACTAGATCCTATACCAGTATTAATACACACTTGTTTACGAAGGAAAGTGTCACAGATTACAAATATTTGTTAACGGCGGATCCAAATTGTTAACTTTTTCTATATTTCCGTCAAATATTTGTGCGTGCCGGAGGAGACCAGGATGGAGAAGCTTCACAGTGAATAGCACTTGAAACTAGGTGCAGATAGCCGATCCGACATCCCCTTGCTGCCCTGCCTCCTGCGGACACCTCATTACAGGTGGTAGTCTCACGCACCTGATGTTGCCATCGCTGCCTAATCTGTGCCACTAGTTTGGCAGGGATGCACCACCAAACATTAGCTCGTAAGAGAGTGACTGGTTTACCGCTAGCACCAAACTTAACAAGCTGAGATGACAAACGGGGGTCCCCGAATTCAAGGAAACTCTTTAGATTTTGGAATTGTGCGTCAACGTAAAGCAACTTGCATGATTTTTCTTTGCTTCTGTGCCAAAGTTGTGCTCGTGCAGCTCTTTTCACCATCGCGGTCTCAACAGGATGGAGACAAGCAAGATTGCAAGCTCTTCTGTGTGCTCATAGAAGGCAAGCTGTTGTGTTTCGCCACGCCACAAAGCAGGGCCAAGGGACAGGAGCCAGTGTTCATCATGCCCGTCAACAAGGTGACCCGAGAGACACACGGACACACAGAGAGAGGTGGTGGAAGACAACAACATTTTTTCTTAAACACTGCTCTTCAGATTTGCAGGACTAAAACGTACCTTTGCGTTCACCTGTAACCCCCTGCTCGAAGTCGTTTGTGTGTGCTGCCACATCTGGAACAATGAGGCGTATCCTGTAGTGTGCGTTGGCGCACGATTAGATCGGCGCGCATCGTCTTTGCCGCACAGGATACGAGGATGCGCTTGGTGGGTTGTGAGGATGGCGTGGATCGGCTTCAAGTGCGAAACATGGAGTCGGCACGGTGGCAGAGTCACACGCTGCTGGCACATCGCTCCCCAGACCTACTGGCCTGGCTGGAGGCACTCCGCCAACACGTTTGGGATCTCGGTAAGAACATCGAATGAATCCTTTGTTTCACGTTGGAACATTTCCACATTTCCACTGGAAGCTATAATGTCAGGCCAGGCAACGACAAAACCTAGTGATTTACAGAGGGAATGATAGAATCTTTAAACCATGTGTGACATCTTATTTCATAAAGCCTCAACTTTAGGTGTCGGTTAATTTTGATAAAATCTTTCATCTCGTGTTTTTGGTGAATTTTTTGTGCTGTTTTACATCAAATTTGGCATAGAATTACTTTCCACCCAATAAATGAATGTGGACACAAATATGCTTACATTGGGCGTCCGTCAGTTTACTTATCGCACGGGTAATGTACACATTGACACAAGGCTTGTAAAGTTTTGAAACAGAGGTTGCCAACTCAGCCTTGATGGCTATTGGTAATGAATATCTTTCGATGTCAGCATTATAGTTTCAATTATATGCATTTCCTTCATGTTTATTTGATGTGGTAAAATGTTTTGCCTGCAAGGCCTGGCTGTGAATGCTGATCCCTTTCCTTAATTCAATGAGCATGTCTTGTACAGAAGAGAAGCCATGTTCTGATAGCTAAATGAGGTTTTGTGAACGTAACAAACAAAATAATTTTGCACATTGACAAGATGCCATACATTTTCAGTGGATTCATTGAACACATAGCAGGACGTGTGGTCTTGGCTGAGTGTGTACAGTTTTTTTGTTTATTTGTGCTCCTATCAAAAAAGTTAAACCCTGCCAAAAATTGTACTTCGTTTGCCTGTGTAAAATAAAATAGCCACTTTGTATACAGTGCTCCAAGACAAAGTATACACTGTGAAAACTCCAAGTTGTACCCATGCAGTGTGCTGTTGTTTGCAAAACCTCATATTTGCATTGATAACATACATTTTCAAATTCCAATTGGTGTCATTCATGAGAATGTTGCAGTTGTTGGATTTACGGAGGCCTCTTTACACCGATGCCCATTGCCTTTGCAATGTATCGAACTTGCGAGCCCTGGCTGTTAAAATGCCACCCCAAAATGCTCGTCATATTCTGCCGTCTCATCTCGGTTATGCAATTCTCCTCTGCCAATCATCTCGTTGGTCAACCCATGACACCTGGGTCTGTCTCGTGACCTCCTGCCAGCAAGCTTTCGATGCTTCACATGGCCTTAAAGTGTACATTTCCTGGTACAAGCGCCGTGGTGACGTCACTACCAGTTGGTGGCGAATGGTGGTTGTTGTAATTCTCCTTGGCTTGTGCTATTCCAGACAATTGGAAGCAGTGCTGTAACAAGGTCATGGCAATTGAAGAGCTGTTGCCCAGGGCAGCTAATCTGCAGTCAAAGCCAGGATCATCTCTTTATTATGACATGGGTAAGTTGGATGTGTGCCTAAAAGATTAAATTACACAAATAATTTATCTGACTGGGAATTTTTGAAGACTGTACCAGTAGGACATAACTTTTTAACACTTTTATACATGCTATGTGTCAATTTTACAGTTTTACTTTTACAAACCAGTAGAAAATCTTGAGTTCTGAATGAGAGGGCCTACTTCTATATATGGTATTACATAGGTAGTAATTTGGTTTTGGTTTAGAGGTAATATATTTTCATGAAACCCGTGTTGAAGATTGAAGTGAAAAGACAAAGATTCTAGATTTGAAGCTTTCATGACTGCAAGGATCCATACTCTTTGGTTCTATTCGGTAAAGTCATGACAGCACGGTCCCTTCACCTGATGAAGGCCACTTGTGTTGTGGCCGAAACGTCGTGATTTTTGTCGTTTTATTTTTTACCTACGTGACTTTACCGAATAGAACCAAAGAGTAAAGACAAAGATTATGGCGGCGCAGTTCAAAATTTACATTGAAGTGCTACTAAGGCAAACTGGCACCTATGAACATTGTAAAAGCAACAGTACATTCCAAATTGGGCTCACAAGATCTGTTGTTGTTTTATGGAAAAATCATGAACCTCAATTTGCTTTCTTCTGCATAAAGGCTTGCAACAATAATAAGTCAAATCTTGACTTAAAGCTTTCGTGACTGCAGGAATTCATATTATTTGGGTCTTTCGGTAAAGTCACGTAAATAGGTTCAAAATGTATAAAAATAATCAACAAAAACCCACGACGTTTCGATCGCAACACAAGCAACCGTCTTCAGGTGGAAAAAAGGGGGGCAAACTGATAAAGGCAAGATGTTTTTAAAGGTTTAAGATGGGCATAGCCCAAGTGTCAGAACGGAGTAAAGCTATCACCCAAACCGTTGGGAAAGAACCATCTGAGGACCCAATCGAAACCATTACCTTATCATACATAGCAGGGGTCACCAAAAATATTTCCAAGATCATGAGCAAACACAAGATCCAGGTTCGATTTAACACAGTGCATAAAATTCGTGATCAGATCCCATCTCTGAAGGATAAGATCCCTGACATGCAATAACCTGGCGTCTACAAACTAAGCTGTGTTTGTGGCAGTAGTTACATTGGGGAAACTAAGCGATATGTCTTGGACCGTGTTCGTGAGCATAAGGCAGATCTGAAACACGGTAGGACCAACACTTCAGCCGTGGCTGATCATTGTTTTAATGCGGTTGGCTCACACAAAATGTATTTCTCTAAGATGAAGGTACTTTGCAAGCCCACCGGCTATCAACAAAGATTCGTTCATGAAGCCATCCATATAATAAGACACAGACACAATTTCAACCGAGAGGATGGGTACAAACCTCAGCAATCATTGGAAGGACGTCATCAACCAGTTTAAGTCATAACTGGCTGTGATGATTCCATCTTGTCACCTTCCGATGTTATTTTTATTTTACTAAAGATGTGTTGCCCCGGCATTGGGCGCACCAAAATTCGTTAATTTCTCCAGGGCTCATGCACCTACCCCTTCTCTTGATTCTCCAATTTCACATTAACATAACCATCTCTGCATGAAGTTGGACTGGCTACAAGTACGAAAAGTTGTTAATTTTCCACATTAACATAACCATCTCCACTTGTGCTGGCCGCAGGGCCTTGTGCCCCACCCACTTCGTTCTGACACTTGGGCTACGCCCATCTTAATAAACCTTTAAAAAACATCTTGCCTTTATGAGTTTCCCCCCCTTTTTTCCACCTGAAGACGGTTGCTTGTGTTGCGATCAAAACGTCGTGGGTTTTTGTTGATTATTTTTTGTTGATTTTAAACCTATCTACGTGACTTCACCAAAAGACCCTAATAATAATTCTGCAGACTGCATCTTTAGATATCTGTTGATAATGATGATAATACCTTTTAAAGCCTAATTTTCGAGGTAGGGTTGGTGATTATGCAAATGTGTATGAAGCATTAACAGCCCTTTTTATCAGCCACTGCTGGATGAAGGCTTCCCCGTGCTGTGTCGATTGTAGGGGTGTGTTTGACCATGCTTCATCATGCTGGTCGGTGTGGATCAGTGGAGTGCAGGACCGATTTAGATATCGCTTGCCACTAATGTTAGCTGTGCCCAGGAATTGAACTCGAGGTACTTGGTTCGTAGCACAGTCGTGCGAACCGCCGCACGACTGCTCTACCCCAAGGTGGCCAGTAGATGGTGGTAATTGTGTTTATGACCTGCCTGCTGGCATTATGTGCTGTTGTGTGTCGGCTAACAATACAATCTATCGACAAACTGACAATAGACATGTATATTAAAAAAGTCGTGAGATAAAACTTAGTACGGGCCAGTTCATTTGAAGGGTACTGTGAATATTTAACATGTGGAATAAAGAAAGGTATCACATAGTAAACCCAAAATATTTCATCTTGACTTAAAGCTTTCATGACTGCAGGAATTCATATTCTTTGGGTCTTTCGGTAAAGCCACGTAGATATAATAAAAATAATAATAATGTGGGCACACGTGAAATTGATCTTTCCAAGACGAAGGTACTCTGCAAACCCATTGGCTATCAGCAAAGATTTGTTCATGAAGCCATCCAGATAGATAGACACAGACACAATTTCAACCGAAAAGCTGGGTACAAAATGAGCAATCATTGGAAGGACGTTATTAACCAGTTTAAGTCATAACTGGCTGTGATGTTTCTATCCTACCTGCCGATGTTAGCAGTTATTTCCGACTCTCTGAGTTACATTACCAGGTTAAATGTCTTTACATTAACAGGCTAAATGTCTCACTAACACAGCCACTGTTGCGGTGGTTT
Organism: Petromyzon marinus; assembly: GCF_048934315.1. NCBI lineage: Eukaryota > Metazoa > Chordata > Hyperoartia > Petromyzontiformes > Petromyzontidae > Petromyzon > Petromyzon marinus. The sequence continues at coordinate 11,518,890 of NC_133677.1, forward strand.
TCTTACATTGACATGCTAATCTCCCACAATACAATGGCCACCTCCACAGCTTCGTCGTCGTGGAGGTAGCCCAGCTCTCCGATCTTACATTGACATGCAAATTTCATGTCTAGCCCCGCCCACTTCGCTTATGACCCTTGGGCTACACCCATCTCAAACCTTTATAACATTCTGCCTCAGCAGCTCTCCCGCTATATTTTTTCACCTGATGACGATTGCTTGTGTTGCGATCGAAACGTCGTGATATATATTTTTTTCTGTCTACGTGGCTTTACCGAAAGACCAAAAGAATACAAAATATTACAATTTGTATACAGCAAAAGCTCTGTCTGGCATTCATGAGGAATGGAGGGTGTCGGCTAATCAAATATGCCGGTTATCTGAGAGTAACACTTATGGATCACCAAATTTCCCAAGTACGTAAAACCTTTCCAAAAAAAAACCTAAGCCTACATTATAACTATGATGAAAATAAATAATAAACTCTTAAAGATGTACTCAGCAGTCCGTTGTAGAGCATTCTAAGTTGATTGTCGAGAAGCAGTGTGGGCCGTTTAGAGTACAGAATACAGTAGTGCAGGATTGTATGTACAGACTGCCACTAGCGCCACCACTCGGCAGCGTCCTGAAGCTTCCGTAAACAACAGGTCAATGATGAGTGCACGGCTGTCGTGAAGGACGATTCATATTGCCGTCTATGACAGATGCCGGTGAATAGAACATTCGGGATGGTAAAGTGCCGGATAATGGAGCTTTTGCTGTATAGGTTCTACATTGACTGCAATTTATTTACACTTGTAAAAACACAATGTCAAACAAAATTTGGGTAAGGCCTCGACATCCGCGAGGCTTAGATTCTTGAAAATGTGCACGAAGGTAGAATTCACGAATGTAGATGCGATATTTATATGGCGGGGAAATAAGAAGGGGTAAGGTTCCCGTGTCCGTTGAACTTACCGGAGAAAATGTAAATGTTTCACAACATTAATCCTGTACTGTACATATAAATAACATTCATATACTTGATTACAGTTTACAATAATGCAAATAAGACAACAAAATAGAGCCAATGAAGTGAAACATATCAATAAATTATCTTGAAAATTTTTAAGTTGTATTTACCCTGGATGATGATGATGGTGGTGATGTTGGAGAGGAAGTGAAAGTGATTACTACTTTTTGAGCTCTCTCTTCCTCCACTCGACGCTTAGACCCCATGATCGACATAAAATAAAAACACCACAAATAAGGAAAAAAATTGCACAAAAGGCAACGGCACTTGAACAGTAAAAGCTTCGGGCATGTGAATCACGGCACAGCTGACGACACAATGGCTTGGGTGCGCACACTGTGGTCACGATCCACTGCTGTACTGCACAGTTTACACCTCCCCCATGATGCGATATTCTCAAAAAGAACTTGTATCAAGCATTAAATCTCGAACAATCGAATTTTGCCAAAGAAAAATCCGCGAATGAAGAGGTTTTACTATATTCTGAAAAAAAGTCTTAATCCTCGGTGACTCATTCCTGCATGACTAAAACTGCTTTATTTTGTATTTATTATGGGCCCCAATTAAATTCCGCTTCATCTTTATTCACAGACATCAACTCTCCGAGCAAAAACATTTCCCCGCTGCCAAACGATAGAGCCCAGCAGCCCGCCGATATGCCAGGTGCCTGCGGCAGCCTCGCCACCGTGCAGTGTGCGGGGACGGAGCCGACGCTCGAGGCGCCGGGCGACGCGGCCGATGCGAACGAGCCGGGAAGAGGACGGAGCAGCAGCGGAATCGCTCGTCCCTTCGGCAAGAGCGCGGAGAAGCGTCCCGCCATCTGCGGGGAGCGGCGGATGTCCCTGGACGGAAAGCTGGCGGCGCTCAAGCATCGAATACTGCAATGGCCTACGGCCGGAACCCCACGCAAGATCCGGACGGCTGGCGGCCCCAGTGAGCGGCGTGTGGCGGTGGCGGAGGCCGCAGTGGCGGGAATGGGAAGGCCGCCTCTCCCCCCGCGGCGCTGCACACTCCAAAAGTGACGTGCAGAGTAGCTGCGGGATGCGTGGTTAAGGAGCCAAAAGGTGGACAGGAGCACACGTCTTGTGCTTGGGGATTAAACGTCGTATGATTAGAGTTGGGGAGTCCCTCATCGTTTCGTCGTGGAGGGGTTAGTGCTGGAGTAAGGGCTAGATTAAGGTTGTAGGCTTCGTCGGAGAACAGCGTTGCCAGATCTGTAGAATCAAAGCTTCGCAACGAATGGAATTCACACCTCGAGATGTAATGAAAAATAATTTAAAATGTGATTTTTTTTTTGTTACAAATAATGAGAGTAAAAACGATACAACATTCTTGGTTCTTTCGGTAAAGTCACTGTTACCGAAAGAGCCAAGAATATGAATCCCTGCAGTCACGAAAGCTTTCAATCAAAACGATACAACAGTTTACATACAGCTCAAGGGAAGTACGTGGGCTGAGGCGGCTGGCAGCTAATTATCTCGCCTGCAAATGCGATGCAATGAAGCCCAATGACCAAGTTAGCAATAGTTATATAAAAAAATATATATCTTAATTTGGCCAACTCAAGCTCTGAATGTGTCGGATGACTGACAGTCAAGAAAACCACCCTTCAAAGATCATTCAGGAGTGCCGTTTCGCGTTTGGTTAGATAATTAATTCCAGAAGTAATTATCTGGTGTCACCGTTCGATGTAATTCCTGAATGTGATATGATGCTCTGTTGACTTGCAGGAGTTCTGGAAAAAACATGGTTCGTTGCTTCATAAGACCATAATAGAGCATTTGGGATATAACTGTCGATTAGAACATGAAATGTAGCATGTAAACAGAAAATTACGTTTATTTCTGGTGCTAGCCAGTTAAAATCTGCAGCAGATGTCAATTGCTTTACTAATGAGATAGCCGTTTGGTGTTTTTCTGACTTTTTTTGATCTGGAAAGATTTGCAGGGTGCTAACGGTTGATGTAATCTACGTTCAACTGCCGTGCTTGTGAACATTTTGGTAATGTTATCATTGATGGTGATGCTAAAACTACTGTTGTTTGTGATACTTGATTGCTTATTTTATTTCAAAGTTGTCTTCCTTGTAGCGCACCAACTACTGAATGAACAATTACTGGGTTGCAGGCGATGCCTGTACATTTCCCATTGTTCGTACCTTTAATGTGCAGTGGGAGTTTTATAGTTCATAGCATTTAGCTTTTGAGTGTGTCTTGGGTTTAAAATAGACCTCAGTTTTTGTTGTGGTTATTTGTAGATTGAGAAAATGGTACATTTTGTCAGATGACGTAAGAGTAACGACTCTGAACGCGTTTCAGTGCTGATACGGAGCAGTGTGGTCCAGTGCTAATTCTTTGGCGGTTCTTAAGGACAGTAGTGGAAATGTAACATTTCCCAGATGGCGGAAGGGTAGTCCAAAAGGACACCCATTGACTATTACATTTGCAAAAAAGTGGTACGTAATTTATCGACTAACAAGATGATGGGCTGCATTGATCTCTTCCTGAGATTTGAACTCACAAACCTCACAAATGTGAATACAATTAACTCCAACCAAGTAACCTGGCTGGATTAAAAATGCCGGTGAGTGTGAAGTTTGGTATAACTGCGTGTTACAGTACTTGCGATGTAATATTGTTTCCCTCACTTTCAAGTGGAACTGCAAGTCGACAGTTAATGTAACGCATGCCTCTTGACATTTACCACAAATCCCCAATGCTTCGCTTTTGTTACCAATAAAATAACTGCGCTGGGAATGAAGTTCATGACGCATTTTTCAAGCGTGAGCAACGAGCGTCGCACGAATAAACAGTTCAACAGAAAGTTGCTACATTAAAGGCTGCTGTGTTGGACATTGTGTGTGTGTGGGGAGCGGTAGTGTAGCGGTTAGCACGCTGCGCCACGAAGCTGGCCACCAGAGTTCGTCTCCCGATCACGGCCAACACCACCGGTGACGATTATCTGAGCCGGTTCTGGGCCTCCCCTCCGTCGGCTCGGCCTCAAGTGAGTACCTGGTGCGGTGTGTCGTGAACATCGCCACTGGGGAGACAAAGGCGGCCGGGCGTGGTGTTGGCCGTGCCCGCCTTCATAGGTGCAACTCGCTAACAGCACTGGCCCCAACAGTTTGTTAGAAGCTATACGGGGGAGTCTTTGTCTTGTATAATCGTGCGGCTATCTTAGATATTTACCTGAACCATTTATCGAAAAGTAAATATTATCTTCGACAAGTCATTGGTTTATTCATAAGCCGGGTTTTGGTCGATGAGTTAAACGCGTTGATGGTGCCAATGAACTGATCTGTGGAGTTGCTCCTTGCCACTGATGAAGCACACGACATCATCACCTCGCCTTGCCTCGTCACGGAGCGTGAACCGTCGGTCACGCGAGCTCCCGGCGGTCATCGCTCGCAGCATATTTATGTTTTGGCTGCTCGCCGTCGAACAAAGACGGCAGATGCGCTTCTGCGGCCGTCTGGAACGTTCTTTCCTTCCGATATCAGGAAGCCACGGGGGAGCTATGCACTGCTAAATCATCCAGATTGAAAACTCGTTTCTTCAAACTACTGTGCAGTACATATTCTTAGCTCTTTCGGTAAAGTCACGTTGAAGGGAAACAATAAAATAATACAATATATATAAAACAATAAAAATTCTCACGACGTTTCGACCATAATACAAACGGTGTTAAAGACATGGCGTTTGGTTTCTCCAATTGGAGAAACCAAACGCCATGTCTCGGACCGCATTCGTGAACACAAAGCAGACCTTAAACACGGTAGGACCAACACCTCGGCCGTGGCAGATCATTGTTATAATTCAGTAGGCTCACATGACATTGACTTCTCCAAGACAGAGGTTCTTTGTAAGCCATCTGGCTACCATGAGAGATTCGTTCATGAGGCTATGCACATATACAAGCACAGAGACAATTTCAACCGAGAAGATGGATTCTGGCTTAGCAATTATTGGAAGGATTTGATCAACCGTTTCAGGTCTTAATTGATTGTTCACGCTTACGGTGGCTTTCAGACAGCATACATTAATTTTTCGTCTCCCCCCTCCTCTTTTCAGAACATAGATGGACTCGTCCATCTAAACAAACTGCCAAATCGCTGCCCATGGTGCTAACGTTTTTTTATAAATAAATAAACCGTTTAAAAATAAATAAATGCAAACCGCCACTTCTTTCAAATGTTTCTTGCCGTTGGTTTTTCACACCTAATGATGACTTTGTGTTATGGTCGAAACGTCGTGAGAATTTTTATTGTTTTATATATATTTTATTGTTTCCCTTCAACGTGACTTTACCGAAAGAGCTAAGCATATGAATTACTGCAGTCACGAAAGCTTTAAATAAAAATTTACTGTGTAGTAGTTTGTTGTCCGATTTAGCGCGGTTGGCCTACGTACGGTGCGAAAGAAGCTCAACATACAGGACGTAAGGTACATTTTACTGACCCAGTCTGACCGAAAAAAACAATTGTGCGTGACAAGTTCATCTTGTTATCGATAATTGCCAATGGATTAAAGATTTTTCGTTGAAGAGTCGTATAACAACATTATTATATTTTTGGGTCTTTCGGTAAAGTCACGTAGATAGGTTCAAAGAAAATACATTTTAAAAACCACGACGTTTCGATCGCAACACAAGCGGTCGGTCTTGTGTTGCGATCGAAACGTAGAATTATGAATTCCTTTAGTCACGAAAGCTTTAAGTCAACATTAGGATTCACGAGCATAGTCTATTTTTTTAAAATACCAATGGAATGAACGTGGGAACTCTTATCCGTTACACATTGCTGGTCGTTTCCACTTGGGCCTGCGCTCAGCAACCGTCATAAAGGACCGTCCATAAATGACGTCACGCGATTTTTGACCCCCCCCCCCTTGTCACACGGCGTCACAAAAAGTCAGAGCCCCCCTCAAATATGACGTCACAAAGCTCTGCCCCCCCCCAAACAAAAAAAACACGTGTTTCAAATCGCTTTAAACTATTGCCATTGTAGTGCGTATTTAATGTGGCGCTGCACTCTGATGTTGTAGGAGAAAACATTTATTTAAAAAGTCTATTTAATTAAGTAGAACGTGTTGTCTACGTTTATTTATAAAGTTGCGCATTTTGATGTGACGTCATTTCTCAATAACGTCACAAATGTCTGACCCCCCTCTTCCCAGGCGCGTGACGTCATTTATGCACCTCCCCTAAAAAAAAACCACAACCCGCCACTGACACGCGCTGTTGAACTTCTTTCGCACCGTACGTTAGCCAACAGTGCTCATCGAAGGTCCGACATTGGAGTCCCAACACCACAGGTGCCACCTCGTCCAATATCATCAACTGCACGTCGTCCAACCTTCGTTGTTAAGCCAGGCCCTGCCACCCTGGGCCGTCATGTCATTGGCGTTTAATGGACATTTGTGTCCAGCTACCAATTGTGGGATACGTTGGTGTTCACACAACCATAACCGGGGCGTGTTCCTGCTGTTACTGTGTGGGTTTTTAAAGAAAAAAAAGATATGTAACGACTAATGGGCATTATACATCACATTAATCTCGCCTCCACAGATTCTCATTGGATATACTAAGCATTCAAATAAGTGTCGGTTTTAAAAAGAGCCAACAGGCTTACCGAGTGCTTTCCATGGGCAAATGTTATTGACGTTCATCCAAAAAGACGTGATGTGTTCTCTGCGTGAGAACACATCACGTGTTTTCACTATGAGACATTACCACGGCTTACCAAAAGCCCCAGATATGTATAGTTGTCTGGGCAACATTGGCAAATATATATACTTTCGAAACGTGTTTTTTTCTTTGTTTTACCGCCAATGTAATGTTGCAGTGCATACTGACGCATTTAGAAACACCGCGCGAGAGCGCGCATTGGAGCAAGCACGCTGCTACAAGGGGCCGTCCATAAATGACGTCACGCACCTGGGGGGGGGGGGTCAGACATTTGTGACGATGTGTGACGAGAGGGGGTGGGGGGTGAGAAATGTGACGTCACATCAAAATGCGCAACTTTAAATAAATATAGACAACACGTTCTACTTAATTAAATAGACTTTTTAATAAATGTTTTCTCCTACAACATCAGTGCAGCGCCACATTAAATACGCACTACAATGACAATAGTTTAAAGCGATTTGAAGCATGTTTTATATATTTTGGGGGGGGGGGCAGAGCTTTGTGACGTCATATTTGAGAGGGGGGGGGGGTCTGACTTTTTGTGACGTTGTGTGACGACAAGGGGGGGTCAAAAATCGTCCAAAATCGCATGACGTCATTTATGGACGGCCCCCAATGCGGGCGCGTGTGTCGTGTTTTCCGTGGTCAAAATGCGTTCCACACAAGTGTCATGACAATGGGGTCTGCATGCGGTTTGAGTGGACTAGTGGCCACGGGAGGTAATGACAGGGGAGTCAGTTGTGGGTGCGAAGGGACTGGTGGCTCCGGGAATGATCGAGAAGGGGGCGTGGTCAGGTGACGGAAAATTACGGTGGAGTCTGTCGGTGGAGCGAGCGTCCAGAGTCAGCGAGAATGATCGAGAAGGGGGGCATGGCCTCGGTTGGTATATAAGGGAGATGTACGGGAGACTTGGGGCTGTTGCAGTGGGGATCCCCGCCTAGTGTCAAGTGAACGCGTCTTCAATAAAGTGCCATCTCAAGAGAAGTGTGTCCAGTCGTCATTACACAAGCGGCCAAATCCCCTGCCGTATTGGAGACTCGCCTAATTGACCGGTTTGCCAGTCGGAATAGTGTGCTATTTGAGCTCACTGTTCAGATATATTTTTATCTGGATAAGATTTGTTGGATTCGTGTCCTATATCCAATATAGCAGAGGGTTTTATTTGCCCGTAAAAAAATGAAAGCCCCCTCAATCCATTATTTTGCTTTCCACAGTTTGGTTGCCCACACATAATTAAGGTTAAGAGATGTAGGTGAATCGTGTCTTTGTCAAAACATTAATGATAGTATTATACAATTGTTGAGATATATTACCGTAGCCTTATAATTTTAACGGCAATTCAACGAACCCTTTAATATAAAGCATATTTATTTGGCCAATATAAAGAGTGAACAGCTGACAATCAGGGCACATTTAGCACTCAAACCCAGTCCACACCTGAATCAAAACTCTGCTTTAAGGTAGCTCTGAATCGACGGCGTGAACTGAGGCAGAGCCATGGAAATAATCCCAAGATTTAGCGCAAGAAAATGTTTCACTTGACCAGGCTTATCTGGTGGCACAAGCCTGCAAATCCAGCCCTTTGGGGGCAAAGTTGACGGACCATGGAGACATTCACACGCTGCGAGCGGAGGATCTCTCTCGCGAGCCCCTTGCAGTGTGAACCCTACCACCTGCTTCCACCCCTGAATGACCGACTCGTTTTCCAGGGTCGCTGGTTACCCCGACAGGAGTTCTGCCCCTGGGTCGATTCTTTCAAAACGGACGATAGTGGCCTTGGTCTACAGAAACCGAAGCCCCCTTTGCGGTCATGATCTTATATTCTTGGTTCTTTCGGTAAAGACACGTAGAAGGGAAACAATAAAATAATAAAAATATAAAACAATAAAACTGTCACGTTTCGACTGCAACACAAGCAATCATCAGGTGTGAAAACCACAGCAAGAATATTTTTTTTTCAAATTTTCTTGCTGTGGTTTTCACACCTGATGATGATTGCTTGTGTTGCAGTTGAAACGTCGTGAGAATTTTATTTGTTTTATATTTGTATTATTTTATTGTATCCCTTCTACGTGACTTTACCGAAAGAACCAAGAATATGAATCCCTACAGTCACGAAAGCTTTAAATCAAAGGTCATTATCTTGTTCCTCTCGCGCCTCCGCGGTCCTTTTCCAAAAAAAGTCGACCTTCAAAAGGGTGACGCTTTTCACCGACCGCAGAAATTTAAACCTCCTCTGCCACTGGGCTCGTCGCGTATCCACAGAAGATGCCATGCCACGCGCCTGGCATTCCAATTCACTCGGGTCTAACCCGGTGGTCTTGTGCATGACACGCCAGCTTTAGGTCATCACACACCGTCAATTGAATACTGTTAGCCCAGGGCTGAAGGTGTTTCATATTTTTTAGCACCACAAAAACTGTTTGTGAGTCTCTCCGACTCGTGTCTGACCATGTCTGGCATTGACCAAGCAGGCGGTCTGCTTTCAGCATCGAGGGATTGTTTTTTGTCCCGCCCTTTATCCTTTGCCACCTCCTGCGCAAGGTCACACGATTAACGTCCCCACGAAAAAAATCCCTCATTGGATCTCTCACCCCTTGACGAGCAACACTCTCCCTCTTCATGGTGGAGTTACTGCCCTATGTCTTTTTAGCCGGAGTGGACTCCTCTTCAGAGTCCTTATCCATCTCGCGAGCCCTAAGCCCCTTTTCTTTAAGGCGTTGAGGACTGCTTAAGGTCACTACCCGGATTGGTCACACCAGGCCTGGTCCTTGCTCGGAGGTCAAGAAGGTTCAGGATCCTACCTCCCACACCCGGGACCATCTCAAGGTTTTCAGACAGTAACCTCCCCTGAGCCTCCTCAAGGCTATCCTGCATTCCTCACACTTGGAAGCACGTGCTGCCGTGTTCTCAATTTTCCACCAACGCTTGGCGTTTTTGATTACACGTCCTTAACGGACTTTACAGCCGAATTTTCTATTTATATTTTTGACCACAGTGACTGCCTCTTTCACGCCAACGTATAATGTCTCAAATGTTACTATCGGACATTCCGCCTCTGCTAAATACACCCCGAAATGCAGGAGCACAAAAAATTCGGACGCCCTGCCCCACATTTTTTTTTTTAACACCGAGAGAAATTAGTTTCAACACGAGCTGCACCAACTGAGCACATTCTCTGTATGGGGTTGCGTTGCGTTTGCTTGGAAGCGTTCACCTTCAAGTGAAGTGCTGTTAACAGCTCAAAGTGCCTCGCCTTCCCTCCGTAGGGGGTGCCGCTTTGGCGAGATGTTAACTACTTCGCCTGGTATACAGGAGGTCGTGTGTTGTATCTTTGTGTGCGTCTCTCTCATCATCATCACGGTGGCTAGATGTTAACTACCTCGCTTGGTATACAGGAGGTCGTGTGTTGTATCTTTGTGTCTCTCTCATCATCATCACGGTGGTTAGATGTTAACTACCTCGCCTGGTGTACAGGAGAATTCGTGGGTTAAATACCGAACCCGACACCTGCTGTATATTTTGAGTTTGCATGTTCTCCCCCGTGGCCGCGTGGATTTTTCTCCAGGTCCTCCAGTTTATCCCTCGACATTGAGAATTAACATCACGCGTTTGGAGTATTCGGCTGCTATAAATGTCGACGCGATGAGCTACTTCCGTTGGACTATCGTTTGTGGCCAGGTCGCTCCTGAAAAAAAGTGAAAGAGCTCAATCTAAAGAATAAAATCTCCGCGAGCTTTTTCATTGGCGATGGCCTGCGTATCGCGCTTGTTGACAGTTTTTTGGGTGGCCAGCACAGGGCTGGTGGTGTTCAATGGCACGAAGTTATCATCAGTGTGTCTTTCGGCGACCATCCTATGAACGTGCAAAAAAACGACACTTGCCTCGATTCATATACTGTACTCGGGGATGGCCATTTGTCTTATTTATTGAGACAACATTACAGAGCCCTTGATAAGATACATGTTATAGGCTTAAACCTGGATGAAATCCAACCATACTGTTTTATCATATAAGGAAAACATGTTTTGTCCAATGTACTACGTAAGTTTATATAACAGTTGTGTAGAAAATAATAATAAAAAAACCGAGCATGTTCACAGTGGCTTGATGAGACAAATAAATAATTCGTTAAGCACAAACCATTACGATTAAGCAGATATATGTTGCTCTACAAGGCCCGTTGGTATGCATGCACGTGGAATTTAATTATGTACCTTTATTTCAAAGCTTGAATCAACGTATTCTTTATCAGAATTGGTGGTTAAATGCATGCATACCAAGAAGTCTGCCGACTTAAAACAGCCACCTTAAAAAAACACAATTAAGTCAAGCTTAACAAGCCTTAAATAAATACAGCAATAAAGTATTTGAATTTCTGAAGGATAATTATGTTTTATATCGACTCTTTAACTAAAGCTAGACAAAATTATGCTAAAGTTCTGCTATAAATTAGAAGTTCATGAAATCACCGTGTTTTATCAGTATTTGTTAAACCAGTAAACATTTGCTTCCTGTAAATACAAGTAATTATTTTGGCATTTATTTTGACAATTCAAGAATTTAAACAATGCTGAGAAGGGCTTACACACATTGCAGGCCACAATTCATGTTATGGGTCAACTTTAAGACGCAAACCACAGACCTAAGGAAGAGTGTGTAAAAGAGAAAAATAACAAATCAATTGCAGAAGAATTAAGGATTATGAAAACACCCTTCCCAGCTCAAACTTAAATCCTCACGCTTCAAAATAACGCAAATGCAATGATGTGTAAAATCATTACTTTAATATTTGTATGCGATTTAATTGTATTTTTTTTAAAAATCTCAAAACACTGTTTTGCACCCACACAGCTAAGATTGGCGGAAGATATATTTAATAGTGGTACATTTATTCAAGAAAGTCAATAAATACACTTAACACAAGGCCAGTTAATCAATGCCAATAGTAGCCGGCACACTGTATAGAGAGAAAATAAAATATTCCATCAGGGTTTTATGATGCCCTATTCACGGGTAGACCGGTTATAACTTTTCATTTCATGGAAGTCTTTTGTTGAACACAATATGGACACAAGAGTGCTTACTACGCTCTATGCCTCGCAGCTCAATTATCATACATGATTATAACGCCTGCGTTTACACCGCGGTGCGATTCTTGGATATTCTTGTGTGGGCTCCACGGATTACGCAGTCTGGAAACGTGAAAGGATGATGCGCCAGCCTATTGCGTTGGGCAGTTACAGCCATAACGTGTTTAACATTGGTGACTAAGCCAGCGACACGTGTCACAAACCCCAGGAGGTGGCCAAACGAGTGATTATACGAATGCAACTACGAACGGCAGGCGGACGGCGCGGACGCGTACGCGCAAACGGAATACGGCAGCGTGACCACAGCGCTGTTGTGCCAACGCGCGCAACTGTGCAAGGGAGCTGTAGTGGGGGAATCAGGAGGGGGTGGGGGGCTATAGTGTTCACACATTCAGAAAAATCCCTGCTCTGACGGTCTCATTTACAGTATATTACAACGCGTGGGGGTTAGTGTGGGCGACGACGAGGTATAAGAACCACCGTACTCGGGGTGGGGACCCTTAGCAAGGACCCTGCGACCTCCACGGCCACTGGCAGTCGGCGTCGCAACTGCCGGGCCATGGAAAGCGGGCGCAGCACTCGATGAGCTAGGCCCAAAACACGTGGAGCTTTATACAAAAGACGGCTTCACAAGGTTTCGGATGCCCTCGTTTGAAGGACTTCACACCCCTTGGCAAGTTTTACAGTGTAGGCACTTGAATGTGAGAATGAAAATAACGAGGTTGCAATTTTTATTTTATACACATGTCCACATCCAAGAATTGGTTTTTATTTTCCTTTTCTTGAAAGTGGATGAAGATTGATTTTACGTTAAAAAGTCCGTTTATCGGTGTACCATTATACCTGCGCGCATGAGTCACCGTTCAGTACAAAGTACACAAAAACACTGCCTAAAATAAACTAAATATACATGTATTCAAACAGGTTGTTGTCATCATCACATTAATAATGGTAAAAAGCCAAAACCATATGCAAATTATTTGATTTCAAAAAATCCCAGCATCTTATCATTAGCAGTTTTGTTTTCATTGTAACTGTACAGTATCGTGAAACCTGGAGATATGGACTGCCTGCGCGCGACTGAGACACGGCGCACGATGTGAAGTCCTCGGTGAACGTTGTCGCTTTTCGCTCACCAGACAGGCCACACCAGAAGAAAATAAACAAATGAAACATTTCATTATTCCAGTTAGAATTACAGAATTTGAGTTGACTGTAATTACAGTGATTAGATCTTTGACCGTAACAAAAAAAATACGCAACATTTTCCAACCTTTTTTGGAAGATATTACTTGTAAAATGTAAGTAGCGTACTTAAATTTTACAAGAATAACAACAGCAATAGAAAAAAATAATCCACTGCAAAACCGTACGTAGCACGACCGGCTAAGTACGGTGCACGAAATAAGTTCTACATACATACACACATACGTACGTTCAAGGATCTAAATAACTTAGTGCACAATCTGTACCGGCGTGCATGTGCCAGGGCGGACACCCCCCCCCCACATCCCCCCCCCCCCACCGCGTGCACTCAAATGTTGGTCCTGGGGTGCGTCGCTCTCAGTCCCATCGCGGCACAGATGCTTTCGGGGAGGTATGGATAAATGGCCGCCTGTGCTCCCCCGCCGCCACTTCCACCGTAAGCCCCCACGGGCAGGAAGGACATGCGCGGCAGAGCTCCGTACACGTGCACCGCCGACTGCGAGTAGCCCTGCAGGCCCGCTCCAAACACCGAGTGCGCGGCCTGCTGCTGCTGCTGCTGCCGTTGTTGCTGCTGCTGCTGCTGCTGGTGGTGCTGGTGCTGCTGCTGCTGCTGGTGGTGCTGCTGGTGAGCGTGCAGCGGCAGCCGCGACTGCGCGCCCTGATCGGCGTGCACGCGAGCGCTCAGCCCTTCCGGGTGCGCCAGGTAGAGCGGAGGCGGCGGCGGCGGCGGCGGCGGCGGCGGCGACAGGAACGGCCGGCCCCCGGCCGTCACGGAGAACGCCCGAGGCTCGGGCGCGCGGCACGACGCCGGCTCCTCGTGGCCGTGGCTCGCGAGCGGCGGCGGCGGCGGCGCCGGCGCCGGCGGGGATGGCGGGCGTCGCGTCGGCTGCTTGTGCGGCGGCTCGCCCTCGGCTGTCCTCGCGGGATACGAGGCCGCGGGCTTCCCGTCGTCCTCGTGCCGCTCCTTGCGGGCTTCCACCTTGGCGTACGGTATCACCTTGTTCACCCTGTTTGCAGGCGCGACCGTGCTATTGCCAATTTGTCCTTCCCCAGCTTTTTCAGGTTTCACATGAAGCTGCTGCTGCTGCTGTTGCTGGAACAAGGACGTGGCTGTACATCTTGTGATCTCCCAGCACTTCTGCTGCCCTGGGCTGGAATAATGGTTCTGCATGTGCTGCGGTGCAGGGCTCGGCGAGCCGTAGCGAAAGTTGTGGTGGCTCACCTGCGGCGAGAGAGACGTAACGACGGCGTCTCCCACAGCCCGACCGTGCTCTCGCGCCCTGGTTGCCTGCTGGCCGCTAGCGCCAGCAGCGCATGACCCGTTATGATCCAGAGCCAACAGAGACGAGCCAAAGCAGTTTGTGCCATCCTTGGCTTCACGTGAACCTGGGTTATGCGAGAGATCAATTGGCAGGCACACCGGCCGCTGCTCATCTCCTCTCATGGACGAGCTCAGGTCCAAAGCCATCACGCTCGCGGCGTGCGCCGAGTGGCGCCTCGGTGTCTCCATCCACTGTGACGGCTTCAAGAGCCCGTTGACGGTGTGAAAGTTTGCCAGCCTGGCTGGGACCCCCGTAGGCATGGAACATCGTCTCGCCGTCGCACCCCCTTCTCTTGATGTGCTCGGTGTCTCAAGAGAGGGGCACAAAGGCTGCACGGCCTCCACTTTGTGTTCCAGAGGCGACGGTGGGGATCCCGAGCACCCCTGTCTTTCCCGAGCACGTTGGGTTTCCGAACCCTGGCAGCGGGCGGGGCTTACGTCGGGCGTTTTCTTGAGACACACGGGCACCGCGGGGGCACCCCCCCCGACCACCGCCACCACCGCGGCCACCGCCATCACCCTCGTCGCATCCGTCTTCTTGACGCTCAGGTCCAGCGGCTTCTCGTCGGCGTTCGAAGCGGCCCTGGCTTCCGCCACCGCGCCGAGTCCGGCGTGGGGGCGGTTGAGCAAGAACACCCCGTCGTGGCGGGTGCCCATCAGGGCCAGCGGCGAGGGCAGGGGCACGCGGACCGTGGACGATCGTGCCTCGTCCGCGCTGACTGGGCGAGATACCCCGTTGTTGGCCTTGGAGAGCTCGAGGAAGTGGCGGTAGGCGGGCTCCGACATCTGCTTGCTCATGTAGTCCAGGTAGCTCTTCTGCTGAGCGGGCATCGAGTCTTTGAGCTGGCAGTTGATGAGCGTGATGTGGCCCAGTTCGGGGTCCAGGAGCGGCTTGAGCTCGATGGCGATGGGCGCGTTCTTCTTGATTTGAGACGGAGGCGCCTGCGTGGTGGGGATGACCGACAGCACTGTCCTCAGCTTCAGGTTCCCGTTCTTGGCGGTGGCCGTGAGTTCGGGCTTCTGTGGATCCTCAGGCTTGAGTCGCCCTTTGCTGGACAACAGCTGTTTGAGAGGACGAACAGAAGGGGGAAGTGCGGTATCAGCATCACAGCATGATCACAATGTATTCTTTTGTATGTGCGTTTGAATGAACGTGGCCTGATATTCAACTTCCACTTGATGTGTCAATTCACATTTTTTTTTTACTGGCTATGTTTATTAAATTTGTGAATTGATACAAATTTAAAGCCACGCAAAATCACACAGGATGCAAAAACTTTCTAAACTAACTTTAACGGGGTTCCACTATTTTTATAGTCAAAAGCTTGCTACTAAATATACCACTTTCTAATAACGCAATCGTGTATTAGTGGACTCACAAATGGAATGCGGTGTGTTCATGTCTGGGCAATCCAATGCACCATCTCTCCAGGGCAGATAAAAATAGCTCTCTTTCGTTTAAGTCCACATTGGCCTCAAATTTGGAAAACGTGGAATTTGCACAAGTTGACTCTGGGCTATCAACGGCCCATGCACATTTGTGTACAGAGACTTTACGCAATTATTTGAAATTTAATACAGCTTTTTAAGTTACACATTACGAAGACGTTAGCCACTGTGTCAAGGCAAAAAAAGTTTAAGCAAATGAATGACGAACTAAAATCAATGAGTGTGTGATTATAATAGACCAGTGTTTGTTGTATGGAGGCACGTTGCGTTGTTGGGGGGATGTTTTCAACCTGTAAACCCGGTCATCCTCGCAGCGACTTTGGCTGCTAGCCATCGAACAAAAACGGTCACTGCATCGCGCACTTTCAGATGCACTTCTGCGACCGTCTGGAACACTCGTCCTGCCAATATTGGGAAGCCACTCGAGCTATGCACTTTTAAATCTAGATTGAAAATTCATTTCTTAAGAACTGCTTTTTGCGTTTAATTTGATGTCCCTCCCGCGCACCTCCGATTAGCGAGATTGGCGAGATTGGCTACGTACGGTGCGAAAGAAATTCACATACATGTATACACACATATATATAAGGCAATTGAACAAAGCCATCATGGGGCTCTCACGGTACGGGTGGGTTTTCCCACTGGCAAAACGCCATGCCGGGCCATCACCAAACCACGCTACGCTGGCTTCACAGGATCTCCCAGCCGGATGACACGTCCGATGTGAGTGACGACAGGCGGTGGGGTGCACTGCGAGGGCACGACGTCACTGCATCGCTGTCTACAATGCGTTCTGACCTCGCACGTCCGCGCGCCCGGGGCCCTTCTAATCCACGACGGCTCGTCTAGGCATGGCGCAGAATGGAGTATGGTTTGTATTTGCTTCGGCACATGATGCTCCATGGCAACGCGTGATAGGTTTGGGAACATTTTTTTAATTTGGCTGGACCCCATATTTAATATGGCGTATTCTTGCCAATAACATCTGACAATACGGCAAAATTCCTGTAACAAGCCTGACTTGTGATGAGATCCCCCATCCAGGTCACGAGCGGAGAAATACTTGCTCGAACAAATTTATCGCTCGATAATATTGGTTCGGAAAGTCAATAAATATTGGTTTCGCGAACTAATTTTCTTTTGTCCCGCGCAGTTTACACGCGTAAAGTGAGAATGCGGCTATGTTCACATCTGCCGTCTCTCCCGCACAGGAGCCCGGCTGCGGCGAGGGCGGTCACCTTCTTGCCGTTGCCTTGGGCCGAGTCCTTTTTGCTTCTCTTCTCTTGGCCACAGCCCCCCTTGCCGCCGCCGTCGTCGTCGTCCCCCCCCGACGTGAGCGCCGCGCTGCCGTCGGCGGCGGCGTCGCCCTCCTTGCCCGTGCCGTGCCGCTTGCGGGGCCGCGGCGGAGGCGGCGGCCGGTCCTCCTCCCCCCGCACGTAGCGCTCGTACGGCAGGATCAGCCTGCGGGGAAGGGAGCGGACAGAGCGTCGCGCGGAGGCGTAGAGGGTGGCGGTTGGGGAGGGTCGGCATGGGGGGAGGGGGGGCACGATGACGGTGAAAACCAGAAGGAAATGTAGAAAAAGCTCGACTCGGCTGCATTTTTTCTAATTGATTGGGCTTTCAGTTAAACGCGAGGTTATCTGGTGCAACGGTTAGACCGCATGTTCAAATCCCGGTCGGGGATCGACAACCCATCATTTCTCTCGGATCAATAAACATGAGTACCGCTTTGTGGGAAGTCAACAGTGGTTGTTTTAACTAAGCCTGGCTCCGGCTTACAGGGAAGTAGAATGTCCACCACTGGCTTAGGGCTGTAAACAAGAAGATAAGCACGGGGCCCGGCTTGTGAGAGCAGGAAACCACTCAGTATACTATTACCCGCCCTGATTGCGACCATTAACACGGAGCGATCGGCATCGAGGCTTTTCAACGGCCACTCGGTGATCGGGACCGAAACGTATATTCGAGCGGGCCGCGGGGGGGGGGGCGGGAGGCGCGACGCAGAGCCCCCCATTTCATTCGGGCGTTCGTCCGCATCGGCCACCGCAGCAACGCACCTCTCGTAGTGGCGGCGGGTGCAGGTGGCGGCGCTGGTGCTCCCCGAGTCGCCCCCCAGCTCATCGTACACCACCTTCCACAGCCGTTGTGTGGTCACCTGCGGCACAACGGGCGGACCGGGAGCTCGTCATGCGGCAAACCCTCCCCGGGGGCCGCGGCGGAGCAAAACCAGACTCTTGACGGGGAGGCTCGCGACTTTCGAGCCACCGCTCCGGGGGATTGACCGCAATGGGCACCGTGTTTGCGACAGGGCACCGTCAGTGCTGCTGTGGGAGCGACTGTCCTGCGCGTACGTAGGGATGTGGAATGTACAGCGATTGCTCAGGGCTGCCAATGGAGATGAGCCCCGCACCACTTTGTCTTGGACCGATCCTAGAGAATCGTCCCCTTGCGGTGATACTCGGTCAACTGAAGCACATCACGCAGGACCCTTCCACCAACATCCAAATCTAATGATTTGGATGTTGGTGGATTGCACACCACCGGACACGGGAAAAACCTTGAGACTTGGAACACCCACCTTGGGGCAATGAGGCACCTATAGCAGGCAGTACAGCAAATAGACTGCACACCTACATTTTGATTTAAAGCTTTCGTGACTGCAGGGATTCATATTCTTGGTTCTTTCGGCAAAGTCACGTAGAAGGGAAACAATAAAATAATAAAATTATTATATTTATATATATATATTTTATTGTTTCCCTTCTACGTGACTTTACCGAAAGAACCAAGAATAAGAGTGCACACCTGTCTGTGCAGAGTTTGAGTGTTAGGAGAGTTAGATACTCATGTGTGCATGGGATGTCTATGGGGCATTCTGGAATCCTTCTGCGTAATAAAATCCCCACAGTCGAAGTGAAAGGGAGTCCCCCCCCCACGAGTCCAGGAACACTCCCAGTCTGCACACCACTCCCGTATGAGGCCAGCTCCTCCTCCAGCGACTCCTCTTCTCTCGGAGCCCCGAGCTCTCGACCCACACCCCGTGTATCCATCCGCTCACTCCCCACCTTCAAGAACCTTTCACAAGTTCCCCCACCCCCTCAGTGCCCCAACCACCCCTCCTTCTCCTTATTTCCCATCACATATCTCTTCTTTGGGTTTCCTCCAGTCTCCTTTTTTGCGCCTTCATTCCCACCGTTATCTTTAATTGCTGACCTCGTCAAGGAGCACAAACCATCACGTGACCTCCGGTCATCCTCGCAGCGGTTTTTGACTCCCCATCGAACAAACACGGTCAGTGCATCGCGAGCTTTCAGATGCGCTTCTGCGGCCATCTGGAACACTGTTCTTTCTGATATTCACATTAATCTAGATTGAAAATTAATTTATTTTGAGCTGATTTTTGTGTTTAGTTTGTCGTCCTTCCCCCGCACCTCCGATGAGCACGATTGGCTATGTACGGAGCGAAAGAAGTTTAACATTATTTCTCTTGGGTGTCGTTCCGCGTGACCCCGCCTAACCTGAGAGTGACCCCGCATGACTTCATTGCTACCTGCATGACCTTTACATTAGGATACCAAAGACCCCACACGCAGGACCCTTCTGAAAACAAGCCTTGAGACTTGGTGAGGCTTTCATTGGTAAACAAACTCGTGAAAAAATTGGCTTTTTTTTACTTGCTTTTAAAATGTTGAATACAAAACGTTTACAGCTGTCACCACAAACAAAACGGAAAATCAGACGGCACAAATGAATCGTTAGGCACGCACGCACGCACAGCTGATGGGAGTCGGTGAATTGGTGCCCTACTTTTAGCAAATTCTGCAGAGAAACATTGGTCTGAAAGAGGGCCCTTGGGCAGGTGTATTACATATTGCATTATTATTATTTATGTTATATTTATATTATATTATTATTTATATTGTTATTTATATTATTATTTCTGACCTAGAGTATTAGTTTTAATTGCAATCTTTTGCTTGAGGGGCACAATTAAATATTTTTAAAAAGTCAACGTTTCAGGCAAGGTGCTGTGTACGCAATTTGTTTTCGCGTTTATAAAGCAGTTTTGATGATGGAAAGTATTTTAGGTTGTGACTGGGGCCTATTCAACTTTTGTCGATCCATTTGAATGACTCATTTCTACGGGCAATGTATCATCATTCATAATAAATCGGGGAAATTATATGGCAGTCCAAAGCAGACTGTATATGCCTACTACTTTACACAGACACAAGAATATAAAAACACACATTTCTTTAAATGCATTCAGTTGCTTACAAAAATGTGTCACTTTGTTAACATGCGTATTTATATATAAATATGCGAATGTGTTATTCCGGTTTCTTCCTACATGCATGAAGAAAATAAACAAATCACTCATCATCGAACATCCCAAGGGAGGGCCTGATTAAAAAAAATGTATCTAGATTGATTCAACCTTTCCTGGGTAAACAAGAAAAAATCAGCTATGAGCCCAATGACGTCAGTGGTGAGCGATACCTGAACCAGTTCTGGGCAGCCGTCCTTCATCAATCCCGCACAGGCCAGTGCGGTGAAGTATGGTCCAACAACGGTGTGAGAAGGCCTTCGTCCAGCAGTGCATCGACAAAGGGCTGGATATGACACTTGTCTTTTGGCTTGTGTGAATTTTCTGTGGGATATGGCTGGGTGGTTTTGAATGCACCAGCAATACTCCATTGTGAACATTACAAAAATAAATCTATGATCTGACAACTGGAATGTTTACTTACAGAATCATATCCTCCAAGCTGTTGTGTTGTCTTGAACATAATCCAAAGGTTAACTGGAACAAAAAAAACAGACGTACGTTACCACACGTTTACCGACCACTGTACAAAGCTACACATTTTACAGCGTTTCATTCAGGTCAGTGTCAAAATTACACGATTCGGGTGAAACTTAACAATAGTTTGTTTTTATCCAGCGCTATTCGTGCAAAGTTAAATTCTTAACATTTTGATCCCCCCCCCACACACACATAAACATTCCGAAATCTCAAATACGAACATCGTGAACAAGGTGCGAGAACAGCGGAGACAAACAACGTGACTTTACTGAAAAAACTAAGAATAGGAGCACCGAGTCGACCGTAGCGTGGAACACGTGGGGCAACAATCAACTACTCAACTCAAGAAAGTCCAGGGTACAACGATAGCAATAACTGGATTTCATACATACATCTGTGATTGAGAACAATAACAAAACAGATTGTTTGGTGGTGCTCATCTCCACTGGCAGCCTTGAAGCAGTCAGGAAAGTTACACATTAGTTTGGCACGATCCAGTCCATCGATAAGGCAACCCACTACACCGGCCTCCCCGCAAAGAGGTCCTCGTTTTGTCAACCACAATTAGGTGATGGGCTGAGTTGACACCTGAAAACGGAGTGAATTCACATCCACATGAACTAGAGCCAAGCACTGTAAACACAGCATGACTCAGGCAGATAATCCTTAAATTGGACCAATAAAGAATTGTAGTGACAGAGCGCCAGCATAATTTTTTTTTAATGTATGCATTTTAATTTTTTTTAAAAGCAGTAACAATACACCAGCTAACTAACGTACCGCTACTGAACTAACGTACGAACCTATTAGCCGCCAAATAAAACAAATATGAGCGGACATACTACTCACGCTTGGCAAAACATATGCAGTGGCATTCACAAACGCCTCACGAAGAACTGTGCAAAACCGGCACGAATCCAATTCTAAACAGGTCCCTGCAGGGTGGGCTGGTAGGAACATTGGCAAAGTAACGTCACGGTGCCTTCGAACTTCGCCTCGCAAATGGTATTCGGCTGTGGGCTGTGTGTGACTTTGCCACATCCCCAAAAGCGAAGTTCGCAAATGAGATGATGTGACTTCCAAATGTTGGGTGCAATAAGACATATCAAGTCTCTGCGCTGTCTATTGCTGATTTTACACCCAACAGCACGAGATTTCACTTCGCTAAAGTATTGAAAGGGGACGGACGGACGGACGCATTAATCTATTGCAGGCTGGTACACTCAGTTTACAACTTCGTTCCTACCAGAAAAAGAAAACTATATATAAAAATAACAGTAAAACACAATGACTGAACCCAGACACAGAACTCAAAACGCGTCCGTAAACCGCGCGAGAAGTGTAAGACCTGCAAGAATGTAAAAATCTGGCGTACGAGCGGCTCGTCATTGCGCGGCCGGTTGCTCGAGCAGGCGCTCATCGCGCACGCCCGCGACGTGCTACAATTTTAGACGCGCGCTCTCGCAAGCGGTCTTATCGTGCGCGCGTGTTTGCGCGCTCCCCTAAGTTGACTTCACCAAGAAGAAGAAGAAAAAAATTTATTCCAGCAGCAGTGTCCTCAAGATGCGCCTCATTAAAAAGCAATGTCACCAAGTAAAGAACGTATAGGGCATAACAATGTTTACGGAGGCATCCTGTCGTGTAGAAAAATAACATATCATTAGCCCAGACTTTATGGCTGCGTCAACAAACGCAGCCACACACACACACGCATGCACAGCTGCTTTGCTATTAAAAAAAATAAAATAGGGGCTACAGGTCAAGTTGCAGTGGGTCGATATCCAGCCAAGTAGACATCTCGACACAAAAATCTGGCATCGGATACGTACGCAGGGTCAGCCGATTAAAGTCTACACATTAACATTGTAAGAATGTATTACAGAGGACAGCATTGTTGAAATAATGGTCTGATGCGTGGATGTGAGCCACTAAAGGCCGTCTCGTTAATATTAATGCAAAGGTCAAGAGAGGTCACCGTGCCCATTGCTCTTAGTGCCTCAGGTCTGCCATTGTTATATTTTGACCATTTGGCTCAGGCTTTCCAGAGGACGCGACGAAAATGTCCATCTCGGTAACACTGCCCCCCTCCTCCGCCTCCTCCTCTTCCATCCGGAGGTCATCACAACCCCCGCATCCTCATTTAAGTCTACATTTTTTCCAACCGTGTTGTTTTCCAAACTTCCAAGTTGCTTACCCAAATACGGGCAGAATAAATAAATAGTTATTTGCTTTGAAAGCCAAAAGTTTATTCAATATTTACTGCATAAACGTATACATCGTCTAAAAAAATGTTAACATATACGTTCTACGTTATTTTATCGTTCTAGGGTAGGCTTCTCATATTTTGTTAAATGTTTCATTACATGGCCTCTTGGCCATTGGCACTTGTTCAGGAACACACATTGTGGACCCACCCCTACTGGGCATTTGTGAAAAAGGTCTTCATAACTCATCGGATTCCTCCAGTCTAAACAAAGATTTTGATTGCGATTCCCCTCGCTCGTTCCGGAGCACTCACGTCTTTCGCTGACGATCGCTCGACCAAAATCAACTCGCGACGCCGATGCCGCCTCCATGCCTCGACGGCTCCTCTCCTCGGCAACGATCGCACGCGAGCTCCTCGCACGCCCGAGTGTTGACACCAAATGGGCAAACGCGCACAGCATCCCAGCGATGCGTTGCACGTGCTGCGCCACCACCGCCACCACCACCACGAGCGCCGCCACCACCACCACCACCACGAGCGCCACCACCACCACCACCACCACCACGAGCGCCACCTACTCTGCTTGAAGCCCAGGTGCGGCAGGCGTTCGATGGGCGTTCCGCGCTCGCGCATGAACTTGTAGATGGCGTCCAGGAACGCCTTCTCGCTGTCGCCGTCCTGGCCCGCGCCGCTCTCCGCCGAGCCGTCTCTGTGCCGCGCCGCCGCCGCCGCCACCACCACCGCGTCCACTGGCGAGGCCTTGGCCACGGCCGTGGGCTTGGCGTTAGCGGCGGCCGCGTTCGACTGGGGGTCCTGTGTTTGTTTTGTTACAGGATGAAAAAAAAGTTAAAAGGTTGAGTGGAGGTTAAAGATAAAAGGTACTTCTTTTTTTTTTACCAGGTAAGGCCCGCTGAGCTACGTAGCTCTTTTTCAGAATCGACCTGGACACGTGTAATAGATCAACAAAGTGGCTTATCACATGGACATTTGTAGCAGCCAAATACTTGAAACGCACGTTTATAAATGTGCAGGGAAAACTGAAGGACCCGGAGAAAACTCCACACGGGGAGAACATGCAAACAAATATACAGGTATCAAAGTCGGGATCGAACCCAATAACTCCTGTATACCAGCCGAGGAAGTTAATCTTGCCACCGTGGTGTCTAAAATTACAAAACGGCCAAACATGGTTATTTTCAACTGGTGGTGTGTATAAGGCACACGCGTCTTGGTGTGGCGTTAAATCTGAATATCTGCGCAATGCTGGCCCATTGCCCAGATGCAGGTATAGCAGCAGTTAGCGTCCCTCCCACTGATCCACCAGGCTACAAAAATTAATTCTACTCTATTTATGGTGTCTATAGACTCACAACAGCGGCTAAAACATGAGAATCATGGTGGAAGTTTGCATGGCCGCATTGTTGCTAATGAGCTGACGGAAGGGACGGATGATTTCTGGTGGTTGCAGCAGGCTGCTGTGCTTGGTGTTCCAAGCCCCCCAGTTAAACCCGCCACGTGCTGACCCGCCCATAACTGGACATCTGTGGAAAAGAGCTTCATAGCTTATCGGATTCCTCCTCCAGTCTAAATAAAGATTCCAAATCTGATTTGTGGCCTAAATGCAGTAACGTAACGTTTAACCGCAGCTGTAAAACACGAGGGGGGCCTTCGCTGCGCGAGAAGACGCCTCACCTTAACCAGAGGCTCCATGGCAGCTGACGTGGCCTTGTTCTCCAGTGAGCCCTCTCCTCGAGAGGTCGCCTCAGTCCGGCCCTCGGACTGGGCTGAAATTATGGCGGCAGCGGAGGCGGCAGCAACGGTGCTGGAGGTGGAGCCGACGGAGGAGGAAGATGAGGAGGAGGACGAAGAGGAGGATGAGGTGGTGACGGCTTTGATGCACGGCAGCGTGCTGCGAATCCCTCTCCTTCGCGTGCGCCCCAGCGTCAGCCCGGGCTCTGTTTCGGAGCACGGTCGAGATGACAAGAACACGCCGGCGGAAATTAACACCACGCGGCCAAATAATTCTGGACGCTGCCACCAGAATGTTCACCTGTAACCCCTTGAACATCACCATCTCTCCCCTTACCCTCAAATCCTTTCAGTGGTTCAAAAAACAGTTGCAAGAAGATCGGCCCTTCTTGTCTTAAAGATCCTGCACGTCTCCCATTCCATCTCGCTTTGCTCCTTTCCCCGCGTTCTTTACTCGATTTCCTCAGGAAACCTTTTACTCAACAGGAAGTCGCTTCTTCTCTTCTGCTGCCCCTGAGAGTCTAGATCCTCCCATCTGTCTGTACTCGTGTCTACCTCCCCCCCTTGATCTCTCTGCCCTGAACCTCCTCCAACAGTTAATGTACACTTGCTTTACTTTCACCCCTCTGCCGCAGACGTTTCCCCACGTGCAAAACGTTTCCACTCTGCACAGCAGTGGTGAGCACAATGTGCTGTGATCCCAGGGACCCGAGCTTGATTCTAGGGGCACAGCTAACGTCAGTGGCGAGTAAAAACTCTCCCAACCAGAGCGGTAAATTATGGGCAAACCCCATGACCGACACAACACAGGTAGGAGGCACTCATCAAGTAGTCAACTGATAAAGGGCTTTAAATTATTATTACATCACTTTCTTTACGCCACATTGTGCATACCACCTACCAATTACATTGACATTCATAATAATGACATTCATAATAATCCTGTCCTACTATTCCTCGCCCTGCGCACTGTCACCCACAACGTGATGTCAATCGCTCAGAGTGGTCTTGAGATACAGCCGTACGTAGGCACGTTATGCCTGCGAACAGCACTGTGTGCACACGGGATGGGGAGAAATATCGTTGGCATCGGCCCCCTTCGCCGATGTGGGATGAGGTCCCGTTGAGGGTCATCATCCCTCGCTGATAAACGCAAGGCAGCTGTTTATGAGCCACACTTCGAGGAAGTTTCTCTAAACAGCTGTTACTAATCTTGCGAAAGCTGGCGTGGTGACAATGTGTCCCCATTGTGCCACGGCATGAAGGTAGGGTTAGTGGGGATCACACCAGTGTGCTACGATGGCAAGATGTTAACTACCTCGCCTGGTATACAGGAGGAGGTCGTGTGTTCGATCCCGACCCTGACGCCTGCTGCTGCTGCTGTATATTTAGAGTTTGCGTGTCTCTTTCTCTCTCATCATCATCACGGTGGCTAGGAGATGTTAACTACCTCGCCTGGTATACAGGAGGAGGTCGTGTGTTCGATCCCGACCCTGCCGCCTGCTGCTACTGCTGTATATTTGTAGTTTGCGTGTCTCTCTCTCATCATCATCACGGTGGCTAGGAGATGTTAACTACCTCGCCTGGTATACAGGAGGTCGTGTGTTCGATCCCGACCCTGACGCCTGCTGCTGTATATTTGGAGTTTGCTTATTCACCACGTGGTCACGTGGATTTTTCTCGCCACGCGTTTTCGAGTATTTGGCTGCTAGAAATTTACACGTGATAAGCCACTTCGTTGAGCTATCATTTGTGGCCAGGTCGTTTCTGAAAAAGAGCTATACAGCTCAGTGGGCCTGACCTGGTAAATAAAAAAAAATGAGTTGACACCAAGATGACAACGTGAATTAGACTAAAAGGGTCTGAATTCCTGTGTATAAAGTAGGTCCAGCGCTTTTGAACTTTGTCTAAGATACGGGTGGGGTTTTTTTGTTGTTGGTATGAGCATTTTTGCCACGCAAGAAAACGCGGGTACATTTAACTGGCCACTTGAACAAGTTACGTTTCACATTTTAAACGACACATGCTAACAATCACGTTGGGATATATGCGTGTAGAATATGTTTCCATTGTTCCAATGTTGTCCAATGCCATCGTCATAAACAGGAAGTGGGCCACGCATTCCAATGCAGAGCCATCCTAAAGATGAATCACTAAAAACCAGTTACAGTAAAACCTTGGGTTGCGAATAACTTTGCAAGACGAGCAAAAACGAATTATGCTCGCAATCCAAGGTTTTACTGTAATAATGTTCTTATTTGTTTGTTCTTGATTAGATTTCAGTGAATATGGGCTGCACATTAAGTTATTCCTCATTATATTAAACACACATCCAGACGACTGATATTTACTTCGTACATTAAAACGATCACTTCGATATTATAACGCTTGGAATGTTCCCTATAAAATAATAAAAAAAACGGTCAGGGTCTCATAAAGCAAAGCTAGGTCCGTGCTCGTCATGTTGGAGACCCTAAGGCAACGGTAGACATTCCACATTTCTTCCATTGGGCAACCACTGTTGATTTACAATTAAGCGATACTGAATCTATATACCCCAGAAGGATGATGATTTGCCGAGTTGACCCCTGACCAGGATGCTAACTTAAAACCTTTCAATCGCACGTTCAGGAGGTTTTGCCACAGTATCACAAGGGCTGGCATTTAGTCTAAGACTTACGAAACGTTTCAAATTATAACGTCTGCGGGCGCATTGCATCGGAACTGCAATTGCTAGACGTGCACTTAGTAAACTAAAGCTACCCGTGTTGAAAATGGGGCTTTTCTCATAATCGCAAATATTACATGAAGTGAGAAAGGCAAATAGTGCTGACAAGGCTGTGCGGGGGGGCCCAGTGGAAACGCGCTCGGTAAGCCGGCACATTTCCTCGTAACCGATGACCGAATACGGAACCGAGTGAAACGCAGCCGCTCTCTGCTCCAGGAAATCGAAATCGCTCTTTATCACAGACCAGAATCTTTTAAGGATAATGCTTTGCTATGAAGAAAGAAAAAAAAATACTTCCCTGTATAACAACAATAAGAGTAATAGACGTTGGTGTTATTTGCGAACGCAATAACGTCGCGAAGGTTTTCATTTTATTCTAAGCTCTCGACTCACGATTGAAAGGTTGAAAGTTCAAATCCTACTCCAGGGTCAACGGAGCTCATCATCCGTGTGGTGGGTAACACGAGTACCACTTTGTGGGACACTGACCATGATCGTCCATCGAAAGGACTGCTCGGTCCCTGCCATAGGAACGTAGAATTTCCACCACTGGCTCAAAACCAGTTGTGGCCATGAGTATGGCCATAATTATTGCAGGGAGAGATCACGATGCTCCTGGAAATCGTTAAAATTTCGTATTAAATACGTTTCATTTAAAATAAAGTACATTTCCCTTAGCCTTTTTAGATTCACATAATAATTCAAGTAAATAATAAACCTCATTGCATGCAATTTTTTTTCCCCACAGCACGTTGACTGTAAATTTCACTTAAGGTGGACTGTGACACCGTCATAGCTTTAGGCACGAACACTGCCCAGAACATGTCCCAGCATTGAGAAGCTTTGTCTTATTTATTAACGTGAGTTCACATTTCGAAGCGACAGGCATCAAATACCGGGAAAGCGAATGCAGACCACGCCATTGTCTCAACATCCTCCCAATCCTCTCCATGACAGCTGTGATGGACCAAAGCATCACATTTCAAGACCCCCACCATGAACGACAAGGGTTTACAGAAAACCAACAGCTGCTTGTCAAAACCCGGTGTTTACGAGTAGTTGTGAATCAAAACGTCAAAGTGTATCCTTTTACTTAATCGAACACCTCTGTTGGAGGTTCGGAGTCCATGATGAAAATTCTAAATTCCTATCGCAGGGACCCATTTATTAACAGGGCAACCTCTGCTGACACACCACGCAAAGTGGCACTGTTTTATTTACCACTGGGGTTACCATTTGCTGAGTGAACCCCGACTGGGATTTAACTCACAGCATTCAGATTGTCAGGCAGGTGCTCTATCTAACCTGTCTATTACATCGTGCGCGGTGAACAGCTTGACACGGAATATTCCCCAAGCGAGCCGGTCGGCGCAACTTGGTTCCGCGCGTAATCGCCGTAAACCATCGGGACCAGCAACAGCATTACAGCTGATGACGTTTTCAGTCTGGTAGAGAACGGTCTCTCTCTCTCAAGGCCAATCGCCTCTTTTCTCCACAAGACACTTTTTGAGCGGCATTTCATTTTCACCTCCTAAAGCGTGCCACGACACTGTTGAAAGGAGTGGGCGGAGAGGTGTCCCCCGCCTTCAAGTTCAAGCCTCTGGGTGCAGAGGCTTGAACTTGTGGGCGCGTTATTGCCGGATAATCAGACGCGCGGGGCACAAAAGCCAACGTTAACGGAGATTACATTTAACACGTAGGCTGTCGCGACCAGTATTATTCATAATAAAGGTTTTGGGGTGAGATCGCATCATTATAGATATGTCGCAACCCTCCACCACCCGACACGGCCAATCAGTAAAAAATGTGTCACGTTAACAAAACGCCAATTAGTTACTGCTTCAACCCACCGGTGTGTTTGAAGATTCGAATTTGAGTACAACGTTTCGCTGGTAATTACATCCAGTATCTTCGGGAGATTTGCCAGAATAGCGAAGCCATGTTGAACCCCATCAGGTTTCGAGATCAGAGGTTCTTTGTAAGGCATCTGGCTACCATGAGAGATTCGTTCATGAGGCTATCCACATATACAAGCACAGAGACAATTTCAACCGAGAAGATGGATTCTGGCTTAGCAATCATTGGAAAGATTTGATAAACCATTTCAGGTCTTAATTGATTGTTCACGCTTACAGTGGCTTTCAGACAGCATACATTAATTTTTCGTCTCCCCCCTCCTCTTTTCAGAACATAGATGGACTCGTCCTTCTAAATAAACTGACAAATCGCTGCGCGTGGCGCTGACGGTTTTTATAAATAAATAAACACACCGTTTAAAAATAAATAAATTAATGCAAACCGACACACCTGATGACGACCGTTTGTGTCGTGATAATTTTTTATTGTTTTATATATATTTTATTATTTTATTGTTTCCCTTCAACGTGACTTTACCGAAAGAGCTAAGAATATGAATTACTGCAGTCACGAAAGCTTTAAATCAAAATACTGTGTATTACTTAATCATACGCTTCCAGGCTGCGCTAATTCTGTAGCTATCAGAGCGGTTAAAATTGTTTGCATTTTTCTCAATTTCGATGGATTCTCTAGTTAACAAACCGGCGGGCTGAATAAGTAACTAATTGGCGTTTTGTTAACGTGACACATTTTTCACCGATTGGCCGTGTCGGATGGTGGAGGGTTGCGACACATTTATAAATAAAGCGATCTAACCCAAAAACCTTTATTCTAGAGATTACATTATTGAAATGAAATAAGGATGATGAGAATGTTTAACTAGCATCCACTTTGCACCCTAGCCAATGCTCTATGCTCATTTGTCCCCAAACGGTAGTTCCACCCCCACTAATCCAACGAAGAAATTTCAACTTTTGCCTCCAATCCTAATGAGGATGTTAAAGGATGCATCAGGATAGCAGATGAATGTTTAACTTACACTGTAAGACAACACTGGAACACATGGAAGTTGCTTTCTAAAACTACAAAGCAAATGGAGGTAATTTTAACTTAAACAGCAGCAAAGGCAAAAACCCAAAGATAATTTATTTGGTACTCACTCATTTCCTTACAAGGCTCTGAGCCAATGATGGAAATTCCACATTTCCATGACGGGGGCCGGTTTACCCATGCCACCGCCACTTGACTTTAAATTTAAGTGCTGTGCACGTTATTGACCACAGAAAGACGATAGACTGAGCTGACCCCTGGATTTGAACTTGCAGCCCTTCTGATTCATGAGCTGACTGCTCTGAACCACAGTGACGTACAAAACAGATCTTAAATGCGATCACTTTCCCAAAACTAAAACGTTATGCCCTTTCTGCATCTAACATCACTTTCCACTATTTGCATTCCAATTCAAATCTTCATCGGTACGCAATTTCACTTCAACTTTATTTCACGATTTGAAAACCAATTCGTGTACAAAATGAGCTGCATACGCAATCACACTAAAAAAGTTGCTTACAGGAAAATAATTTCCTCAAATGAGAAGATTTTTGTCACGGAGGGTAATTAAAAAAAAATTCTAGACTTTGGGGTTATGGCATTAACCGTGCACTCGATGAGCTTCTGGTAACATCGGCATCCTTTTGCTAAATTTCTCAGTGCAGATTATGGGAATCGAACCTTCGGATTCAGAGAAACAGGTTCAGTGGTGGTCACACTCACTGCTTGCTGCTAGACTACACACAGGAGCCTTTATTACTTTCAATTTTGTGCACGTTTGTTTATTTCATGATAAACGGGGGGACATTTTTAGTTTTCTCTGCTCATGTCAATTGGCAGCCCTTTGCAAGTGGAGGCCAATATCTCTATTGACTTACGCACAATGGTGGTGCCCATTTTATCAATGCCACAGAAATTATGACAAGAGTCAATATGAAAACTGGGATTTGAATCTCACAAATCTGTTGCAAGTCAGGTGCTCTGCCACAGCAATACCCAGCCAGGTCATGACCAACGCCAAACCGTGTGCGCACGCAAGTTGGTATTTTTTCATTACTCAGCAAAAATGTTTTATCGACGACGAACACAGTAGTAAATAAAATTCTAAAAAGCACCTGCAAGTCTTGCAAACGCAGCAATTCTGATTGTGGCCACTGACCTGCAGCGGCGAGATGATGTCGTGGGAGGGCACGTTTCTACTCGGCAGTATTTATGAAAATCCCGACTTCTCGTTTTCAGTTGGTTCGTATTTCATTTCACCCTCTTCCGTTTAACCGCCGCTGGGCGGCTGCCTCTGCACTCGCCACTTTATCTATTTCCGACGATCAAAAACGAATCCTGCCGTGAAGCAGCGATCGCACTTCACGATGCATGTCGGCGGGAACCTCGCCAAACCTCCGATCCAGCCAGTCTCCCCCCCTCCTCCTCCTCCTTCACAGCCAGTCCAACTTCCTCAACTCAAAATAAAAGACACTCATCAGTCCTACGGTGTGAACCTCACGGGCTCGTCTACAGACGACATCGCCGCGAGCCTCCGTCAGCGCCACTCCGCCGCGACTGGGCTGCCCTCCTCCACACCCCGCTCGCCCCACTCCTCCACTCCGCGCGCGTGCGCCGCCTTCACCCAAATTCAAACGGCTCGCATGCTTTGATAAGCGGCAAACATTCTGGGAAGCGGCGCTTTTGCGTGCACCGCCACACGCCTGCGAGGATGCCGACGGCTGTTTATTAAAAACCTCCGCAAGAGCCCGCCGCTCGGCTCGCCCGCCCGCCCGCCCCTCTCAGGTCTCGCGAGCGGCAACGATGGTGCCGCTCGCCGCCGCTCGCCGCCGCCGCCGCCGCCACCGCCGTCGCCGCGTTCAGCGTCCCGGCCGACGTCGCTCGTCGGTAACGGGAAGTGGGGCGTAACGAAAAGAACGCCTTCAAGTAAACAGAATATGTTTTTTTTTTTAAAGGCAAGAGTACGAACGAGGAAAAACGTGGTCTCTCGAAAGAATGAAACTGGTCTGAAAATCACAAAGCCAATCTTTGAAAGTCACCGCGGATGTGGCAACGCAGCAGCTACTCTTGAGTAAAAATGCCACGCGCACGAAAAGTGTGTGGGGGGGGGGGGGGGCATTGTACATTTACAAATCGGCTTATCAGAATTAGAATCACAATTTTATGCAGAACATGCTTCATGCAAATCAATATTGTGAAATTATGAATTTTTTATCGTGCACACTCTGCTCATACTTCCTTGCCTAAACAGCTGCGGGCTAAGGTAGCGAAGTGGGGGGTGGATGGCTGTGGGGGTTGTTGATGTGGTTGGGGAATAGCTGGGGGAGAGAGGGAGAGGCTGCGGGACAGAGGGGGATTAATCAAGAATGGTTGCAAGAGGCAGGATTAGCTACATTCTTCTATTATATACTTCCAATGCTTGCAAAATAAGGGCCCCTATGTAAGTAAATACGGGGCCGTGCATCAGACCAGCCAGGCCAGTGTAAACTTGGTGCAGTGAACTAACACAGTTGGAGCATTTCTTGTCATATTCTTTTTTTTTTTGGCGGGGGGGGGGGGAATTACAAGAATGTGACCGTGCCACTCGTGTCTTCAACGGAAACGTCACATGACGGACACGTGTGTGTATGTGCACACACATGCATGTTGCTTTGAGTGCCCTGAACTTGTCGTCACATATCCACCATGTGACGACGCTTGGCGAAAGGCACATTAAGGTGACGGGGCTTCCTGTGAAGCACATGTTGTAACTCTTGACAAATTGTGCACCAAACGACACTTTTTCATATCTCCATAGGTCTTCTGAAAATCTAAATTACAAGTCAAATAGTATGTTATATTAATAAACTAGCCAATCTCTCTCTGTTCATCTTCCTTTCCCTCTCTATTTTCGGCTCTACCTGTCAATTTCACTCTGTCCGTGTCTTTCTGTCGCACGCGGTCTTTCTCTCTCTCTCTCTTGTCTCTCTCATTCTCCTCCCTTTGTCTCTGTTGCAGTGTCTCCCCTCTGTTTCTGCAGCTCACCTCCCTTTGTCTATCTCCCTCACCAACGTGCTCATGGTGGGGGTTGTCCTTGTTGTCACAGCTCTTCTCCCCCTTCCCTGCGCCGAGGGCCTGCAGTGACCGTGTAACTACAGAGGGCCGAAAATGCTCAACAATTTTCGGCTTCACATTGCTTCTATTGCTTCGAATCGGACCGAATACGGATTTCCCAACGAACGAGCTTGAATTCGGCTCAAATTTAAGGCAACGTGAGAGCATTCGGCACCAGCCGTAGTTTTCGTAAACACGCAGCAAAAGCCACTGTGCATTCAAGATAAAAATTGAGCTTGAATAATCAGTCGTGCATTCACACAGTCCACGTATTAAAGCGAACTTCAAACGGAATTTTCTCAAACTGAATACCGAATGTATCTTTCGCTGTGAAAGAATGACGCGTTTTTTTCAATGGAAATATGTAATTCTCTAAATATCACTGTCCTGGTCACAAAAGCAAAGTTTGTGGGGATTAATGGTCATTTTCTGTACTTTTGAGGCATAAGCAATTAAGAAAAAACACTTACTACCCAGGAAGAAAAAAATAACAAAACTTGTTACACAGTAAATCTTGACTTAAAACTTTCGTGACTGCAGGAATTCAGATTCTATGGTTCTTTCGGTAAAGTCACGTAGATAAAAAAAAAATAACAATAAAATTCTAAAAATAAAAATAAAGTGAAAATAACATTTTTTTGTTACACAGCGTATAATCGGTAAATTATAGTAACGTGTCGAAACAGCAGCTGGCCATGCTGTCTAATAACTGGGAGAACACAGAGCTGCTCAATTAATTTCTGGGAGAAGCTCCCAGCAGCACGTGGAGGCATCGGATATCGCGCCGAACACGCAGTCACAGCCCCCCGAAGCCACACCGCGAAGCGTCCTCTCCACATCCAGACTAGAAGCTGCGGGCAATTGCTTAGCAGCTCCGTTGGCAGACCTTTAGCCAGCGGTAAGTTACTCACCCCCGAGGGGAATACGTGCCGAGTCGATCCTATAAACGCCGCGATGAACACAGACGGCAGTCCCTGCGAGGTGCCCCCCCCCCGCCTTCAACAATCCGACACCTCCGGCAAAGCGCCTTCTCTGTGCTCTAGACGGCAGAGGAGTCATGGACTGCTGTAATAATTTACTACAGTTACATACTTCACCACGCTGCTCAGTGTTAATGAAGGCCAGCGCCCAGGGATCGGGTTTAATGACTCGCCACTGATGTTAGCCGTGGCCGGACACTGAACACAGGTCGTCAGGGTTCACAGTGCAGTGCGTCGACCACTGCGCGACACGGACTCTTATCTCCCATGCCCTGCAACACCCCCCCCCCCATCCTCCCTGGGTGGGGTCTCAGATTGAGGCTGGTGTTGAAATGACCTACACTGAACATTACAAACATCCACATAACAGCAACAACAAACACTCAATTGTTATTTCACCCACCTCGTCTTGTGCGATTCTCACAGACTGAAGTCTCAGGGCCACCTAATTGTCGACCGGGCAACTGGGCCAAGCGCACAATGGAGTGCGCTCATTCGCTGTTGGGTACAGCTGGGCTGGTTTTAAATATAAAATTCATAAACACGTTATCAGCACTGGCGATGATGAAACCTCCCCCGCCCGCTGAAGGATGAGAGTTGACGCGCGAGGGTGCAGCACTGTTTCCGATTACGATCTTCACTTGGGTTGTGTCTTAGGTTGGCAACTTATGGCAGCATTCTTGCGCGAATTTGAACACAGTCATTGTCATCCGAGTGTTTTCTAATTGAAACCTCAAGTTTTGCATGATGGTTATTTATTTAATTCCCTCCCCCACCCCCCCGGTTTATCGCAACTGTGCTAAAACGACAGTCAGTTTCGAACCCTAATATAACCGATATTTAAATGGTATTCAAATGTTCTGTTGATTTTATCTTAAAAATGCGAATAAACAAAAGATGCAAATTGTATGATATGAGACTGTAATATGAGACAATGATATATTATTTAAAAAAACTATATCAGACCTTTTTTGCCAGTATCAAAGTATGAAAAATAAGACGAGGTTTCACCCTTTCTGGCAATAAAACAGGTGCTAAGATGTTCAAATACCAAATAGATTCCTTTTGCATTAACCAAACGTACTTGCGATGAACGTGCAAACAAAACATGCTCTGATAACATATGCAATGTCTTTGAAACCGATTGGCCTACATCATCACCAGTGTCAGACCAGCGAACGCCAAAAGGCAAATAGCACAAAGCCAATGCACGTGTCACAGCATGCATAGCTCGAGCAACTACGTTTGGTTAATGCAGGCTTGATGACTTGCAAAAGGAATCCATTTGTTTAATTGCCAGAAAGTGTAAAACCTCGTCTTTTTTTGCCAAAAAATGTACTAATCAAATAACAATATTATGTTTCGCGGAAAAGACCTAATATGGCGTCAAATTAGATTACACTTCAAACCTCGGAGGAGTCCGCATTGATGTATTGGCCTTCAAATATAACCCTCCAAAAACAGAATGCATCTAAATAACTATCGAGAATTTAATATTTAAATTGTGCTGCCAATGGGCACATGTAACATCCTGTCAAATAGTAAATACGGGGGGGGGGGAATAAAAACTCCTCCGATAAATGTATTGCCACCCGCCATTCTTCAGTGTGTTACATAAACACGTGCACGCACAAAAGGTTACATAAACACACAGGTGCGCAGACGAAGACGTGAGAATCGCTCAAGAAGCAGTGGCCCATTGTAAATTCTGTCAGAGCAGCATTAAGCGGCAGCGTCTTAGATGGTCGCGGCAGGGCCCAAACCTGACCTGGTCTAGAATTTCACAGCGCGTTATTCCAAGGCGCTTCACAACAATTACAAAATTGTACATAGTGTGACAGCGGTTGAAATACAGAGTAGGGTTATTAAAAAGAGGACGCCCGGCACTTCCCCCCGTCCCGCCTCTGCCTATCGGACAGCGGTGTGAGGAACACGAAATATAAAATAGCGAAGTGTATTTTCTGGAAACGGGCACCACCCTGGTTCCATCAACCGCGGCGATGCTGTGGCGGTGAGTGTGAGCGAAGAGAGCGAGAGAGGAGGCAGAAGGGAGCGGCCGTCTCTGCACGGTGGGAAAAAAAAACTTAAATGAGCCCCCGACTGCGCGTTCAGAAGAGGAAGCCGGTGTTTTTTTTGCTGTCATTAATTCTGGGAGCGTTTTGTAGTTGGATGACCATTTGGGGCTTTTTCCGCATTCATTCATTTGTTGCTATATATATAGCAAAGTTCTGTTCACACAAACGAACATGTGACTGGCTAAATAAAAAAACGGCTTTGAAAATGTCACGCATTCTTTCCAACACATTTCTATTATTTTTTAAATTATTGAAATGTGTTGTTTCCCAGCAGCCCGTGGTCAAACTAATTTTGCAGACACTCTGATGTGCCTATTCTTAGTTAGACAGGCAAAAGACAAAAGTAAGAGTGGCTGTCTCCTCAAATGGTACGCTCATCTCAACTGGCAGTTCTCAGCCTGAAGTAAACATTACACATTCCTATGGCAGGGACCGGTCTTTTAAAAAAAAAATGCATTCAAATCTTTGGCAGGACAGTGCAAGCATTCATGTTAAAGAATGGCCACCACAAAAAGTGGATATCCCAGAGCTACCTTTGAGATCCCGTCAATTGATCTCTCGTACGCTCAGTAGAATGCAGCACTTTCCCAGCCGCTGTATTATGACAGTCAAAACGATGTTTGTAATTCGACAGAAACTGGTTTACTTTCACAGGCCGTGGCCTGGATTCGAGCCCTGGTTCACAAGAGACTCGAGCTCAGCGACCTGATCTCTGAAACACCCAGCCACCTCAAACAGGGACCAATCTTCATTAAAACAACACCGTTGACATCCCACGAGATTGTGTGCAAAACATATCAACTCTGGAGGAACAATGGGGCCGAGCCGATGCCAGACGAGTACTTCGACTCGCATCTTTTGGACTATGAGCCAACAACAACACCTTTGCCCCAAGCTAAACACTTAGACAAGACATTGTTACGGGTACATAATTCCGCACTCGCAATAAGGGGAGACAATCCAAGGTGCAGGATTTAAGCATTTTGACCTAAGCAATAAAATCAGCCTGTACGACGCCTAAGAGTCACGAAGTTCTGGCAAGAATACACACAAATGGTTTAACAGCATTTGAAGGAAGTGCGGAAAATTAACACAATGGACGTAATCAGGGGCCGTCGTGAACATTTACCGCTGACCTTCTCGCATGATCGCGTGGCACCAGACGGAGAGAGGTTTTATGTTAACACTTAGGCCGCGTTAACAAGCTGGCATGCTCAATCAACTGTAAGACTGATGAAAAAAAAACATTCACAGTTTGATCGGATGCTTTGTGTGATAAGAATAACACAAGCTTTAAATGCGTGCCAATTATTTGAAGCTGCCACACGTGCACATTTATATATTAATGTTGTAATTTCCCCTAGCGTATTCACTTTGAATAGTCTAAAATTCATTACCGGGGTTTAGGATATAATTTTATTTGACGATCTTACGTAACAAAACATAGTTTTAGGCCATTAAATCGGTAAACAAAACGCCCTCGCATAAATTCCTTTCTTTGACATTAAACATCATTGGTAAATCCTTTCCTGATTGACCATGCTGGTTATGTTATTGACCATCGACAAATGAAATTTTTATTATTATCCACACACAGGTCATACACTAATTACACATACTATATCTTTAATTGTATTAAAATATACACGTTGTGTGTATGTATAATATATTATAAATATATTTTACAGATTCTCACATAACAAGCTAAATAAACATTGGGTGGATTGGTGGCGCTCTTGTTAGCACACTGCGATATGACCCCGGCGATCTGCGAGTTCAATTCTCGGCCACTGCTAACATGACGAGTGGTGACTGAACCAGTCCTGGTCCTGGATCAGTCCTCTACCCATCAATGGTGCAGTATTGTCGACCAACTCCCACGACTCACACAGCGTGAGTAAGGCTTCCATTAAGTTGTGTATTAACCAAGACTGCTGTTAATCAAATAAATCAGTCAATAAACCTTTATCCTTATCTGTAGGAACATTGCTCACTAACTGTCGGCATGGCTAGATGCGCATCGGGTGTTGATAATTTTGGTGATGATGATATTGAATAGTGCTGGAAATCCCACATTCCTATGGCAGGGCTGTCTGCCTGTCCATATGGCAGCACTGCAGAGTTCACACATTTAATTGACACAGGAAGGTTATTAGGGCAAGTCAAGCACAGACTAGGATCTGAATTCACAACCTCGTGAGAGCAAGTCAAGCGCTCTGCCACAGTGCCAAAGCTGAAAGGATAAGTGGATTGAAATGTACTTTTGAGAGACCTGCTGTGGACCAAACCTAGACCGATTTTTAGTTACGTGCATTGGAATTCAAGCCTCTGCCACAAATGATGAGTCTGGCCAATGTCATCATCATCACGATACATGGGAAAATAGCCGTAGGTGTCAATTGGACATTTCGTAATTTGTTTACACATTCCTCTGTCTTGGGCCAATAGGCTCAAGTGGTGGCCACATCTTTCTGGCACTAACCCTCCCTTATGTTGTCGTTGTCAAGCCATTCTCTGTTAGATCTTCCTCTTTCCGGGTTCCTTCCTTTTTTCCCACACAACACACTTTTCATTTTCCTGTTGTTGTCCATCCCACTAATGTGTCCAAACAGTGCCAGTTTCCTTCTCATAACTGCCGGCAACATCAGATTGTCTACTTCTACGTGCGACCTTTTTCTTACTTCTACGATGGTCACTCCTTGGGTTCAGCTTAGACGCAGTATCCTGGCCAATGTGGGTGGTGAATAAAACAAACTATGGACCATATAAGTAAACCGCTGCTATCCGTGTGCCTTCTACGGAGGAATGGCAAAACCATGCAAACTCTCTCCCAAAGGCCTCTCGTGGCCAGCAGACCTCGACATGGGCATCTCACCCTTGAACATTAACATACCATCGTACGCAAGAAATCGAACTAAAACATGCCAAGACTGTACTAACGAAGAGTTCAATGTTTCAAATTCAAAGATGCCAATCCTGGCAATAGTGTTTGTAAGTTACAAGACAGTTAATAATGTGTATATAGGCAGCATATAATCTTGGTGACATTCCTAAAGTACATGCCTCATTGTTCTTTTTAAATAGAAAATCATAAAAAACATTTAGGATTTTTGTGTTTATGTTGTTGGGAGCTACCTAAGGAAAAACAAGACTTTGTATATTCTTTGAATTAATAAAAGTTGCAAAAACTCTTCTGGAAATAAAAAAAAATTACATACAGGGAAAACCCCGATCTGTGTCCCCACATATAAATACAAACATGTTTTGATTAAGTGAGCAAACGTGAGTACAGTTTGGACCTGCTAAGTTGGTGTTAAAAGTTATACAAGTTGGCAATGAACAAAAAAATGCAAAGCCGACCTGCACAATTACGTTTAACTGTTATCATGTTTTTTTTTTACGCTCGTTTACCCAGGAAAGGCTAACCGAGTGACGTGACTAATTTTTTCTGGAGGGTCCTGCCATATTTTAGTATAGTGGAGGGGGGAAATGATTGATATCTAAAATCCAAATTCAGCAATTACATTTTTTGATAAACAGAGAAAGTCACATTGATGGCCGCGCGTACTGCGGTACTTGTATTCGTGTCCATTTGAACACATCGAGCTAAAAGAGACGCAGAACACGACTGCGGCACTCAATGCGCGTTGATGTGCCGTGACATTATACAAATATAAATTTACACAAACAGACCGCCTCAATTTGGACGGCTGGGCTAGGACAGCGAGGGCTTCTTCCCCCGTGTGCTGATGCTGTCTTGGACAGACACGGCTGCATTCGCTTCCCTAGGCTTTGGCAATCATTATCGATTTATATTTGGTGACCTGCTTACGTTTTATTTATATTGTTTCCACTTCTATCGTCTTTTGCATTGTTCGCTGTTGTATAACTTACGGAAACCGCCCATAGCTCATCTGATCCCTCCTGCAGTCTAAATAAACGTCACGATTCTGAATTTCCCGGCACTGCCGCCACCCTCTACAACACGGCATTGCACCAAGTAGCTAACTAAACGGTAAAGTCACGTAGGTATAAAATAAAATAAGACCCACTGAGCTATGTGTAGTGCTTTTTCAGAAGCGACCTGGCAACAGATGATAGCTCAACGAAGTGGCTTATCGCGTGGAAATTTATAGCAGCCAAATGATCTCAACGCATGTTTGTAAATGAGAAGGGAAAACCCAGAAAAACCTGGAGAAAAATCCACGCGACAACGTGGAGAACACGCAAACTCCAAATACACAGCAGGCGTCAAAAGGGTTGAGATTGAAACCATGACCTCCTGTACACACCAGGCAAGGTAGTTAACATCTCGCCACCGTGGCACCCACTTACACTAGACTCAAGTCTTCAATCCCCAGGGCCCACATCACAACCAAGCCTACATGCTGACCAAGACAGTTGACTTAACTTTTTCACCCTGTGAAGTAATATGGTTTATTCATGTAATTTAAAGGCTGAAGATGGCCATTCTTTAATCGTTTAGATTATGTAAACTTGTGGGCCGCTCTTGGGCCACGAGCCTTAATTTAGACAGCGCTGGTTTAGATTTTTAGTTTATGTTCTTCGTGACAATGCTTTTTTTTAAAACGTATTTGACAAAATTATTCTCAAATAAAACAAAGGGGAAGAGGGTGCAGACATTTCTAAAACTCCTAAGATTGGTTTGTTCACACATCGTGGTCATGCTTTTTTGAGCTATGTCAAAAGTCATTGTTGGCAAATAAATCATCATGATAACAGTCAGAATGAACTCATATGGGCTGGCAAATTACTCAAATCCTGTGAAACACCCACAGACAACAGACCATTGCAGTTTGATTTATTTATAATGTAGACAATATTTTTTTATTAGCTTTAAATGCCCACTCCAGTCTTACCCAAAACCTCAAACTGACCTTTAACGCTATTTATACCAAATCATCCACAACCATAACCCTGACCCTATTCTTAGGCTTTAAGCCCAGCCCCAACCATAATCCCAATCCTATCATTATAAACTGAATCCTAACCCTCAATCCTATCCATAACCCTGACCTTAATTCTCACCTCAGTTGAACCCGATGCATACCATTTCTCCCAGGTCTTGTTTGCAAAAGACACACACACGTACAGCGTTCTCCATTGAACTCTCACACCGAATGCAGAAAATAAATCGGGGTCGGTACTCACGTTCGTCAAGTTCACTTGCGGGACAGGGCGCGTGGCTCTAGACTAGAAGATGTTGTTATACTTGTGTTATATAGCACTCCATTAGCCAGCCGCTCCGCTCTGTGCCCATGACTCATCACCGACCCCACGTGCTAACAACAACCGTGAATCGCATATTTCACTTTGATAAGGGCGCAAGTTCTCTATTGCCGAAAAGACTTGTATCGAAATGCAGCGGGGCTTTTTGTATTTTATTTTAACAAAAAAATATAATAAAAATATATTGTTATGCTGCGTTATGCAATATATAACTATTTATTGGTACGCAACAACAGGGGGGGAAAAACGGAAATTCACACGCATGCATTTACATGTATAAATACAAATGGAATTCTGCCAGTACACACACACACACACGCGTGCAGCGTTATCCAAAACCGAGCGGTGACGCTGCAGCCAGAGCAAATGACTCACCACTGGAAATCACAAGAACACGAATTAAAAAAAAAATCACAGTTGGGGAGTCACCTCGGCCCAATCAGGGCACCCGAGTTTCATCAAATGAGCATTGCTTCCGTTGTTATGGGAAGTTGTCCTGCTGATGATGATCTGGTCTCCGTCTTACGAACGTGGAATTTCCACCGACGGCACCGGGAGGGAGCCCACCAAGAGAGATAAACGCGA
Source organism: Petromyzon marinus (assembly GCF_048934315.1). Classification (NCBI taxonomy): domain Eukaryota; kingdom Metazoa; phylum Chordata; class Hyperoartia; order Petromyzontiformes; family Petromyzontidae; genus Petromyzon; species Petromyzon marinus. Next base: position 11,561,038 of record NC_133677.1, read on the forward strand.
CACCCGGCGCTCGTTGGTGTCGGGAGACACGAGGGGGCTCTGCGGTTTTCTCAACCGAGTACGCACTTAGGACTATAATCCACCGGGCAGGCTTAAATAAAATTTTTTTGCATAAATCGAGTGGTCTGACCTGCATTTGTATGCCATATTTTTTTGTTTGTTAAAGCAAATACACAACACTCAACGAGCCCTCACCAGGTATGCACAAATATACAAATCAATGAATACAAATGAATTAACTGACAATAAAACCTGAACAAACCGACAAAACGTCATCGGGGGGAAAAACCCACACACAACACACACAAGTCAACCTGTCGCTCTGCCCGCCCAGATGTGACCGCATCTTGCACTGTACAAAAGCCAGGAATCGAACTTTGTGCTTCGACGTCTTTGGCCTAACCACGGGGAACTTTCTTTTTTAAACACAATGACTTATTAAGCGCGCGTCTCGTTGCACAAATATTAAAAAAAAAACATCCTATCACAGATTCTCTTAGGGCGATTCCTCATCACATATGCGCCCCCTGTGCTTACCATAAAAGTTAAATAATTTCACTTGGCTTCATGTTTTTCGATTCAAATGTGTTGCTTACTTAAAATTACAGTAGTCTCTGGGGAGGCACGTATCCATTGGTGTATGAAGAATCGCTGGAATACATTTTATATTACAGCAGTCCTTGATATTGGAAAGCCTGACTTTTTCGTGAGGGGCCTGCATTGTTCAGCCAATTCCTTAATGAGCGTTTTTAGTTTGGGCAAAGATTGAGTGTCTGGCTAAAAAAACCTCACACACGAGGGAATAACAGTCAAAAGTGCACACAGATGGGTCACAAACCCGCGTGCTCTACACTGCCTTGTTATTGGCCACCGGGGCTGGCTGGGAATTTCACAACACACGATGACCTCTGCGTGATCTCCACCAATCCTGCTGAGAGAGCTGCAGCCAAGAGGTGAGAAAAGTAATCAGCTGTGATGCCATGTGACACTCAATTTCTTTCCAAGAGACAATTGTGAAGCACTTTTCACATAGCCAGTTATTTATATAAATATGTAGATTTTATATATAGTAACTCGGTTGTCAGTATTTTTTTTTTCATTTGATGCGATTTAGTGCCGAGACACCGGCAAACGCTGGCTGACCTCTGTGTAATTGGGTTAATACTTGCGTTAAGTCAGTGCTGTAAAAAGATACATTTCTGCGGTGCAGGTAGCAGCGCTCAGATGATGAATGACATGCGACAAGCGTGAGCGAGGACTATGGCTTGCAGATCAATGCATCCGTCATCACATCTATCGTGCGTATTTTCACAGCCAGGTCTCAGGAGGGCCCCACAGGACCAGACAGATATAGCATCTGGCAGTATCATCACTTACAAAGCGAGCGGGGGCACCCCTGAATGGGGTACATTTTGGAGTGGGCGGTAGTTTTGGTTATAACGTGGACTTTCGTGCAGTTGGACCACTCCTTGGGAATGTCTAATAAATGGTTCAGAGCTTCCGAATGGCGATGAAGGGTGTGCGCTCGATTTGACGGGAGTAGGGAGACACTTTGAGAGACTTAGGGACGTGAACGCTTTGGAAATACAACAATGCGTGCCATTGTGGCATAATTATACTTCAATTGCATTCATTTTTAGCCAAAGCACTGTAAATTTAAACAATATCATTTGCAGAGGTGGTTAACATTTTTGCTCTTGTAATATTTTACCTGCCAGTTAACATGAATTTGACTGAATTGCTCTTATTCCTCTCTATGCTCCACTTACTTTTGCAGCGTCACTTTCTACACTATTCTCCCAAACATTGATATGCTTCTATTTGACCCTAAGTCTCTCCCTTACGAAAGACACCGCTTCTCTCACTGGGCCCTCACCTTGTGAATCAAAGACCTCACCGAACGATGCGGACGGAAACTTTAGTTAATTTCCCCACTGCATTTTACCGGGCGGTTACAGAAATCGAACCGAGAACGCCCGCGAAAACATATTATCTCGTGAACCATCGCGCGGGTCCAGAAAACTCCCCGGCCTGCTCCCCCGGACCCGTGCGTGCAAAACATTGCTTGCGAATACAACTCAAAGAACGCGGTGGGGGGGGGGGGGGGGGGGGGGGGGGCGGGGGGGGGTGTGGGACGAATTAATATTTTTTAAAAATCCATCTGTAAACTCACGGAGCAGCACGGCGCTGGCGGCGGTGGGGATGCGTGCCAGGCTCGAGTGGTTGAAGGTCTGTCGGCAGAAGAGGACCCGCGAGCCTGACTTGGGGAGGGCCACCCCGCCGGCGAGGGCACGCAGCGTGGGGTGTGCCGCCCACGCGGCGGCCGCCGATGCCGTCGCCACCGGCGCCGTTTCGCCCGCCAGACGTCCCAGCAGCGCGCGGTAGCGGCAGTAGCGCGGATAGCTCAGCACCACCACGTCGGGAGCCGGCTGCTCCGCCGCCGCTACCTCCGCAGTAGGGGCTGCACCAGCAAGAGTACAGAGGGAGAGTTGGGAGAGAGACGGGCGGCAAATAGAGTGGGAGACGGGGAGGATGGAGTGGGGGGGGAGGGGGGGGGGGCGACGTTAGGTCAGACGCAACTCGATAATGAGGCTTTATGTTCAGTGGCAGGCTGTGAAATGAGCGGAAATAACTTTTTTCGACGTTAGCACCCTGCTATCGCTAATGTGCAACGGGCGCATAAATATATTGTGCTGTAATGACATCACGCGGCGTGTTTTACATAACGTGTTGTTCGCGGAGATGACAACTTTAAGTGTACTTTAATATAGAAATACGGTCGCGGCAAGAGACAAAAACACTTAATTGAATCTTTCACACGGTCGTAGCAAGCGCAATACTGGAGGGCCTTGAGCAATGCCATCCTGTTTTGGAACTAAAGATGAATTGCTCTCGCCTTGCCATTTAAATTGCCATCAAGGGCTTGTAAATGAAAGTCAGGGGTTTAATTAACTAAATCCGTACTTGTGCGACGCCCCGAAATAGATGAAAACCATCCAGATGGAAACTGTCCCAATTATAACCCCATTAAAACATCCCGGAGACACGCGCAATACACTTGGTGTTGATGGAGTGTGCGGCAATCGCACTTGAATTTGCCGCAGTCTTCACACCTCTTGTAAATAGTATTTGCACCTAATCCAAATAAATAAAACTTGCTTTTTGACATTAATGAGAATCTATTTCGATGAGTATTCTCACGGTTAATGTAACGATATCAACCGCTGCGCAACGTTGCAGCAAACACAAGGCAAGTGAATGTGCGAACATGCAAATTAATGCTGCGCAACCAGAAATAAATATAGGTACAGTTTTTTTTTTTACATAGAAATAATAACGTGCATGTTTGTTTGTAAAATTTCAGTTTGTCAAATGAGTACGTAACGATAAAAATCAACGCATGTAATGCTGCAAAGGTGATCAAATACCCACACACACATGTCGATAACAGACGTAAATTAATCAGAGACATCGCAGCCTTTTAACGAAAAATATTAAAACACAGGGTTCGTCACAAACCAATAACTTAAGAATAAAAAAAACAACAACTGACAATTAACATTTGCAATGAAACGGAAGCAGCAAGTGAGATGGACTTGGCCTAAAACTACTGTACGATACTCCATCGTTATTCACAAACTTGCTATCCATGATTTTGGCTATCTGCCAATCGCATCTGGAACTCTAAACGACAACTGCATCGAGAGAGAGAGAGAAAACGTGATGAGATATTAAGTGATGAGAGAAAATGTGATGCGAGAAAGTGATGAGATAAATCGATGAGAGCTAACGTGACGAGATAAAGAGGTGTTATGATAATGTTCACGTATTTAATAGCCTATTTATGTATTTAAGGTAATTCACGTATCATCCGCAAAACACCTCATTCCTGAGCATATCCGCAATGAGCATCCCTCGCGAATAACGAGGGGACACTGGCATCTGCGGGGAGACAGGGATGACGAAATCAGGGCAGGCACGGCCACAATACGGAATGGCAGCGGAGGGTGGCGCAGTGAACGTGCAGGGCGTCACGCCACACAACGCACCACCGCGGTGGTTGGCGAGGGCATGGCAGCGTGGCACCAAAGCAGTGGCATCTGAGTTGCGATCCAGGTCTGGGGTCAACTCGGCCCACAATCTTTTCTGAGGTTAGTATATATTATATATATATTTTTAAGTACCATGTACATCACGTTTTGCGAGGCACCAACAATGGTTGTCCTACAGATACATATTGGTATGAGCCATCGGAATGTGTAATATTCACCACTGGCTCAAATAAGAATACTGCCAAGTCAGAATCCGAAAATGTACTTATCCTCAAGGAATCCGATGAGCTATAAAGCTATTTTTCACAGATGTCCAGGAGGGGCGCACAGGGTCAGAACGTGACCTCAAAAGAGAATACGAAAAAAAATACAAAAACACGATAGTTGTGCAACGTACACGAAAGGTAAACAAATCACCCAAAAACAAACAAATAAAACTGAACCATCACCGTTTTTTTGATCGCCCTCACGTTCAAAAGACACTTTGGCACAAACGAAACTGCTCGCTTTTTGATTACATCGCTACAACATCTGGAGCCGTTCTCCCAAAGAATATGCATATTGTTCCTTCTGTTAAATCGAGGGCAACAATGGCGAGATCATTGTGGGAAATGCTGCTGCTGCTGCCACCACACCCCCGCCATTGCTTCCTTCCTTCTGCCAGATCCTGTAAACGTCGCCGAGCCGACCACCAAATTCACCCAACTCGCCGTTTAACACGGGACGAACTAGGGGGCCGATATGACAAAGATCCTTCTATTTGGCCTGGAAACATTCCTGTCAACAAGCACTTAAGGCCGATGCAGCACGCACGGAGGTATTCAAGGCCCCGACCCCCCATGACAAACATGGCTCCCTTCCTTTGCCTCTATTCGTTTTTACTTCTTGTAAATTATTTTTGAATTCTCTCATGAAATGACCTCTACAAGTGACATTTGTCTTGGCTTCTCTTCCATTTGAACAATATCCCGAGTGTTCCATGGGGTTGACATCCAACTCCACCACCACCCGTTCTCCTTCCCACTGGGCACATGGTCAGATTTCCAAAGACGTTAAATGCATTTTAGCGACAACAATAACTTAACCACGAATCCAATGTTTGACATTTTAATCAAGATTACCCATTTCTCCAAAACGAAACAGATTTAGTATGAAATTGGAAACCTATAATCGTGCATTTGTCACCGCAGAAATTACAATATTAAGACCAATAAAAAAACATTTTAGTCCATGCTGCCATGGTGCAATGGTTGGGACACTGGCAATCTGGAGGTCGTTGGGTCAATCTCACCGGCACGGCAGTCTCAACAACGCGTACATTTCTTAGAGCCCCGGACCAGGTTTGATATCACTCGCCACTGATGTTAGCCATGGCTGCAAAACAAAACGGGTCGCCAGGTTCGTAGTGCAGTGCATTAACTGCTACGTCACCACTCCCCCCCCCCCCTCAGGACACACCCGCACATTCACAAGATACAACACTACACGGCGACACCAAAAGCCCACCAGGAACAGCCCACGGCTGTGCAGCCACACCAAAGATCCCCCGTGTAGCCTTAACAGACTGTTGGGGCAAGTGCTGTTAGTGAGCACCTATGAAGACCGGAACGGTACACGAGGGGGTGGCTGGCCAGCACCAGGCCCGACCACCTTTGTCTCCCCAGTGGCGATGTTTACACACCGCACCAGGTACTCATTTGAGGCCGGGTCAACCCAGGGGAGGCCCAGGACCGGTTCAGATAATCGTCACTGGTCTTGGCCGTGAGCGGGAATCGAACCCAGGTAGCCAGGTTCATAGTGCAGCGTGCTAACCGCTACACTATCGCTCCCCAGTCAGCTGAGTATGCAGCCTGCCATTCCACGCGTGGGTGACAGAGGTTACACACACACACAAGGCTCTCCCTGTGTACCGCATTGTGTGCTTTGTTTTGAGTTTAATTTACAGTTAAGTGCGCGTTTATTGTGCACTGTTATTGTTTAATGGCGAGAAGTTAACTACCTCGCCTGGTATACAGGAGATCGTGGAATTCGATCCCTATCCTGACGCCTTGGAGTGTGCATGTCTCTCTCCCTGTGGTCGCGGGGATTATTCTCCGGGTCCTCCGCTCTTTCCCTCCACATTTAGAATCCACATCGCCCGTTTAAAGTATTTGGATGCTAGACATTTCCACGTGATAAGCCACTTCGTTGCGCTATCATTTGTGACAGCCAAGTGGCTCGTGAAAAAGAGCCGTCGAGCTCAGTGGACCTTACCTGGTAAAAATGAAAATAGTTGAAGTTGAGGTTTAGTGTAATCAGAGCCGCCACCATGTGGGACGTCTCAAACTTGTGGGCAGGGGGCCGTCACCAGCGCACCACTGCCAAGCGGTGGTCGATACGCACGCCTGCAATCCAGCACTGTGGAGCTAGCGAGGGTTGGTGGAGCACAGAAATGTTGCTAAAATCCTTGCCCCATAGGTGTTGAGGAGGTGCCGGTACCCTGGCTCGCCAGTAGAAGGCAGAACTTCAAAGTTCGCGGTAATATCGTCTGTGGCCTACTGCGTGGGATAAAGCGTTACCCCCTCGCACGGGCGGGTTTTGTCCGGCTGCTCCGGTTTCCTCCTAGGCGTCGTATGAACACTCATTAATCAACATCTTTATATATTGAGGACTGCAGAGCTTGGGAATTTTTTGGCACCGGCTTACAGCCTGGCTGTCTTTCAAGAAACTTGTCTGTAGTTGCGGCATGGAATTCGCATGTTTCGACACTATACGTGAAATTAAACATTAAACGTTGTATTTTAAACATTACAGGGTAACGTAAAAGTGAAATGCTGCCATTGCATTACAGTTAGTGCATCGGACGTGAAATCCAGCATTGGCCAGTTCGATGCCCCGGCACGGCCGTAGAAACAATGGGCAGGTTCCTTAAATCCCCTTCGCCCCCCCCCGCCCACCCAGCAATATGAATGGGGGACAGCCACAGTAGTCTGGTGGGGTGAAAGTGTGGGTACTCCCAATGGCGGAGCCAGGATTTTCAGGTAGAGGGGGGGGGGGGCAACCCCTCCAGCAATGAAAAATGATAGAGGAGTTGTTAGTAAGTAAGGAATTGTTAGTAAGTAAGGACTTGCCCCTTGCTTTTTATTCTACGTGTGCACGGCGATGGCGCAGCCATCGATCGAGGGTCGAATTTGAACCGCGTTGTGTGATCGGCATCGCGCTCGCTGAAGGTGTTGATGCCTTCAGGGAAGTCGTGTACTCTGTAGACGCAACTGCGCACAATTCTGTGAGTCACTTATAACCGCTTTGCCGTTAGTTATTGCCAATTATGGACTCAGGCTATTGTCCTATCATCTCATAGAGTCCCTGGCACATACCAATATGCTACACAGTGGCAGTGGCGGTCACAAAATGCCGATTTATTACTAATAAACCCCAATGATCCGATCAAAATCACTAATTTCGATCCACCCCCCCCACCCCACTGGCTCTGCCTGTGGGTATTCCATTCGCTATCTAAGAGACCTCCGTTAGCACGGTTAGCTACGTACATACATAAATCTGGCCAGCGAGGAAGAGTAGACCAAACTCTCTGGAACTCCCTCCAGTATAGGGGGGGCGCTGCAAGCAATTGCAAGGTTGCACGTACATTTTTTTCAGACAGCAATATTACGTGGTATAGTAGTACTATAGATATACAATTAATCAAGTTTCATTGCTGTACTATCATCCATTGTAAATCCATGAACACATTGAAAAGGCCAAATCCTAGCCAACATGTTATAAACTTTTAACATTCGTTTTTTTTAAGGGATGTGAAATATTACCGCTGTTGCAAGCTCGAGAAACCAGCACGTAACCTGCCGTGCGTGCACACAATCAATCCTTTGTAAACACCGATAATGAAGCGTTAGCTGAATGTACGTTTTAACGAGCGCCCGCAATGCCAATGGGAAGCGTGATACATATCTCACGGACGCTCTTAGACAACGCGCCAGATATTGTCTTTAACAAATAGGGCAGCATGTTTCATTTTTTTTTCCCTTTAGCACCTCGATAACTCTGGTTTTAACTGAACCACAACTGGGGACTGACTCCCAACATGTATTTATAGAGCAAATCTTTTTTTTTCAAACCACAGGTACATTTGCTTCCAAAGGCAGTTTTTGAGTTAAACTTGGCAAAGTGACACTTTGAAAAAAGGCATAAACACATCAAATTTACACCCCCCCCCGCCACCGCACTACTCTCTCGGTGCTGACTTTAGCGGTAAGCTAGTTCAGTGATGAAACATAAGAATAGGTGTTACCCTTTCTGGCAATAAACAGGTGTTAAGATTTTCAAACACCAAATAGAAACCTTTTTCAAGGCATCGAGTCTGCATTAACCACACGTACTTGTGGCAAAACATGGAAACAGACACGCTCTGGTAATATCAGCATTGTCTCTGAAACTGATTGGCCTACACCAGAGACAGCCTTCTCTATGGCCTTGTGTCGCTAGTGTCAGACCAGAGAACGCCAAACGCCGAACAGTACAAAGACAATGCAAGTATCAGAACATTATATTCTTTGGATCTTTTGGTAAAGTCACGTAGATAGAAAAAATAAATGTAAATAAAATATTTTATTGAATATTTTTTTTTCTATCTACGTGACTTTACCGAAAGATCCAAAGAATACGAATTCCTGCAGTCACGAAAGTTTTAAGTGAAATTTTATCAGAAGACTCATAGCTCAGGTTGACCAGCTATATCTATGGGACCGTTTTTCCAGTATGCAAAATGATGAAAAATAAGAATACGTTTGACCCTTTCTGGCAATAAAATAGTTGAAATACCTATTCTTATTTGTCATCAAGCTAGTTTACGTTCACACGACGCATCCCGTAGGCATAACACGTGGAAAGCGAGTCAGGCGTTCCAAGACACGAAAGGGAAACAGGGGGGCGCACGAGATGCTAAAAATGTATTCGCCTGCAGAATTTCTCTGCAGGCGATTCTAGAACCAAACGGACGAATAAATAAAAACCTCCCACCAACCCCAACACCGTTAAATACTTAAACAAACCGACTACAGCTTTTACGTATCATGAATATTAAATGCCCAAGGAAGGTTTGCGAACACAAAAAAAACATTATACACATTAAGGTTGTCGGTCCCCTTTTGTTTACAGGGCACATGCCATAGCAATGTGGCAGACTCCACGACTCAACCACCGCAGAGGCGAGGCATACAAAAAGCACCCGGGTATTAACGGAGACCAATTACTGGAGGGCAACGACTTCAAGTAATGTGAGAGTTGGCGAGGCATGCGTTCAACAGTGCGACTTGCAAGCCAAGTGAGCCTACATGCTTTTTTGTCACGAGCAGCTGGGTGTGGGTACCAGGGGTGACTATGAAATTGCACTGGTTTATGTCATTCAAACGCTATTCGGTCGAGTCTCAAAAAACGAGTTGCAAAAAAAAGTGCGAGCGTTACAATTTATGCCCCACATTAAACAATCCATCAATAGGATCCGTTCACACAAATTATGTCACCGCAGCTATACATCCTGTACAGTGACGGCGCTGGGGTCTGACCTCACTTCTGCGATTGGGAATTAACTTCAGCCAACTATCGATTTGCGCACACGCGCGTGCTTCGCCTACGTAAACAGATCTTTCAGAGAGACCGCAAAAGTAAGATTGGTAAACTGCAAAACAGCTGCAATCTCCACGAGCTTACTGAACAGTGAACGTACGGCTGATTAACAACACAAAGCGACTATCTTTTGCGTATCATGAATATTAAATGCCAAATGGCCGAGAGGCTGGTTGCGAACACAACAACCAAATATTACACGAATTAAGGAAGGTCCTTTTGTTTACAGGGCCCATGCCATAGCAACGTGGAGACTCCCCCAACTGACCATCAATGATAGATTTACCATCATCAGTCTCCATGATCCATCCAGTGCCGTATGAAGGTCTCCCTGCATGTCGTGTAGGCCATGAGGAATGTTTGACCATAGTTCGCAACGCTAGTCCTTGTGGGTTGGCGAAGACCGACAGCAGATAAGTAGAGTCGTATGAATACAGAATGACGATGGATTTGGACGCACTGCACCCTCCTGGGCCCTTGATGTCGCCAAAGCCGTACCTCCCCCACCCCCCCCCCCGAACGGATTCCGACCTTGTCCAGTCTACATACATTAAAAAGGGGATCTTTGCCGCTGTGTGTAGTTTAGACCTTTGTTGTACGCACGTTGAACTTATTTCGCACCGTACGTCGCCAGCCGTGCAAATAGGTGCTAAGAATTGAGTTGACACTACCACAGCATGTCTCTCACTATGAGCATGCTTTTAAAGTAGTGTAGATCACATTGTAAGATGAAGTAAATAGTACACCACGCATGCATCAAACTTTAAATCAAAACATCCCAAAAGGCTTTTACCAAAATAAGTCAGGGCAGACACATTAGCGGGAATTCATAGCAAGCTTTAAATGGTTAACATAGCAGCATGCCTTTTTTATATATATATAACAAAGAATATTACATTTCAGATTTTTTTGCGTACATTCCATTTCCAAAAAAAAATTAAGCGATCGTTTTATTTTTTGGACGGGACGACCAGCAAATGATGTTTTTAATCAGCCCTACAATCAGCGCTTCAAAGTTTCATTTTTAAAATAAAATAAAATTAGTCCTCATCAATCAGAAATGTAAACCATCACCGTTATGCCCCACTCTGTGTTTCCGAAAAAGCTTTAAAAGATTACATTGTTAACACAAAAGCAATCAGAAGAAGAGTCATATTTCAAAAACGTGTTAACGTTATATCAGTTGAAATGCCAAGTGCACATTTCGAAGCAATACGTTATACTCATTTACCATATCTAGATGATGCACTATACAAAGTTTTCTGTTAAATATTTATTTAACACGGCAAATCATCATACATATTTAAATAATTATTGTCTGAAATATATAGAAATACTGAATATGAATTGATGCCTCAATTGTATCAAAAATATTGAACGGAATATTCTGCACAATCTGGCATCTTGTGTGATGGCTAACCAGCACACAGTATTGAAGAGTTTAAGCGAACAAAGTCTTGCGTTAACATCACCCAGACATTTCTCTGCAAGTCAAGAATATGGAAATTAACAGATGTGGCAGGGTGGCTGAACGGGCCTCGCAATGGCTGTGTCACAGAACTAAGAAAACTCTGCCCTCGAGTTCTGTGACACAGCAACGCACGATTCAATCCTTATCAAGCGCAGTGAGCTAATGGTCACAGCCCGTTCACCGGTGACTACAGAAACAACAAGTCGAGTGTGCGGGAGGGAACGCCGAGACAGCGCGTACAAGCATCCACCCTCCAGGGCCAACCCCTAGGGGTCTCTCCTGGCAAAGTCCCGATATAGGAAGCCACTGGAGCTTACGCACTTTTAATGTATCTATGTACCATACATAGCCAACCGTGCTAATCGGAGGTGCGGGGGAAGGGCAAACTAAACACAAAAAGTAGTCCTAAAGAAATGATTTTCAATCTGGATTTAAAAGTGCAGATAGCTCTAGTGGCTTCCTAATATCGAAAGATTGAAAACGCATTTCTTTAGAACTTGCTTTTTGTGTTTAGTTTGTTGTCCTTCCCCCGCACCTCCGGTTAGCACGGTTGGCTACGTACGGTGCCACGTAAGTTCAACATAGACACGTACAATTGAGCTCCCTTCCTAAGAGTCCCTTTATGGCATAGTGCCCAAACGAGTCTCCCTTTCTATTCCCCGAGTCTCGACGGTGGCGGTACAAACCCGATGCAGCCACGGTGCCTGTGGTGGGGCCCGTCGGCCTCATGCTCATCCCCCCACAAGGTTCTCCCGCTCAGGGAACCTCTTGGGAAGTTGGGTCAAGCGAGAGAGGAGCCACACGCACGCCCCGAGCAACAAACGCAAAATCGGTGTTTTCCTCAAATAAACACACACAAATCCAGCCCTGAGGACTCGAACATTTGTTTGCTTGCCATGCGGTGAACGCACCTTTTGCTGTTGAAATAAATCAGAGGGCCTAAAGAGCCGTGACCTCAGAGGCGGACCCGTGACGTCATCTTCCACAGCACAATGCGATATATATATAGACACACACATTGCTAGCTGTTCCAAAAAAATTCACGACGTGACAGTTGATCGCACGACTGGATCGTTACGGAGGGAAATAAATATCCATACGCGGGCTTGGCAATTGTGGAAAAAAATAAAGAGCAATGTTTAAAGTGCAATTGTGTTAAAGCTGTAAAAAAAAATGTCTGAAGCAGCAAGGAAGACGTGAAACATAATCCATTTCCTATACTCACAATACATCCGTAGAATTGTGGGAAAAAAATATTTTGTTAATCATGTATGTAAATTACACGTTCAATTGAGCGAAAGCAACTTTACAAATGGGACAGAAGAAATGATAAGCAATACAAATAAGAGAGAGAAAAAAATAGATAAAAACAATTGATTCTCACATCGAATTGCAACCCAAACTTTGTAGACAAATTCCTGGAACGGCTGTGGGGAAAACTGGAATGGTAACATGCAGCATGAACAAGAGTGCAGTACCTCGCTTGTCCCGTACCTTCTGGGTCGCATAATCTCTTGACTTTGCAAGAACACAAACGCGACCTCAAGTCTTTCATTTTCCGTTATCAAACGCCAATCGACCTCGACAATTAAGATTTCATTAGGGCCGCTTTCCATGAAAGTAACCAGGTGAAGCGTTGGGCTCAAAAGGACATTAGATTGATTTTCTGTAAGCAACAAATGCACAGACACAGCCCACTAACGATCCAAAGCCTCTAAAATAGCTCCTTTGCTCAAAACCAATCACAGTCATCTTCTTGGTTCTTTCGGTAAAGTCACGTAGAATGGAAATAAAACAATGAAAATAAAACATAATACAATACAATTCTCACGACGTTTCGGCCACAACACAAGTAGCCTTCTTCAGGTGAAAGAACAGAACTGTCGGGACGACAGCGCTTCAATGAACACTGCTAAGCTTGGCAGCGTCTTTTAAGCTGTCAAGGAGCTCTGCTCCTCCCACCCAGCTTGAAAGACGCTGCCAAGCTTAGCAGTGTTCATTGAAGCGCTGTCGTCCCGACAGTTCTGTTCCTTCACCTGAAGAAGGCTACTTGTGTTGTGGCCGAAACGGCGTGAGAATTTTATTATGTTTTATTTTTATTATTTTATTTCCATTCTACGTGCCTTTACCGTAAGAACCAATAAGATGAATCCCTGCAGTCACGAAAGCTTTAAATCGAAATCCAATCACAGTCCCCTTCGTATTCACCGCCGTTCGTTTTTAACTCTCCACTTTTTAAAACAATACCAAACCTCTCCATTAAAATCCCACCGACAGAACCGCCGCTGTCTAAAAGAGAAAACGTGGTCGCGTTTACGAGGAACTGTTTTCGCGATTATGTTGCTCCAATTAAAACTACAAAGAGCAGATCATTTTGGGATTATGAAACAAGGTGTGGGTGCTATTTCATCTCAAGCAATTATTACGAGAGAATAAGGACCCACACAAAGAGACCAACGCAGCCTAAATGAAGTTCGACAATTTTACAAATCCCCTCCCCAAGTGAAACAAACCGACGTCTGTGGGGCAGGTTTTATTTTATTTAAACGTGAGACTAAGTTTAGATATAACATTATTGCAAATCATAAGTGCAATTATTCCTGCACTCGCCAAGGAATGAAGTGCCCTATTTCTTTAAAATCGTATATCGACTCAAAATGGATTTTAAAAATCTCAGTCACATCATTTGATAGGGGTAGCCAACATGTCAAAACTGCATTTTTTTTTTCAAACGAATCGCCAGCAAATGTTCAGATGCTCGGTTTGAGTTGGGATTTCAGCCACTGATGAGTAAATTGGGCTCTAGTTTAGAGATGACATACTAGGCCAAGCTACCATTGACTCCCCAAAAAAACCCATCAAAGGAAATTTTAAATTTTGATTTAAAGCTTTCGTGACTGCAGTAATTCATATTCTTAGCTCTTTCGGTAAAGACACGTTGAAGGGAAACAATTAAAATAATAAAATATATATAAAACAATACATATTCTCACGACGTATCGACCATAACACAAACGATCCGCAAGTTGCAGACGTTCAATATGACGTCTGCAACTTGCGAATCTCCTCCAATCCACGTGCTCCTATTTCCGTCTCTCAGTGCAACTCCAAGAACGCCATTCTGTGCTTCTTTGCACGTACTTTAGGATTTGTTTAACATTCGTTGTCAATGTCGATGCCTCTCACCCATATGGCCGATCAGCACGGTTTGGCTATGTATGGTGCGAAAAGAAGTTCAACATACATAACAGTTGATATACACTGTTCTCATAAACGTTCTTAATTAGCCACATAGGCACAACAGTTATAAAGGGTGGATAGGGATCAAAATCATATGGAGAGGCAGATGAGAGTGGGTTGTGGTGCTTGGAAAACTGAACTCAATAATGAAAGTAAATTAATATATACAAAGACAAAGATCCCCCGTATAGCCTTAACAGACTGTAGGGGCAAGTGCTGTTAGTGAACACCTATAAAGGCCAGCACAGCACTTGAGGGGGTGGGTGGCCAGCACCACGCCCGACCGCCTTTGTCTCCCCAGGGCAATGTTTACACACTGCACCAAGTACTCATTTGAGGCTGAGTCGACCAAGGGGAGTCCCAGAACCGGTTCAGATAATCGTCACTGGTGTTGGCCGTGAGCGGGAATCGAACTCGGGGTGTGTCAGGTTCGTAGCGCATCGCACTGACCGCTACACTGCCACTCCCCACTATATACACACACAAATACCTGCAGACTCGAAATCGGTAGTTTCCCTCTGATGCAGGACACAAAACAATAGTTATGGGGCTGTACCTAGCAGTGCACAACACATTACAGTGTCACTGGCTTTGATACAAAACATGTGCAACTCTTTCCAGCAAGGCAATGAGTTTGTGGTTATAATGAAAACGGGTTTTTAAAAATATTTTTTATGACTTTATCTCTCGTGAATTTCCACGCGTTAGGTGGAGGATCATTAGCCGGGTTTGACAATCGGTCGTTCGCTCCTCGCTAAGCACTACATTTCCTTCCACAAAATGATGCCTCCTGATAGTATTGGTTGCCATTTCCCCTTGGAGGCAAACGAGTTGTTATTGTGAATTGCGCTGCAGACACTCGAACGGCAACAATTAACAAGCCGCGACACGCACAGCCATACCTGAGCCGCGGCAATACGCGTCGTGACAACTCGTGGGAGATGATGGCAAGATGCAACAATACACGCGAATTAAATAAATATGCGTATCATCACACATTTCTCAGAACGCGACAACTTGCTCAATGATCAAGTGGGGAGGTGCTCAGCAGCTCTCCTGGCAGCCCTGAGGCAATGACAAAAATTTCACATTCCTATGACAGGCACCACTTTCTCCATCTATAATAATAATAATTTACATTTATAAGCCGCATTTAATCCATAGATCCCAATGTGCCGTCACGTATGGAAAGGAGGAAATAAACAGAACCTGCAGGGTAAACGGCCAGGACTAGGGAGAGGGGGACACTAAAGGCCAATTTAAAGAAGTGAGTTTTCAAGACAGACTTAAATCAATGGCTCTCACGACTCTGATTGTCTTGTTAGCAAACGCAAAGCATTGTTCAAGTGTCTGGGAGCTCCACAGTGCCAAGCGCCTGATCACCCCTGCAGGTACAGAGCCTTGTCCTCGAAGAACTTTAGCAGAAGGCGACCCGAAGATCTGGGGGACCATCGTTGGGAGTAAAAAAAAAAATTGATCAGTTCCCACAAATATTGTGGAATTAACCCATTACGGGCCTTGTAGATCAGCAGCAGGATCTCATAGTCCACTCGATACTTGACTGCTAGCCAATGAATGCATTGACAAAGAGAGCGGGTTGTTATTCTTGGTTCTTTCGGTAAAGTCACGCAGAAGGTAAATAAAAAAAATAAAACGTAATATTATATTTTATTTTATTATTTCCCTTCTCTACGTGACTTTACCGAAAGAACCAAGAATATAAATCGCTGCAGTCACGAAAGCTTTAAATCGAAAAAAAGAGAGCGGGTTGTATGATGCGCTGCTCACTCTAGCAGCCGTGTTCTGAACGGTGCTTAAGTCTACCCGCATGACTGGGAATCCCGAACAGTGATGCCTTGGGAACGGGAGTGGCGGTGAGGTGGTTAGCACACCATGCTTTCCGCACACTTGACCTACATTCAATTCCCAGTCGTGGCTAGGACCAGTAGAGCTTTTAAAAGTCGATTTTTTTTATTCTGACCTTCAAAACTCCAACCGCTACTTCAATTACAGCTATCACAAGGGAAGAAAAGAGGAAAATTCATATATTGATCTCAGATCACTCTGTCATTGGATCACTTGTAGCCGATTAACTTAGAAAACTGAAGTAAACAAATCCACATCCACGTTTGGGTGTTTACATGCACCCGAGGAAATTCGACCTCGGAAAGATCAAAGTTTGACCGAGAAAGGTCAAACTCTGGCTTTGAAATTAAGACCACGCCCAGTGTCAAGATGCCTTCTCCATCCTGTAACCTTAGCACGTGGTCTCGATACATGCAATTTTGTTGCTGCCAAATGCTCTTTAAACGTCCTCATAAAAAGGACCCTTTCTCAAAAAAGTCTTGCCTCTGCAATTCCATTCGAATGTTCACCATCATCAGCCACGGTCAATCTGCTGTTGGATGAAGACCTTCCTGTGCCCTGTGTTAATTTCATTCTGAGGGGGTCCATGGATCCAGTCCAAACATTTTTACTTGTTGGTACCATCCTGAGATGGCAAATAATGAGTGGTACCAACGCGTTTAAATCGCTTACAAAAGCGATTTATGCAATAACCCTATTGAATACAGACTATGTTTTCAAATAATCCACACTTGAAAGCCACATCCAAAATGAGAGGCCAATGTTTTTGCTATTTCTTGCTAAACAAATGGGTCCTTTACTTGGAAAATTAAAGTATGAGTGACAAAATTCGATACTGTGCATTCACCAACAGTGGCTGCACGCTCATCAGTGGCGGCGTGCAGCAGCTGTGAGTATTTATTGGGCATGCCCTTTGAAACAGGAGATGGCTGTTTTTTAAGGACTTTATTTTCGTCCCATGAAGTGCACCGGTTAATACAGGAAAAGGAAAAACTTAAACCCACAAACAAAAAGCCATTCCCACTCATTGACACCAGGGGGTGACAAGCTCGCAAAGAATACAGTGGAGAACGCAAGTGCCATCTTGAAAAGTATGCACATTCAACGCGCCATATTAGAGGGCATGTTCCAAAAGTGTCCGCACGCTCTTTTGATGAGACGTGCACAGTGCTCATGTCCGTTAGCAGTCCTGAACCGGTGGGGTGTAAATTCCACATTCCTACGACGGGCACCGGTCTCTCCAAAGAAAAATCGAAGACTTTTCACGAAGGGCTGCAGACTCATTTTCTTGACCACAAAGGGGTGACAGAGCCCCAAGTTGACCCTGGTCAGGAATTAATTGTACGTTGAATTTCTTTCGCAGTACGTAGCCAATCATGCAAATCATAGGTGCGGGGGAAGGACAACAAACTAAACACAAAAAGCAGTTGTAAAGAAACGAGTTTTCAAACTGAATTATTTAAAAGTGCATAGCTCCAGTGGCTGCCTAATAACGGAAGAAAGAGCGTTCCATACGGCCACAAAAGCGCATCTGAAAACACGCGATGCAGTGACCTTTTTTGTTTGATGGTTAGCCAAAAGCTGCTGCGAGGATGATAACCAGAAGCCATTGCAGCTTGGCAAGCACAAAGCCAAGTGAAGAGAATCTAGAATTCCACCAAATAATCTCTCTACATTGTGTCACTTAAGACTACAGAAGCTAAAATTATAAAAATGCTAAACGCACAAATCCACGGAGAAATAAACACCATTCATTTACTGCTATGGAAAACTTAAAACCTTCACTCCCACGCCTCCCAGAAGAGCACGTGTATAATTATCAGTACCCATGCCATATTATTTTTCCCCCCAGTACATTTAATTGCGCATTTTGAAAGAAACATTATTTTTATGACTTCCCATTTTGCTAAACGTGTCTCATTTTGGATAAGTTTTCCACTGTATTCCAAGAATCTTACGAAGTATGAATAAATAATAAATACAGGCTCATTCTTTAGCTATAAATGACAAAACAGAACTGGTGAGTTCATACAAAAACAGAATGATTCATCCGTTACACAAAAAAGAAAGGGTAGATGACACACAGCAAAGCTGGTAATCCAGTGCAAATTAAACAGACAATTGATATAAACAAAAACGAACGTAACAAATATCAGCAGCAGCCACCGCACATGGTCCCGCTATAACCATCTCTATAAACTTGTGGTGGAAATTAGTATTTTCCATGACAAGTATCAGTCGGTGCATGAACCATCATGCAAAATCCGGTCATCATCGCAGCTGCTTTTGGATAACCATCGAACAAAGACGGTCACTGCATCGCGCGCTTTGAAGATACGCTTCTGCGGCCTTCTGGAATGCTCTTCCTTCCGATATTGGGAATCCACTGGAGTATGCATTTTAAATATAGATTGAAAACGAATTCTTTATAACTTATTTTTGTGTTTAGTTTGTTGTCCTTCACCTGCACCTCCAATCAGCATGGTTGGCTACAGTGGGGAAGAAGTTCAACATACATACTACATGTACACAAAACCACTGCTATGTTCTACAAAGTGGTATGACTTCAACCCTGAAGCGATAACCCTCCCATACTGGTGGCTAATAGTTGAATAAAACCAGGCAATTGTGACAATTATTACCACGATCATCAAAATTAAATGGTAATTTTTGGGTTAGATCGCGTAAATATAAATGTGTCGTTAAACCCACCACCATCCGGACACACAGCCAATCAGTAAGGTTTGTCACGTGAACAATACGTGCCAATTAGTTACTAGTTCAGCACACCGGTGTGTTGGAGAATAAACCCACGACATTTAAATTTACGCGATCTCACCCCAAAAAATAAAAAAAACCCTTTATTACGGAAAACATTGGTCGTAATAAATACAGGCTCAGGTGTTAAACGTGACCGCGATTGTTATTACTCGAGAGCCGTGCGCTAACGAGGAGGCGCGAGCAACGGGGGGGGGGGGGTATCTCGGTTACCTGCTGGCGGCTCCGCGCAGTCGCAGTCCTTGTCGGCGTCCTGCGCCTCGCCGGCCGCGGCGCTCTGGGCGGTGGCGGCGCTCTGGGCGGTGACGGCGCTCTGGGCGGTGACGGCGCTCTGGGCGGTGGCGGCGCTCTGGGCGGTGACGGCGCTCTGGGCGGTGGCGGCGCTCTGGGCGGTGACGGCGCTCTGGGCGGTGGCGGCGCTCTGGGCGGTGGCGGCGCTCTGGGCGGTGGCGGCGCTCTGGCTGCGCGTGCCGACGGCGCCGCGGGCAGGCTGCTCCCGCGTGCCCGAGCGGCCCCGCTTGGCGCGCTGGGACGCCGCGTGGCCCAGCGGGTCGGGGTCTCGCGGCGGCGGCGGCGGCGACGTCGGCGGCGAAGTCGGCGGCGACGTCGGCGTGGGGCGGGGGACGTCGGCGCCAGGCGCCACCAGCCCACGCGTCCAGCCGCAGGGCTCGGCGTAGGACACCCACCGCACGAGCTCCAGCAGGCCTAGCGCCACGTCCTCCTCGGCCGCTATAAGCTCGTCCTGCAGCGAGGACACACGAGGGGGGGGTAATTTTCAACGTCATCGCGACCCATCGCCAGCACCGCCAACACCATGAGTTCTATCATCGTCGTTGTTATGGAGACTCACCATCAATGCCACTGTCACTGATGCATCACCAGCACCACCATGAATTCCATCATCATCATCATCATCGTCGTCGTTATGGCGACTGATCATCAATATCATTATAACTAATACATAACCAGCACCACCACCACCACCACGAGTTCCATCATCTTCGTTACTCATAATGAATGTTACTGTCACTAACGCATCATCATCATCCATGGCATTGTCAGGACTGAAAATCAATGTAGTAAGGAATATTGCACAAGCTGGACCATCGCCATAATGGATTCCATAATGATCATTATTATCTACATCGTCATCACGATGCATCACCAATATCACGCACAAATGAATATTCATCCGTGGTATCATCATTATAATTATCATCACCATCATCGTCATCGTTGTCATCGAAGTGTCTCCCAAATTAAATGAGCAAAGGCACAGGGCACATCACCACTCATGCGCAATCAAATCTTTAGTGAAAATTTGCATTGTCCCACGACGTATCAGTCTGCCCATGGAACAACCACTGGTGATGTTCCACTAAGTGTTACTACTTTACCGACCCTGAAGCGATGACAACACCCTCCCATACAGGTGGATAATAGTAGAATAAAACATTCAATTACTCCTACTCAAGCAATCGTCCCCAGGTGAAAAGATAGAGCGCTATATCTTTTCACCTGAGGACGATTGCTTGAGCGCTGTATCTTTTCACCCGAGGACGATTGCTTGTGTTGCGATCGAAACGTCGTGATTTTTTTTACTATTTTTCTATCTACGTGACTTCACCGAAAGACCCAAAGAGTTTGAATTCCTGCAGCGGTCACGGAAACTTTTAAGTCAAGATTCAATTACTCGTAACCTTCGAGTACCACCGGCCGATCACGATCATTATTACCATGATTAACGGCAGCAATACAGCGTGAAAATACTGCCCGTCACCCGTCGCAATTCCCTTAATGACAAACATCATCATTAACAACATCACGATTGATGCGTCAGATTAATGATAACTGCCATTACACCATCCACATTATCATCGTGGCCATTATTATCTTATACATAGCTTGTTTGCCCATCCAAGGACGGGTATATATCTGCGGTACATCGGAAATATTAAATAGAGAAATTGTTCAGCTCATGATTATTAATGTACCATGTGGAGTGACGTCACCCGCTAATGGTTATTGGGGAGGGGTGCGGCATGTGGAGTGACGTCACCCCCTCATGGTTATTGGGGAGGGGTGCGGCATGTGGAGTGACCGTCACCCGCTCATGATTATTAATGGATGGGGGGGGCCTCATGTGGAGTGACGTCACGCACGGGACACACACATTCCTTGGCTTATTATATGAGTAATGGGCGACGTTGCCCGTTTTTCACAGCGCTTGAAGAAGTGCCACTGTCAGAAACGTCGCCTATTATATATATTGCCTGGTAAGGCGGTGTTATTGACAACGTGTTTAGATACTTCTTGCTTGTGCACCACTGCCAATGCAGCATTACCAAATAACGTGCTCTCTTTACGATGGGCATCGTCATCACTTTGCTCATTTTATTTCAACATCACAATCGGTGTCATTCTTTACTCTCATTCTCGGTATTCGGGGGGGAGGGGGGGGGAAAAATTTTTTCATGAATGCTGTTGCGGGTGAAACACTCGCAACGGAAAGGCTATATTTTATTTACGTGCGAAACAGCACTTATCTATTTATACATGTGACAAGCTGAAGCCAGGGCACCCGTAGAATACCCAAACTGAGACCTGAGTTGATATCTTAGTAGATAAGACTGCAACAGTCGTTGTGTCCATCCCATAGGTACGTGGATCCCCACTCCCCCACATCCACGTTGATCAGTTTAGAATTTGTACATATTACCCTGGAGCATGCCAACCAAACCGACTGCCTGATGACGTTCAGGTGTTCACTCCCTGGCGACCCGACTGACTACCTGATTAAGTCTCGTTTTGCTACCAGATAAAGCATTGCATTTCAGAATAATGCGGGCATATGAGGTTGTACTTCTTTGGTATTGCATAAGCTTAGGATGGCTCACCATTTGCCCAGGACAAACCTGTTTGACTGGACAACAACTTGACTGCAAGGCATGGACATGGCTGAATAACTGAACAGGAATTAAATGCCTCTTGGGATAGGCCATATATCTACTGCCAGGCTACGTATACATTACATGTATATTGACTAATGTGTCGAGTGTTCTTTATACCAAGAAAAGAGGCAGCCAGACTTGGCCAGCTACACAGTGGGGCAAGTCTCAGGCTGGCCGTCCTCTCTATGCCATTCTACGAATGCAACAATCAATGTCAAAACCGATCCAGAGTTGTCTTGTGTTAGAACGGCGCTTTTTTGGCGTCCTCTGGTCTAGCACCGTTTGAGGCGAGGCTCAGAAGAAAGCTGTCTCTGGCGTGGACCAATCAGTTTCAAAGACAATGCATATATTATCAGTGTGTTTTTTGTTTGCATTCTGACCACAAGTTTTGTGGTTAATGCAGACATGATTCCTTGTAAAAGGTTTCAGTTTTGTTGCCAGAGAAAAGGGGGAAAAACCTATTATTATTTTTTAAAAAACCTCTCTATGTGGGCTCTGCCATTTTCCTCTTTAGGTGCGGCTCCGCTATTCATTCGGCCGCCCCTTACTAGAAATCTGTGAAAAAGAGCTTTATAGCTCATTGGATTCCTCCAGTATAAATTATTATTCTGAGGTCCCACCCCTTCCCTGATTTGCTAATGATTCCCTGAGCTACTTCCCAACAGCTGTGTGAATACCGTGAGAGTGAGGGCTCCACGTCAAACAGAGCCAAGTTGTTAAATCTACATTTATAAAAATCAAAATTTGTCTGTGGGTTTGTGTGTGGGTTTGTTTGTGTGTTCGCGCGCCTGCCAAGGATTTGGCTCTCCAACGGTGGGGTTTACGGAAAATAAAAATAGCCAGGTACCACCCCTCAAGCCCCGCCGTGAGCAAGCGCTATTCCTTTTTCACATCTGTCAACTTTAAATTAGTTTAATTAGCGATTTAGTGCAATTTCTGTGCTTTTATTTATTTACTTATGACGCGTGCACGGCCATACCAACTCGCGTGCCTTTGGTGGGGAGGACGGCCCATGGCAATTCGCACGACTTTCATTGGGGCATGTCTAAAATGAATCAATGTTTTCGCATCAAAATTCGAACCTCCGACGAGCACGGTTGGCTAGGTACGGTGCGAGAGACGCTCAACATACACACGTAAAAAAATCAGGCCTCAGGCGTCATGGTGTACATTGCAGTCTCCAACTCTTGTTATCCACTCTTGCCTCTGGCGTCTCGATGCATGTGCCAAGAGGAAGGGCCATTGCCCAAAACGTCGTCCATTAGATACTTATCCTTTTAAGGGCACAGTGTTAAGGACGATGGTGTTGAGTGTTTTTTTTTGTTATTTGTGCTCGTGCTCAACTGCCAATGCTTGTGACGCCGTCTAATCACCGAATAATGTTTCATCTGTGTGCAGTTAATATGTGTGTGTATGTATGTATGTTGAACTTCTTTCGCACCGTACATTGCCAACCGTGATAATCGAAGGTGCGGGGGAAGGACAACAAGCTAAACAGAAAAAATCAGTTCTAAAGAAATTAGTTTTCAATCTAGATTTAAAAGTGCATAGCTCCAGTAGCTTCCTAATATCGGAAGGAAGAGCGTTCCAGACATCCACAGAAGCGCATCTGAAAACGTGCAATGTGGTGATCGTCTTTGTTCGATGGTTAGTAGCCAAAAGCTGCTGCGAAGGTGACCAGAGTTCATGTGATGATGGTTTTTGCTCCTTGACAAGATCAGCAAGGTATTGTGGTTCAAAGCAATATGAATAGGCAAGATTGTTTAAATGTCAGTAATAGGCCACCCACTCAGCATTCCACAATGTCCTCATTTCTATTTGGCTCATCACAGATTATGCCAATGTTTGCACAAAAATGCTTTGTATTTCAAAATCATGCAACGAAATTCTCCAACCACATGTTTTTAAATGACAAACGCAATGTTTGAAAAACATGTACCCCAAAAAGGAAACAAACATTTTATGGTTTTTTGAAGCAATGAGTCGCTTAAAAGTTTTCCAAATAAATCACATTCAATGGTATTCAAAACTTCACAATCTGGCCAAACCTGCGTTGATAAAGTTTCATAAAATATTCATTTACCTGAACCAAAATATGCCAGTGATTACCTTTTGTACTCATTGTCGCTGTGTTGTTCTGCAAGAGACTTTAACAACAACAAAACTGGGAATTGTGTAAAAATACATCTGTAAGTAATTATATATTTACCAGTTATTGGCAAAGGAAAATGCCGTGTAGCCACACTTTAGCCAGGTTTGGTCTCATCGGTCACAAACCCACATTCCGCTCTATTGTTTTGGACTGGCCCGACAGTCATTGTGGTTTTCGAAGCGACAGCCATCATCATTAATACACTACATCGATAGATGTAAATCAGCTCAAGCCTCCTGCAAATCACGTGACTTCTGTGTGCCCCCCCCCACCTTATCTCTCCACCCTCTGTGAAAACAGCTGTTACTACTCGGTGCAGCTCACATCTACTCCCTCTTTCCTCCTCACCTCCGCTCATCACCATCCTCTCATCCGCGACAGCTTGGCTCGGTCATTCCTTCTCCCCCTCGTCTCCTTCCTGCCCAGTGCTCCCCTCTTCCTGCTGCTCATCTCGAGCCGTGTCTTCTCTGTCTGTCTTCAGTCCCCCTCCCGTGGTGAACCACAGCTTAAAGGATTCGCGTATAACATGTTATTGGTTTATTTATCCGTACGCTCATTTTACCCTTGCTTCCAGTCGTTTTTTAGAGTTTTTGTCAGGTCACATGGTGAGTGTCCTTCTCGTGTCTCAATGTCCTTTTTTTCCTAGGTTACCAACTTCATTTCATCAACGATTAGGCAGGCGGTCGGTCCGGCCAGGTGCTGCTGTGGTTACAGTGCTCAACACAAAACTAGAAGGCTGAGAGTAAAAATATTGTATTGTACTAAATGTGATATCTATTTCACATAAATTCATCGTAGAATACTAATAATTACTATCCATTAGTCATGCACACAATGCGACTTAATACTTAAAATACTATGGACATTGGCTACATGTCCCAAGCAGGACCCATGCTGCCGCCTGCTGCTGCTTTGGCACTTAATAAAGGATTTCTGTGGTTAATAAATGATCTTTCGTATCACTTCAGAGGTCACATGTTCAACCTCCTGGCAGGCAGTGAAACGTTGCAAGTTTATTGAATTTACCCCTACCCAGCAGCGTGACTGGCGACAGCACCGTCACGTGTGGTGGGGTAAAGTGTGGGTACTCCCACCTCTTCCAAGATCCCTGGCCAGTGTGGAAGAGTAGGCCAAATATCCTCTACAGGAGCTCTCGAGAGTTACCCTCTGATGCTCCTTCTCGCGGAGCCAAGTCCACCAGCAGTGGCGTGAACAACGCATTGCAGGGCCACACCTCTTAGCATTACGGGAGCATTCGTCCAGCAGTGAATTGTTAAAGGGCTCCAAATCATAAATTCACTTTCCAGGGTTTCAATTTACAACAGCATTCCACCGCCGTGCATGAACCCAAAGACATGGCAGTGTTGCACATGTTTTGGAAATGACGTTTTTTTCCAACCTTGTTGTATATGAGCTGAAGTCAGCTTAACCTAGTACAACGTTCTGGCAGAAAGGCAAAGTGAATATGAGCAGTCAAACTTTAAACAAAGCGATTTTTTTTAATGCCTGTGGAACGTGCAAAAAAGAGCTAACCGTTTTAAAACCCACGCAGACAAAAATCAGGTCAACAAGCTGCATTTGAAACTTGGAAAATAATAGTTAAACGTTACAATGCAAAAAATGAATTTGAACGCGTAAATTAAAATGGCGCAACATTCTAAAGTGTTAAATTTTTATGCACGTTATATAACTAACGCTGACTCGCAAGCAATGTTTTACACTGCCTTGGCTGGAATAGCCACGCACTGTGTTTCCTCTTGCAATGCAAGCAATCAGCGCAAAGGTATTAACGCAGTCCGCCGGCAAAGCCTCACAAAGTTGCCGAAATGCGTTTCAGGGTTTTTTGCGCAGTATCATAACAGCGACGCTATCCTGCATTTAAAAAAAGGACAATTATTATTTGAGGATATAAGTATAAACAAGCTAGGTCTGTACTCTTGAAGCCATAATAAAATTACATCACGATACAGTCTGATCTCCTATAACGCGGTAGTAGTTGTGTTCCTGAAGACTGCACTTTATTGTAGTCTATGACCAAATTACCCAGGGAATGTGTCCAGTCCCATGAGAGTAGCCTGGGAAGTCGCTTCATCCAGCAGTGGATTGAGAAAGGAATGTGCATTATTACTTTATTATGCAAGTGTGCATACACTTACATAGATGTTTGTAAGTTACGACAGTAAGGACACACGTGCCCCAACCTGTCCATGTGTAAACATGCACACACAATAAATGTCAAATCAAATGGATGCAATGTATATCACTCTTGATTTGTTTCATAACTTACTGAAATCTAGAGCAAGTAACAGCCAGCATCCCCTAGGGGAGATATAATAATAACCACGGCAAATAAAAATCCTTGCAAGGGCACAATCCTTTTGAGAAAATTTGCTTGCAGAATTCATTTCCCCTCCCTCGCCCCTCACCCAATAACTAGGAGACTAAAAAAATACAAACGAGGGGGGGAAAAAAAAACAGACCATAGCCTTAAAATTCCTCGTTTTTTTGTTACCAAATTGGTGCCAAGACAATCATTTTGTGGCCTTTATAAAAGTAGTGAAATGGCAAAATACTACGGCGGCTTCCTCGGGTTTCTACGTCTCCCTTTAATAACACGCAGGCTTCAATCGCACAGCTGGATGTGATTTTAATCGGTTACTTAGGAAATGTATGAGACCCAAACGACAGAATGGACACGTTCCCAGCTGCGTGCGCTCATGCAAGCCAGCACGCGCAACACCGGTGACGATTACCTGAACTGGTCCCGGGGCCTCCACGAGGCCTCAAATGAGTACCTGGTGCGATGTGTAAACACCACAACTCGGTAAACAAGGTCCCGGGGCCCAGGTGTGGCGATGGCCACCCACCCCCTCGTGTGCGGATTTGGCATTCATAGGCACTACTCGTTAAGGGCACTTGCCCCCAAACAGTCTGTTAAGGCTATGGGAGGGGGGGGGGGTCTTTGTCCTTATGCGTGCGACAAAGAGATGACATCAACGTGTCGAGAGGGATCTTTGCAAGTGACACTCAGCACCGGATCGATGTGCACAGATTTGGCAGTTCCAGGTTAAAATGCTAACCCCTGGCTGGTTGGCAAGTTTTATTATTGTTGTTATAGCAAACGTTGTAGGTGCCATAATGTCGCGTCGCGTGGCAAAACGTTCCGGGGCATGTGTTGTGGCCTCTGGTGTCGTAGCCCAAATTCCAAATTTGGGAAAAACAAAGTTTCGAGTGAGAATGATGAAGGTCAATGACTGTGTCTGCATGTACCTTACAACGCTTCCGAAGTCCATCTTGAAAAGTATCGAATGGGGCGTGTCAATTAGCCCTCACGTTCACAAATACATTTGACGTGATTTGTTTTATTGCCGGGAAAGATCGATGATGCGCAGTGTATGCTTGTGCAGTGTTACTTTTAACCTCAACAACGATGCGAATGTTATTTTTCGTTGCGGAAGAGGGCAACAAAAATACATATTAAATACATATGGAAGCAAAATAAACAAGAGCCCGGGTTAAGACCGGAAAACAGCTTCCGCATATTTCTATTGGCTGGGGTCATTGACAAAAAAATTGTTTGTAGGCGGAGAGGGGTGGGTCTGGAAAGTGCAGTTTGAGGGCCGGCTTCACTAACAATGCGGCCTTATAGCAAAGGAAGGAAGATTAAGCAGAGAATGATTGCAGTGTAAACACTGGTTCATCTTACAGGCTGCAGCATGGGAAACATTCCTGGGCGAATGATTATACGCCTTGAGTATCACCACGATCTGCCCCAATATTTCTATTGCAAGAGCAAATGGTTTATACCGTGAATGCACGAACAACTTCAATGCGATGTCCTATACTTAAGCGGTTGACAGTCCAGCGAGATTTATTTTCCTTTTGTGTGTTTAACCCAGATAGCCAAACTTGTAGAACATTATCACGTACCGTATTTGCCATGTTGTGGATTTATTGCAGGGTTGTGTTTCGTCAGGCATATCAAAATACTGTACACATTTTTGTTCAATACTGTCTTTGTTGGTACTTAAGTTGTTGATCATTTTCCAACTTGAGATTTAGGTCATGACACAGGCCTTGTCAACTATGTCAAATTATATTTCATATAAACTACAGAGCAGACACACAAGCTTTTGTAAACTCCTGCAGAAATAAATGTTCCATTGTAGGAATTCAGATATTGGCTCAATATAAATTTTGGCTTGATACAAATTTCAATACACCTCGACTTTAATGAACAAATGGCTGGTCCCAAGGCCATGGGAACGTGGAATTTACACCACTAGGCTCTGAGCCTACGGAGCCAGAGATGAACACCACCCTCCTGTTGCTCGTATGAGCAGGAAGATCGCTGACCTGACCCGAATTATTTTAAAAAGTCAAACAATGTCAATGACGACGTTCAATCAAGCATGGAGCTGTTCTAATTTGCGTTGGCAGCCCTTATCCAGTCATAGACATTCCACATTCTTATGGTGCAAGATAAGACTCTATAGAACAGCCCACGTTAACTTCCCACAACATGGTATTGCATGTCGTTAAGGTAAAGATAACACCGAATAAGTCTCACCGGTGATAGAACAACAAGAAGCGTTCAGGCTCTAGAGCCCAATAACTAGAACTATATGCTGGCAAAGTCCACCTTTTTTCAATTTAAACTGCTTTATTCTTAATGTTTATTGCACCAGGATGACTTTAAAAAGAGTACTTATTAGCCATGGCTACTAAAGACCCTTCAGCCAAACCTAAGAGTTACGGGGGCTTTTCATACATCAATAATCACTTCACATATTTTACTGACATTTCTGCGTGTTTGCACTGTACAGTACACATTATAGACTACATTATAACCCCAAAACAACCATCATCTGTTTTGGATGATGCTCAAACAATGCCCCATTCAAACCATCTGTTAGCCAAAGTTTAATTTGCAGAGCACACAACCAGCTAAATAAACAAACAAATTAATAACATCATACATGATAATGAATGAAAAGGAAGGAGCTACATATGGAAAGTTGCATTTTTTTTTAAATGCTATCAAAACACTTGCGGGGTCAAATGAACGCAACGCAACTCGTACATAAACAACATTCATTTCTAATATGATACTCAGATTATATAATGTGCCGAGAGTTGCCCAGCTAAGGAAGTTTGATGGCCTGTCTCTTACGAATGTGTTTTTTTTATTTTCTTACATGCCCAGGTTTCCCCCCCAACCCCACCACGTGTTCTACAACACTTATTTTAAGAGAATTGCCCACAACATATCTCGAACACAGGAACCCCAAAACCCACGTCCCGTCTACACTCTCATGGGGCCAGTTTTAAAATACACCAGCAAATGTCTCCTTCAGCAACCCCGGAGGAAACAAAATGCTGGAATGACCTCTGACTAGGAATTGAACTTTAGGGAGCTTGGGACTGTACGTCAAGCGCTCCGGCAACACCGACAATCGGACGGATGTTAAACGACTATTATTAGCATAACACTCGAAATGCAGTCCTTGCTCAATAGACTGATATGCCCTT
The DNA here is from genome assembly GCF_048934315.1 of Petromyzon marinus. NCBI lineage: Eukaryota > Metazoa > Chordata > Hyperoartia > Petromyzontiformes > Petromyzontidae > Petromyzon > Petromyzon marinus. The sequence continues at coordinate 11,590,702 of NC_133677.1, forward strand.
CTAACTGCGCACACGTGCCCCCACCACCTGATGACGCAGATATTCACTCACTCCGGTGTTTGAAACACAAATACGAAGAGCACGAAGCAAAGAATACGCCGAGGGCGGCTTCTCTATCGGTCACCTAAACCTTTTAAACGCACTCATTATCAAAGTCACCTTAGATTCACGCGTCTCAAGCAAACTTGCAAAGGGGGCTTCAAGACACACGTGCGACCGTCTTTTATTATTTCTGTTTCGCTTTCACCGTGACCATCGATTGACCTAAGAAGCAATTATATTTTGTAAACGTGTGCCACATATTTGCATTCCTTTTTAAGCGTATGTTTGAACGTATTACCCTGCCGGTTAGCCGATCGGCCCATCATTAATTTGGGGGTCAATAAAATAATTTTAAAAAATAATGATAAACTAACATTTTATTACAAAAAATAAAAGTACCACAGGGCAGGCAGTCAACGTTGGTTGCCCTAGCAGAGGACTGCCAGGACTGCAAGCACTATTATTAAATGTTATCAAAATATGTTTTGGGTGTGAATAATCTGTCAGTCACAATGCCTGCTACGAAGCCAGTTTGTGCAGTCTGCATTTCGATTCCCACTGTAGCCACGACATAACTTCCCCAGATTGACCAGAGAATGCAGCCAAGTGTTACGTGGAGCCGAGAGACGCTTCAGCAACTTCATCCATCCATAGCCCTTATTCACAGGCTTAAGACTAAATGGTAATGGTCATAATTGTGTAAAAACATCTCTAGATCACGCTGATCTAATGCATGAGAACAATGAATCTCTTACCTGGTTGCATAAAGAGAGTGAATCAATACTGCACGGTATCATGTTATGTACTCAGCGATCTCCATAATATTACATGTATAGAAAACAAGCATAATTTTGTCAAAGCCTAACCCAGCCTCACGTGATCTGGTTGTCGTTTCTACGGACCTCTGAAATCACCTCCTGAACATCATGAACTCAAAATGCAGAGTTGCTGGTAACTACCCTCACCCTACAAGGAACTCCACAAAGACTATCAGAAACCTACTTGTTGTGCTGCCTCCTAAAAACAATTCAGTGGCCCTGAAAATAGAACACAAGCCATCAAAAACGAGCACCCGTGGCACGAGCGTGAAGGACGTACTCCAGTAAACAACACAAGACAATGTGTGACCAATGTTTAAAATAGAGGCCAAATTCAGGCTTTTATAATTCGGTGCCGTCAGCCATGAGATTACACTTTTACTAAGTGACTGCCTGTTGATTTGCCGTAAGTAAATTATTTTCAGACCGATGAGGCTGCCATCTCCGCAGGGTTGGGGGATTTGTTGCCAGCGATGGGAAGCTGGCGACCGACCGCGGTCAGTGTTTGCGCTTTCAGAAAGCGTTCAACCATTACGCTTAATAAAGGAATTGCTTTTCAGCGGCATTGCAATTCAGTTATTGTGCAGAAAAACTTCAATCCATCATCTCCAACTATGACTCACCGAACTGAGAGTTTTTTCACTCAGAAATAGCCCGGGTGACTCAAGGGGGGGGGGGGGGGTCACAATACCATTGTGGGATTTCCAGCAGGCATTGCTGACATCATATTGTTTGGCCGAGCCCAGCTGTGAGGACTCATAACGTGGGTTTTAATGTTTTGCGTTGAGCACTCTTTACAGAGCAGTCTTATCTTTGGTTGGTGTATCGTCGTCCAGCATTGGATACAGGACGCTCGGGTCCCTACCAAAGTAATGCGGCATCTACACAAATGCTTCAGGCGGAAAAAAAAAACTAGGTTAAGCACTTTCAATTATTTATTTATTATTACTACTACTTGGGCTTCACCGAGGGCGCCACCGTGGCGAGATGTTAACTCCCTCGCCTGGTATGCAGGAGGTCGTGGGTTCGATCCCGACCCTCGACACCTGCTGTATATTTGTAGTTTGCAAGTGTCGTCTCTCTCTCTCTCTCTCCCTCTCCCCGTGGTGGCGTGGATTTTTCTCCGGGTCCTCCAGTTTTCCCCTCTACATTTAGAAACACGCATTTAGAGCATTTGACCGTGATAAATGTCCAAGTGATAAGCCACTTCGTTGAGCTATCATTTGTGGCCAGGTCGCTTCTGAAATAGGTATATTGCTCAGTGGGCCCTACCTGGTAAAATAAGAAAAATAGTTAATAGTTTTAGTTTTCTGGAGTTTCAAGAGGGCCCTGCCAAATTTTCGCAGTAGGGGGATGATGTTATGTACGGTACAGTATAAACTTAACCGATAAATGTGTCGGTAATCTTTCAGCATTGGGATGTACCCGTTACGTTGCATGCATTTATTTTAGCTATGGGAGGAAACTGAAAACCCGGAGAAATATCCATGCAGAACCAAAGGAGAACATACAAACCCCACTCAGAAAGGCATTTGGTTCAGGGTTTGGACTTGGGGCATTCTTGCTGAAAAGTACGTGTGTTACCACTATACAACTCTGCACAGGAACAGAGATTATTTGACAAAGCAACAGAAATGTCATCTACATATTCTCAAAATACACCCTGCGCAAATAGTTATTCATACACCACGAAAAGTTCACAAACAAAATAAAATAAATATCCCAGAGTTATTTGGCATCATTTTCTACTCAATTTACTCAAAAACTAATCTTAAATAATTACAGCACTGCACTTGACCTCAAAATCACGTGCACACATACTGGGCACACCCAGTGTAGATTTAAATAAATCGGCATAGAGTTTTATTCGACAAAGCAATGCAGGTGTTAAAAGGCTCTGTTTACTTTCTACGTTTTTGCTTCGGGCTATGATCTCAGCGCCAGTTGTTACACCGCATACGAAAGAACATTTGGTCAATCCAGAAACTAAACCTGCCAGCACAAGAATGTTGCCAGGGCACATGGGTAATCTTTGGCAGAAAAATCTGGCTTCGTCCATTATTGCTTAAGAACAATTGCGCCAAGAAGAAAACGGAGTATCGGTGTTTTTAAACCTTTGATGAAACAATTTCGCTTCCACTTTTATGTATTTAAACTATTTGCAGCCCCTTTTCCAGTCCACGAAGGTTCCACGGTCATGTGATGTTTACTATCTCGCCTGGTATACAGGAGGTCGTGGGTTCAATCCCAACTCGGACGCCTGTATATTTAGAATTTGCATATTCTTCCCCTGGTCGTGTGGATTTTTCTCCAGGTCGTCCAGTTTTTCCTTCCACATTTATAATCAACGTGCTTTTATGGACTATTCGGCTGCCATACATTTCCACGTGATAAGCCACTTCGTTAGGCGATAAAATTTTGGCTAGTTCGCTTCTAAAAAAAGAGCTATATAGCTCAGGTGGGCCTTAACCTGGTAAAATAAAAATAGATTCGTTTAGTTTTAGTTTTTCACGACTGGATTAAGGACTCATCTTGACGCTGTATAATTCATGGGTGTCATTTGTCTACACTTCAACACGCTGACTAGGATAACGACGCAGGATCAGTTCAGACTTTCCTTGCCACCGATTTTGACCGTGTTCGGGAATCGACCTTAGCCGTCACGTTCACCACGGTGCAATGTGTCCTGACCACAGTGTGATCGTTCTAGCTATTTATGCATATTTTTTGTTTGGTTTAAACTCGAGCATTCGTTAAAATAAATTACGCTATCAAATGGAAGTGTGGACATGTTTCAAGCATAATTCATTTCAGTCGAAAACCCAAATCGCACATTGGCGTGAGGAGCAGTTGAAACCATATATTTGGCAAAAAAAAGTTAAGTTATTTTACACATTCAGTTGAAACCACATCTGAGATCAAATATAAATCATGCCACATGACTTTCCAAAATCAAAACGTGTACTTAAGGGTTTTTATTTTAAAAAAAGGTTTCTAAAGTATGTGTTGGGGATGTTGCTACCAAACGATTTTCAGACACGGAAAAAGCAATTCAAAAAATTCCACGTAAGTCAAGTAAAGTATGCAACCAAATGCCAATGTCCAATAAGGATGCCAAATAAATCTGTAAACACATAAAAGCAGCATTTTTTTTTACTTTGTCAAGTGCAGAACCACTTACTAAAAGACGTGTGCAAACATAATCCAAATCATGAGATTTCAGTATGTGCCCAGATAAACGTCATTGTGTTTTAATGGGCACTAAATCCCCAAGTGTTGTGAAAATAACTTACACGTGGCAAGGTGTCAAACACGGTCCAAAGCTGGTGGCCACGGACCAAACTGTGTAAACTCCACGATCCTATGGCGGAACAATTACCGTTGATATCCCATAGTCGTGCTCATTTCATCAACCGTGGAGGGACAATGGCCACACAGAAGAAGTGCCACTCACGATCTTCTGATTATGAGTTTATGAATCAGAAAAGTGATGACGTGACAAAAGTTAGTACATGTGACAATCACAAAAAACATGTATTGCGCAAAGCTTTCGCGAAGGTGCTGCTTCACACAAACGAGTGTAGTCTGCCAGTGGAGGGCAATGTTGCCACGTGGTTTTATAATGCCACCGCCCCACCTGGATGAGTTACTCGTGTGAGCAAGTGCCCGCCTCCCCACCTAATTCCCCTCCCATCTGTGCACTCGTGATTAACAAAGCAATTCATCAATGACCCCTCCCCTCCAAGCAGAAAAAAAATCCACCGAGGAACATGCACGCATCGGCAGCTGTAAATGGAAAATGACATCACATACATCTTAATCTCAGCGAGTTGCGCTTCGCTTCGCTGGGCCCGTCAGTAAAGCCAAAGGGCTCTCACACTGAGTCAAGAGCATACGAGAGAAATGGTTCAGCCAGTGGGGTTTCTGCCAAGGTGGCCGGCTGGCAAGTGCTGATGACAACAACGCCTGCAGTAATTTTTTGCCATTTAATTACAGAGGCAGCGGGGGGGGGGGGCTGAATATACTTGCAGCAATGCGCCTAGCGGCATCTGTCAGCCGTGCTGGGCCCAATGGCATTCGCAGATCCCACGATTGACTTGGTTAACATCCCAGCATCTTCTTTGGTTCTTTCGGTAAAGTCACCACGTAGAATGAGAATAAAATAATAAAATAAAACACTTAAATTCTCGCGACGTTTCGGCCACAACACAAGTGGCCTTCTTCAGGTGAAAGGGACAGACCTGTTGGGACGACAGAGCTTCAAACACAACTCGCTGAGTTTATTGAAGCTCTGTCGCCCCAAGAAGAAGGCCACTTGTGTTGTGGCCGAAACGTCGTGAGAATTTTATCGTGTCATTTTATTATTTTATTCTCATTCTACGTGGTGACTTTACCGAAAGAACCGAAGAAGATGAACCCTTGCAGTCACAAAAGCTTTAAATCGAAATTTAACATCCCAACACTTGACGGTGGAATTAGGACAAGGTCCCATCGGCACATACATCCGCCTCCTTGGATTGTTGTTGTTGTTTCTTACAAACGCCGCAAGCGTGTGGCTGCGAGGCTGCAAGCCAACACTTGTAACGATCGTTCGACGATGTTCGCGGAATCTTTAACCCTCGTATTCTTTTTCAAGTAATTTTCTTCTTAAAGAAATGGTACGTAATAACGAAATAACTTAAGAGTGCTCTTTATGCAAAGTAATACAAAAGAGAAAAAAAATTGTGAGGTCTTAAACGTGTATTTGTTTTAAGTGTTTGGGGTGAAGGTAAAAAAAATAAATGAGGGCTCATTCAAGCGGAGACGTTTTTTTTTAATCTCGTTGCTTTTGGTTTTGTTTTAATTGTCCTGCAGTGGGGTTTCAAGCGGCCTACTTTTTGTTGGGGAGGGGAGGGGTGCTCTGGTAAGCTGTTTGCAAGAATTAAGATAAAAGTGCACGTCTGCAGTTTCCCGGAAATGCGCTTTAAGGATTAGAATCCTGGGAAGGATGAAGGATGGGCTTGGCAGTACTGGGGGGGGGGGGGTGGGTGGGTGGTGGTTTGGTATAACTCGGGGAGTACTACTCAAGCCTCAAGTTATCCCCATTCATGTTTTTCAAATTTCTTACCACAGTGGCCACCACATTGGGAGGGAGAACGTGGTGGGGGGGGGGGGGGTGTAACGGCAAAGAATGAGTGCTTTCATTCAACACAATAGATCCTCAATGGAAGGTGTACCGATAATGTTCAAGGATGGCAAAAGGCAATTTTTTTGTTTTAAAAAAATAACATGTTTGTCCTGAGGCAAAGTTTGTAATGGGGGGGGGGGGGGGTGGAAAAAAAGAATCTCCACTTTGAATGTCACAAACTGCAGAAAAAAAACTACTTTTCAAGTATTGTCACAGAGTATTTAAGACCTTGAACAAACATAGGGTTTTTTCTCCCCCCCCCCTCACCCTTATATTTTACTACTAAGCATTTTGAAGTGACCTTTGTAATGAATCCCTTCAGATTCATTTTTTTTTGCATTTGCGACCGTTTTTTTTGATCGGCTACAGTGTGTGCCACATTTAGCCTTAATAATACAATGACTTGATTATAATAAACACTGCAACTGAGTGTAACACATTTGCATGCTGGGTCTCCACAGATATCAAGTTTGTGCCACCATCCTCCCCCCTTACTCCATTCCCCACCACCCCCCTCAAAAAAGCTGAACACGCCAGGGCCATGACAAAGGAAAAGATCAGCAGCTATTCTGCACTGCACATTACGGGGCAAAGTGAGCAAGTCAACTCACTGCACTTTCTTTAGGAGTTAACCAGAAGCTAAAAAAAAAAAACCTAAAGATGACACTAAAAACCGGAAAGCTGGACTACATGTAAACGGTTGAATGCGTCGATCACGAACTCGCTCATCATCACCATCACCCCCCCTATATATATCCAGTATGTGAGTATGAGTCTACTGGTGACACAGGACGTGGGACAAGAGTTGCATTTGGTGTGTAAATCGTGCACAAAAGTAAAACGTTCATTTCAAATTCTCTAAGAAGTCCCAGATAACAATTGGGCAAAGTGTCGGTTCAGCAACGTGAATTTCTGCCGACCAACAACATTATCTACACGAAGACCCCTTTGCAGGATGTAACGAACGAGACGTTTCCACTTAAAACACGTGGTCAAGATATTGCCATGAACAGGACGCATAAGGTGTGGCTTTGTTGGCTTGCGAAAATTACTATGGCGACAGCAGAGGCATTTTGCGCCGCATTTTAAAAGCAAGCATAACCCCACAATGAGTAACACTAATAATTATATATAGACATTATAAAAAAAACCATCATTTTAAAACACAAAACCACGTCTATTATTTTGGCATTCACGCCTATACACGTGTAGTAGTAGTGACACACATACTGCATTCGTTAACATTAAGCAAGTCTGCCTACAATTTCATAACCCTGCCACTGTGGCAAGCGGAGAGCACACGGTGTTTTAGGATTACGATGACATCCATTTCACTTCCATTTCTCTGCGCAAACCCCCTTTGCTGCCTCAAATAAGGCAACTGCACCCACTTAAGCATGCTGCTGCCGACACCACTCACGCGACACGCTCATTGCGTCAATTCTTATTCACGATCTATTCGTGTGTGTTTTTTTAAATATTTAAAGTCTTCCCTTTGTTCTCTTGGGTCCCCGCCCTTAGTTGACTAAGATTTTTTTTATAGTCTTGGTTCTTTCGGTAAAGTCACGTGAAAACCACAGCAGGAAAATGTTCTTGCTGTGGTTTTCACACCTGATGATGGCTGCTTGACTTGCGGTCGAAACGTCGTGATAATTTTATTGTTTTATATTTTTATTAATTTATTGTTTCCCTTCAACGTGACTATACCGAAAGAACCAATAATATGAATCCCTGCAGTCACGAAAGCTTTAAATCAGAAGATTTTTTTTCTCTCTCACGTGCCAATGGCTTAAAGGCTAAATAGCTCTATTCAGAAGCAGTACTTTTTTAATGCACAAAGCATTTGCGGTGTGCTTCGAAGTTTTTACCTGGTTAAAGGACAATTAATTTAATTAACTGCAACCTGAAGATATACACTCTTACGACAAACACTTCGGTAGTACGAATGTACCATTTATTTGAAGCTATAGGTAACCATATTCAATGCTAAGTTTTATCACTTCATTAAGATTGTAACCTTTTTATTTGTCATGTTAATTTCAACGTGAGTTCCATTTGTTGCAATCGGTGGGGTTTGTCTTTTAAAGAAGCCGTGTTCAAACAATCAGTACACAATCTACATGGTGGTCAGATGGTCTTGTGACCACCCAATTAATTGACCACATTTTTTTTGTTCTCTTCATTATTCATTTCCATTTTCACACCCATTAGTATACAATGTTAAGTTTTAGAGAATCAAATGGGGGGGGGGGGAGGTCACAAGACATCTGGTCCATGCTTTATTTACGGTTGGTACCGGGGACTGCGCATACTCTTCCAAGGAATGGAGAAACTTGCCACCGCAAGGAGGCATTAAGCGTTGTGCTCACAGCTTCACCTTTGCCGTTTCCCCCAAGAGGCGAAAAGGGGTTTACATGCTAAATCGGGAGAAACCGCCTAACAGTGTCAATTACGGCTCATTGGAGGCACTAGCAATTTACCAATTGCATTACAGCTTTAGACAAAGCGCATATAATCTGATAATGCTATTCTGGGTAGAGCACATGGGGGGATTGCAGTACGCGTTCACATTGTGCTTTAAATTAAATGGCGTGAGATCATTCCTCCCGGCAATTGTCTGCACCAACTCACCGAAACAGAAGCCCCCACACCTGTCAACGTGAGTCACAGCGGGTACCTAATAATAACAACCACCGTGTAAGCTGCGTACATCACGTGAACAGAGTTCACATTGCGTGGCTGCTGTGGCTTGCAAAGGCACCATCGTTCAATCTCCACTTGATGACGCTAACTCGTCTTAAAGAGGCGCCACTCCCCAGCAGAATGATATTCACCGTGCTTGTGTGAGCACCAGGCGCACTTACAAACTCTGCCCATTAACGTGACACTCAACAAATGAATGCAAATCGCTGCAGTGTCGCGCGCGGTACCATGCTGGCCAATCACCTCCGAGGTGAACTGGTCACGAGTCCTGTAATGAAACTCCATCGGAGAGAGCGGCGATTTTGTCGCTCCCAGCACTCACGTCGTTAATCCGAGCCAGAGGGTTCCCCACTATTTGTCCAGTATCACGTACGACCTTTCTACGCAACGCTACGGATATGATATTCGGGGTAGCTTTACTTATTTCTCCGTGCCATTATTTATTTATGAAAAGCACGTCATGCGCGACAGCTTGACGTTAGGCTAGCCGTCAGCCTGTTTCTATGCACAATGCAGGGTCTGTACAAGTCATTAAATAAACAACACTGCATATATCAAAACACCTTTTTTTATTTTGGACAACAAAAATAGCTGACTACTGTTGTCATCCACAATTGATTGCTATCTTATTTTAGTGAATAAGATACATAACAGATGAGTAACATTTTTGGAAACGGCCTATTAAATGGCAACACTCTTGTAAATGTTAGCTTATTCTATGTATTAGTTACCTACAAATACACAAACATGTCATGATGATTGTGTTGGTGGTAAATACATTAAACATGGAGATAAATATTGCATCTGGCTCCACATTTTTAAACAATTCCTTCCAAATGCATTTGTGTCTCCTCGTTCCACTGCTCGGCCAATATGAGAACACATGCGCTCATGAATCAATTATAACTCCTAATTTAATGTTGTAACTTAAACTGCATTTGTTACCCCATGTAAATTCCATTGTTTTTCAGTCCAGTATTTTTAATGTACGGTAATACCCCGAAATACCAGGCTTCCACCAAGTGGAATCAGCTACAGTGCTGTAATTACTTACATGCCCCGTCACCAATCACTGTAACCATAAAACCTATTTACCACATTTGATTTGAATCTACGTTGGCTTAATCATCTATTCTGGCCTAATGCTCTTGAGGGCTCAAATTAGACAATGGGTAACTGACTGACATGGCCTGCAGTCATGAAACCACCAGTGCAGGCCCGCCGGAGTGCTGTCTGATGATAAACAGGGCCTCTATTGTAGTTGCTCAATTTGACCCCTATGGGGGTCATCTCCTGAGAGTTTGGGGCGAATAAAAGCTTGTTCGTCCGATGACACGGACTGATAACGCCACGTTTAGATATGTAGAAAAGAGAAGAAAAAATACCGTAGCCTTTTTTTAAAATGCATATATCGTACAATGCTGTGCTCTGGAAAAAAAAAATTAAGTTGTGGAGAAACATGGATTTAACTTTTTAAGAGACAGTTCTCTCTTTTTCATGTTTAACATCTGACCTTTAACAAACAAGACAGAGGTGAATATACAATGAAAAAAAGGTCGACAGTGGTGTGTCACTGAAAGATCAATAAAAAACAAATATGGATCAGGAAAGATCAATATTTTGGCCAACTATCCTTCAGGAGATAATGGGGCTTAGAGGGCCGATAGTCTAAACAGTGCAATGGAAAACGGAAACTTTAAGTTGGAGTTGTGTTTAACACAGTTGATGCAACACACTACTGTGCCGTTTAAGTTCACTGAAGCAACTACTTTTTTTAATTACAATACATTATTTTCATCGACGGTACGAGTGGATAACTGAGAAGGGTGGGGGGGGATAAAGTGTGGCCACGAACAGACCACTCCAGCAAAACCCTTCACATACTTTCCATATTAAAATGGATGCCACGCGATTAAGAAGTCATTCAAGGATTCATTTTCTTCCTCAATAATTGGGTGCTCTTTGCTGGGACTGGATCCTGGGGTGGGGGCAGGGCATGAGGGAGGGTAAAGAGGGTGATGAGGGAGGGTAAGGGGTGATGAGGTCAGCTGATTTTCTGGGGGATGGGGGGGCCAAGGAGTGTTTTTGGGCCGAGGAGAAATGAGTTGGGGTAGGGTTGCTGGCTGTGTTTGTGTTAAACTTTAGCATCACAGCCGTGTTGTAAACAACGTATTCTCAAGATGTTACTTTTTTGGGGGGGTTTGGAGGGCAACTGCGAAACCGCGCGTGAACATAAATGGGCCCACACGCTGCCTTAAGTAAAACATTTGAATGGCATATGTGCTCATTGTTAATGAATTACTACACACGTTGTTCAAGCATTACAATCCTTCTTCTTGCACATATTATTAGTGACTGTAACGCATTTTTTTTTCCACGAAGCACTAAAAAATACGATGGGGGGGGGGGGGGGAAATCCACTTTGCAGGAAGTGAACAACCTTATTCATCCAATGAAGAGACTGGCTGGCGGCGGCTCTTCTGCCGTTACAGAATTCAGACCACTTGCTCAAGAGCACTGTGGGACACGAACACCACCCACCCCGCTTGTTAGAACAGCGAGACAGCTTCACGACTACTATGGCCACTGTACTGGAGTTGTTATTGTTAAATCAGGTTCAAAGTGGTGTTGCCACATCTGAGTTACACACAAAACCCAAGACGTACGTACCATGGGAAGAGGCATATCTCACAATGCCAGACGAGGGGGAAGCTGCCATCAGGAATGCATTGTCTTTCAGCGGCGTGTTATTATGCAACAGACAAACGGAGGGATTTATTTAATGTCCCGGGAAGACTTGTGACAGATTTCCCAGGACAGCTATCTCAACGATGGGAAAACCATGACAGGTAGCAGACCCTGCTGTAGCGGATGCATCGATTCATCGATTCATATATTTTCAACGGCCACGTGTGTATGTACGTTGGACGTCTTTCTCACCGTTACGTAGCCAACCGTGGTAATCAGAGGCCCGAGTAATACTGCAACAGCAATTAATGTTTTGAGGCGTATACAAATTCTACACTAACTGTTGGCTAATGCTATGTTTAGACTTGAAAGAAGACAAGGTGCAGGCCCTGCAATCCGTTGCGCACGCCACGACCCATGTGAAGGGCTCCACTCGAGGGAGCTCCATGGAGTGTTCTTCACTTTCGCCTCCAAGACATCAGCGTGAGGGCCACCACACATTTGAAACCATCGGGGGGTTTGACAGCACAATGGTGATGGGGGTGTCTTCACTCTGTGTGCATTGTTGGGGGGCCGCACGTCAGGGGCCAAACTAAAGGCCGCCAGGGGCCGCCGGTGGTCCGCAGGCCTTGCAAATTACAAACGCTGCTCTAAGAGGGTTATTGAGAGAGACAAAAAAATATATACACAAATGAGGCGCGAAATAATCCATTCACAAACTGCGTTCTTTCATCCGCTTTCACGTCATTTTAAAGACGGCGTCCTTTGGGTGTTGCCACTTGCGTGAAATGACAAAAAAAAATCTGATGAAATGTAGTAAACACTTCATTTTATGAACAGAAGTCACACGCCGAGAATGTGTAATGTGTGTAATCATTCATTCAAGTACAGTACTTTAAAGCATAATAGTAATTTACTTAGGGCACTCGCTTTTTGAGTCCACATCTGAATGGCTGAGACCAACATAATCAGGCCCTTATCAGGCAATGTGTAGATAAGACCAGCCCAAGCAAGCCGTCCTTAGAAACACACGCACGTGGTGTACACCACCACCACTAACTAACATCTGCCGTCCAGCTCAATTCACAGCCATTTTGTTAGATATAATGAAATTGTATTTTTACTAATGGTATGAACACACGCACTGTCTCGTGTTATCACGCCTTGCGCACGCCGCATTTTACCGTTATAAGTCTACGCACAAAAGGTCGAAACGATAACGAAATATTTAATAAGAAAAGGCTAAAGGGGGCTTTGTTTGATAGCTGGGAAGAGACATCCTGTCATCCATCGGCGGACCTCGCGACATTGCGTGTAATTTTATGCAACGAGCCAACCTTAGGAGTGGTTTCAACTTCACTGGGATTTATCGGCAAAGTGTGGCCTGTCGAAACAACGTGACTGGGCTGGTCCGCTGTTGCAAACAAGAATCCGCCCAAGATGAATGTGAAGCTCAAATAATGCTGAGGAAACGATGGCGAGCAAAATGATTACATTTGAGGTGCTTTGGGAAAGCCTTCGCAGCAGGGACTAAGCAAATCAAAACGTACGGTCAAAACCCATTAAGCAAAACATCTATACTAAAGCACATGACAAAACCAGCATGGCAATGTGCCCGATCTCATCGGATCTCACAATCTAAGCGTGTTTGAGCCTGGACAGAACTCGGATGGGTGACCAGCATATGCTGAAGGCAGGTGGTGTAACAGGCACTGTGGGCAGCAGAGGGCAGTGCTGCTAAGACAATTAATTGTGTTTTTCTACCCCCCCCTCCCTCCACATTTAACCGGCATTGACCAGCATGATGAAGTATGGTCAAATACCCGTCATGGCACACAAGGCATACACGGAGCCCCTCAATCAACAGCAGTGGATTTATACAATGGGCGGCACTGCAAACACATAAGCACATATTTAAGGAAATTACAGTTTTTAAAAACAGTAGGCGCATGAGTTTGAAATCAATGCAGTCTGTGGAAAAACAGTAGAACTGTTATAATATTCCATAAAAGCGTTTTGTTATATTTGATCATCTTAAGGTACTGCACACCGCTGGACTGTATACACACGACATCCAAGATTAATTCCCTAGTCACATTTAATTTTAAATTAAACGTTTGATTTTACCAGGTAAGGCTCACTGAGCTATATAATTATTTTTCAGAAGCAACCTGGCCACAAATGATCGCTCAACAAATTGACTTATCGAGTGAACATCTCTAGCAGCCAAATATTTAAAAATTCTTAACCCATTAATTCATTAATGAAGCTCTCATATTGTGTCTGCCTTATTACTACGCTATTGCACCATTTTATTACGCACGCTGTTGCAGATAATAATCACCCAAAACGGAGTTCCACGACAAAACATTAGCTCAGGGGGGGGGGGGGTGTTCGGTACAAATGTATAACAAAGCGACCCTGCCTCTAAACCAATGTTTAACTTGCTTGTACCTTTATTAACACTGTACAGTGCTTTAAATAAGTACAAGCACACACATGACCGAATGCACATACATTGGCTACAAATAAAAGCTTTCAGGCTTGAATAAAAAAAACCAACGTTGTACAAATGCAAATCAGGGGCGAGGTTGCAGACTGACTGGCGTCCCTTCTGGAGATGTTTATTATGCACCGAGAATGTCCTTTTTTTTATTTTGCAGACTCAGTTCGGCAGAGATATGGCCCTGTGATGCACGGGGCCGAGTTGGGAACACATTATGGGAAATATGGTTTTAAGAAACCTGATGTTTACCAGCTGACTTAAAGAAAGAAAGAAGGAAGCGTTGATGACAATTATTAGGGGAAACCGGAGTCGTTATAAGCTCGGGGATAACAGCCCCGTGACTCATCTCGTCAACTGTTTGCCAAGCTCTCATTTTATGTTGCAAAATCAAAATATAAAAATGTACTCCCTCGTTTTATTCCAACTTCCAATGTTACTCAAAAATAACACCACACAAAGATGTGCGCTGCATGGACAGAATCTTTTGGCCTTAATACAGGACCACCGGTTCAAAATAACTGCATGTTTGGCCGTTTTGTCATTTTAGATGCCACGGTGGCAGGATGCTAACTACCTCGCCGGTTTCCAGGTGCTAGGGTTCGATCCTGACCCTGGCGCCTGTATATCTCCAGTTTTGCATGTTCTCCCCCTGGCCGCGTGTCTTTTTCTCCAACTCCTCCGGTTTTTCCCTCCACATTTACAAACGGCACATGCTTGGAGTATTTGGCTGCTCGAAATTTCCACGTGATGATAAGCCACTTTATGCAGCTATCATTTGTGATAGACAGGTCGCTTCTGAAAACAAGCCCAGTGGGCCTTACCTGGTAAAATAAAATAAAGATTAATAACAAAAATAGACCAATTCAAAAAAACATGAGAACATTTGGCTAACCAATTGAACCAAGACACAATCTGAAGACAGGTTTCGCCATTATCAGTACTCATCAGTATAGCAGAGATCAATGTTCCTCGATCGCAAATGCTTCTGGGAGCCCCATACATGGACAGGGTTTTTACCTTTTACGCTATGAAGACCCCGTTAGCGCTTGCCTGAAGGCAAAAAGATATTTCAAATCAATGAAATGACAAGAATGGCCACCACATATTTAAGTCGTCAAGTTTCTCGTCATTTACATATATGGCTTGCGGCTTAAGATGACTACGCAATTATGAGTTTAAAAGTATTACCAAACCTTTGTGCTCTTAAACCCTATGCCCTGTCACAGAGCAAAGAATTTCCAGCGTACGCGTGTGTGCAACAACCTCGGTAGTATACACGGCATTGCATATCCTCGGTATACCCGACAGTACAGCAGACAATGAGCACAAACGTCTATTACTGATAGGAACGAAGTTGTAAACTGAGTGTACCAGCCTGCAATAGATTAATGTGTCCGTCCGTCCATCCCCTTTCAATACTTTAACGAAGTGAAATCTCGTGCTGTTGGGTGTAAAATCAGCAATAGACAGCGCAGAGACTTGTCCTACCAGCCCACCCTGCAGGGACCTGTTATTATTATTCGTGCATGTCCGTGTGGGGTATATGATGAAATCAAATGGTTGGGCGAAACTGGGCTCTGCGAGTGTAAAGGTCTCGCGTATGCTGCGATACAAAGTCCACATGCCCAACGCTCCCATTTTGAGCAGTATCGTGCGGCGGGCGAAAACATTTTGGCGAAAGAACCAAAAAAAGAAAACATAAATCATTGATACAATTTAACCAAAGCCTCGGTATCAATATACATCCACAAGCGAGAGAGGATCTACGCTGGAAAACCTTTTTCCTCTCGAGCGCATTCCACAACTTTCAAATTTCAAGTAAAAATGTTTTCCACCACACGTTTGGCTTAACCGTTTTAAGCCATGACAACCGGTTAAAAATAACCTGAACGCAGATCGCGCAATAAGACGTTCTCCTTTTCATTTAATAAGGTTGTTTTATGCGTTCGCGTTGGAGCGCATTTCGCGTTCAACATGTTAACCATTACACACGCATGCCATTTGCACCATTTCCTGACGAAATTC
Organism: Petromyzon marinus; assembly: GCF_048934315.1. Classification (NCBI taxonomy): domain Eukaryota; kingdom Metazoa; phylum Chordata; class Hyperoartia; order Petromyzontiformes; family Petromyzontidae; genus Petromyzon; species Petromyzon marinus. The sequence continues at coordinate 11,606,651 of NC_133677.1, forward strand.
TTAGCAACAAATTAAGCCAGACATGCGAAGAACACTCGAAACCATAACCACATGACATTATTTTTATGATTCAACATTGCGAGGCATGCCAACAAATCAATTTGTTTTTATTTATCAGCGTGCTTTAATGCGCCTTTGTTTCGTTTTACAATGTAAATCACAGAAAACGCAAATGCTTTCCGCACGATTTCCAAGGTCTAAAGATTAAAAACAAATCTTAAGAGGCAGTGAAGCAAGGTTTTTGTTCAGCCCCATGCAACATCAGTGCGATTGGCCAACAGCTGTGATGACTATCCGATTTCTCTAGTGCTTTATATTTTTTGCTAAACATTTTTGGCATTGCATGCAACACAGCCCCTATATGGTTATACCGATGAAAACAGTGCTGTCTTGCTCATATCTGGCATAATGATCTGAACGAGTTTTATACTCTCATATTTAAAATGGAGATGTACATTAAAAGGGATACATCAAGTTAATGCATGTGTCAAAAGATGGCAGATTAATTAATTAAACCAGCGCAGCACGACAAGGCACAAACCTCTCATTTTGGAAACATGTCATTTTTACACGAGCGATATTCCCATCGAAAATAAATGTTTAACTGCAATCAGGTTACACGGGTTTTTTTTAGTTAACCTGAATTCTTTCTTTTTTTGTCAATGGTTCACATTGTTTAAAGACAGCTTTACAAATACTATTTTGTGCTTAAATGCGTAAATAACGTTTGAAATTATTTTACCCAACAAGGAAAAATCATTCGCAGGATGTTACTGTCAGGTTGTGATGTATAATAAGACTAACTTATAAACAGAGCTCACAATGGACTCGGTCAATAGCCCTGTTGAAAATACCACGTGTATATTTATAAATACATATCGCCTAAGAAACACATTTACTGTGCAATACCTTATTGAAAACGAAGTCACCGCTTAGATTTTTGCACAGAGTGGAACTCCTCCTATCTATGTTGACGGATGAGAAACACCTGGCGAATGAGCTACAATCCACCATATTATCTGCAGAAATAACCCTTATCTACGAATAAGTTCACATATTGTGGGTCTGCATGTACTGCACATCAATAGGTTATAGAAATGTATTGACTATTAACCAATTTGACAGAGCCACGATGGCTGTCGGAAGGTCACGATGGAATGAAATTTACAGGCCGACATACTTTTTTGAGGAACAGAAATCGTGTGAATGCGTGCAGTTGGCCAACTTCAAATATTACTACTGAGCCACCTTGTGTCGTAATGGTTAACTCGGCAGCAGATTAATGTTTCTCCTCCACAGATGACTTCTTATCCAAACTCGGATGGGCTTCGTGATAACACAGCACTGGCATAAACTTGAAATGACTGATAAAATACCATGCAAAGGACATGCCTTGCGTGTACCTGCATGTGTCCTCCCATAACGTAAATAATTTCAATGAATAACTGAGAATGACCAATTTCGGCCATTCGGATCACAAAATTTGGGCAGTGAAATGTTAAATATCCCGTGCGATCACTCGCCGACGTCATGGTCCAGTTTACTGGACATCTGGTGATACTGGACATCTGTGAAAAAGAGCTTTATAGCTCGTCGGATTCCTCCAGCATAAATACGTATTCTGATGCCGATTCTGTCAAATCTTAAATATTACCTGCAAGTTACTCATTTGAAATATACATAGCAATCATCGTCCGCCGACTGCGGAAATCTGGCAGGACTCTCCTGTAAAACAGTAATGAGGCTCAGTGAGACTCTGAGCCTCATGACAACACACAACTGACACACAATTATTTGGCGACACCCATAGGCTTTAAATATCAAGACTTCCTTCATTCTGTGTTCAAGCTGTACACACAGCAGCACTAAATGCTTGAATTGGTTATACATTATGAGAGAATGTAGTGTTCCATAAGTACCATAGTATATTAATGTTCTTTAAACAGGCGAACACAATACCAGCATAACCATGTTTTCTGCTGTCATTGGACGGGTCAGCATTTCTTGCATGTCAAACGCAACAGGGAGGATCCCTTATCAAACTGGTTTGCCCAGTTATTGTTTTTTTTTCCAAGCCAGGACAATGACCCAAATTATTGTTGCAAGAAAGGAATAAAAATAATGACAATTTTTAGAAATACAATTTTAAAAGAAAACAATTGATTTTCACTTGACTTAATTTGTTCACGCGTTTGTGATTTGGTATCAAGAACTTGCGCTTTTATTGTATTTTTGTACTCGTGCCAAGGGCATATATACATACGAATGGCTGACATTTAGCATGGTGAGAGTGTGTGTCCGGGTTACACGAATGCGTGTGTTGTAACAGAAAGCTGTGACAACACTGTGTGGGAAACAAAACAGACCGACAGGGGACACATTGCCTTTAGAACCCAGGTCAGAACATGCGTTTAGGTCTTCCTGTGCACACAATCATTCCATAATTCAGTTCAAATTGTAGAAATTGTATAAATACACCTGTATCTGCTGTTGGTTGCCAAAAGCCGTAAACTGAGTAAATGAGATTTGTATTTGGCCCCGTTTGCAAACAACGAAATGTTTGAGTTTTAACTGTAATGAGTTCGCTTGAATAATCTTATTTTAAATATGAATGCAGCATTCTTACCGATGGCTAGAATTAACTTTGCTTGGCTTTTTGAAAGACACAAAATAAATGTTCGAGTTTTTTAGGACAATCATATTTGAAATTCTGTCCGTTAAAAAATAATCATAAGCATTGAGCAATGCGAATCTAATTTATTAAAATTTAACTTGTCTGTGCCACTTCAAAAGCCAAGCTGATGCATGTACTGATTTTGGTCAGTTAAATTAAGCTATACAATTGCTTTCCGTTACAGAAAATATTAAGGCAAGTGAGCAAAATGAGCGTACTACTTTAACCAAGAGTACATTTTGTCAATAACCACCAAGCTACAATAACGTACCGTGTAAAACCAGCCTATATCTCTGAAATAACCTCTAGTTTATAGCATTTTAAAACGTTCGTAAATACGTATATGTAATTATTCGCCGTTTTAGTGATGTAATTATGAGTTAAGAAGCACCTAGTCTGTGCTCTCCGATTGCCTGGGTGAAAAGTGGGCACGACCTTTGTCCAATTCTGGCCAGATCGGCCCAAAACGTAATAATAAATGGAAGTTATTGCCAGGGCCGGATGATTCCACCTCGGAGTGATGAAACAAAGCATGGCGATTAAATACTTGAGGCTATATTCTTAGTTTTTTCGGTAAAGTCACGTTGAAGGAAACAACAAAATAATAAAATATATATAAAACAATAAAAAATTCTCACGACGTTTCGACCATAACTCAAACGGTCGTCTTCAGGTGTGTTGGTTTGAGTTATGGTCGAAACGTCGTGAGAATTTTTTATTGTTTTATATATATTATTATTTTGTTGTTTCCCTTCAATGTGACTTTACCGAAAAAACTAAGAATATGAATTACTGCAGTCACGAAAGCTTTAAATCAAAATTTACTTGAGGCGAATTGTTTTTTCGATACATAAAAAAACAGCAGTTATTTTTTTCGTAGGCAATATTATTTTTGTATACACTTCTACCCCCGATTAAGCTACGATAACAAATAACTGCAATACGAAAAAAAATTGAGAATGACTTTTTCCCTTCGGGCGAAGTGGCTTAGCCTGCTCGATGATGATGATGATGATAATGCAGCCCCGTCGTGCCTAATCCAGGAGGCCTCGCTACAGGCTAACGGATCGCGGACACCTGGTAGAACATTCAAAACGACGGTCCATTGATGACTTAGTGACTGCTACAACAAATATTAAATACTGTAAACTAATTCCCCTTGAAGCTGCATTCGCAAATTGACTTTTTTGTAAATGCCCTCATGGCACCACCTGCCAAAAAAACATTCCACATTGTGTCCTTGCTGCCATTTCTTATCCTGACTCACTTGCACACACAGCCTGCATGTGTGTGTGCCTCATATCTCTGTGATGTGTCATTTGTACCTTGCTGGACCGTGTTTTTTGTCTTGTTCCCCACTGGTTTGTGTTGCCATTGTTTCACTCTTTTTGTGCACTGCTGGATCGTCGTCTTCCCTTGCACGGTCTCCCACCCCCCCTCCTCCCCTTTTGTTGTGTTGTAATTTTGCACCATCTCCACTGTATTTGTGCACGAGTGCATCTTTTGAACTGTCTTTCTGTAGTGCCTACTGTACTTTGTAATGTGTTTGTCTTTTTTTTCTCTCTGCGTTGCATGTTTTAGATGTTTTGGTGCACTCCACCAGCGCTTACCCGTTTTCGTGTGCCACGTTGGTCACTGAATGAACACGACACATTAGCATATCGTGAGGATAACATTTGGAAATAATCAACTCTTCGGGAAGAGATTTGATGCACGAATCATTCAGGGGGTCAAATAATACAACAATGCATCCATTGTTCTGGCCCCAGAATTTCCTGAAGACCGCTCGACTAAAAACAGTTTTTTTTAATTTCTGCCTGCTGATAGGAAACAAACACATTTTTTGGTAACTGGCTATTTGTATGCGTTTCCCTCCCCCAAGTTTAGTCATGGTGTTAAAATAGTAACCGAGTTGCATTAAATTAATATAGTTGTTTACAGTTCTGTATAAACTGATCATCTTGGTTCTTCATATAAAATAAAACTACCTAAAGTTACCAAACAGTTCAGTAAATTCACCTTCTTTCACTCCATTCAAAGGAAGATAAAGTCCTTGTTAATTCAGACATGGTTGTTTCAATTCACTAAAAATACTTTTTGGTTATCGGCGTAACTGTGACCAAAATCAAATCAGTCTGTTTCATCTTTACAGAAATGTGTTGAACACGTGTTGTTCCCTTAATCGAAACCAGGCACACGCGTTCCCGTCGGTAAGCTATGTGCACTCACCACAGCCGTCCACGACAGTGATAAAGTGTACATTTCTCCCGATGCGAATTGCATGGCAGTTTCAATAGGGAGAGAGAGAGAAACTGCCACGGAGATGAACTGTCAATGTGAAAGTACTTCTCATGGGAAAATAACTCTACCGCTTGTCCCCCTTGCGCAAAAACACGACCTTATTTTACTAAATAATATATTTCTATTTGAAAATGCGAAGGTTTCTTCTTCTTTAAAAGCAAAAAAAAGGCAAGATGCATTTAATTGGGCATTTAAAACAAAAACGTGTAAAAAAAATCTGTCGCTATTGTACATATTAATATTTTCCCATTAGCCTCCGTCGAGTGTAAACAAATCATAGTCAATAAAAACTTAAATACATTTCAATTTAATAGGTAAAAGTAAAAGGATGCTACCCGACGATTAATTGCTGGTAGAAGGACCTCCATTGGAGGGAGTTCTAGAGAGTGGCCCTAGAGGGTATTTTGGCCTTTAACACCAGCCAGGCATCTCGGAAGAGGTGACAGTAACTACACTTTATCCCACCACATGTGACCTGGATGTCTGGCCAATTAGTGCAACTTCCATGGCCCTTTCTTAAGTCATCATCAGTCGACAAACTCAGGACCCAACGTTTACCAAATAATCTGTGCACGCTCCGTATTACTTTGTGATCTACGTGTATGAACTGGCAGGAGGAATGGCAACTTGAAAGGATACATATAGTGGACCAGAGTAGGAAGTGGGGTTTGCAAAGAGCTGGTTTGAAAGACTAATGGCATAAGCATGTGCCAAATCCAATCTAGGGATTGGCTAGATTCAACCAAAGCCTACGTGTTAAACTCAACAAAAGCTGAATGAAGTTGAATCATCGAATAAATAATCCAGAATGAGTAAGCAATGCCAACAATCCCAGTAGTCACGTACAGTGACAAGTTACAACAGGAGGAGGAAAAAAAATATGTACTTACCAAAACTGTAAAATTACACTTCAAACTAAAAAAAACATTTAACTTGGATGAGATTTGATTTATGACTACATTTTTTATTAATGTAAAAAAATGAAATAACGGGATTACATTTCGATTTAAAGCTTTCGCGACGGCAGGGATTAATCTTCTTGGTTCTTTCGGTAAAGTCACGTAGAATGGAGATAAAATAATAAAAATAAAACAATAAAATTCAATAAAAATTCTCACACTTAAGAATGGCGACTCGCGCGTCTGTGCTCTGCTGTACTTACCGTGTGGTTACAAGGGGGCTGGTGGTCCTCAAATACCAAGCCATTCAAAATAATTTGCATAACAATCTGCAGCCTGACTATCCCAATGACCCTTTGGAACTATAAAGAGTCCAATAGGTACCAGCAGCAGCTTTATAAGTCCGTAAAAAAGTTCATTCTCCACGCCCATCAGCAAACTTCATGAAATGTACAACTAGAAATTACAAAGTCACTCGGCTCAAACGAATATTGGGGAAAGTGCTCATCTGTACTGACGATCCCGAATGAGTGGTAGAAATTCCACATTCCTATGGCAGAGGTCAGTGCTACTTAAAGACGGATCAATGTTGACTTCCCATAAGGAAAGTACTCATTTTTATACAATGGCGTTGTTACGGGCCAAGTTGACCACGACTGGAATTTGAACTCAATATCTTCCGAGTACAGGCTGAGCACTGCCACATGGCTGCATAGTTAATAAAACTTCGGCATGCGGTAACATGCGCTGCACACATCCCATTACATGGAAAACATTAACATCTGAGCTTGTGAGATTATAAAACAATGCGATATACACATCTCTGTGTGCGTATAAATTAATCACCGTCCGCCCAAACACGATGACGCATAACGAGATCCGTTTGCAGGTTAAGCCGTTAATTTTCCTTATCGCCCACCGATCTCCTGCTTTGCAAAAAAAACATACCAAACGCACCATGTGATGTGGTAAAGTTACACCTCCAAGGAAAATGGGATGCAGTTGTCTGATGCACACACTCTGGAATGCAGATAACTCTGCACGTAATTTGATCGCTGCCCACGTCGCAAATGCAGCCTTGACACCAGTACCGCTCAAACCACGCAAATCGTCGTGGGTATATCGAGGCGCTTACACGATTGTGTGACATCGATTTTTTTGCGCGTCGAAACTAGCCCTACTTTCTTGAATAAAGAGCGTTTGCCTTTTCAAACCGCGCAAGATATTTCGTAGATCTCAGGCACACGACCATGTCGCTCGCGACGTGTTTGTTGATTACACACTCCCGGTGCATGCGATGTTTTTTGGTTGTCTTGGGAGACTGTGATTTAAGTTCGCGTGCACTGCTACCGATTTTTCAGGGCCCCGTCCAATTTCTCTCACTGGCACCTCGGGGACCCTCTGTGTTCAGCTTGCGCGAGTGCGAGACATCGATCAATAGAATTATAGGTGACGGTAACGTGCAAGGTTCCCCTAGTTTTAGGATGGTGACAATGGCCAAAACAACATCAGAGAGTCTCGAGGCTCCGTTACCAGGACGTCGTTATTGCGTAACAGTTCCAAGAAGCCGGCCACGGCGGTTGCCTGCAATTCCAGCACCTTTGAGAGCGGGGGGGGGGGGGTTGGCGGATCACGCACAACTGCGTGATCCTCCCAAACACGCTGGGACTGAGAGGTAGCCAGGAAACAGCAGCACACCACGTGGATCGAATCCATCCTTGCAGTGCTTTGAGTGTTATGCCGTCATGTGTGGCTATTCTCTGGGTAGTCTGGTTTACTCCCACACGTCAAATACTGATTAATGGAATTGGCTAAAACATCCCAATGCAGGACCACCCCCCCCCCCTTCTGCTAAACAGTGTTGAGAATCAAGTGAGGCGTTCCTTCTTAAACAAAGGGCATTGTTGTTAAATGTTTACTTCCTACAAAGTAGTACTACACTTTATTGACCCCAGAGGGGTAGATGGTTGGCGAAAGAAGTTCAACATACATACAATCATTTATGTAACGAGCACCTTTCCGAATGGCAGTTTAACTCTCTGATCACAGCACCCGGGTGGATGTTGCATTACTACCGATTTCTATTACTATAATTCTGGATTATGACTTGTTTTGGCAGTGACTTTTTTTTTATTATAATTATTAATGCAGGAACAGATGAAAACCCAGGCGCTAAGAAGAGCAGTTCGCTCGTAATTTATTAATTTGCGATAACGATTAAATTGAAAATCGCGCGATCATCCGCCTGAGAAAGTTGGCAGCATTCCTGTTACTCCGCGAAATGAATGCGTGCATAAAATAAGAACAAAAGCCACAACAAGTGATGACGTTGATAAGGACTGGCAGTATTTTAAAACGATTAAGGAGCTTGTGGAGAGAAATGGTACAGGAAATAGACAATTAACCCACTGGGATGCCTTTTATTAAAAGGCATCCCAGTGCACTTTGCTGGTGAGAGAAAAGCTTAGCCGGACAAGGACTTGATGGTTCCAATAACCACATCCGCCCAAAAACGACTGTGGGAATTTGATGATAAATCACTGCAGACGCCCTTTTCCTTACTTCATCGCCAAACACGCAAAATCCGAAGTGTGCAATCGCGGTCAGGACACGAGAGGCCCGGACAAACTTCCATCTGCAAGTTCCGTAAAACAAAAAAAAACAGCAGAGCAAGCGGCCAAAAATCGTGAGAAGCGTCCGGGAAGGTGACACCGCAGACTGTACTTGCGGAGCAACTTCCAGTCGGCGTATCTCTTTACGCAGCGCCGCGCACGGCACCGCTTCATGCGTGACACAGCGTACCCCCCCCCCCCAACGCCGCCCCCCTTTTACGCAGGTCAGTGTTTGGTATACGAGTGGCATATGAATATACGGTTTAAGACTTGTGCTGGGTTAAACAAAAAATTTTGTTAAAGAATATCATTCATTTATTTATCAGACGGGATGGATGCAGCCATTGGTGACCAGTCTCATTCCATGCCGGTTCAATGCATACACAGGCAATTTCCCAAGGACGCCCAGCAAATATAAATATACACATATATATAAAAACGTATATTCTAACATATTTATATGTAAGTATATACATTACTCAATCTCCCCTGCCACCGTCAAGTCAGGTGATGTTGCGTGTGGTGGGGTAAAATGTTGATAACTCCCATTTCTTCCAAGACGTCTAGCCAGCATGGAAGAGTAGGCCAAAAACACCCATTAGAGGACCTTGAGCCCATCTACTAGCAGATGCGTGAGCAAAAAATTGGAGGGCTGCACCTATGCCTGGCATATTCTCTCAAGTGGTAAATAGAGACTCTTCATGACCACTGTAAACAGGTCACTGTGCGATGGTTTCATCGTTTTAATTCACCACTTTTGAAGGTTACACACAAATGCATATTCAATATGGAAATAAAAATTGTAAGGATAAGACATTTATTGTGCCAAGCTGGGTAGGGTTTCCCCCCCTTTAGACTTAAGTGCCACTGTTTACTCGAGAGTACAAATAAATCATTTGGCAGGCCCCCGGGGTCCCGCAAAAATCAGGTCAATAATTATTATTATTTTTCAGTCCGCCCACTCGTGACCCCGACAGCAACGCGCCGCCCGCCCAGACTCTTGCCAACAAGCGCCAGCAGCAGGCGGCGATCAACACGACGGGCGCCACCCCACCGGCCAAACGCGAGCCCCGGGGGGCGTCCGCCGCAGTCGCGTGCGGCGACGACGCCCTCCGGTCAGCCGTCGATCCTCAGCTTCTTTGCCAAGGCGAGCCCCACCGCCACCCCCAGGCGGTGAATTTAACGTGTTTGTGTAATTTTTCAACTTTTTACGACACTTAGTGCCCCGAGTAGCTCTCGACGAGGCCAATCGATTGACCACTAGTTTTGTTGTTGTCGGTAAGGCAACAAGACTCGTGTTGCTACGAAGGTTTTTCCCACCCCGGGGAAAGTGATGGGACCCCGGGGTCCCGCCAGTTGCTTCAATTGCTGAAACTAATATTATTGTATGCTGGGCAATTATAGAGCAGTACTTACACAAGCATTAATATGCGCATCCGTGTTCTACTTGAGCAGCTATTCAACAATTACGGGGCGTATACAAGCACGAGACAGCCCCGGCTGACCCAAGCCTGGTTGCACTGAAAAGCAAACCTAGGACTGGCAAGAAACAAATGTCACTTATCACGCAAATCCAGCATCGCGATCTTGCATAAACCGTCCACTTATTGCAGAACGGTGTTCATTGACGGCAAAATATCAATGCACGGCAATTTGATGCGGCACGAGATAAAAATGAGCAAAGCCTTGTTGTAAGCGACTGCACCGCGAGACATTTGCTCGCAGTACTACATGAACCTAAGGTCGGTTCGCTTGCGTTGGGCAAAGCTTTGTTGGTGACCATCGATATGCATTACCGTCCCATTAATTGACCCTTTCCCGTTCAGATGACGTGTAACTTTATCGGTACCGAGGACTCCCACAATGGCCATGCGGGGATGGGTGTATGGCGCAGTTTGGCGCTAGCTGTTGTAGAGCGTGGACCCTGTCGCTCTTGTTCTCTGCGGCGAGTAAAACGCCTTTAAAAACAACGGCGCTACTTCTACGCCTAGAAATAAAATTAACGCTGAACCAGCTTGCAAGTTCCCGAGATTCAGCAGTGAACAGGGGGCGGGGGGGGGGACCCACCACCCTGCTACTTTGCAGGACGTCTTGGAAAGGGGGAGAGGGGGGACTAGACGCATGCAAAGCGATTTAAACGACCGAGCTGTGACGACGGCACCCCCCCCCCCTCCTGTTCGGGGGAGCAACGCCGCTCGGCACCGCCCCCGGTGCCAGCCATCTGGAGCCAGGAACCGAATATCAGGACGCCGCGTCACACACACACACAACGTCACACACACACGTCACACACACAACGTCGCACACACACACACACACACAACGTCACACACACACACAACGTCACACACACACACAACGTCACACACACACACACAACGTCCCACACACACACACGTCACACACACACATACACAACGTCACACACACACACAAACAACGTCACACACACAACGTCCCACACACACACAACGTCACACACACACACGTCACACACACACAACGTCCCACACACACACACACAACGCGCACGGGGATAGCTCCCCCCCCCCCCCCGCACCAACTCCCCCGCCGGACGTTACGAGATCTCAACTTTCACCATTTGGTGGCGACGCGGTGATTCACTTGCCGCCACCGCCAGGCGTCAACGTTCAGGCCTTCGATGCGAGAGTCATCTCTCAGATCTGCTCTCTCCCAATGACGACGATGTACGGCTTCCTTGCGAAGTCAAAACAGACGGCAGCAGGAGGGGGTTATTAAATGGAAATGGAATATTATCGACCGACTTATGAAACCCCCATGATTGGTTAGTAGCCCCAGAGATGATGTTATGTAATATCAGCCTAATTCCAAATATTTTACTCAGAGAAGAAAGTGGGGGGGTGGTGTATTCCTCCTTCAACGCATTCTTTTTATAACCCCCCCCCGCCATCCCCCCAAGAAAAATTACATCTAATAAATGCACAGCTTGTGCTACGATGGTATGAATTTGATTGCGGAGCAATGTGCTATCATCAGCTTACAAAACGTTCGACCATTCCGTCCTGATGAGCACTGAAGTGCCAGGGAAAAACAAAATCGCATGAGTGACGTGTGCCTCCGAATTATTTGCAAACTTAACCGTCAACTTCATTTGAGTGAAAACATGTAATGCTATTAAAAATAAAAACAAACATATACCCATTTAAGATTACCGTGTTTGAAATGCACACCACCGACATTCTATTTACAATAAATGCAGGTGGAATTTTTTCAACTCGCTTTGCCAAAGAATAGTGAAGTCGTACTATTTGGTATCAATAGGCCATTGTTCCCGTTTTTTGTAAACTCCACCCCGACGACGCAACATATCCATCACGACACATCCTAGCAGCGTACACGCCTGGAGCAAGACGCCACAACAAGATATCCCCAGCAATGCATGCCGTGTACACCTCTTATCTACGCTGCACTAAGTAGCCAATATAGCTGTGGAAGACTCATCGAGTGTACAGGTTTCCCTTGCTTTATTGCGGTAGATGCTTTCCAAAAAAAAAGAGAGAGCAGACAACGAAATCGTGTAGCACAGACCACACAGTCACCCAATCCACAATGCACAGCATGAGACACGGCTAGCTGCCTGCCCCGTAGTGCGGACAGTACACACGCGATTTTGTCCCACATCAGACCGCATAGCCACACAGGAGTGAATTCAAACCGCACGGAGCAAATTTTTGGTAGAAATAAGTTCGCCGCATATATACACACACACACAAAATTGCACACACCGAACCCGTATTCAGCAAGGGAAACTTGTACATCAAAGGTATTAATATTAACTACCAGCCCTTTGTCATTCCACTGCTGAAAAAGGGAAGGACTTTGGAGCGGTTTAGGTATCACATGACTCGTACATCACAAACATGACATCCATGGCCTGTTTTTACATTTTCAGTGGGCGGTACTCTGTAATTAAATTCAGATGTAATTCAGGGCAAATGACTGCACTGTGACTGTTAGCCATGACTCGGCAAGCGTGCTTGAACCAGGACGCTTAAGGTGGACACTCAATGCAGCCGAGTGCAGCTTTTCATGTGCACCCTTCAGAAACATATGCAATTTTCTACAAAAGCCTTGTTTAAAGCACCAGTAAAATTTTAATTAAGCTAATGACCTACGAAATCTTCATACGTATTTTTGTAAATGATAGCTATGCTGACATCTGTTTTACATTACAGAGTGCTTAATACTGTTGACTTATTCTAATTGTTAGTACCAAAATGACATTTGCTTGAACTGTCTGTTGAAACTGTTCAGTTAAAAATTACATAACCTGCAGTGAGTGACTCACAATGACAACGCATTGCCATGGTCTGATTGATGCAGGTTATCAAAGCACAGTCAATACATGCATTGATAAAGTACTCCGTTTAAGATCTTGTCAAGCTTAAACAGCTGTCCGTTGCTGTTTATTTATAAGGGAGGCCCTGAATATTTATTTACACTGGAGGAATCCGATGAGCTATAAAGCTCTTTTTTCACAGATGCGGATGATGTGTGGGTCAGAACGTCGCGGCAACAAACAATACAAAAACATTAGAGGGTGCAACGTATAGGAGAGGTAAGCAAATCACTTAAAATAAATACAAATTAAACTAAATATTTTATCTGACCAAGTAAAGCCCACTGAGCCATTAGCTTATTTTTCAGAAGCGACTTGGCCCCAAATAATAGATCAACCAACTGGCTTATCATATTGTGGAAATATATTCTTGGTTCTTTTGGTAAAGTCACGTAGAAGGTAAACAATAAAATAATACAAATATAAAACAAAAACAATTTTATTGTTTCCCTTCTACGTGACTTGACCGAAAGAACCAAGAATATGAATCCCTGCAGTCACGAAAGCTTTAAATCAAAATCATGTGGAAAGTTATATAGCAGCAGCAGCATCAGCCAAAGTTCCACATTCCCAAGTTGGGGGGCAAGTCCACACATGAGACACGACACACCTTGCTGCCTTTCAAGGAGGTGGCACCACTTATCTTATTAATTATCAACCTCGGGAGGGAATGATTGGGGCCGCATCACCCCAGGCCAGGATCTGAGATCGCCCACTGTGAGCCAAGCGTTCAGCCACAATCACAGATCAGAATTACGAACACTGCACATTTTTAATACGATATCGTAATCATAAACATGTTGCATAACCATGCAGCAACAATGCCATGCCAAGCGGTTATAAAAGTTGTCATCAACAACCCTGTGCCAACACAAACCCAAATTTCTGCATCCAAATGTATAACTTATTATGATAAGCACGATTGAATTTATTTTAATCTGCAATTGTGCCGTCGGTATAAGCAGACAATAAATTCCGCAACAATTATGGACATTTTGAAGGGTCCAAAAAGGTGCAAAGCCGCAATAAATGACGGGAAGCTATTGTGATGGCGAAAAAAATCGATACGTAATTATGTCATAACAATGTTAAAGTGGATATTTTCAACTGGACAGTATTAGAATTCACACTGCCTCGTAAGCTGGATTTCATCATGGACTATGTGCCCAACATCTCACAATTCACAGCGTAACACGATGTGCTAATATGCCACGCATTAATCAGTTAACTTTGTGCAAGTACCACTTATAAGTAAATGTGGCAACCTGCCCTGCCTATAATTATAATCATATATCAACAACAAGTTTTTTATGTGTGTGTGTATATATGTATGTGCTCGCGAACAGCACTCGTCAACACTTTGTTCAGGCTATGGGGGGGGGGGGGGAATCTTGTCTTTATTATACACACATGCAATACGAAATGGTAAGTAATATTAATTTACAGGCTGTCCGTAAAAGTATCACCCATTATTAAATAATTATGAGACCGCATTTGCACGAGTTAAAATATTATTTTGCTAAACCAGGTGAGAATTACAGTGACCCGGGACATTAATCTCAAACTAAACTATGTTTATTTACCAGGTAAGGCCCACTAACCTATATAGCTCGTTTTCACAAGCAACCTGGCCGCAAATGAGTGCTCAACGAAGTGACTTATCATGGGGAAATTTACAGCAGCCCAACACTTTTAAACGCATGTTGATTCTAAATGTGGTGCAAAAATCAGAGGACGCAGAGAAAGATCCATACGACCACGGGGAGAACACGCAAACTCCAAATATACAGGCGTCAGGGTCGGAACCGAACTCATGACCACCTGTATACCAGGCGAGGGAGATAACATCTCGCCACTGAGGGGTGGTGATGACGTCAGGGGACATTCAACTTCCACTACAAAGCGAACGGCACGTGGTATTTAAATCTAGATAGAAAACTAATTTCCCTACAACTTGCTTGTTGTGTTTAGTTTGTTCAACTTCCCCCGTATCTCCAATTAGCACGGTTGGCTATATACAGTGTGAAAGAAGTTCAACAAATACACTCGCAGTGATAACCGGGGCGTCCGCCAGATTCGTACCACAAGACCTCTGCAACGGGCGGCGATCGCGCTACCGCCGTGCCGCGCCGCCGCCCTAAGGCGGATAAAACTAAACCCCACGATTTGGTCGGGTGTATGTACGCATGTTGAACTTCTTTCGCACCGTACGTATGCCGACCGTGCTAATCGGAGGCGCGGGGGAAGGACAATAAAACTAAGTGCAAAAAAAGCAGTTCTAAAGAAACGAGTTTCAGAATCGTCCGTTTTAAAAAAAAAAATCTCCTTGCTCCCACCGCCACGGCATGGTGCGGAGCTCCGGGAACGGCGATGCGAATCGCACCGAGGATCGATACCCTGCGCCGTACAGCCCCTGTGCGTCTGCTGAAATCCCGGGAGGGGAGGGGGAGGGTTGTGACGGTCTTTCGAATGAAACTGCTTAGCGCTGCTGAATATCACTCGAGTTTTCCCAGTTTGAAAATAAGTACATGATCCATAGCTGTACATTGCCAACATGTCAATCACACGGTTAAAGCTGCTGTCAAATTACAATTCTTTAATAATGGTTTGGCCCTTCATGGACACCCTGAAAACACGAGACACGAGTTGCATGCACAAATACCGCATTAACACGTTTTTGCTGTATTTAATTTAACAGTGGATTAAGGAACCAAAAATAGCACTGGATATGCATGTACAGTGCTGTATATACGCGTTGTAATACGTGCTGCGTGAAACAAGGAAACTGATTCATGTATCAATAAACACCAGACACTCGATAAGGAAATACCTTACAAAGCCAATTTATGCAGAAAAGAAGATGATTCGTTGTGCGCAATTCACTATCCCCTGGCGTGGCAATTTGACATTCGCACGGATTCCTCACAAACGAGAATGGTGTATAAAATGCCTTACGTCTGCGTTGAAGAGATTACACCAATATACAGCCCCAACTAGTTGCAACAGTGCGTTAATGTTTGACTACACGGCGACAACATGTACTTCCTTGTACCCAAAATAAAAAATCTCCCTTTTTTTTTAAACCCAGCATTTCGACTGACGTGGTCGCAGCACTTGAACTCGCCATTAAGTTGCTTCATATATACTGCAGATTGGAAGCTCGCAGATACAATCATCTATCTTGCACATCACAGATGGCCCTCATAAGCCACTTATTGCCAAGGCCATGCAACCAGCAGTGCACAACAGTGCCACAGTCTCGGGATTAAAATACAATTTTATCCCCGTATTTGAAAGCCAAATTTGGAGAAGCATATAATCCGGATAGTGTGTACATATGCCGTGATTTTGAGACGGTAACTACCCCCCGCCCGGCACACAGGAGTTAGTTGGTTCGATCCCGACCCCAACGCCCTGCATATTTTGAGACTGCGTGTGTGTGTGTCTCTCTCTCTCTCTCCTTGCGGTCACGTGGATTATTCTATGGTTCCTCCGGCTTTTCCATTCACATTTAGAAACATGCGTTTCGAGTATTTGGCTGCTATAAATTTCTGCATTATAAGCCACTTCGTTCAACTATAAATTTTGCTTCTGAAAAAGAGTTATACAGCTCAGTGGGCCTTACCCGGTAAAATAAAACATGTTAGTTTAGTTTTAGTACGGGAACAAATTTGCATTACAGTACACTATTGACCCCAAGCACACGTTTAGCATGCGACTTACTTGACGGAGCATCTTTACCATCTGTGGAATATGCTGCATTACAAGTGAATGCACATTCCAGTGGAATAGAGAATACTGAAACCTGGTTACTTAGTAATGAGGTCAGGTGGGGCACTGTGGTTCAGAGCATTTAGCTCACAATGGGAAGCTTGTGAATTCCATTCCTGGCCGGGAATCAATGAGGTCTTCCTCATCCCTCCAATGTACACAGCCCTTTTTTGTCAATCCACCGCTTGATGACGGGCCTCCCCCACACCCGGGCTCGGCCGTGAGGGATTTTATGACCATACTTCACCACGTTGGTCAGTTGCAGGTTGAAGAAGCTGGAGGGAGTACGGAAGTGCGCTAGAATTCGCCACACTGCCCCCTACATCCCCACACACCTGCCTTGCTGCTGAGGTCTGACTTTACCGAAAGAACCGGGAATATAAATCCCTGCAGTCACGCAAGCTTTAAATCAAAACATTTCACTTACGTTGGCCATCGAGCATTATCCCTTCAGGGGGTCGATAATATGAGTGCCACTGTGTAGGGAAGTCAATTGTTGTTGGCTTACAGAGAGTGGCTTGCAGAGAAAGTGGTCCAGGATAGAGGAATGTGAAATTTCCAGCATGCGCTCAGGGTCACTTACAGACCACTACCCCGTGTTCACCCGTGCATGCTAACACTGAGTTTTGGACAAGAGATATTTACGCCGCTCATCAGCAAAACACCATCAATCGGCGCAGTACACGCCTTCGGGCAAGGCAGCAAAATAAACAAGGAAAACATAGCCATGCCTGCACAACCTAGTTGGTCATGACACTCTCCGCTGAGGTAGCAACATCTCCAATGCTCACAGATTTATTTCCGATGTAGCTCGGCTGATGAGAGGTTCTCCCTCTTCCACGCGCACTCTTTGTTACAGCAAGCGCTCTCTGTTGAAGCCCCCGGTCAACCGTCGC
Organism: Petromyzon marinus; assembly: GCF_048934315.1. Taxonomy (NCBI): domain Eukaryota; kingdom Metazoa; phylum Chordata; class Hyperoartia; order Petromyzontiformes; family Petromyzontidae; genus Petromyzon; species Petromyzon marinus. The sequence continues at coordinate 11,624,185 of NC_133677.1, forward strand.
ACAATAGGGCGTCTGTCACACATTCTCCCCTGCCGCTACCACGATGCGTAAAGCTCCCTGCCCTTGCTAAAGGCCCAGGATTCAAGGTCCTTCCTTTAGACGCAATATAAATCCAAATCTATTGTGTTATTTTTGTCCTAGGTGGGCCAATATTGACAAGTTTCAGTGGTCCAAATCATGACTCCCTGTACCCATAATTACATTCTTGCTAATAATTGATCCGAGCGTCATTCTTGTGTGTGTGTGTGCGTGTTTTTTTTAAGTGTCCGCCAATGCAATGCCCTGACTAAGGAGGCCTCCCGCAATGGGTCACAGATATTTCCCCGAGCGTCAAGGCAATGGGGCTATATAATCTGTGTGCAGATCAGACGAGATGGAATACACGTGGAAAGTTCGACCGCATCTAACTTTCCGTAACTGACGCGATTGCTGTGCAAATCTCCCCAGGTACAAATACGGCCATGGCCGACCCGAGGTCCGATAGCGGTCTAGAGGAACGATAACTCGGGTAACAAAAATCTGCGCAGGGGGGGAGGGGGGAAAAAAGAGACAGGTTTTTCTGCCGTGTTATGACAGCGTATTTGTGGGGTGGATTTGTTTTGATTCGTTATTTTAAAACGTTCACGCGGAGTGCACAACACTCTAATTTATGCATTCGTAAATTAAATTATTCCCGGAGTTATTTGATTTGTACTTAAAAACGTTTTTTGTCCCCCTCTCTTTACAGACTTATTGCATCATTTAAACCCTCGAGATAATATTTGGCCACAAGACAGAGGGCCCATGACTGTTGCAAACAGCAGGCGGTTTAAAGGCAGGCGAATATGTTGCCGGAAGGATAACTTAAAAGGCGGAGAGCAAGGAGAGCGAGAAGGCAAATGTCACCTGTGTAGCCTTCGCAGACTTTCGGGGGGGGTTAAGTGCTGTTGTATGTACGTGTGCATACATACCTGTCAATCCATACGATTTACCCATATTCTTGTATAGGGAAATTTAGTTTTTTCAGGTCCACACGGCACACAGCCGTTTCAATACGGTAAAAAAAAAAATTTATGTGTTTGTGTTTCTCCCTTGTGAGGGGACTTTGTAGGATGGACGTTGAGATTCATAACGGGTGACCAATAAGGTCTGAATTGGTCTGTAATAAGGCAGGCACTGATAATGGCGTTGACAGGTTTGCGTGCGTTTGTCTTGCACGTACGTTGAACTTCTTTCGCACCCTACGCAGCCAACCGCGCTAATCGGAGGTGCGGGTGCCGTGGCGGGTCAGGGCAACGAACTCGACACAACAACAGCAACAACAAGCGGCGCTTCTCAAAGAAATCAGTTCTCAGTTTGTCAGCGAGCACCTACGAAGGCCGGGGCGGCACACGAGGTGGGGACGGCGGCGGCGGTGGCGGCGGTGGCGGCGGTGGGTGTCCAGCGCCGCGTGACCGGACGCAGTCACTCACCCAGCGATTCATGGCCAAGAGGGCACGGGTGCCTCACGCTGTGTGTGGGGGGCTTTCTATGAATTCGGCCTTTGCCGCGAGAGAAACAATGCACCGTTTTTTGTTTTTCCCCAACCTCCCCCCCCCTCCTCTCTCTCTCTCTCCTAATAATAATAATTATTAAGTAAAACGATGCTGACAGGTTCCTAGAATTAAGGGTCTTTATTTTAATGTGCTTAGCAAACGTGAGGGTAACCAGCGGTGGTGTCTCGGCCTGGTTACTTACTTTGCCCAACGCAAAGCTGGATTCGCGCGCTCAACGTGAAGACGCAAACACGACAGCGGGGTATATATTTTTTACTTTCTTTTGTTTTTCGCTATAAAAAAATGTTCGTATTTAAAAATCGTGTTTTACCGAGGACTGTTGTTTTTTTTACTCGAGCATGCAGTTTGGAGTAGCCAAGCGGAAAATTACAAATCCTTTTTTTTAAATCTGCCACTGCTACGATTAGTTGCCAAGGAAACGCATTCCAACCAGATCAGACGTTGCAAGCAACACACCAAAAAAAAAACCTGAAACATAGTTCATTCATCGTCGGTTATCTACACCAGCTGCGATATACGCTCTCCCTGCTTAGATAAGTTAAAGCCCCTTTTTGCTCACAACCCATCCAAGCCAGGGACCTGTAGATCCCACTCACTTGACAATGGCTCTCTCTCTCTGCGCTGTTCCCTTAAAACCTGAACCGAATGGCAGCCTCGCCACTTAGCCTGGTTCACAAGGAAAAAAGAAATATCTGCTGGCAGACGCCAACTTGAGCGCTGAAACTTCGCCAAGTTCTCTCACTCTGCATTCGCAAGTTTTAAAGCGACCACTCAATTTTATGAAAAATAAAATATAAAAATTCGCGTCTGTTTGTGTGCGTGTATATAAGTGGCGGCAGTGGAGCAGTTAGCATTCTGTGCTACAAATTCGGCGACCCAAGCTCGATTCCCACTCACGGCCAACACCAGTGACGATAATCTGAATAATCGCAACTGGGGAGACAAAGGCGGCCGGGCGTGGTGTTGGCTACCTACCCCGTCGCGTACCGTGCCGGCCTTCATAGGTTCTCACTAACTACACTTGCCCCCACAGTCTCTTCAGGTTATATGGGGGATCTTATGTGATTGTATGAGTGGCAATAGCTTGTTTTTTTTTACACGCAAAAATCTATCCACAAATAGTCAATTACAAAATGAGTAAAGTATATTTTCAGGAGGGAGAAAATGCATACATTAAGAGATTCTTACACTCACAGATACCCTGTCAAAATCCTACTTGTCCTACTGCCTGCTATAGGCATATGTCGTTGCACTGGGAGTCCTGTGCAGGTCCAATCTACGCAGCGCATTCCCTAACCCCAACTCCAAATGACAGGGTTATGAGGTTGCAGGCCTTGCCACACATCTTTGCAGGCAATCAGATGGTCACGGCGTGTGGTGATGATGCATGCCCTGCCCAGTCCCAGAAATTTAGTGGCGAGATGTTAACTACCTCGCCTGGTATACAGGTCAGGGGTTCGATCCTGACCCTAACGCCTGCTATATATTCAGAGTTTGCATGTTTTCCCCGTGGTCGCGTAGATTTTTTTTCCGCCTCCACATTTAGAATCAAAATGCGTTTTAGAGTATATGGCTGCTGTAAATGTCTACGTGATGATAAGCCAATTCGTTGAGCTATCATTTGTGAAAGCCAAGTCCCTTCTTAAAAAAAGAGATATACAGCTCAGTGGGCCTTACCTGGTAAAATAAAAATAGCTTAGTTTATCGCTTGTGTTTTTACGCCCATCCCATCCCCCCCCCCAATCGTATTTGCTCCGTTTCTCTCCGCGGTCCCGTGGTTTTTTTTTAATTACCGAGCTACATCGGAAATTATCTTAATACCCAGGGGCTCGCAGCAGTGTTCACCGTTTTCGAGATTAAATTTGCGTGAATGACGCGACGTACATTTTTACCATCATTACGATCGCCACTGAATTGGCGCATCAGCGACATGCAAGGGAACGTGGCTCCAACCAACCCGCTGGCAGGAACCAACGACGCCGGCACAGATCGCCTTTTGTGTGCACCACGAGAGCCACGCAAGGCCGCTCTCTCTCTCTCCCTCTGTGTCCCTGGGAAATTGCACGTTTACAAACCGTCATAGGAACGTCACATCGAACTCTTCCTTCGCGCTCAAGAGCCGCCAACCATTCACGAGGGGCATCCTCCCCCCCGCCCCCCCCGCCCCCCCCCGCCATTCTCCGCGTTTGATAATTATGCACAAGCAGAGTTTTTACAAAACCCCTTTGTGTTGCCGGGAGTTTAGCGCACGGCGAGGCCGAGAGGGCGGTTATGGTGAAGCTCGCATCAACGTGCGAGAAGGTCAAATTTTGATTTAAAGCTTTCGTGGCTGCAGGGATTCACATATTCTCGGTTCTTTCGGTAAAGTCGCCACGTAGAAGGGAAACAACAAAATAATAAAAATATAAAACAATTGAATTCTCTCACGACGTTTCGACTGCAACGCAAGCAGTCATCATCAGGTGCGAAAACCACAGCAAGAAGGTCGTCAACAATTGAACACGACAACAACAACAACTACCGAATAAAATTATCGCACTTGATTTGGCGAAAAATCCACATCTGTGAATTCAACAGCAGTTGAACTGTCACGCAATGAAATGTCCTGGTACACGTAGAACAGGTGGGATAAGCGGTCCCCCCCTTTCACTGTGTCTAGACCAGGAGGGAGTAAACTTAAAATGATCTCAGATGTAGCTTTGTGATATCCACTTAAGTTGGCCATTCTCCGTAACATGGGGGGGGGGATGCACTGCTGCGTGACAATTCCGAACGGCTTCTTCGTCTCATGGCACGACTTTTTGAAAGTAAAAGTGGGATGTACGTGGTAGTGGTGGTGGTGTGTGTGTGTGGGGGGGGGGGGGAAGGTCGGAAATTAATAACAACGATTGAAACAATTACAGTAGGTGCTTGATTGCAGGTACCGATGATGATGATGCCGTACCCCCGAGCTTACGAAGCTCCTTTTATGTGCTGGGAATTTGTTTAACGCAAAGTAACGATCCACTCCAGTGAACCTTGCACTGAGAAGCAGGCTGTGGGTACACAGCCCGCTGAAGCTTCATAAATTTCCTCAAGGGCTGACACTAGCAATGCGATCATACGCATGCTCTCTCAGGCCCACACGCGCGCTAATGATAAAAACAGCCGTTAAAACCGGTTCATAAAAATTCCCATTTCAAAATCAATGAAAGTTTACGTACACGACAGGATGGGAAAAACAAGTTTTTTGAATGAAAGTGCTGGAGATACTCTCAAACGCATTCTTTTGGACCAATGTCAATGGAGCCAGTGTTAGGGTTCTTCCTGGATGGGTAACAACAACACTGCCAACATAATGCTCATAATTGCTCCCTGTCGATGCTAAACAATGCAACAAACGACGACGGGCATTCCGTTGTGCATGTCCAAGGGACGCCCAATATGCTCATCCTCAAATGAGGCACGCACATCTTGGCGTGCACGAAGCCACGCATCGATTACCACAATCAGCTCTACATATCTATTGGCTGTCGATGAGTTTGTAAGGCAGATAGGGAGAAACGGCACTCACAAGCAATGAAACGTTACAATGGCTATGGTGGTTTTTTTATGGGCATGAAGGTATGGACACCATCTCACGCTATGGGCCAAAGAATGTATTTTCCAATCCTTAAGCGGCTTGGAAATGTGAACAACAGCAACTGCAGTAACTCCGCGAGCAGAAGATGATGAACTTGCTCAAAGCATGTTTTGGGCCCAAATGTTTTTACGAGTGACATTAACAAGCAAAGATAAACTGCAGCAGCAAAGTTATTTTTGCTATGCAGACATCTGCACTGCAATCACCCAAGGAATGTGTATCTTTAGCAAAACGGTATGTTCCTTATTACAGACCTTTTGTCAACGCAATAATGGATGAAGGGCTCCCCACCCCAAGTCAGTCATGGCGGTTGTTTGACCATACTTCACCACGTGGGTCAGTGCAGGTTTGTGAAGCAAGGTACATAGGACCAGTTCGAAAATCGCTCACCGCTGATGTGGCTGGGAATCAAACTCGGCTTGCCCGAGTCACCTTTTCTGAACTACAAAGGTATTAATTGGCCTCACCGATTTGGGGTTCATGGCTCACATGTCGATGGGGGAACCAAGTAAACGCATTGCAAGCGCTTAAGACAAAGATGTAGGTTGCCTCACTAAGCCTGGCAAGACGTGTTAAACCCGCTGGCATAACAACGCAAGTGAACTTATCCCAATGCCCGTCGTGTATAAAAGAGACCATCCAGGGTTAAACGGTTTCTTGAGATTGACGTCACGCTTTGTAATGCAGTGCCTGGCGCGCGAACAGCAAAATACCAAAATCCGCGTTCGATTTTAAACGGGACAAGACACCACAGTTGCTGCCCACGTACCCAGTTGTCCTGTGAGAGTGGCCGGGGGGAGGGAGGCACCTCTGCTTCTTGCCAGCCTCAGGTTGCCCCCAACCACCCCGCCACAAGGGCTGTGTGACCTCAATGGGCTGACGGTGACCCCCCCCCCCACTCAGCACCCAGGAACAGCAGCATCAGACAGTGTCCACGAGCAAGGTGGTAGGTTTGTCCGCACGTATATTCACCTACAGGACTGTATCACGGATACGTTTCCCTACTTTCAAATCAATAGGAAAACGCAAAATTCGTTGGTAGATTTGAAATTTCGGATGATCTAAAAAAAATCATGTTTTGGAGTGATAAATGTGAAGTCACTTCCACGGTTTCACTTGCACGCATGCACGCTTCAAACGCACCATAAGGCTTTTGCGACCAATATTACGATTCGAAGTAGATTTTTTTCGGTCGGACCATGGATGAAATGTTGTTGCTGTATACCCTCCTCCACCCAACAACAGTCAATCCCGAAGATCGCTCACCAAGAGCGCACCGGAGCACCAGAGCAGGAATAAAATTGCACGCCTGTTCACGTGGACAACTTTATCAACTTGGCTGTATCTGGTGGAGGAGGGTGAATGACATGTTTTATTTAAGTGATGTAATCGAAAAATCAACCATGAATAAATTGCATCATTTGATATATATTAAAAAGATATACGAAAATATTTAACATAATAAAAAAATTAGGCCCAAACATACCGATCTCCGAAAAAAAATGCAACGCGCATTCCTAGACTTTTGCATTCAGCGTCTGAAATTCCATTTTTTTTATCAAGGTTAAACTTTAATTTTCTTATCATAAAAGCCTAAACTTTGGTGAATTCATTGCTATAGCAAATAAAACAAAAAGAGATATTCCACAGTTGGAGAATGAGCAACCATTTATATTAATAATAAAAACAGATCCCAAATGAAATGTACAGTAGCAGGTTATTTTAAACTTTAGCAAATTGTAATTTTGCAAGACAACTGTTGTTTAATTATATACTGCAGCCACAAACTGGTATGACTGGAAATGGAATGTTGTATTAACAGCTAAACTCTAAATTAAATCATATTTAAAGTTGACCAACACTTGCCCGCAATCGCATTAGAATATCGTCATATATAGTTGTGGTTTTAAAATAACACATTGTTGTCTCTGGTGATGAAGTCGACAAAGCCATACAGCAATGCCATCGTGACGAAAAAACCAAAGCACCGGTTTGTATTTTAGAAATCGACGTTAAGGACTCCACCGTGGCTAAATTCACAGGCATAAAGCACTCGGCACGCCAACCGGTTGTGGCAAATTAAGATAAAAAAAATAACTCGAAATTAACTTGCAAATTTCTGAGAAGGTGACCATGAATCGCAATGAGCTATTACCTGCTTGAATAAAGATATTGATTGATGAGTGATGCTGCCGCCAGAACATCATGTTCCAGAAAAAAATAATTTACACAATAAGGGCCTTGTTGTTAACACCCAACGTGTAATGATTTCCGGCTGTATTTTTGCAATAATGTGGAAATAAAACTAAATATTTCAAGTGTAAAAAAAGGTGTCATTCATTATTTTGTTCTAATGTCAACTCAATAACTTTGGATGGAGAGGATTAGGAACACTTATCAAAATAAATACCGTATTTTTTTATCTGCTTTAAATAACCACTTATCGTGGCCGTGGAATGGGTTTTAATTTCATTTACCATCAGACTGCTAGTTTATTGCCTTTGTTGGCGGAAGATCACAAATAAAAATGCATGCACGAAAGGAACGCTCAGTTTTTTATATATATAAGGGTGCCCCCCCCCCCCTCCTTGGGGCTATTACAACGTATGCTGTTAAAACAGAAAAAGGATATTAGATTCTGATGAAAGGTCACAAAAAAACTCACACTCAATTTATTTAAACATTAAGTACGTAACAAAGAACCACGGCTCGTTTCCTTAAACAATGGGTTACAAAACAAGAGTGGGCTTGTGCCTCAAGATGTGAAACTACCAAAGCAGCGGAACGCACGGACAAGTGCTTAGAGGTTGTTTTTTGTTCTTCTCTCAGCAGCTTTAGTCAAAAGGGGCTACTGGAATGTAATTATTGTACAGCGGTCGTGAGCGGGTTTCGAACATATACAATGTGCATTATTCCCATGCGAAAGCACACTCGCGTTGTATGCAAATAAATGAGCACGTGCGTATACAAGCCTTGCAATAAATATTCTAATAACCTCTTTTTCCAACCTCACCCTCCTTGCTGTAAAACTAACGAGCCAACAGGTTACCCTTATCAATGCCAAGCCCTATCACGTACCCTGACCCCAGCAAACCGAGCGTTTACCCCCTGTTAATAACAAGTTGTCGCGCATACCCGGATCAAAAAAAGTTAGGCAATTAAGACTGAGCCAACGAAAGCCAAGCCCTAACAATTTCTACAGCTACCTCTACTGTCAATGACAATCCTTACATAAAATCACTACGAAATTGCTGTGTGTCAAGAGTATTTTTTATGGGGTCTCTTATGACACAACGTCATTTTATTAACCAAAGTCTATGTTAATTTGCTTTTGGAGGGCACATTAAAGTAATGGACTCGAGTAGAGAGAAAAAAGCACACGAACACACGTGTACACACGCGCTTTAAAATGCCTCTGCCACCCAAATGCAAATCACCCGCAGTCAAATAAACCCGTTTATCGATTAGCACTGTTGGCCGAGTATGGTGCAAAATAATTCAAACAAACATACATGTTATCAACGAGAGCATGCAAAACATATTTAGGATCCAAAACAAATCAAATGTTTTTTTTTAAACTTCAACCACCTCGTTTTAGTGTTAGTTGCACAATGTTCCTTAAAGACCCCTGTAACTCTCTCTCTCTCGCAATGTCGACGTTTCAAGTTCTCCTTGTTGCTGCACGCAGCACAGTACCTCCCGTGTGAAATAGCCGGGCAATCCAAAATACACTCAATAGATATCTTCTTCTTTTTCGCACGACTGATGTTCACGCACAGCAACGACTGCAATTCTATTTCGAGATGGCCGAGCGGGATGATCGCTTCAGGAAAAGCAGAGTGGTGCGTGGCTGTTGACGATGCTTCCTCTGCATAGATCTCCGTGCGAGTCGATGGGTCTCCATGCGAGTGCACGGGTCTCGGCGTGAATCTGTAGAACTCGAAGACAGCCTGGGGAAAGTAATTTCAATAGGTGCCACTACTCAAGGGGTTAACCTATCGGTAATGTGACTTGCAACGCCACTACAAAAACAAAGGTAATAAGTCATCTGTGCTTTGGAAAGCACTTACTGTATTAAAGTTATAAAAATAAATGGAATGGCGTTGGGGTCAAGGATATGTCAAGTGTGAGTAGGACGGTCATACAGGCGTAAGTCTCTATTGATGAGAGCAGGACATCGTAGCAGGACATCGTATTCAAAATGAGCAGCTATTTTTGCAAAAAATTGTAATCAGATTTAAAAACTCGGCCTAATACAAACACAAGAGCACACGGTATTTTCGAATTAAGCACATTCTGTCTCCAATCGCTGGATAAATCATTAACTACCCGCTACGCATTCCTACCAGAACAATGCAGGCAATAACACTGAAAATAAAATGTCTACGTTATTTTCAGAAGTCTCAATTTAGAACGGCCATGGTTGAATATCGCTGCCGCATGCATTGCACATGCAGTTTTCCTTATGGGCATGCTAATAAATGTGGTGGCTAAGCATGCCGCCATGTCCGTCTTTCTCAATGTCAACAATTACTTCCCATACATTTTTAAGACCCCCCCCCCCCCGCCGCCACCCCACACTACAGGTTCGTGTGTATTTACCAAAAGCTGTGGGTATAAAATGGGCTTATTATAACTTTGCATCCTTACATCTGACATGAAAGTACGGTTGGTGAACCACGAGACTCACAAGATTCACCAATATTAAATAAATAACCCTTTCATGTACTTATTTCAACGTCTCAGGGCAGTGGAACTTTGAAATCTTTATTTCCGGAGCCAAGGATGATCGTTGACATTAACGATGTTCGCCACACGCTCTCATGCCTTCCCATGCCAGTATAATACACCGGGAGATACGCGTGTCTGTAAATATGTTGAACTTCTATCGCACCGTACGTAGCCAACCTTGCGAACCGGAGGTGCGCGGGCGGGGGGGGGGGGGTCAACAAACTAAACACGAAAAGCATCTCGAAAAAAAATTAGTTTTAAATCCAAATTTCAAAGTGCACGGCCCCAGTGGCTTCCGCATATCCGATGGAAGACCGCTCCAGACAGCATCCAAGCACACTGACACCTCACTGCCATTTGAATCCCAGGTGACTTTGTCGTGATAAGATTATAATTACATTGCCGGGTGGTCATAGAACATTGAAAACAAGATACTTAATGATGCTCTGTTATTTCACTCATTACACCCAAATCATTTTTCCTGTCATCACGTCACGGGGTGACGAAACCTGCTTATGGAAATCAAGAGAGTGGAGTGCCATGTCAGGGAACGGTCTTGGAAGGGAACACTACACGACTACTTCGGGAGTCGCTGACCCCCAACCTTTCCGAAGCGATATTGAACGGCAACTCCTTGGTGCTCTGTAAAAGACGTCCGAGTTTTGAGCTTGTTCGGTCTAACTCAGCGAGCACGCAAGAGACCTGGGTCACCAGAATGATAGAAGTAAAACCGATACATCTAAACTTATAGATGAAACTATTTTTTTCCAGGTAAGGCCCACTGAGCAATAGAGCTCTTTTTCAGAAGCGACCTGGCTATCACAATGAAGTGGCTTATCATGTGGAAATGTAGAGCAGCCAAATCCTCGAAATGCATGTTTATAAATGTGGAGGGGAAACCGGAGGACCCAGAGAAAAATACACACGACCACAGGGAGAACATGCAAACTCCAAATATAAAGCAGGCTTTATAGGGTCGGGATCGAACCCACAACTTCCTGTATACCAGGTAAGCTAGTTAACTTAATACAGCATGACAAATAAAAAAATACAGTTTTGCACAAAGATTAATCAACGCGAAATTATATATTCTCTGCAGTGTAAATCGGCCAAGGCAGATTATATTTAGACTGATCATAGTACAATTACACGTACAAACTAATATGGATTTGCTGTATGCAATTCATCCATTTCATGTTTAGATTTCACCCCTTAGGGCAGGGGCAGACTGAATGAAGCGAAAAACCAAATTTATATTGGGCCGTTTTCATCGCAGTCACTGGTGAACGTGTTATTTAACAACTTGCTGACCTTTTTTCTCTATTTAGCACTCCTATATGTGTTGTTGTAACTATCCCGTTGTTGTAACTTGCTGACCCACGCCCTACTGGACATGTGAAAAAATATAGCATTTGCTGGCTACCTACAAATTAAAAATATATTCATTGTGTGCTACTGTGTGACAAGTCTTTTCCAGCACTACAGACTATATGAATTTGTCTTCACACAGCCACAAGATGTGGTGATCATTGACTCGCAAGTGAGTAGGATGGCAGAAAACCATTACTGCTGTTGTTGTTCTCATCTTTAACCATTGTCTACTTTAGTGTTTGTCTCTTCCTTCTGAGTTTGCTGAATGCTGAATCAGGAGTTCCGGACTATGTTATTACTGCTGCACATATGTGCAATAATAATATAACCGAAATACCAACATCCGTGAAACCTACTGGACACCTGTGGAAAAGAGCTTTAAAGCTCATCGGATTCCTCCAGTCTAAATAATAAAGATTGCGATTATGATAAAGATTCTAAGTCGATCGCCTCATTCAAACATAACAACCCTGGTTTAATCACAGGTGGCTGAAACCTGGATTTAAATCCCAAAAATTGGCAGTGTCATCTCACGGCTTTTAGCCATTTACTTGACGCTTACTTTTGAGGCCCCATTGTTTACGAGCTAATAATATAAATGAGTGCATTGATGTCACAGGTTACTACTGTGTCGTGAAAATAACACGCATGTGGAAATTACTTTCATGTGAAATAACATTCGTGTGGATGACCTGTTGTGTAGCTACTCCTCTTCACAAAGTCCACAGTGATCTGCAGGTTAAATTGTAACCACGGCTTACCGAAGTGATGCTGCGCGTTTCATAAAAGTTTCCCCCCCCCCCCCCCCCGAGAAAGATAGATTGCACGGCATGCCAACGGAACAACAGTTTTGTGCGGAATGGGAAAATACAACGATGCACATTTTTTAAAAATTAAACAAATTCACACCTTTGTCAAGCTGTGGTCAAAATTTAATTTGAAAAACACAATGGACTTTGTGAAGAGGACACCCGCCGCCTCATCCTCCACACTGATTTTCACACTAGCCAGACAATTGGCCACACTGGCAACACGTGCTGACAAGTGGGGTGAAGTGTCGGAGTGAAACGACAAAACAACTTTAAATTAAGACACACTGCGCTGGCAGGGTACTCAAATTAAATGCTACAGTGCCCAGAAAAATATAATTCCTTGCCCTAACCTAACTGCTGTATAACTTTGGTCTTAATCGCAGATACATGGTCTTTATTTTAACCCCAAGTCACAGTAATTACCCTAGCTAGAACCACGAGCATGACCCTAAACACCATGCCTGCACCCTAACCCTATCCATCATCGTAAGACGAGCTCCAACCTCAACCACACCCTACGCCTCCACTACATACCAACAATCCAATATTATTATCCTCAGATCTGTATTGTGAAAGAGTCCTGTTATCTGAATTGACACCCACGTTGCGTAAAATTTGTGAAATAACTTTAGCATAGCCACTCCAACGCAGTTAACCATAAAACCCCATTCCTAACACAAGCCACATCACTTAACAGCAGCTTTATCTCACAACCGTAATCTCAACAATGTTAGCTAAAACACAAACTCAATTACCATACACCATACAGTTGTCGCTCTTGGTACCCAGAGATTCCCATACATACCCAGCAATTCCCATACATGCCCGGCGATTCCCATACCTACCCTGCTGTCATCATGGCTGATGAAATCAGAGTTGCAAGAGAACGAGGACCAGGCAAGTGCTGAAACCCGTCCACGAGGACATCACCAAAAGAGAGATGGAGCGATGAAATCGACTTTTTGTGCAGGTGCTGGTAGGGAAGCCTTCCTCCAGCAGTGGATTAATCACATCAGTACAACCATTCACTCTGATCATCTTTACAAACAGACGCACACAGAGACAGCTAACACGTTAATGCTTTACACGTGACTTTTAAATCGTTAAGAAGGAAAGGGTGAGCGATGATTTGGAAGAGGTCTTCACCTGGCAACAGAATGAGCATGACTGGCATTGACGATGACGATTTCTCTTTGATGTTACATATCTGCCGGTTAAATCAGGACATGTGCCACCACACGGTGGGTTACAGCAATCGGCCAGGAGTTACAGCGAGGGAAAAAAAGTATTTGATCCCCTGCTGATTTTGTACGTTTGCCCACTGACAAAAAAATGATCAGTCTATAATTTTAATGGTAGGTTTATTTGAACAGTGAGAGACAGAATAACAACAACAAAATCCAGAAAAACGCATGTCAAAAATGTTATAAATTGATTTGCATTTTAATGAGGGAAATAAGTATGTGACCCCCTCTCAATCAGAAAGATTTCTGGCTCCCAGGTGTCTTTTATACAGGTAACGAGCTGAGATTAGGAGCACACTCTGAAAGGGAGTGCTCCTAATCTCAGCTTGTTACCTGTATACAAGGCACCTGTCCACAGAAGCAATCAATCAATCAGATTCCAAACTCTCCACCATGGCCAAGACCAAAGAGCTCTCCAAGGATGTCAGGGACAAGATTGTAGACCTACACAAGGCTGGAATGGGCTACAAGACCATTGCCAAGCAGCTTGGTGAGAAGGTTACAACAGTTGGTGCGATTATTCGCAAATGGAAGAAACACAAAAGAACTGTCAATCTCCCTCGGCCTGGGACTCCATGCAAGATCTCACCTCGTGGAGTTGCAATGATCATGAGAACGGTGAAGAATCAGCCCAGAACTACACGGGAGGATCTTGTCAATGATCTCAAGGCAGCTGGGACCATAGTCACCAAGAAAACAATTGGTAACACACTACGCCGTGAAGGACTGAAATCCTGCAGCACCCGCAAGGTCCCCCTGTTCAAGAAAGTGCATATACATGCCGGTCTGAAGTTTGCCAATGAACATCTGAATGATTCAGAGGACAACTGGGTGAAAGTGTTGTGGTCAGATGAGACCAAAATGGAGCTCTTTGGCATCAACTCAACTCGCCGTGTTTGGAGGAGGAGGAATGCTGCCTATGACCCCAAGAACACCATCCCCACCGTCAAACATGGAGGTGGAAACATTATGCTTTGGGGGTGTTTTTCTGCTAAGGGGACAGGACAACTTCACCGCATCAAAGGGACGATGGACGGGGCCATGTACCGTCAAATCTTGGGTGAGAACCTCCTTCCCTCAGCCAGGGCATTGAAAATGGGTCGTGGATGGGTATGCCAGCATGCCAATGACCCAAGACACACGGTCAAGGCAACAAAGGAGTGGCTCATCAAGAGGCACATTAAGGTCCTGGAGTGGCCTAGCCAGTCTCCAGACCTTAATCCCATAGAAAATCCGTGGAGAGAGCTGAAGGTTCGAGTTGCCAAACGTCAGCCTCGAAAACTTAATGACTTGGAGAAGATCTGCAAAGAGGAGTGGGACAAAATCCCTCTAGAGATGTGTGCAAACCTGGTGGCCAACTACAAGAAACGTCTGACCTCTGTGATTGCCAACAAGGGTTTTGCCACCAAGTACTAAGTCATGTTTTGCAGAGGGGTCAAATACTTATTTCCCTCATTAAAATGCAAATCAATTTATAACATTTTTGACATGCGTTTTTCTGGATTTTTTTGTTGTTATTCTGTCTCTCACTGTTCAACTAAACCTACTATTAAAATTATAGACTGATCATTTCTTTGTCAGTGGGCAAACGTACAAAATCAGCAGGGGATCAAATACTTTTTTCCCTCACTGTACACTGGCAACAGACGGGGGCGGCCTGCCTCGGAGGTGACACGCTGGCGCAGTTTAAATAAACAACGGCCCAGTGGTGCATTACGGCTGGGAGGGCAGCTTAAGTCCTTGAGACTGTGCCTGGGTATGCCACAAGGCCAGTCACAGCAGTGCCGTTTGTTTTACTAGTCAGGAGTGAGATTATCGTTACACTCATGAGCATTTGGGTGCCACGGTGGCTAGGAGATGTTAACTGCCTCGCCTGGTGTACAGGAGGTCGTGGGTTCGATCCCGACCCTGACGTTTGTATATTTGGAATTTGCATGTCCTCCCCGTGGCCACGTGGATATTTCTCCGATTCTTCTGGTATTTCCCTTCACACATAGAAATCAACATGCATTTGGAATATTTGGCTGAATATTTGGCTGAATATTTGGCTGCTATTAATTTCCACATAAGCCACTTCGTTGAGCAATCATGTGTGGTGAGGTCGCTTCTGAAAAAGAGATATATGGCTCAGTTGGCCTTAATTTAGATTGTGGTATTAAGCATGCATGATGTGGCTTTTGGGTTAGATTATGGTGATAGTTATGCATTGGGTTACCCTCTATGATGGTATTATTTCAGTGATGGCAAGTAATCTTCAAGCATAATTTACAATAAAACATTTGTTATATAATTAATTGAATGCGTGTATACCCGCAAGACGTGAACACGTCTGCAAAAGTAGCATGTATTTTCATACTGTAAATTATATACAAAACATGTCCTGGTATGCATATATGTAAGCATTTATTTATGTATGGTATAGCACAATTTATTTAAAGCACTTCATTAATCCACTTCTGGGTGGAGGCCTCCACACACCATATAGGTTACAGAGGTTGTTGATGCATTATTTAGTACAAAAATAAAACTTAGAAAAGTGCACAAAATTAACTTCACAAATTGCTTTACTTATTTACCCAGGAAGCTACACTTAGCCATAGGACTCTTTTTCAGGAGGGGAATTGGTGCTGCATTAGGTTTTTATTTCAAGACGCTTTCAGCCAATTAATGTTTATTATGCACGTGTATATAATAGATGTGAATTATGTTTATTATGCACGCGTGGGAGGAAACCGGAGTGCCCGAAGAAAACCCACGCCTTGCGCGAGGGAGCAACGCTCTATCCCCATACAGATGGAAACAGGTGCCGATTTGTCCACTTGCTGTACTGCCATCTCATGGCGAGCCAGGGGTATGGCGACCTCAGCGACGCCCACAGGAAACGGGTTTCACAACGCGCGTGTGTGGTGCATCCGCCAAACGCCTCACCGGCTCCACCGTGCTGCATAACAGCGGCGCACCACCAAGGACATTCAGAGGGCAAGTCAAATCTCTCCCTGCTCAAATCAGCGTGCTAGTGCTCATCTTCTAGAGACTCTCTGTGAGAAAGAGCTCTACAGTTAATCGATTCCTCCAGTGTAAATATTCTGATTCCGACTATGAGCCACGTGGGGAAAAAAAAAATCCACATTCCCTTGACACAAGCCAGTCTTACCACAATCGTACTCACTTCATTGATCCTACAGCCACAGGACCGTGTCTACGAGTGCATTCATAGGAGCGTATATGCATGGGTAGTATACGTACGTCAATCCTGGAACGCATTCCAAACACGATGCGTGCGAATCCACGTGTAACACCCGGGCGATAAAGTAGCCTAACGCAGCGTGTAATGCCCCCTTCCCCCTTTTAGAATCGAACAAGAACTTAAAACTTCAGGAGGTGATCTGGTCAACAATAATCAATTCCCAGCAGCTTCCATCGCCACACAAGTCACCATCACGCTCTCAACTGCACATCTTTTAAAGGCATCCGCGTGACAGCGACGGACGACAACAATATAATTTGATGAACACAGACTAGTCTCAGTCACGCGCGGGCCGGAGGAGGACAACAGCCAGCCAGACATTCTGGCAGAGAAATAACAAAAAAATAATACAAATTCTCTGGCCTACGAGTATGCGGGGAGTACGGTATTTATTTTACGACGATAAAGGAAACGGGGAAATTTTACATACGTACAGTATGTTCTGTTCGTACATATGCAGCCATTCGAGCTTTCAACACTTCATTTCATCAACAACAGGTGAGAACGGACAACCCCTTTAGCATTCCTCGGAGTATTTTGGTATTCACAGCACAATATCCTTTATGTACTGAACTTTGCACACAATTAGTGTTGATCAGTAAAGTTACTTTAGATACAAACCTACACGTAAATTGCTGATGTAATTTCAGATTTGGCCGGCTGGGGCGGGTACATAGGCACGTACTTTTGAAAAACTTTTTTGTTAATATCTAAGATTCCGATTAGTGTACAGTATAAGGATCACGTGAAATGCGTGCGCAGCAATTTCATGCCCTGCGGCAATAACAGAAACACGTTCCAAGGAATCTATACACGTACAGAGCAAGTGTAAAGTGTGATGGGTGGGCCTTGTGCTCAGTTATCCAGATTGCAAGGAGGTGACAGTTGGATTCTGGCAGCTGCCCAGTAACGTCTGCAGGGAGTTACTCAAGTAAAATCATCATTTATAAAGCGGGCATTAAAGACCGTGAGACAAGGTCATTTTCAAGAGCAACACAATTGTGTGAAGACGTCATAACCAAAACCTCATAGGTCAAATTACAGTATAATCAATGTCAAATTACTCACTGCTAGAATGGAACAAAAAAAAAGACCCTACCGATATAACCATGATCTTACAGATAGGGATTAAAAGTATATTTGATCTCACTAGGATCTAACCTGGGTAAATAAAGAAAAAAACTGATTAAACATCTGCCATGGTGTACATACAGTACAAGGGAAAGTACAAAAAGGTATAAGAATTATATTTAAAAATAGACGGCTATAAAAAAACATGTGCTTATTCTAAATGTGTCCCTTTATGAATTAGCACTAATTTCAAAGTGCTTTGATGCGCCTCGTGACTTCAGTCAAGCGGCCTACAGTGCAAAGGCCTGGAAGACGATTCAAAAAGGTTGAGCATCAGAGCTCCGAATTTTAAGAGCATTAATTAAAATCCCAGCCAGGGTCAAACACAGGTCATCATCCCTTCAAGGTCATTTAAAATGACTACCACCAAATGATGGGAAGTCAACAGCAGTTGTTATAAAAATATAAAGGAACTCGGTCCCATTACAGAAACATGGAAATTCCATCTCTGACTCAGGGCCATAGATGTGTGAGCCTGAATCAGGGCCGATTAGCACGGTTGGCTACGGAGGGGGGGACCCTGTGCAGATATTTCTACCACTCTTTTTGACTAGTCACTACTCATCCTCTCGCGGGGATATCTAGACCTCCCTTCCTGCAGTGACGTGAGCAAGCAATTGCAGGAATGCTGCACCTTTATCGCTGTGCGGTACTGAAAAAAGCTACACAGCGTTCGTGTGACATTTATGCAATGGGAATACAGTTCCGCCTGTGCAAAACTACCAGGTGTACATGTTTACTCCGAGCCTCATCCAGGTGGCCAAGACAGAAAGCAATGCGCGCGCACACACACATACATTTCAACAGGCGATTGATCTTATGATTATTACTTACACAAAATGCCATTCGTCAATCGTCTTTGAGCAGTTATTTTTTATTCAAGTACTGCATGAGGCTGTTAACGAGCCACCATTAACGTATTTAACGATTTCCTAACATTGCGAAATGCTTTGCAAGTGTCGTTACATACCCGACTATGGCGTTTAATCTCTAGGAAATAGTTTTTTTTTATGACAAATGGGGATAGTTAAATTAGCGCTGCTCCAAAGTTCACCCGATGCACCCGAAGGTCAGATTTTTAAAACACACATTCCTGTCAAGGTTGAGAAACTTCCAAACACATCAATGCAGCAGCAACAAAACTACTTTTGCAAATGTTACGGTTTAAAAAGGGTTAAACGGAAGTATGCACCTGTAAAACTTTTTACACTACTCACCATACTCGACCACTAAATCTTGCAAATTCACTCGGACTAAGCATTCAACCCACCGACACACTCAAAAACATATCGTAAGTGGCACTCGGATTTCAAATTCTCAATAAAAAGGGACCTTCAATGAAAAAATTAAACATAACAATATATGTTTTATTTTTATTATTTTCCTTCTACGTGACTTTACCGAAAGAACAAAGAATATATGAATGCCTGCAATCGAAATGTATTTGAGACTGCACAAGTGCATACCTACAGTTTCCATACTGGTGTTTGGCAGCAAAACGTGTCAAAATAATGGTCACCGGTGCGTGCCAGGTGGGTTAGGGTTGGTGGGACCACCAGGTGACAGGTGTGCACTGCTTGCACGACCCAAAATGATGTAGATAGGACAAGCACCGTTTAATTGTCAAATTCAGACTCACACGTGGATTGCCTTAATATGAACCTTACAATCGTTTTTTTATTAAAATGTTATTAGATCTTTTATCCTCACAACAGGAGGCACACTTTCCCATAAGCGCTGCTGCACAGAAATATGTTGCATAGAAGTCAAATTCATAAAATAATTGACATATTGTATTATTGTCAAGTCTCAAAATTAGTCAAATAAAATGAACAAAAACTTAACTGTAATGCAATGGCTATTTTTTGTGTGCAGTCATTGGTGACTGGGCAGAGTCCATCAACTCACAATGCTTGAGAACCTGGCTTAATCACAGATAGCTCCCCTAGATGGGTACCTGGATTTAAACCCAGAATCTTGGCAGTCCTGGGTCATTGGTCTGACCCCCAAGTCACCTGGTCTCAACACCATCACAGTATAGGTATTCAAATTGACATGCACTATCAATTGAGGGCAATGGATATATTTGTTTTTCCAGAACCAATGGTATTGTGACATAGTCGGCTGGGTCGGGAATCTATCAAGTGTGCTTGAATCGTAAGCAGAAGGTTGCAATGTTCAAATCCCCATCAGGGTTGGCTCAGCTCATCGTCCTCAGGGGTCAATAAATACTATTTTTTGTTGTATAGAGACAGCCGAAAAATGCTATTTTCATCGATGGCTCAGGGCTGCTAAACGAGATGGGCTCTACCTTGGAGAGGGAGACATTATGACTCTGCCGTGATTTAATGTTGTCATGGGTTGCTTTTTTTTGTTCTTCGCTGTTACCAAACAAATCAGCTGTGACCGTGACTTTGAATTTTTTATTAAGGAAACGGTGGAAATGACACTCGATTATTACGTTTCAGCGCAAGGAAAAATTATTCCCACTAATAAAAATACAAAACAATAAAACTCTCACGACGTTTCGACCGCAACACAAGCAATCATCATCAGGTGTGAAAACCACAACAAGAAAATCCGGATATTCTTGTTGTGGTTTTCTTGTTGTGGTCTTCACACCTGATGATGATTGCTTGTGTTGCGGTCGAAACGTCGTGAGCGTTTTATTGTTTTGTATTTTTATTATTTTATTTTGTTTCCCTTCTACGTGACTTTACAAAAAGAACCAAGAATATGAATCCCTGCAGTCACGAAAGCTTTAAATCAAAATATTCCTATTCAACTTAACGACATTTCATTTCACCAGGTAAGGCACACTGAGCTATATCGCTTTTTCAAAAGCGACCTGGCCACAAATGATAGCTCAACCAATTGGCTCATCATGTGGAAATTCATAGCAACCAAATAGTCTAAAAGCACGTTTATAAATGTGGAGAGCAAAACCGGAGGGCAAAATCCATGCAACCACGGGGAGAACAGGAAAACAAATATACAACAGGCGTCAGTTTCGTAATCGAACCCACGGACCTTCTGTATACCAGGCGAGATAGTTGACATCTCGCCGCCATGGCGAGATGGATCCCAACTCATTGGCAGCCAGTGAGAGAATTTGCAATTATCACGTGCATCGTCCATCGCCACCGCAATAAACAACAATTCAGAGCCTTCGAAGGAATGCGAGCGTTCATTCAGTTGGGGGAGGTTTTCATTTATCGCATAATGCTGCAACAATGTCCTTGTGTCGCACTGAAACACGAAGGCCTAAAACAAATCAACGTGCTCTGTGCGCCGACATACTTGCCGATTGTGATGATGCATCGTGCGCAGGCTTATGCCCGGCGCGCACGCACACACACCTAAAAAAGTGTTTTTTTGGCAGGAGTCTGAGATCTTACGACGAATTGGGAACAAAAATGCTGTGTGCACGCAGACGTGCGTTTGTCACATTGTAAAATATTAAATCAGTAATGCATGAAATAGTTTATACACAACGCAGCCTTTTACTTTAGAATGCTAGATAATTTGTCGTCCTAAAAGAAAGCTTATTCAGCTAATGGTGGCCTTATTTTGAACCCCACTAATTTTAATCAAACCTAAGTACACTCACGTTAAGCAATTGACAGTTGTCAAAATACTTAAAACACATAGTACCAGTGATGCATTTGCCAATCTGAGGACACTGTTAACACCCCATGTGAGTCTCATTAAGATACAAATTTACACTTTTCCTCATTGTGTATACAGTATAACACAACATGCTACACGCAATGAATGCATCCTAGTCCAAATGGTACAGTGTAACAATGTAGCGATTGGCGCACATGCCGATATCACAAGGCGTGCAAAGTAACGCGGTGAAGATGCATTTCTTTGAGCGTCGTGCCTACCCCGTCTCTTCAACACACACTGCGCAGATGAATGTACGGATCGGTGGGCCACGTGCAGAATGGCATATCAAACGGCTGGCAGATTAGACATCAAGGTGTGGCCAACGGCACAAGGGCCATCTTCACTGTTGCACTGCTCAATAGGCAAAGTCGTTGAATGGAGTATTTTAGGAGTGGACTATCAAAAAAAAACAATGCCTACCATTGACTATCGTCATCTCAAAAATCCACTATTTCAGTGCACAGTGCTTAAGTCACTTTCGAAAGAAGTTCGACGTACATACTACACTCAAGCAAACAGTAACATTAAACTGTGACATTAAACAGTGACATTACGCCCAAAACCTGCTCTAATAACAACTACGAACACACCCAAAGCACGCAAGGTCACACGAGGGATAGAAATGGGTTGGACACGCTATACTATATGGCGCTCTCCCAACATCAAAACTCTTGCACCTTATAAACATTTACTAAATATTTGTATCATACTCGGTATGTGATCTCCGTTGACACGCTGTAACAGCTTTGCCGTTTTGCAAAAAAAAAAATTCTGACCGAAATACTGTATCTCTCCGCGGTGCTACGCACGTCCTTGTAATAGGATTTCACCCTCTCATAATGATGCCACATCGCATAGGGAGTGGGGTTTGTAAGAGGCTCTTAAATCTCTCGTGTAATATTTCTCGCATGCGCTATGGGCCCTCGAAAATCCGTTGGGACAATTCGGCTTTTGTGAGATCGACAATGCGGGGCCACGCGGTGCCACGTGCTATACATCGCCACCGAGGGCCCATGTATCTGACAGGCAAAAGGAGCGTAATGAAAATCTCGGCGATACAATGGCACAGACACGCAACAGCAGCTCAACTGCCCGTATAGCCTGTTTGATTTTTTTTTTTAAAGGAACGATCGGTGCGGTTTCGTTTGCTTTGCGGTGTGAATCATGAATTGAGAATTCATGTTGGGTTTTTGTTTTGTTTAATGGGCCGCACAAGCCGCAGCAAGGTTTTTCTGTTGTCGCACAGTCATACGATGTGTTACGATTATGACCAAGTGCAAACGACGATATCGTATGATGTTCCCTGCACGAATCCATTCATAAAGCCACCGCCCCCCCCACTCCTTCTCCCATGCCCTTGTGGTGGTAGGGGGGGGGGGGGGGTCTCGTTTGCACAATGCCGCCCCTTTACTCTGACAAACTTTTTCCCGTAAATGCCCTTTGCTGAACACAACTTCCCCCCCATGCACAAAAGTTTCCCCGGGTCTCGTCCCAAATCTATTTCACCAGCGTTACACATTTGAGAATTTCTCAATAAATATGTAAAGTATAGAAATGCTTAATAAACACACGTGTTTTTTGAATGAATGTGTATAGAAATTCAAAAGTAAAACGAATGCAGCCATTGTGATTAATTATTCTGCGTTTCTGAACATTAAGCCAGCATGAGCAGCTTTCAAGTTCACAATAAATAAATGATGGTTCTTTTCAGGCGAATGTGAGTATTCATTTCTGTCAAGCAGCCAAGACTATTCCATCTGGCTTTCAAGAAATAAGCAGAAAAAAATACAACGCACTGAAAAAATATAATAGTCTCAGTGTTTGTTGTGCACTTAACACATTAACATTCTTGTTTCTCAATTTCCATTATTTTGATGTATTGAAGAAGTTGCTCACGCAGAATGGAGTAATGTAATTAGTTTTCAGAGACCTTGCACAGTACAACCAAATAGCAATGTCAGTGGTATACAGCGCAGCGAACGCTTACATATAAACAATTATAAAATTTTACCCCATAAATACTTGCAAAGCCGCAAAGCTGATTCAACACAAGGCTAAGGAGCCACTTAAATCAATGATGATTCATCCAATACTGCACTGCCGGAATGTGCGCTTGAATTGTATAAATTCTGAAAGTCTGTATATTTTTATATGAAGGTACAGTGCATCCTTTAAATATTTGACTAATTCAGGTGTGCTATGCCCCAGTACAATGTATCCATGTTCTTAACAAACAATATTATATCCATATTCTTAGTTTTTTCGGTAAAGTCACGTTGAAGAGAAACAACAAAATAATAAAATATATATAAAACAATAAAAAATTCTCACGACGTTTCGACCATAACTCAAACGGTCATCTTCAGGTTTGAGTTATGGTCGAAACGTCGTGAGAATTTTTTTTATTGTTTTATATATATTTTATTATTTTGTTATTTCTCTTCAACGTGACTTTACCGAAAAAACTAGGAATATGAATTACTGCAGTCACGAAAGCTTTAAATCAAAATATTATATCCATCCAGACTATATCTGGTCAAGTTACATCTTGTACTGTTATTCTTGCTGCCTTTTACAGAATACAAATGTGAAGAGAAATGCATGCATGTTGAACTCCTTCCGCGCCGTACGTAGCCCGGCCCGTGCTAATCAGAGGTGCGATATACATGGTATGAAAATCACCACCCAAAAGGAGCAAATAAAAAATGCCACTGATGGGCGGCAAAATCCCAACGCTGCAGGAGATTCTGTGCAGTCCTAAACTGTGGCGGGCTGGTTGGCACGTAGCGCTTGTGTGTGCTGCGTGGGGTCGCAGCTAACAAGTCGACATGTCTTTGCAAGCTCTTCATATTTTGAGTTTCTGGAGCACAATTTTCAGTTTCTTCCACATTTCAGGGCTTTTCCAAACAACTCCATTATATGCAAGAACTGTATATCCATCCACCTTGTTTTGAGGTTAAACTGCATGTTTTTTTTTTTCTTAACAGGTACCCAATTTCAGGATTTGTTTTTATTATGCAGATACCTTTTTGGCGTGGGGTTTTAGTCACAGGAATTGCACATGACGCACAATGCTTTACTTATTATTTCCATTCAACGCTTCACTAACTCTGCAAGCCAGCCAAGCACCATCTTCCATTAATGAACGTTCTGTGCTTGCGTGATCTTTTGTGATAAAATATGTCATTCCTGAAGAACACTCACAATTTTTCATTCTCGTAAAAAAAATAACGGGGACTGCAGTATGTCTTAAAATTGGCAGGAATGACAAATATTCCTGAACCAATTATAAATATAAATGTGGTTAATTTCACATGACTGATTTGGTAATGTAGTCGCCATCTGCAGCGGTTTGTCACATCATGGCGAAGGCTAGCTATCTCCACGCCGAGTTCCATACTTGTACATTATGAATGCTTCTCTTCCCAATTGAACCATGACCCCACAAACTGCTCATTCATGTCTTCATTCGCATCTTGTTTAAGATGCGAACCCTACATTCTGTGGAAATCCCAACTGTAGCTACCCCAAGGAGTCATTTACCCGTGTCGGAGGAAAACGGAATTTTCACCACTAAGTCAAGGCTGTAAACAGGAGATGGACATCGCCCTGCACTGATAAGAACCCAGTTTTGCTTTCTGACTCTTGACTTATTATTTGATCCAAACTTCAGATTGCTAAAACTTAAATCCACACAATAAATCAAAACAGAATATTACACCGATCCTCAATATAAGCACTGCTTTGACATCAGCCAACCATGCAATTGCTTATCACCATCTTCCAGATCTTGCAACTTGAGTTGCTCCGAACCGACATCCCCGATCAAAGTACATCGCATCACTCTCAAACTTACTATGGTGGTAATTTATTATCCTCTGCTGTTGTTACCGTCGGGAAGACACTTACCCTTGCTCCACGAAATTCCAACTGCGTACCCAAATTTAAAGTAGAGGATCTGGCAATCGTCTATTACGCATTATTAAGTCATCCCTTTTACATTCATATTTACATTCCTTTACACTGGCTGTTCGCTTATTTAATGTCACTTATTAACTAATGTGTAATACATTACATGATTATATAAATGTCTTGTGTAGTCAAGGAGGGTCTTGCGTTGAGATATTTGGCCAAATAATTGATTACATTTCTAATAATAAAGTATCTCCATAATAGAGGTTAAAGTATCTGCTTAATTCCTCAATTAGTCGAAAGGTGTTCACCCCATGCTGTCAATATGTAGTGCCTGGATACATCTTTGTTTTCACGCAATGTAAATACAATTGTATTTTAAAAGCATGCAATATGTAGTTAAAAAATATTCACATGCACAGAAAAATATATATCACATGGTGGGTCATATTTAATTATAGCTCCCATTGAAGGGCAATTCCCTTCTATAGGGGCTTCAATAACTGTTTTATTTTGCCAGGGCACAGCTGCAGCACCCTTATTAGGCCCAACACATCAGAATATGTGTCTGTGGTTGCAAACAAGCACACTCATCCGCAAGTCTGTTTCATCCACAACAGCAAACACGGGCAAGCGTCCCAACCATCGGGGGGGGGGGGGGGGGGGGTCCCAGTGGCACACCATGCCACTGGCTCCTGCTTAACCGGCTGCCCACAATGGCTGTACGCAAGGTGCGTGGGGACTTTACATACATGGCAAATTAAAATCTGTAAAATATTTTTTCGTCAAAATGTTACATTCAGAATTTGAGCTCTACCGCTGGTCTATTAGACAACGAACTGGAACAATTATTTCAGCTCTTTGCCAATCAATCCACTGCAGGATGAAGGCCTCCCCACCACGCAACACTGGGGCGCCGCGGTGGTGAGATGTTAAATACCTCGACTGGTATGGAGGAGGTCGTTGGTTCGATCCCGGCCTTGATGCCTGTATATTTGGAGTTTGCATGTTCTCTGGTTTTTCCCTCCCCATTTAAAAACTTGCGTTTAGATTATTCGGCTGCTGTAAATTTTGTCCAGGTCGCTTCCCAAGAAGAGCTATACAGCTCAGTGGGCCTTACCGGGTAAAATAAAACGTTTAGTTTAGTTCATATTGCTCACGGGTGATCATTTGACCATACTTCTTCGTGCCGAAGCGAGGTGTCTAAAACCAAGTTCAGATGCCACTCACCACTGATGTTAGCCGTGGCTGGGAATTTAACTCAGGTTGGCTGAGCCACCATGTATTCATAGGAATAGTCCATTACTTGTTTGCATTGCAATTAAATTGTTTCCACTCTTAGTCTAGTCGCAGTCTTAGTCTATGTAAAGTCATCTTTTATATAGTCTGGCATGTGATTAAAATATAACATCAGCTATAGGAATGTGGAAGGCAGGTTGTGAATTTAGTCAAATTTACCAAAGACAAATTGCCCATAAGGAACAATGATTGCAAAACTACTCAGCTTTTAAGGTGTAATAACTTCTTTACAATTGGAATTCATGACCATATACTTGCAGGAGCAAAGTTACTCAGCCATGTACTGACGTTTCACTATTGTTATAGATAAACACGGTATAGTGCGACTGTTCCTTACTGCTACAGGGTGCATACACGGACTCCTTTATTAAACAAAGCATGTTAACTCTGTACCATATGTACGAGCGTGCCCTGTTAGTACTCATACATCAGGGGGAGCAGGAGTGTAGCGGCTAGTGTGCTGCGCTACGAACCTGGCAACCCGAGTTCAATTCCGCCCACGCCCAACACCACTGATTATTATCTGATGTGGTCCCGGGCCTCACCTAGGTCGATTCAGCCTAAAATGAGTACCTGGTGTGGTGAGTAAACAACTTCACTAGGGAGACAAAGGCAGCTGGGCATGGTGTTGGATACAGCACCCCCTCGTGTACCGTGCCATCCTTCATAGGTGCTCACTATAGGCAACAGGCACAAAAGTCTGTTAAGGCTATGCGGTGATTTTTTGTATTTGTTAATGTACTCAAAGTATGATTGGCTTTAGTGGAATATAGCATATTCTTTGGATTATAAGACGTTCCCTCCGAAAGTTAGACTCGTCACAATAGTTATACAAGCACACACAACATCCTACTAGATTATAAGAAGCACCCACCACTTCCGTCTTAAAATACAGGGGGGGGGGGGGAAACTGAATCATAATACAATACATATTCTGCAAATTGTTGGTATAATGACCATTGCACAATATTTATCCTATTCTAAGCGACATTCAGTGTTTCCATCAAACATAAAACTTTACAATCAACAAAGTCAACCTTTTTTCTTACCTTGGCCCGTCGTCTTGGTCGCACTGCCCCACAGGGTGCATTCAGTGTCAACTCATTCACTACACTCTCCCATATCCACTCGTTCCCTGACAATGCAGTGCAAAACCAAGCAGTTTGTGGGATGGGCAACAGCAATTACCGACTGTCCATAATACGCCACAGGAGTTACGTCATGCGCCAAATAAAAATTATTCTCCAATTCCTTTGCTCATCAGAAAATAACATTATGTAAGGGAACGGTCCCAAGAGGAGACATGGCAGAGCTACCACTGGTGCATCAGATGTGTTGTTAATGCACATTCATCATTGACTGGGCACAGACTGTCAACTCGCTTCACTTGAGAACCTAATTTAATTACGGGCACTTGTCCGGATTTGAACTCACAATGTCAGCAATTCTTGGGCAGTGCTGACATGTGCATTATCCCTGAAACCATTCTTCCAATTTCCTCCAATATTTCACTTTAATCTTTGTAGCGGTATCTCCAAGCTTTAATTTGGATAGTGAATTTCTCGAACTGATGGAGCCAAGTCATTGGTGGATACTCCACATTACTGTAAGCAGGGGTCAGTCTCTCCACAAAAAAGCAGTGTTGGCTTGCCACTCAGTGGTACTCGTTTTATTAACTCCAGATGGTTGACCCTTAACTGGGATTTTAACTTCGGATTTTCTGATTGTGAGTCGAGTTCTCTGCGACACTCTCACTGCCACCTGTCCTGATGTTGAAGAAGAAGTTTTTTTTTCCCCGTCAAGACAACTTTGTGAGACAGCTAAAATAGCTTAAACAGCCTGTTATTAGGGAAATGCAAGCATGAGCAGTTGCACAATAGCTTGCACTATAAATGCTATTCACCGGGAGTTCGATAACCTTCCACTGTGGCAAGTGATATCGGAATCGGTCCTGGCAAACACCACCATTCCTTCACCAACCCGCACTCACCAGCGTGGTGAAGTACGGTCAAACAACCCTCCTGACCCGATGGGTGCCGTGGTGGTGGGATGTTAACTGCCTCGCCTGGTATGCAGGAGGTCGTATATATTTGGAGTTTGCATGTTCTCCCCGTGGTCGCGTTGATTCTCTGCTTTCTCCCTCCACATTTAGAATCACCATGCTTTTAGAGTACTTGGCTGCTCTACATTTCCACATGATAAGCCACTTCGTTGAGCTATCATTTGTGATAGCCAGGTCGCGTCTGAAAAAGAGCTACATAGCTCAGTGGGCCTTACCTGGTAAAATAAATAAAAAGTTTAGGTTTCGTTGAGGGTACGTGGGGAAGCCCTTCGTCCACCGATGGCCTGAACTTATTTCACTCCTGAGCATGATCGGCCGGGCCCCGGCATCGCGGGTAACCCACCTGTCCGTGCTGGCTGTTGCGGCCCTGCGGCGTGTCCTCAGGCAGGAAGTAGAGGCGGGCACTGGCGACGGCCTCGCCAGCCTCTCCTGCGGGGCCTCTACCATGGGCCTCCGCTGGCCTCCACAGCAGCAGCAGCTGGGCCAGGCAGACGGGGCCCGTGGCGTCCCAGCGCACCGCGTAGAAGTGGCCCACGCTCAGCGAACGCTCGGGCGTGGAGTTGACGCGCACCGCCTGGTAATAGACGCGGCCGTCGCGCGGCGTGCTCGGGGCGCCCCCCCACTGCACGCAAACGGAAAAAGAAGGTCGCGGGTAAAACCTGGTGCAACGGTTGGCAGAGGCGTGCGCAACGATTCACACGCGGATGACTGACGAACGTATCTCATCGCCAAGTCCTGCAACGGCAGTTGTGTATAAGGTGTATGTGCGTGCGTTTGATTGGGTGGTCTGAAAAAAAACATGTGCTCCGTTTGTTTCACAACAGGAGACGTTAAAGATCCCGTGACTTAAATCGAAAACATTAAGTCAGTGATATTGCAGCATGAAGGTCCAAATTTGTCAAATTTGAAAAATGACCCACTAATTACCTAATTGGCAGATTATACACGTCTATGGAACATAGCACCTTTGTGACAGCTTTGCACTATGGAAATTACAAGAACACCGAATGCACTAATCATGATTGTTCTTTGAGAGCCAGGCTCGACTGACAATTTGTTTGCGGCTTCACCAAGTAAATACCAAGTTGCTATTTTTCAAGGGCAACCCATTATTTAAAAGGGACAACAACAACAAACAAGCAGGGATGTTGCAGAAACATGTCCAGGTTATGTATATGGGACCACTGGATGAAGAAAAAACATTTTAGTACAGAAAAATTAACTTTTAACACTTTATGTTAGGAACTGAAAGATTTCATGGAGCAGAAATGTCAACCTGTTACAACGCGCATGGAGAGAGAGAGACTGAG
This sequence comes from Petromyzon marinus, assembly GCF_048934315.1. Taxonomy (NCBI): domain Eukaryota; kingdom Metazoa; phylum Chordata; class Hyperoartia; order Petromyzontiformes; family Petromyzontidae; genus Petromyzon; species Petromyzon marinus. Next base: position 11,654,133 of record NC_133677.1, read on the forward strand.
AGAAAAACACAACAGGAAAGGCACATCTTCTTTGCTTCTTTCGGTAAAGCCACGTAGAATGACAATAAAATAATAAATTGATAAAATAAAATAACACAATAATATTCTCACGACGATGAAGGCCGCTTGTGTTGTGGCCGAAACGTCGTGAGAATTTTATTGTTATTTTATTTTATCAATTTATTATTTTATTCTCATTCTACGTGGTGGTGACTTTACCGAAAGAACCAAAGAAGATGAATCCTTGCAGTCACGAAAGCTTTAAATCGAAAGGAAAGGCACACCTTTTACTCTAAAAAATTTTTTGCGCGAATGCATTCACAAATAAAACTTGGCGACTCGTTTCCTGTGCGCCGTGTCACGCATCATGATGTACGGGGAACGTCGCTACAATATTGGCAGGGGGGGGGGTGGGATCTCAATGGGTCACGAATGTGCAAGCAATTTAACACAGCACTGTCCATGAATTAATGCCGGGAAACCCAGGTCGAGATGTCCAAATAAACTTCATCATTTATCGAATGACCATTCATATTTGTCGTGATATTTAAACGTGCTGTACACCACACACGTGTGTTTAAAGAGTTTTTTTTTTAAACCACATGGCAGTCAGTACTTGTGGGGGGCTCCACTAATAAAACCCCACAAGTCCACCCACTTAGCACTGCTGGTCTCCAGTGGGAATCAACAGAAACGAAATGCCAGCCACACAAAAATATCAAAATATTAATTAAATCAACAAATGCAGTTTTCATGACTCGTCACTCTTCATGCATTCCCAATATAAATAACTTAACTCGCCGTATCGTGTTCGTACATAAATATTACATAAACGTGCTCTATCACGAGCTAAAAGCACGCTTATATAATGCGACATATGCATTTTATCCAAGTGTAGTTAGTTATTAGTGTATTCGCGTGGGGCTGGGCGTTTTACACGTCAACACTGAAACTTTTGTTAAATTATCATCTCAGCGTTGCCTCATTAAAGTTGGACTCCCACCAAACAGTTCACAGCCGAAAAGACGACGTGAACTAGTTGTAAAAGAGAGGAGAGGGGGGCCAAACCCCCCCCCCAAAGTAAAACTACTTCTTTAAAAAAGCGAGCAGTTGTTTAATGCACAGAGGGTAAAGAGAGACGATCACTTCGACGTAACAAATAACGTTAAAGAGTTTGGCCTGCGAACACCAATGGTAAGCCACCAAATGGCCAGCGTAGAGATTTAGCAAACACGCTCAGTGCGAACTTAAAACTCGAGTCGAGGAAATTTAAAACACAGTGGGGGGCCTCCCCCCCCCCCAGTTGATACAATAGCCCCCCCCCTAGTTGATACAATAGCCCCCCCCCTAGTTGATACAATAGCCCCCCCCCCCAGTTGATACAATAGCCCCCCCCCAGTTGATACAATAGCCCCCCCTAGTTGATACAATAGCCCCCCCTAGTTGATACAATAGCCCCCCCTAGTTGATACAACAATAGCCCCCCCCCTAGTTGATACAACAATAGCCCCCCCCTAGTTGATACAACAATAGCCCCCCCCAGTTGATACGATAGCCCCCCCCTAGTTGATACAACAATAGCCCCCCCTAGTTGATACAATAGCCCCCCCCCCTAGTTGATACAACAACAATAACCCCCCCTAGCCCCCCCCCCCCCATTGATGTCGTGAGACCGTTCAGTCGATATCAGAGTGGCCGTCTTCTCCGGGCGCCAATGCAACTTTTTATTTTATTTTAAACACGCGACACATTGCACACGCACACGTTACACACAACAGCGTGCATACTGCACACGTGGCTTTACAATGGTGTGTGCGTGTTTCATTTACCCCCCAAACTGTACACGACAAAAGCATCACAATATGTAGAGGCCTAGTTGTATGTAGATTGTGTGAATGGTGAACCTCTCACACCGTGGGATAGTTACTGTAAGCACGTGTATAGTATGCGCTAGGGTTCAATTGCAATATAATGTAACATACGTGAACATGCATGTTGCGTATAGAGAGCATGCAATGTACTGCTTAACCGTGAGATTATGTTACACAATGCGGTGTTGTAATCATTAACGTGTTTAACGCTGCACGTGGTCTTTAGTTATGTTCAAGAGTATTACTGTATGGAAATGTTCCCTATACAACAGTATCAGTATGCATATATATACTTTAATGTATTTAACATATCCTGCATATACATTGAGTGTTGTAAAAAAAGTTAGCAATGTGCTGATGTCCATACACTTGCAAGCCTAACACTTTGATTAGTCACATATGTTGTACAGTAAACAACTGGGCACAACGCGTTGACTGTACAAAATCTCATCGTGTGCCGCACAATGTTCTGTTAAGTTACTGCATGCACTGCTTTATTGCATTTATCACACGCCACTTTATTTGGTGGGTATTAGTCTATACTTTAAGTTTTATAGCGGAAATAGTCGTGGTATCTATACATAAACTACTACAATGTTAAGTGTGCTCAGTGAACGTGTGTACACATTTTTTTAAATAAACAACTTGCATTATAAAGCACCGTTTTCTGAAATGATTTAGACCCTGCAAAATCCACCGCTGGATGATAGTTTCCACGAGCATGTTGTATTGTAACACTGCACTGTACATCATCATACACTGTAAATAGTTCCCACATGGCATTCAATACAACCTTCTGCACTGTGCAGCGTGCTGTAACCTCAACCACAAGTGTAAAACATTCACTTACAGAGGGCTTCTGCCAAGTTACAATTCAACAAAGTCAACATCAGCCGTGTTCTATCTACCGTTGGATGGAGGCCCAACATCATCCTCGTCGCCACAGAACACAACAGCAATAACAACAATAACAAGTTAGTTGTTGTTGATCAACACATCATCGTGAGAAGTTTGGAGAGAAATTCCGATGGGCTGGAGACACCCACCAACACTCATAATGGCCACATGGGTTCTTGAATATGCAATACAATGAATCTAGGAGGAACGTGTTACTACTAGCAGGCAAACAACCACAACAACAACCACCACCACCCTTGGCACCAAGTACAACAACAATAACAAGGTTAGTTGTTGTTGATCAACACATCATCGTGAGAAGTTTGGAGAGAAATTCCGATGGGCTGGAGACACCCACCAACACTCATAATGGCCACATGGGTTCTTGAATATGCAATACAATGAATCTAGGAGGAACGTGTTACTACTAGCAGGCAAACAACCACAACAACCACCAAGTACAACAACAACAAACACACACACTCTCAGCTAAATCACTGCTCGACCATTGCCGGCACAGTGAGACAATATAAATTAAACTTGTACAACTTGTGCTCAGACACATTCCTATACAGAGACCGAACAACAACACGCACACACTACTCTCGTAACTTTTTGTGCGCGTTTAATCTCGACGTTTAAAGACCACCACCAACACCACCACCGCTGTACTCGCTACAAACAGGATAGTAACAAACCACAAGTTGTAACACTTTAAAACAACAACACAAACACAAACGCGAGAGTCGTCGCAACCGTAGATTAATAAACAATATTGCAAGGGTCTTGATTTAAAGCTTTCGTGACTGCTGGGATTCATATTCTTGGTTCTTTCGGTAAAGTCACCACCACGTAGAAGGGAAACAATATAATAACATTATATTATAATTGCAGGTTCGTTACAAAGTGCTGCAAGCAAGGCGACGGGCGGCGTGGAAACATGATGGGAAAGTTGGAATTAAGTTTGGGTGAATTGTACCGACGTCGCGTTTAAGAACAAAGAGAGCCCCTAAACACAGTGGTGGGGGGACGGGACGTGTAACACAAATACTACGAGATATTGAAGCACAACCACACAGCCACGCGGGTTCCACAACCACCACCACTACGATCACCAAGATCACCATCACCACGCGGGTTTCACCATCACCACGATCACCACCACGATCACCACCACCAAACCACGCGGGTTCCACAACAACCACCACGATCACCATCACCACGCGGGTTTCACCACCACCTCCTCCTCCATCAATCACATCACCACCACGATCACCATCACCACGCGGGTTTCACCATCACCACCACGATCAACAACGCGGCAACTACCACCACGCTGGTTTTCACCACTACCACCACCAAGACCACGACCAACACGCGGGTTCAACCACCACCACCCACCAACCACAACCGACTTTAAGTTTAAATACTTCACAACTCAAAGGGAACGGACAATCACGGCCGCGTTACATAAGCGGCGAGCACGCGATACGATAACTTTCAATACGCAAACCAAGAGCCGTGTGTAGCGTGTTGTATAGTGTGAGCATAGCCACACACAGCCACGCTGCTGCTGCTGTTGTAGCAGCAGCAGCAACAACCAACAACAACAACCACCAGCAGCAGCATCAACCCCTCCACCCCAAGTGAATGTAAACAAGAAGCCGACAACTCGTCCGTAGATCACTTTTTGTGTTACACGTAGGCATTAATGTAAGGCTGTGGTGTGGTGGGAGACGGTGGTGGTAGTGTTGTTGGTGGATTAAGATCGCTAACGAAACGCGACGGGACTCTTAATATTTGTAACATTTGCAGTCCGAAACCACACAACAGCGACAAACAAATCACAAACACGACCACCAACACGCCGGCTCTAACAAAAAAATATAAAGAACAGAAACACCCCGGAATTTTTTTTTGCGCTACCTTGATTGAATCCGACTCCTCCATCAAGGCGCCCTGCTCTCGATGTATTTAGTTGAGCTCGCTGCTACATTCCCAGTGGCCGCCTGTAGGCGGGGACTGTGATGGTGGTGGGTGGTGGTGGTGTTTGGTTGTGGGGGGTGGCGGCGGTGGTGAGTTGGGTGGTGCCGCACCAACAACCCCGCCCGCCCGCCCTCCTTTGGGGCAATGCAATTCGCATAGCGCAGACAAAAGGTCCCCACCCACCCAGCCACCCATCAGACAATCGCCCCAAACACCACCACCCACCCACCACCACCACACAGCAACACAACCCGCCCCTGTGTTAAAGCCTCCACGTACTTTTAGTGGCAAGTGCAGTTTGTTGTGTGAGATGTTGTGAGATAGGTAAACAACAACACAAAAAAACGCACCGCAGTCTTTAAGCCCTTATCAGTTGCCTGCTTACCTTATTACAGACCAGTTCAGACCTTATTGGTCACCCCGTGGTCCTTAAAAATCTCAACGTGCATCCTACAAAGTCCCATCACAAGGGAGAGAAACACAAAACAAATTGACAAAAACAAATGTTTTGCCCGTGTTGAAACGGCTGTACACTCAATTTCCATGTACAGGTAACCCGTTTTGTGTTGATAAATATGACAGTCTGTTAAGTCTTCACTTAAAGCTTTTGTAACTGCAGGAATTCATATTCTTTGGGTCTTCCGGTAAAGTCACGTAGAAATAAATTAAATAACAATAGAATACGACGTTTCGATTGCAACACAAGCAACCATCATCGGGTATAAATGAATGAGGAAACAAGCCTAGTAAACTTAGAAATATAATGCAATACAACACAGAGAGTCGGCCAACAAAACAGTCAACACCCACCTGGTTGATTACGTTCTTCCAAAGATTGCTCAATTTGAGAGAGAGACAAAACATAGACACGGAGACACAGACACACAAGCAGAGAGAAACTCACACAGAGACAGAGAGAGATACACATAGACAGACACACAAGCAGAGAGAGACTCACACAGAGACAGAGAGAAACACACACATAGACACGCAGACAGACACACAAGCAGAGAGAGACTCACACAGAGACAAACAGAGAGAGACACACACACATAGACACACAGACAGGCACACAAGCAGAGAGAGACACACAGAGACAAACAGAGAGAGACACACACATAGACACACAGACAGAGACACAAGCAGAGAGAGACTCACACAGAGAGAGACACACAGAGAGAGACTCACACATAGACGCACAAACAGACACACAAGCAGAGAGAGACACACAGAGACAAACAGAGAGAGACACACAACATAGACACACAGACAGACACACAAGCAGAGAGAGACTCACACAGAGACAAACAGAGAGAGAGACACATACATAGACACACAGACAGACACACAAGCAGAGAGAGACTCATACAGAGACACAAACAGAGAGAGACACACACATAGAAACACAGACAGACACTCAAGCAGAGAGAGACACACACAGCGACAGAGAGAAACACACACATAGACACACAGACAGACACACAAGCAGAGAGAGACTCACACAGAGACAAACAGAGAGAGAGACACACACACATAGACACACAGACAGACACACAAGCAGAGAGAGACTCACACAGAGACAAACAGAGAGAGACACACACATAGACACACAGACAGACACACAAGCAGAGAGAGACTCACACAGAGAGACATACACACAGAGAGACTCATACATAGACACACAGACAGACACACAAGCAGAGATAACATAGACACACAGACAGACACACAAGCAGAGAGAGACACACAGAGACAAACAGAGAGAGACACACAACATAGACACACAGACATACACACAAGCAGAGAGAGACAACACAGAGACACACACAGAGAGAGACACACATAGACACACAGACAGACACACAAGCAGAGAGAGACACACAGAGACAAACAGAGAGAGACACACAACATAGACACACAGACATACACACAAGCAGAGAGAGACACACACATAGACACACAGACAGACACACAAGCAGAGAGAGACACACAGAGACAAACAGAAAGAGACACACAACATAGACACACAGACAGACACGCAAGCAGAGAGACTCACACAGAGACACACAGAGAGAGACACACACATAGACACACAGACAGACACACAAGCAGAGAGAGACTCATACAGAGACACAAACAGAAAGAGACACAACATAGACACACACCATAGACACACAGAGACACAAGCAGAGAGAAACTCACACAGAGACACACAGAGAGAGACACACACATAGACACACAGACAAACACACAAGCAGAGAGAAACTCACAGAGAGAGACACACACATAGACACACAGAAACTGACTGTTTTGTTGGCCGACTCTCTGTTGCATTTCATTATATTTCCAAGTTGGCTATGTCTGTTTTCTCATTCATTTGTACCTGATGATGGTTGCTTGTGTTGCAATCGAAACGTCGTATTCTATTGTTATTATTCAATTTAATTTCTTTCTACGTGGCTTTAGCGAAAGAACCAAAGAGCAATTACTGCATTCGCGAAACTTTAGGATCTATAAAAACCGACGACGTTTCGATCGCAACACAAGCAAGCGGTCGTCATCACGATGACCACTTGTGTTGCGATCGTAGTTTTTAAAATTATTATTATTTTCTTTGAACCTATCCACGTAACTTTACCGAAAGACCCAAAGAATATTGACGGTCTGTTCTCTTTCGTAACGCGAATTGTGGATATCTCGCGATTAATGTTTCTTAGGGGAAATTAGCGACTGTAACGGCTGCCCGCCGGCGTAGCATCGTCACACAGGGCGTTGGGGATACTGCTGGATACTTCTAGATCGGTGGCTCTTAACCTGCTGGTTCACGCATCCCCTTGGGGGTCCCACATGCACCCTTTCTGGGGGTGCGAGACATGGACAGATTTTTTTGTTTTAAGACGGTAAATCATCGAAACACAAATTAAGCACGGACACGTAGGTGCCACTACTTTGTTTCATCAAACCCTCAATGTATTTATTCACATATAAAACAACATTTTACGACGTGCCTCGGTCTTTGTTCAGCCTGCGTACGCATCTCACGTGCTGTCTCGGAATGTAGCTTTTACCCTGCATTATATATTGTTTATTGTAACGCAAAATTTTGCCAAAACGCGGTGTTCTTCGCGAACGCAACTACCGCTTTATAGAACTGTCTTTTTTTATATTTTAGCAGGTAAAGCCCACTGAGCTATGTAACAAGAGGTGGTCCTGTTTTGAGCTGCCGTTTTGTATTTACAAGAGGTGGTCCTTTTTTGAGCTGCCCCCTCTCTCTCTCTCTGCCTCCCTGTCCGTCTTTCCTCCCTCCTTACCTCTTGGTGGACTTGTATTCTATTCTATCTATGCTGGTATGTGCAATCCAAAGGTTGAACACGAAATTTAACACTCTTCTGAAATTCGTGGTCCGCCAGGAAGTGTCTAACTATGTTGTTGGCCTGACTGGATGTGCTTCACATAATGTTCTTTCAGGTTTGTTGAATTCTCGTCTCTCATCTTTTTGTTGTATTTACCTCCGTGATTTGTTCTTGACACCTGATGAAGATCGCTTGCGTTGTGATCGAAACGTCGTGATTGTTTTTTTTGTTTTAATATAATTTTATTGCATTTCTACATACGTGACTTTACCGAAAAAACCAATGAGTAATGTTATGCAGTCACGAAAGCTTTAATACTTTAGTATGTAACTCTTTTATTCAGAAGTGACCCGTCTATCACAAATTGATTGCTGCTCAACGAAGTAGGCTTGTTAATCACGTGGACATTTTTAGCAGCCAAATTCTCTAAACGCGTGTTGATGATTCTAAATGTGGAGTGGAAAAAAAAAACCGGGGGACCCGGAGAAAGAATCCACGCGACCACGTGGAGAGAGAGAGAGAGGGACACTGCAAACTCCAAATATACAGCAGCAGCAGCAGGCGTCAGGGTCTGAATGGAACCCACGACCTCCTCCTGTATACCTGGCGAGGTCGTTAACATCTCCTAGCCACCGTGGCCCCCGATGGATGTACTTTGTCGAACTTCTTTCGCACCGCACGTCGCCAACCGTGATGAACGGAGGTGTTGGGGTGAAGGACAAATAAACTAAAAACGAAAAAGCAGTTTTACAGACATTAGTTTGTCAATCTGGATGATTTTATAAGTGCATAGCTCCCAGAGACTTCCTCATAGCAGGAGGAAGAAGCGCGGGTGGGGGGTGGCCAGCATCACCACGCCCGGCCGCCTTTGTCTCCCTAAGTGACGATTTTAGTTTGCATGTATGTCGAACTTCTTCCGCACCATACTTCACCCATATTTGCACATCGCACAAAGTACTCGATTTAAGGCCGACTCGACCTAGGAGAGACCCAGATCTGGGTTCAGAGAGACTCATACTCGTCAGTAAATGTTGGCGGTGGCCGTGAGTGGGAATCGAACTCGGGGTGGTGGGGGGGGGGTGGTAGAACCGGGTTCGTAGCGCAGCGCGCTAACCACTGCGCTACCGCTCCCCGTACAGAGAACGCGCATGGCACCCACGTGCGCGTGCGTGCGGATGATGAGGCTCTTGCCACTCACGCTGCACTTCACGACAAAACACACCGCGCGCCTTTGCAACTGCGCGCAATTACTGCCATTGGTGTGACTCAATTCGTCCTTTATTTCATCGTTTCGTCATCGGCAAGCCGCGGTCCGGCCAGACCACCGCGGATCATCCAAAACGCGCGTTTTTTGCCCACTCGTCATCCATCGGGCGTCCTCCTCTACACACAGCTGCACTACGCAGGCCACGCAGTATTCTCCTTCCCACGTCTTCCCACTTTGTAGAAGCGAGGCCGGTCTCCTATTGCGGACGGATACGTCTCAATTCTCGTGCGCACGTGTTCATCGCCCTCATGCCCGCGTGGTTGGGATAGCTTCCTACAGCTTTGGTCAACTAAAATGAGTACCGATCTAGAAAGTGAGTCAGTCCCCCTTGCATCGTGGTGCGGTCAAGCGTCGGCACTTGGAAGCATGACTAATTTGCGTGATTGCATTACCGTACACTTTTCACACGAGTCAAATATAACATTGTAAAGTACCTGCATTCTACACGACATGCTGTAGCTAAGGGGCCGTCCATAAATGACGTCACGCACCTTTTTTCAGACATTTGTGACGATGTGTGACGAGGGGGGGGGTTTAGAAATGTGACGTCACATCAAAATGCGCAACTTTAAATAAATACAGACAACACGTTCTACTTAATTAAATAGACTTATTAATAAATGTTTTGTCCTACAACATCAGAGTGCAGCGCCACATTAAATACGCACCACAATGACAATAGTTTAAAGCGATTTGAAGCATGTTTTATTTTTGGGGGGGGGGGGGGCAGAGCTTTGTGACGTCATATTTGAGGGGTGGGGTCTGACTTTTCGTAACGCTACGTGACGATTGGGGGGGGGGGTCAAAAATCGCGTGACGTCATTTATGGACGGCCCCTAACATCACGTGACTTTACCGAAAGACCCAAGAATATCACGCAGTGTGTTGTGCACGTGCTTGGGGTAGGCAGTACACACGGGACAATTACGTGCACTTCACCAAAAGAGGAAGGCACTTGTACCAGTTCCATAAACTACTTTTTGTTTTTAGGGCTTACCGGCTGATCTTTCGCTGAATTATACACAAGAGCTGCCTGACATTGTCGTGAAAGGCGTGGAGGGAGGCTTGTTGTGGTTGAACCGTGTTAAGCTAAACTTTACGGTTCTTTTTAAAAAGCATTAATCCTCTTGATGTGCCCTATCGTTCTATGGCAGGTACATCAAGACATATCTCTCTTTTTTTAATGCCATCAACTCGTTAGGATTAGAAGTGTCTTAATTACACTCAAACTGATTGCATGCTGTACAAGTGCCCTAGTAATACCACTTTATAAAGCTTAGTGTTTTTTGACACTGCTTACAACTTGTATTTTACAAATCCGTGGTTAAACATTAAGCGCAAATAGGTTTCCAATTGACAAGGGCAGTGCAATAAGTGTGTACGCGCACATGTACGGTCTTTTGTTGTGGGGAGCGATAGTGCAGTGATTAGCACACTGCACTAGGAACCCAGACACCCGAGTTAGATTCCCATTCACGGCTACAAACACCATTGACTTATATAAACCCATCCCGGGCCTCCCATAGGTCGACTCAGCCTTTTTAAAAAAATTGCAGTTACGTGGTGCGGTGTGTAAAACCATCAGCACTGGGGAGACAAAGGTGGCCGGGTGTGGTGCTGGACACCCACCTCCAGCACTTGCCACTGAAAGTCTGTTAAGGCTATACGGGGGACATTTGTCTTTGTTGTGGTACTTGTTATTGTGGCATGAGAGTGCAGTGTTGCCACATTGCTTCTTGACGCCATTTCCGGGGCTTAAAATAAGACGTATTTTTTTTTGTTTATTAAAATAACATCGCACTGTAATATATTTAAGCATTTTTTTGGGGGGGGGGGTGGGGGAGGGAGGCTCTCGTACGATGGACCAATTTAAATACGCGGTGCTATTTAAAGTGTTTGGATTTGTTTCGACATTAAAAGGCCGTGTATCGTAATTCACGGCTGCCCCTCTCCGTGGGCACTTGTTGCATTTTTGTTTGGTCGGTGGCATTTTAATGTAACCTCAAAATATGTGACAGCCATTGTGTATTTCTTCTGACGTTTTAAAAGCATCGGCGTTGCAAGTGCAATAACCCAAACCTCATTGTAAAACCAGCTCTTCGGCGCAAAACGCCGTTGGGATTGTTGCAACAGTTCTCAGGGCCATATACATATACACGTCTGTTTAAACATTAGGAAGTGTATAATTTAAAGACTGATACCGTGGGTTGGCAATGTTCCTTCTTTACGGCCAAGCCATTAAATCAAACCCACCACTTTTTTTTTACAGGTGCACAGTACGGTTTCTGATATATACTGTACCACGAGAGTTTAGATTGTCTCAGACCATGCGTGTTAAATGTTTATACCTTTCCACAGTATACATACAGGGTGGTGCAGATAGATGTCTTGTGACCCTCCCACTTAATGGGCCCCTAACATAGTTTTTTTCCTTTGTATATTCATTTCTGTTTTATAATAAACCTTACTTTTAAAAATTTTTTAGAGAATTAAATGGCAGTCACAAGACATCTGGACCACCATGTACAGACGAAATTATATATAGTGGTACCTCGGTATAAAATAATTTAAACACTACTTATTACTAAAATGCATACATAAATTCAAATAAATGAATAAATAAATTAAAAGAAATTGAAATTAAAAATAAAATTTAACATCACTTTAACCTTGCCGAGAGGAGTTGATAGCCTACGGTTCTCCGAGTGGCAGATTAGCAGAGGCTTGAGTTTAAAATCCCCACTTGCATTGCCACACAACAAGAGAGTTAGCCTGTCCTGCATTGGCTTGTGCCCTGGCAATGCCTTCTCCTCTTGTGTGATATAGGTCCTCTTTGGGATTTTCTTCCAAAACAGGCCTGGCTCATCACAATTAAAAACTTGGTGGGGAACAAAACCCTCAGCCTCTACAAACTCCCCAAACTCGGTAACAAATTCCTCTGCAGCGTCTATGTATGCCAGCCCTCTTCTTAAAATTATCAAACCAGCCATGGCTGGCTTTAAACACTTCACTAAATCTTCACTCGTTCCTGGGACATCTTTTAAAAGATCAGCATGCAACACTTTTGCCGTCTCGCAAATTATAGCCTCTGAAACGCTATCGCCGGCTAACTGTTTTTCGTTTATCCATATTAATAACAATTTTTCTACTTGCTCTAATGTCCGTGATCTTTGTTTTGATATCAATTTCACCCCCGTCGCAACGTTAGCTGATTTGATGGCTTCTTTTTTTCACAATCGTCGAAATTGTCGTCCTCAGCATACGGTATGCCACCGCAAGATCGGTGACACGCATGCCACTTTCATACTTTTCTACGATCTCTTTTTTCACGTCAACAGTGACCCTAAACATTTTCTTTGTAGCTTGGCTTTTCTCACTAACTTTCTAGGGACCCATCTTGAATTAATTCGCAAAAAACACGTGAAAATTCACAGAGAGTTACAGCAAGGGTCGTGCACTGAACGAGATCTACAGGCAGACTTAGGAGCTGCGCTTTGTCTCAGTCGTGAACGGGGTCTATTTGGGGACGTGGTGACTCATCCCATCCCATACAAGTTCCAGCAAGCACCTAGTATCCCAAGCAAGAAGTCGTATCCCAAGCAAGACGCCGTATCCCAAGCAAGCACATCGTATCCCAAGCAAGAAGTCATATCCCAAGCAAGACGCCGTATCCCAAGACGTCGTATCCCAAGCAAGACGCCGTATCCCAAGCAAGACGCCGTATCCCAAGCAAGACGTCGTATCCCAAGACGTCGTATCCCAAGACGCCGTATCCCAAGCAAGACGTCATATCCCAAGACGTCGTATCCCAAGCAAGACGTCGTATCCCAAGACGCCGTATCCCAAGCAAGACGACGTATCCCAAGACGTCGTATCCCAAGACGTCGTATCCCAAGACGTCGTATCCCAAGCAAGACGTCGTATCCCAAGCAAGACGTCGTATCCCAAGCAAGACGTCGTATCCCAAGACGTCGTATCCCAAGACGTCGTATCCCAAGCAAGACGTCGTATCCCAAGACGTCGTATCCCAAGACGTCGTATCCCAAGCAAGAAGTCGTATCCCAAGCAAGACATCATATCCCAAGACGTCGTATCCCAAGCAAGACGTCGTATCCCAAGCAAGACGTCGTATCCCAAGACGTCGTATCCCAAGCAAGACGTCGTATCCCAAGCAAGACGTCGTATCCCAAGCAAGACGTCGTATCCCAAGCAAGACGTCATATCCCAAGACGTCGTATCCCAAGCAAGACGTCGTATCCCAAGACGTCGTATCCCAAGCAAGATGTCGTATCCCAAGACGTCGAATCCCAAGCAAGACGTTTCCCAAGCAAGACGTCATATCCCAAGAAGTCGTATCCCAAGCAAGATGTCGTATCCCAAGACGTCGTATCCCAAGCAAGACGTATCCCAAGCAAGACGTCGTATCCCAAGCATGACGTCGTATCCCAAGACGTCGTATCCCAAGCAAGACGTCGTATCCCAAGACGTCGTATCCCAAGCAAGACGTATCCCAAGCAAGACGTCGTATCCCAAGCATGACGTCGTATCCCAAGACGTCGTATCCCAAGCAAGACGTCGTATCCCAAGACGTCGTATCCCAAGCAAGACGTATCCTAAGCAAGACGTCGTATCCCAAGACGTCGTATCCCAAGCAAGACGTCGTATCCCAAGACGTCGTATCCCAAGCAAGACGTCATATCCCAAGACGTCGTATCCCAAGACGTCGTATCCCAAGCAAGACGTCATATCCCAAGACGTCGTATCCCAAGACGTCGTATCCCAAGACGACATATCCCAAGCAAGATGTCGTATCCCAAGACGTCGTACCCCAAGCAAGACGTCGTATCCCAAGACGTCGTATCCCAAGCAAGACGTCGTACCCCAAGCAAGACGTCGTATCCCAAGCAAGACGTATCCCAAGCAAGACGTCGTATCCCAAGACGTCGTATCCCAAGACGTCGTACCCCAAGCAAGACGTCGTACCCCAAGATATTTTTTTCTCGTCAGAACACGACGTTTACCAAATTCGACATATTCCAAAGCGGTCGTATACCGAGCTATGACTGTAATTGGCTCGCATAACATTGCATAATAAAACACTATGCATTCGGGGTGCTGCATGCTGCAGCGGTGTCATGCTTCGCATTCTGGACTTGCAATCGCAGAGGGTCCCCAGAAATCGATCTCACCGGTGCGCCAGTTAAAACGATGTTTAAATAAATTGGCGTTTCGTTACTCCCACCTCTTCCCAAGACGCCTGACCAAGTGTGTGGATGAGGTCAAATACCGTCTCTAGGGTGGCTCTCCAGAGCTCGTCCCTGCAGTGACGCGTGCCGGCAATTGCAGGACTGCCTACTCATCCTTTGGCATTAAATTACGAGATACCTGACAACTTGCAAGGTGAATTTCAACCGTGGCCGTTGATACCATGCAACTCATATCTTTGGTTCTTTCGGTAAAGTCACGTAGGCGGAAATAAAACAATATTAAAAAATATTTTAACAGAATATAAAATGTAAATAACATTTCATTTTTTTATTTCTACCTAAATAATATTTTATATTATTTTATTTCTACCCACGTGACTTTACCGAAAGAACCAAAGAGTATGGATTCCTGGAGTCTCGAAAGCTTCAAACCATGTAACTCGTTTGCACAATGTTTGTGCCATCGATTACCAACCAGTACAGAGGCCACAGAGAATGGGTGTCGTTCACGAATTCATACAATACCGTGTGTGCTATGCTGTGCAAATAAACATCACGAATCAAATAACTACAATCATGCATTTAACTTGCCGTAGCAGCAATTCGCATGTATACTATTAACTGTTATGCAACCAGTTTGTGCACATTGTTCGTGCATCTTTCAGCACCCATCCAACATTACAGATGACCTGCTGGTGACAACTCAGAGCGCGACAAACCTACTACGTTTGCTGGCTGCGTGTACTGCAGCTTTCCAGTGGAAAATATTGACCGTGACGGGATAAAGGGGTGATTTTGTGTTGGTACTTTCAGCGAATAATGTTTATTGTTGTTTCCAAAATCACGTGCGGGAAGCTTCCACCAGCATCATCTGCACACAGCCCCCCCCCCCACCCAGTTCTTAGTTCCCATAAGTGACTAAAAATGCACGTGTCACAATAGTCAGATTTGTCATTCTTAAACTTTTGACCATCCCTAACAGGATGAGCGAATGTTTTTTTTATATTGAAATAGACACAAGATTTAAGCCATGACATATGAAATACGTATAGGCCAATCGTGAACTATTTAAATCGCCAAATACCTACAGGCCAATCACGAAATGTTTAAATCGTGAAATGCGTACGAGCCAATCGTGAACTAAGAACGGCTGCTTTTATGAACAAGGGAAAATATTTTGCCTTATACTGTACAGTGCGTTCTAACAGACGTCATCAAAAATGTTGCGACGTTAGCCACTGAACAGATAGATTCAAGTGATATCCCATCGATCGATGTGCCAAAGGTGCTGATACAACTTCAACGCTGTTCCGCCTGGAACTGGCTGGTTGGCTGCTGTTGTTGTGTGGCGACCGGCTGGCAAGAAGATAGATCCTCGTTTCGTGTTTATTTCCGAGGTTTCAAGCCTCCGTCCCAAGCTTCAAGCATCGCTCAGATTGTGTGAATCACAGCCCGTGGTCAACAACATATCCTGCATCGCCGACTTGTGTATTTCCTCCCAACCACAGGGCATACTTTTCTAAATAACTTCCACTGCCCAATGAATGAAACTGTTGTACAATGAAGTGATCTTAACAACGCATTGACACTGTGGAGTTTCCACACAACGCACACGCTTAAATGTGTTTACCGAGCCCGAATGCTGGACTGTAATTTAAATTAGATGTGTGCGTAATGCGATCACTACACCGTTTCGCTATGTTATTCCACATTGCTGCAGTTGTAATCTGCACTTTTAATGCTCTTAAAGAGCGTCGGACGGTACTTCCACCGTGCAGTGGGAATTCCACATTCCTATGGCAAAAGCCAAAGAATTGCCACCGTGGATACCAATCAGGTGCGTGGGGGATTGCCAAATGCCACGACTATCAAATATGTCGAAGGCTTCAGAAGGCATTCATCCAGCAGTGGATAGATCATGGTTATGACTAGTCTCAAATACTGTACTCTAGTACCAAATGAATTAACAATACAGTGCTGTAATTTACTTAAGCTTTTTATGCACATTAAAATTTTCCTTCAGTGTCTATTCATATGTAATTTATAAAACGTTTAATATTAGTCACAATTACGTACCACGTTGCAAGACTCAAAAGTTATTTCACATCCGCTATCAATTTGCATGAACAGGAATCCATAATGCATGCCTTGGCATGTTTCAGTACTTAAACGCTGTACTGTAAGTCCATTATTGCAGTAATGAAATTCAATGAGCAACAGCTAGGGAATGCAACCATCTTTTATAGTCAGTTTTAAAAATCGGGATCTGAAAAAATGCACCTCAATAAATTCACAATCATCCAAAGGGTTTTTAGTGGTAGATTCATCTATTTTTTTGAATCCACAGGAAGAAAAAAACGTTCCAGTTTACACACACACACGTATTGTATCTAAACTGCTGTACAGCATTATAGAATGGCAGCCACGATAACGTGGAATTTGCACCACTCAAACCTTTTAGTCTGTACTCAAATGAGCGTACAGCACTGATAGCATCAATGAAAGTACTGTAACGCAAGCTAATACTGTATATACAATTATTTGGTGATGCTGCGTTGGGAATGGTGCTCAAAAACAATTTTACAACAACAAAAAATCTAGATTTTTGTCAATAACACTGCCTTAAAAGGAAAATATATAAAAGGCTACTGGCATTTCTTCAAAGCACATATAGAGGCTAGAGAGATAAGAGTGGATACATTTTCTGATTATCAGCTTTTAACTACAGTACAAACAGCGGATATGAACAACCTTGTTGATTTTCACTGGATGCTTTAGATGGTGTAAAATGTAATAATATCCAGGGTAATAATTAATCAAACATCATAAATCCACTTCTGGATGAAGGTTTCGCCACTTCTTCACCATCCCTCACAGTTCCACAATGCCACACAATCCATCTCGTGACAAGAGAGCCGATCTCCCTTAACATGTGTTCCTCCTTCAACGTAGGCACGTCACGGTGGCCAGATGTTAACTACCTTGTCTAGTGTGCAGGTAGTCGTGAGTTCGATCCCGACCTGACGCCTGTAAACAGGTCCTCCGGTTTTTTTCCCCTCCACATTTAGAATCAACATGTGTTTAAGAGTATTTGGCTGCTATACATTTCCACGTAGTTTGCTTCTGAAAATGAGCTGTATAGCTCAGTGGGACTCACCCGGTAACATAAAAAAATGTTTCATAGTAATTCCATACATGCACATATCCGCGTTCCTTGAAATATTTTTCAGATTTTCATCCATGTGCTTCACCGGTGTGCACATGTTCAATCCATGTCATGGCTATAGCGTTGTCCCCCTTTTAGCAAAACCAAAACAGAACATATTTCTCAGTGGGCCTAAGTCTACGAAAACTGAACAGTACGCCGTAATAGAGTTCAATACCGCCAGATCTTGGTAAAACATTTTTAATTCCTACCGCCAAAAACAAAGATGCCGATTCCTGGTCAAAATGCGGACAGGTGGCTCCCAAGTCATGGCAGATAATATGCACTGGTGTATAACGTTCTTCTTTAAGGCACATTGATGTTGCTTTTCATTTAAAAAAAGCTTCCAAAAGTACACAAGCCTTACTCTCCCCTCTCTATTTCATAATTTTAATCAGTCCACCATCAAAATTTGAAATTGGTAAACGTTTTGTATGTCACTTTTATTTGCCTAATTTATCTCGTCTCGCTGTGCAGATTGCTTTGTTAAAACATTCAATCATTTCTTATCGTTCTTTAACATGTGTTGTTATACCTTTAACGACTATTGCATCACTGAAATTGAGATGGTTAATACTGGTAAATCATGCAGTATTTGCTCTTGAGAGAGCAACATTGAACCATAATGCGTTATAGAGACAGGAAATATATTTTTCGGATATACAAGTTATAAGGATTATGATGATGTGGCTATAATGGCAATGATGTTGATAGTGATAAAGATGATGGTAATTATGCTACAGCATGCTAGACTTGAGTGGCAAATTTCTCCATGAATGAATCCGTGTTTATCTATCGTTAGAAGGCAGGTGAAACGAGTCTTCAGAAGTAAACTCAGACTCCTGATACCTCTGGCCTTTGGACGGACAAGAGTTCATTACAAATATCAACAAATCACTAGTATCTGCGTTTATCCATTGATGTTTGTCTTCGTGGCTTAACGCGAACAATAGGATCCGTCAACAGTACCCATTATATCTCTGTGGATAAGTTTCAGGTAGATTTGATAAATATTTGATACAAAGCGTGTGAAAGGTAGCTAATGTTAGAGTGCGTTGAAAGACAAATATGGTTGGAATAATGTGGATAAAAAAGTTGAATACTGAATATTTCATCAAGTGGATACACTTTTTTGTGTCAGCCATAACACCATACCTAATGAATACTTGAACAATACAGTAGAGTTGTCATGGTGATAATTCTGCCAAAAGGATGTATTTCCTCATGCATACTGTACTTCGATATTATAGGTTTAAAGCACGTAAAAAATTGTCTTGCAATGCCCATTGATGCAACACATTTCACCTGCACTGTAATGCGTGGACCGATTCCTATAACATTTGGCATAACTAACACTATACATTAATCATAGTCGAGGTTACCATTACAGTTCTATTAAAGCGTATGTGTTTGTCACACCATTCATGAAAAGTGGAATACTACCTTTGTAATCAACAAAACAGCCTTTTATTACACCAATTTTTTATCATAGTTTTTATTTTATTTATTAACCTTTACATGAGACTCAATTAGAATGACTATATCACTGTACCGTCGTTCATTTGTAACTGTGGCACTTAGGTCAGCCTTATGAGAAAACATATTTCTCAATAGGCTGTAATTTCGTTAAAGGACGTTGCGAAACCATAATTATACTTTTTATGCATGCACTGTGATTACATTTTAACTTACAGGTGTGTGTTTATGGGGTTGAAGTGGGTTATAAAGCAATGTTTTATGGTGACCTAAGAAACTATTTTTATGAAAATAGAGTGCAGTTGCTTAAGAATATTTCAAATCTAAACTAAATACAAAACATACACATTTTCTACAGTCAAATAAAGCATTCGCCAATGTTTAAAATGCAAATGTTTACAATGTTGACTACCATTTACGTAAAATGTATATTGTCACTGTATGTGCATAGACCATTCTAAAAGTAACTTGCATTGAACATTGCGCTCATAATAAATTAATTACGAGGCCCATTATGCCATTTCTACTTGACGCAGTTTGTCCAAGCGAGTCTTGTACGTCTCCTCTTGCAATTTCAACTTTTCAGACACCGCCACCTGCAAAGGATTCACAGCAAATAGCTTCACAGACACCCACACTCTTTGTGACATTTTTAACGCGTTCACATTATTGCAGGTTGTGTTATTGCATCCCAGCGGGGCAGAACCAGGAATTAAAAATATATATATCAAGGTGACAATGACACGTGCATGTATACGAGTATAATTTAATTTCATAACAGTAAAAGAGTACTGTTTTTTGAGTTGTAAGTTTCGAATTGTGCATTTACGTTAATATAAAAGCGAGTGCTTTTATTTTAACGTTCCGCAACTTAGTTGACATTTTATTCATGAATCATGGATTTTAGATTTTGACGCTGCTTACACAATGGGCAACTTTGCAGGTCATGTCAACTGGGTCACTTATACCACTATTAAAAAATATATATGCCTAGAGATTATTTTGAATATTGTTAGTGGCTGCCTGCCGTTGCTACCGACACTAGCTTGGAAACTGGCTAAACGGGATTTTCCGCGTAATAAACATCGATTTGAATATATAATAGATAAGGCACACACCGAAGAGGTGGGAGTAACACAGACGATTGACACGGTTTATTTAAAACTTGTCTAACTTTTCAATTTGCGCTCCTATCAATGTAATTATTTCGCCATAATATTATTTCAATCCTAGAAAAAAAAATAAACTAAAACCTCACAAAACATATCTTGAATTTTGTTCACATAAAAAAAGCGTGCTCCGAATACAACATTATGAGAATAGAATGAAAATAACAGCTGTCTCTTATTTTCCATTGCAAAGCATCAGGTTCTCTATTCTCTAAAAGTAATGTTTAATAATTGCCAACAGAATGGTCAGGAGCCCTATAACACAAACAAGATAGGAATAACTTTAAACATTCTACGTGACTTTACCGAAAGAACCAAAGAATATGAATTCCTGCAGTCACGAAAGCTTTACGTCAAGATTTAGGTGTTGATTAGTGGAACAGTTAAGGAATAGATTTAATTCAATAAAGAATACATTGCATTAAGTAAGGAAATAAATAAAATTAAAATGTAGTTAACCGGATGATAATATACTCGTTGAAATACATGAAACATTTCCTCTTGTGCAAGTACAAACTGGGCTACATTAAATATATCTTTGAATATTTACGCAAATTTTTTTTTTAAAAATTTATCAATGAAACCAATAACAAACAAAAAAATATATATCTCAAATCCGTGCCGTTTAAGAGATGCCTTGGGGCAGCGTACTAACAACAGTGGGAGGTTTGTCAAGGTGTGGCATTTAATGGGTGAATGTTGTGTGGCAGCCATTTCCTGGCTTCAGAACCACCCTGCCCCCTTTATCACCATTGTGGGTCCACGTGTGTGGAGCCACACTCCATTACAAAAGGGGGCACAGCATTAACAAAATGTCCCTTCAATGTCATCGAGCCAGCTTTGTTGTAAATCACCTCCTCTCCACCACCCCCCCCCCCCCTGAAAACACTTGTTCAAGCAATGGACTTTCAAACTTTTTGAGAGGCAATATTGGGCATGTTTTTCAATGTCATCGAGCCAGTTTTGTTGTAAATCACCTCCTCTCCACCCCCCCCCCCCCCCCCCTGAATACACTTGTTCAAGCAATGGACTTTCAAACTTTTTGAGAGGCAATATTGGACATGTTTTTTTTGGTTTCGACTGCAAATGTACACAAAACATGAAAACGTTGTTCATATTTGAAAGTGATAAGTTGCTCCCCCCCAAAACGCATATAGAAGCCGAGCTGTTTTTGCTGGTTTTATGTATGGGGTAGTTTGAACATTAACCATATTTAAGAAAAGGCAACACAGTATTTAGATTTACTCCAAACACGACCTTGTTTCAAGGGAACGTGCATATGTGGTCATTTTCTGAACGATGACCGGTGCAATATCAATTTTCATTTCCACAAACATCACCGGTTGACGCAGCGGGATGATTTTAACTCATAAATATGACCGGTAGGTTGTACGTGTTGAAAAAGAGAAACAATGACTAGATACGCACTGTGAGATGTAACGTTGACCTACAAAAGCAGTTTGTCTTTTCACATCCGCAAAGTAGCGAAACAAAACTTCAAACGGGCGTTGTTATATAGAATTACCCCAGGTTCTGGGCTACAGGTGTACACACGTGGCGTAATAATCGGACATCGGATGTATGTAGAGTACTGTACTTGGCTTTTACCAGTGTGTGGAGTGGGCATTTGCCTACGAGCTACAAAGCTTTTGGTTTTAGACTCTTGTGTGAGAGGTGTCAGGTTACTGCCAAAATATGTACAATTGATACCTTGCCTTCTGAACTTGAAATTAACATTTACGCAGAAAATATATACCCGCCTGCCCGCTGTACAGTGCGAGTTGAGAAGCAACTGCAATGCCCAAACATGCAAATAGTTTAAACGTCGTATCGAAAGTTATGAATACACAATTGTACTGTACACGGAACTGCTCTTGTTACTTGCAACTCTCCCGAAAACGCGAGATCAAAGGACGCTTCGACACATTTTTGAGTACGAGAGATTTAAAACCTAACGAAAACTTAACGAAAACAAAGCGACGCCCCCCACTGATAACTGAATGGGTTGGAATTGATGCGTATTTATGAAAGTGTTTTTCCCAAAATGCAACTTCTTTAAATGTTTGTTAACCACACACATCATTTTGTGACAAACGTAACATTCCCAACCACCATGAACAAATGTGTTAACGTGGCACGCTAGACATGACTAAGGCAATGCCGTACAAGTACATACACACTTGAAAACAACATTTGTACACTTCTATATATATACTGTATATGTATTGCTTTAAGGAAAATAAGCAGTGGATCGAAAAAGGCTGTAAGCAACATTTGATGTGTATACCGTAATTCAAAATGCAGTACTGTACGGCAATTACCATGAAAGAAAACAGGCCATTGCTATTCAAAACAAACACACGCTTGTGCAGTATAGGAGTCATTAGAATAACTACCACAAAAACATTTTCATATTTAAAATCCCTCAACGGAATCTTTTCATCATATCAATGGTTTCCAAATTACCATGCCCATGTATCCCCCCCATCCTTCTAATATGCCTAATTCTAAATTAAATGCGGTTGACGAAGGATCAAGTAGTAGTTGGATATATAAACGTTGAAATATTTCGCCACCTCAAAGTTGACGATATTTAACGGAACTGTACATTCTCTGAATTTGGGACATGCCAAGACATTCCCTGACTTTGATAAGACTTGCCGAGATTGTTTAGTCCCATTAACATTCATGCATTTATGACTGGGCCAGTACATTGTGGCTTACTCAAGGTTCAAAAGCCTCGCCGTGTCTACTACCCATTCTTTCAGGAACCACACACATTCCAAACTGTGTGGTAGCTACCAAAACAGTAAAAATATTAGTGGAGGTGGGTTTGCTTTTTGAAGAAAGGATTGAGCATGAATTAAACGTGTGTTTTAGAAAGAAAAAAAAACGCATTGCTTGAATGTAAGATACAGGATTGTAAAATTACATTGTAATGTATATGGAAATGTAAAATGTATACGTACATATGACATCATTCACTACATAAGAAACTGTAGAAGAACTAATCTTTAAAAAATGTTCACGATATTAAATACACATAGTTCTACACATTTGGAATGTTAATGAAGTACTGAAATTGAGCAGTTTCACAACACACGGTCCCCTATTAATGTGCAACAACAAAATGCATGTACAGCACAATTCAATATTCAGCAGAAAACAATTCATTCAATGAAACGTAAATACTGCCCTGGAAATGTTTATATTAGGCATTTTTATATCACATATCTCGTGGCCTAAGCTATTTTAGTCGAGTGGATTTAAACAAACACTTGCAGTATGCTTAGAATCCTTACAATGTCTAATTCTGGTCTAAATTCCATTCCCCTGCCGCCCTCTAAACAGTAGTTACACCCCACCACCATCTTACAATCTCAACCAATGTTGTACATTAACATGGTTTGCTTTATTCACAATCTCCCTAAAAAGTACCACGAACAGAAAAACAACAGTATTAAGTCTGCAAATGGAAGAAACTGCATATTTACAGTTTCAAGTTGAGGTCTGAGTTTCAATCCTAGGCTCGAGTACTCTGGCCAGGCATTTTGTTGGCAGTAATATGACACCAAACACTTGTGGCTCAACTGAAATTGTATCACAAATTATACTGAGCATCTGGATATATGGAAATAATACAAGTTGTGTGTGTAGCTCCCACAACCCCAAATGTTTACAATTGTCGCTTTGTCCTTTTCCATATCAGACAGCTCCGATGTAGTTCATGAACAAGCAGAACATTTTCCACGCAATGAGAAATGGAATTCATTTGCCACGCTGATCATCAGGCTACTGAAAGGTAAATGTGGCCTCACTCAAGCGCTCCACATTGTTGAGTGAATCTGGAAACCTTCTCTCTTGAAATGTCACACGCAAAAAGGCTGCTGCATTATATCACTCTCGGTAAGAGTTGTAAGGCCCATAATTCTTCACTCTGATTCGAGGTAAAACGAATTGCGTGCGTTCAAGTTGATTCAATCCATTGAAATTTCAACTGTGCATAATGTAATTTACTTCTGCAACTTCAGCAGGAGGGAATTAAGCAGGTGAATTGATTACATTAGTGTGTGCCAACGAAGTTATTACCAATAAACTATGATTCATTATCTCCTTCCTTTGATGGGAGTATTTTCAGTTCTTTCCAACTAAGTGCTTCGCATTGATGCCTGCTGCTATCGTATTTCAACGCTGTCATAAATATACACTCCCAACTAATTTCTATATTTTCCAAATGTCAATCAACAAATTATTTGTTTACGACGACTACTATTGCTATCCCGGTGTCACATAGCACCGTGAGCTGCATATGAGATGCATAAAGCCAAATGCCAGTATTTGTGCTAATCTACAATTTTCAATTTAGAGTGGATCAAATATCCATAATTACTGTTAAATAATCCACACCACTAGTCTTTATATTACAGGTTAATCAACGTGCAATGTTTACTACACTTGAGGTAAAACAACCCAGGGGTTTTCACTCAGAAATGATTAGCTGTACTGTACACACCGCAATACTCTGCAGCATAGTCAAATGTTTAACACCGACGAGGTAAAATAATCTTTTAAAAAGTAAAGTTTTTTTTTTCAATACACTGTTCTGCCAACAACTTGAACACAACACCAATAAAGTGTTATTATGAAAACTGCATTTCAGTTCATGATTATGCTTGAATACAATTTAACTGGATACTGGATTTAAACATACAGTGTATATATTTTACACTTAATATTGTTATTTGTAAAATACTCTACAGTATGAATACAGTTGGTACAACAATTCATCATGGTTCCTTATGCCTAGTTTTGATCAAGATAGAAAGGAATGGAAGAAAATAATCGATGTTCGTTTTAAAGGTACAGTGAAGGTACAATAGTATGAAGCAAACAATAATGAAGAGAACGGAAGTGAATGTTAACATGTAAATACTTCCCCTTGCAAAACAATATTCTTGCCTTACAGAATATACATATACGGTAAAATACATTACATCACAAAATCTTTGCTTATCATTTGTGTAATTGTTTAGTACAGTACACACATTTATTATTTTAAAATACAGTGCATAACCATGTTTGCTATAATCACATTAACAATGGAGTGGCAACTAAGGGATAGAACGCATCTGAAAGGACATCCATGGAGGAAGATGGAGCTATGAAATCAGTCCATCTGTCGGTGCAAAGTGGATTATTAGATTGCAGGCCTGACAAATAATCATTATTATCAGAAAAAATAATATCGCGGTGGCAGTAAAGGAATGAAACAAGACCAAGAAGACAACAAACAAGGAGACGGAAGAATGAAATCAGTTCATGTGCAGGTGCTCGGTGGCTTGAGATGTGGCAGTGGCTCAGGGAGGCCTTCATCCAACAGTGGATTGACCCTGGCCGATCAGGACAATGATTCAATGATCACAAATCTGCACGGCTGGCACTGTGGCTAGAATTTTCACTGACAATCGCTGAGTTGAGAGTTCAAATCTAAGTGGGGGGGGCAACTCAACCTATCAACCTTCTGAGCTGAGTAAAAGAAAGTGGCACTTTGTGGGAAGTCAATGGTCACAATTGTATGGATACACTGGGCCCTGCCTCCACGATGTGGAATTTCCACGAATGTTTAAGGGCTGTCAATGGGATTTAAAGGCAGCTTGATTGCTCACATCAGCAGGGAACAGATTGCTTGGTGAATATTATTAACTCTTTCCCATTCCGATGACGTACTTGTGCATGTACAGTGAGGGAAAAAAGTATTTGATCCCCTGCTGATTTTGTACGTTTGCCCACTGACAAAGAAATGATCGTCTATAATGTTAATGGTAGGTTTATTTGAACAGTGAGAGACAGAATAACAAAAAAATCCAGAAAAACGCATGTCAAAAAATGTTATAAATTGATTTGCATTTTAATGAGGGAAATAAGTATTTGACCCCCTCTCAATCAGAAAGATTTCTGGCTCCCAGGTGTCTTTTATACAGGTAACGAGCTAAGATTAGGAGCACACTCTTAAAGGGAGTGCTCCTAATCTCAGCTTGTTACCTGTATAAAAGACACCTATCCACAGAAGCAATCAATTAATCAGATTCCAAACTCTCTACCATGGCCAAGATCAAAGAGCTCTCCAAGGATGTCAGGGAAAAGATTGTAGACCTACACAAGGCTGGAATGGGCTACAAGACCATTGCCAAGCAGCTTGGTGAGAAGGTGACAACAGTTGGTGCGATTATTTGCAAATGGAAGAAACACAAAATAACTGTCAATCTCCCTCGGCCTGGGGCTCCATGCAAGATCTCACCTCGTGGAGTTACAATGATCATGAGAACAGTGAGGAATCAGCCCAGAACTACACGTGAGGATCTTGTCAATGATCTCAAGGCAGCTGGGACCATAGTCACCAAGAAAACAATTGGTAACACACTATGCCGTGAATGACTGAAATCCTGCAGCGCCAGCAAGGTCCCCCTGCTCAAGAAAGCACATATACATGCCCGTCTGAAGTTTGCCAATGAACATCTGAATGATTCAGAGGACAACTGGATGAAAGTGTTGTGGTCATATGAGGCCAAAATAGAGCTCTTTGGCATCAACTCAACTCGCCGTGTTTGGAGGAGGAGGAATGCTGCCTATGACCCCAAGAACACCATCCCCACCGTCAAACATGGAGGTGGAAACATTATGCTTTGGGGGTGTTTTTCTGCTAAGGGGACAGGAAAACTTCACCGCATCAAGGGGACGATGGACGGGGCCATGTACCGTCAAATCTTGGGTGAGAACCTCCTTCCCTCAGCCAGGGCATTGAAAATGGGTCGTGGATGGGTATTCCAGCATGACAATGACCCAAAACACACGGCCAAGGCAACAAAGGAGTGGCTCAAGAAGAGGCACATTAAGGTCCTGGAGTGGCCTAGCCAGTCTCCAGACCTTAATCCCATAGAAAATCTGCGGAGGGAGCTGAAGGTTCGAGTTGCCAAACGTCAGCCTCAAAACCTTAATGACTTGGAGAAGATCTGCAAAGAGGAATGGGACAAAATCCCTCCTGAGATGTGTGCAAACCTGGTGGCCAACAACAAGAAACGTCTGACCTCTGTGATTGCCAAAAAGGGTTTTGCCACCAAGTACTAAGTCATGTTTTGCAGAGGGGTCAAATACTTATTTCCCTCATTAAAATGCAAATCAATTTATAACATTTTTGACATGCGTTTTTCTGAATTTTTTTGTTTTTATTCTGTCTCTCACTGTTCAAATAAACCTATCATTAAAATTATAGACTGATCATTTCTTTGTCAGTGGGCAAACGTACAAAATCAGCAGGGGATCAAATACTTTTTTCCCTCACTGTAGGTCATCAGAAACAATAAAATAAAATTACTTTATCGGTACCGAGGCACCCACACGGCCATGCGGGAGGCCATGCGGCACAGTTTGGTGCCAGCTATCATAGAGTGCGGTCGTGTCACTACGGTTCTCTGTGGTGAGTAAAATGCCTTTAAAAATAACGGCGCTACGCCTCTCTAAATAAAATTGACACTGAGCCGCTTGCGCGGTGAACGGGACACCCACCCTGCAACTTGCAGTCGTGTCGGAACGGGTTAAATAGGGCCGAACTGTATATTACAAGTGAATATAATGATTATATGGGTGTAGTAATATTTTGAATAGTGCGGGTGGAAACCTACCTGAAGTTCACCGATCATCTCGGCGGCCACCTCCTCCAGGGTAGTTCTGACCTCTGCCAATGTGTGACCACGGAGGGGGTCATCGCCGCTCGGGTAATCGGCGGGGGGGTCAGCCATTCTCTCTTCCTCCTCGGCCTCTTCCACGATGGGCTCCTCTGCATTCTACCAGATATTACAGGTTCGAGCAATATTCATATCAGCCAGCGGAAAGATACCTCCGAGGAAATATCAACATCGGGCACAGACGTCACAATGCAGTCAATGTACCATGTCTGGTAAGCTTGGTAAACGATGTTGCTACAGTTCCTCGGAATTTAGACCAAGCTGTGTACACCATCTTTATCCAAATTCATCACTGAAATAACATATTGGATGATGTATAAATATCTGACATGCCATTGATAGCCCTTAAACATTTGTGGATATTCCACATCGTAGAGGCAGAAATACCTACTTTTCCAAAATATGTTTGGCAACATGCTACACACACAGTATACCGTATGAAACTTTCATACAAAATGGATATCATGCAATATTGATACTCATCACTTAAATATCATGCTATTGGATGATGTATACATATCTGACATAGCATATACTCTGTGCAGAGTATATAAATAGAGCATGTACATTCTCTTAAGTAATATCATTATCGACCATCATCAAGCCACTGCTGGATGAAGGCCATCAACATAAGTACTTTATACGTTTTCCTCGAGCCTTATTGCTCATTTCTCTCGAGGAAATGAACTGAGTACTGTATTTTAATTAGCGCTGTTAAATTATATATGTAAAAAAAACATGTTTTTAAACAAATGATGGGTTTCCGGAAGAGAAGTGAACAATGATATGCAAATACAGTACCGGTAAGGTCATTCCACGTAAATGGAATACACAGGGAGATGTTACAGTACTCAACATTTTAGTTGACTAAAATTACATTCCGGTAAGGTTATTGGTATATTTAGAATTGTTGCTTAAGCAATAAAGTAAACATGTACAGCGTTAAGGTATTATCATTCATGCATCTTCTGGAATGTATATACATCGTGAAAATGTTCATTGCCCAACGAGGAGTATTTTTTCATGTATTTTTTAGCTAATATCAACTGTATTCGCCAAATCAATGGAGTGCTTTTGTAATTTAGTGTACAACTTAATATTCACGTAATATTATATTGACTCTTGCAATTACAAACCAATTTCCACGCCAAGAAGTGTGGAAAATCGTTTAAGACACTGACTTTTGATCATAATTCCCGAGGACATCATTTTCATGAAAATGACTTAAATAGCAATATACAACTTTTGGTATCATTGATGTCATCATCAAATATCTAATTATTATTGCTGCATGATGCCATCATTCAGACCACCGGCTATGGTATATATATATGTGTTAGATTCCTATTGAGAGCTGAAATCTACAAGCAAAACACTGCTATTGTGCTTTGTAGAGCAAACATAAGGGAGTCGTTGGCTGGTGGTATAGTTTGCTTTCTTCCAGCCGTGTAACTCTCAATGCAACACTGACCTAAAGCTTTATTCTAAAGAATAAAATCAGCGTTACAAAATTTTATTGTTAAATCCAGTTCAACCAGAAAAAAGAAACAGCCAAAATTGTCAGTTGCCAAAGTGTTTAACATTTAAAGCAGCTCTGAACATGTTTGTGTCCATAATTCTATTGCGTCTACGTCAGAGCCACAAACTAACCCTATACAGTACTCCTATATTGAGTTCTTATCTCATAAGCTGTAGAATGGAGCAGATTAAGGAGGCTTGTCATGCTCCATATTTACTCTGTCCTTTTTAGTAGTGGTTAGGCCACATTCCAATGGCAACTATTATTACACAAGAAAAAAAACAAATATAAATACAGTGAAGGATAACTAACGAATTGTAGAGTTTTAATGTACAATTTAATGTTAATAAAAAGGATATAATCTATGTATTATAACAGAGACCTTTTATACGTGAATTATATTATTTGTGTTTTGCTTGAACATTTTAATGAACTTTTTTAGATTTCCAATCACCTATTTAAATAGTCCAAAGATCAGAGTTAAAAAGGAATATTTTTTGCTATATATAACTACAATATTTTAAATATGAAATATACGGATTATACTTTAGCATAAAATATTTCTCAGCAGTGACCTGGGACAGCAGAATGTCAATGAAACTCGGTGCAACAAACCAATTAAAGTACATTGGGGGTCACACTTTTAACAGACGTAATACATAACCGTTTTCATTCGAATGTACCTACAGATTTTTGGGAAACTATATACAAATGCAAACACATTCAGGTTAATAAGTAAAATAATCTGATTTCGTAAAAACCTGTTCAATATCACTGGAAACAGAATAACATAATTTAGAGGTGAACAAAGCACATGAGCATGCCATAATATTTAGGAAAGGGCTTTCTACTATAGACCACAGACATATTATCAGATTCGGAAAGAGTACTACTGATGGATATCAAATACCTTTATGCCTAGCCTTTGTAGAATATTAAAAGGCATTTACACTCTGTGGAAATTTATGCAGTGATCCATGGTCTCAAAAACCACAACCTAAATAAAACAATGTTTTGTAATAATTGAATAAAAAATGGAAGCTACACTGAGATTTCACGACCAAAGTATAAAAATGCATGTTATTAAGTCAGACGAGCTTTTGGAGAACTTATTTACAGCAACATTACAACATAAATTGTTTCTGGAGACTGGATTGAGAAACAACGGCTTAAAGATAGAGAAAATACTAACAATATCAGATATTCATATACCATTGTCATCACAACAACCAATGAGAACGTATTACCGTCCAGGAAACGGTATAAGTCTGCAAAGTGGAACAAAAGGTAAATATGAAAAAGACAAAAGTCACGTAAGAATTATTATTTGCTACAAAAAATGTGAGATATCTGTCGGAGGGACAGTTTAAATTATGAGGTTGGAGCGCTGTTGCCAAACTGAACTTAATAATGAAAGGCAACATACCACTTTGCTGAAAAGAGAAATATCTTAATCAGTGCATATTATTCGCTATAATATAAGGATACAAAAAAACATGGACACTGATATACAGTATAAAATAGATAAATGTACAGTAAATATTGAGGGGTGCTCACCGAGAGGAATGGATAGATTACAACTTAGAGATATAAAAATGCCTCAAGCGGAAGCGAGTGGGATTGACCAGGTCACGTCGCTAGAAGGGGACGATGGCCAGTGGTCAAGACTAATGACAGAGTGGCAGCCAACGGAGGGAACACGTCAGAGATGATATCCACCGCGGAGATGGAACAGTGAAATCAGCTCATGTGCAGGTACTAAATGGATTCTTAAATCACTTGGCCATGAGAGATGGTGACCGATTGTGGAGGCCCTCAACCAGCGGTGGAGAGTTCATGGCCGATGATTGTGTCCATACTCAGAAAAACAAATCGGTTAAAGCATAAACCCCACAATAAAATGGTAGAAATATTTTAAAGTTGAAAAGAGTAGATAAAGGCTAAAAATGCATGACCCTACCGAGTATACTGATTAGATGCACATGTGTAATGCTCGAGCTTTGACTATGAGGTCATCTGCTTCAGCATTACTTTCTAGGAGCCAGTAAACTCTCAGGAGGTTTGAGTGTGAGTGGGAGGTTTTGAACCCTTCCGTTTCCCCCTGTAATGTCCTCCCAAGGGTCCTGCCAAATGCAATGTCCTGCTTTGCGTTGTGTCACCGGTTTCACTGGTGCAGCAGCAGAGGGCACTACAGACCCAACCAGGACCACTTTGTCAGGCGTTAACATGGTTATCGTATGGACACCATGGACCCATCCATAGGAATGTGGTTTTTTTTTTATCACTGGCTCAAGGCAACCAACTGAGACGAGTTCTACTCAGTGGACATTTGAGCCTGGAAACAGCAAACGTGTGTTTAAGTGGAAGCATACCTGTCCACCCATGCGGTTTTCCAATATTCTTGTACAGGAAAATTAAGTTTTCAGGTCCATACGGTGTACAGCCGTTTCAATACGGGCAAAAAAAGTGTCTATTTGTTTGCGTTTCTCCCTTGTGGTGGGACTTTGTAGGTTGAACGTTGAGATTTATAAGGGCAGGGGGTGACCGATAAGGTCTGAATTAGTATGTAATAAGGTAGAGACTGATAATAGGTTGTTGACAGGTATGGTGAAAGGGTGATCATGGGGATCGTAGTGAAAATATTGGAAGAAAGGGATAACTGCAGTTGGGAGATTATAATTACTGCAGTTTATTCAAAACGGTGGAGCAACACGGGCATAACAGGGAGTGATTTTAATAATCGGTAACAAAGATAAAAACAAAAACACAAAATGGTAAACTTCGAACATCACATGATGCTCTTGAGGTTCGCCCACATCTTGCACCTGTTCACGTAGAGAAGAGTTTCATCAGGGGTTAGTTCATAATTGTGCAAACACCGTCTCTGCTTTTCCCTGCGAAGTAGCTATTTATTTAATTCCTGCAATTTTTTTTGCAGAATCCAGAAATACCTTTGTACTTTGATATTACGTAAAAAAAACGATTGCTGAATTTAAATACGAAATCTATTTTCCTTAAATGGCAAAACAGGTGTCCCAATTATAAAACTGGTAATGTGGGTTTCTGGTTCAAAAACATGTGTTCCTTTTTGAATATGATATCGTTTAACAATCTTTTGCTATACTTGTTAAACATTACATGTTTGCACACACTTGTGTAAATACTCTATCTGCTTTCCCCTTGCCTAAGCCTTCATTATTTATTGCCCTTCTTGATTCGTCACAGCATTCAGATATATCTTTGTACTTTGACACTTTGTCAAAGTAAATTGTGTACTGTATATTTGAACTTGTTTGCCTTCTAGGGGTTTGGTTAAGGGGAGGGGAGAATTTCTAAGTTGGTATTGGTTCATTTCTCACCTCGGTAGGCATAATATAAACTCTATGTATAAAACAAATGATCACAGCAGTTTAATGCAGCATCTGCACAATTGCAAACTTGGCCCATGATTAAAGCACACGATAAGCTCATTACTTTTCGGCAGATTGGCACTTTAATAATTATCACACAGTCTTGGCAAGTTGCGGTTAGGTGATTCAAGGTGTGGTGGATTCAATCTGCCAAAACCCTTTTATGATGCGAAATCAAACTAGTAATTGGGCGATGTCTCTTTACAATGGTGGCCCTAAGCCAGTGATGGAAATTCCATATTCACATAACAATCACCGTTGACTTTCTATATTCTGGTACTCAACATGTTTGTGCCCAAAGAGATGATGGTGCCAAGTTGAGGCCAAGGAGGATTTTAACTCACAACTTTCCCGAGTACTGTTGGAGCGACTTGGCCAGACTGCAGGGCATTCCTAATTTAAAAATATATAATTAGTTCCCCCTTGCAAGAATGCAACATATTTTCTCTTAACATAGAAAATGAACAATGACATTGACAAAGAAATAGGAACAAGAGTTTCAAGATGCACAAAGAAGCGTGGAGTGGTGCATGCTTGAAATTATACTGAGAGACAGGAAGATGAACTGAAGTATTAGAGACCAAATATAATTAATATACAACATATTGACTGCTAATAAAAGTAAAGTGGGCTTGGGCAGAATACGTTGCCAGCAGAGATGATTGTGATGCAGACTAATAAAAGAGTGGCAGCCAAAGGAGGGAAAATACCCGAGTCCATCAAGGAAATTAATCTGGATGGATTGTTGCATTGCAAAACCGTAAGAGGTGGTGATCACGAGTGGAGGCCTTCATCCAGCAGAGGATAGAACACGACTGAAGATTATGATAGCAAAGCGTGGGATGGAATTAAAAGTTTGTTTCTGTGTCACTGTTCCTCACACCATCACTATCCCTCATGGTCATATAGTGGTGCAGTTCATTTAACTTATTTCCATGGTGTTTGTCCTCTCAGGTGTATTATTCCATCATTAGTCTTGTCCATTGATCTAGTCCTGTCTAATTTGGCGTCATCCCTTATAGGGACTATCTTGCCCAAGCCTACATACC
Organism: Petromyzon marinus; assembly: GCF_048934315.1. Taxonomy (NCBI): domain Eukaryota; kingdom Metazoa; phylum Chordata; class Hyperoartia; order Petromyzontiformes; family Petromyzontidae; genus Petromyzon; species Petromyzon marinus. The sequence continues at coordinate 11,688,284 of NC_133677.1, forward strand.
CTGTCTTCATACCGAATATGATGTCGGATTTGAGTGCAAATTTGAGCATGAGATGTTTGGCCAAATGTTTTTGCGTGTGAAGAAACCGAGCACCCAGAACAAGTATGAGAGGACCACATTAAAAATTCACGCAAAGTCATAAATTGTCTCCCTCCGATTAGCACCGTTAGCTACGTATGGTAAGAAAGAAGTTCAACATACAGTACATACGTGCCTCCTACAGATCCCTCATTACCCCCTAGGTGGGTGTCTTATACAGTCTCTGTATGATTCAACATTTGATGCCTACAAGTTGCTACATTACAAGCATGCACATCAGCTGGCTATTACTGTCAAGCGTAGAATGATTGGCCGAGATAGATGGTCGAATGACTGTTGGTGTCTGACCTCCGTTAACTCAGCTCGGGGACACATGTAGCGTTCGTATATGTCCGCATCAATGCCCTCTTCCAGTGGCAATGGGAAGGGTTTCTGGTTGATCTCCAACATCTCCACCTCAATCTGCAAATGTATCAACAGCAGACACGAATAAACACGGCAAGAACACTGTTAGGAATACAGCATTCCCTCGTTATTCATGAACTTGCTATACGTCATTTTGGCTTTCTGCAAATTGCATCAGGAACGCTACACGACTGCATCAAGCGAAGGTTATGACAAAGTAATGACAGAGAATGTGATGCGAGAAAGTGATGAGAGATAAAGTGATGAGAGAGAATGTGATGAGATAAAGTGATGAGAGGGAAGGCTTATTAACGTATTTAAGGTAATTCATTAAAAAAAATATGTCATTATCCGTACCCCTCGCGAATAACAAGGGAATACTGTATACCCAAAAAAGTCAGAGCTGAAAAACGAATGCTTAGTTTATTTAGAAATTATAAAGCAACTATTTATATAACATGTATAACTAACAATTAGTGTATACTCCAGTCAGTGAAAATTACCCGTTAAGGTGTGATAGACTGGATGTGTCAAATGATAGAGATATAGTATAACATGGCAAGTCCAATGGTGCTTTGTTGATTTTGAGTGTGACATCTAGTGGAGACCTTGAGGACTTTTGGTGTGACTTGAAGATATTTATGTATTGGCATGTTAAATGTTCAATGAAACTCTTTATCCAGGGTGATTGCGGGGAAGGGTACTCCAGTTCCAAATATCTGAGGTCCCGATCGGGGATTAACTTGTTTATTTGGGGGGGGGGGGGCGTGACCTCGAATAACCCCGGATATTTGGAATAATTTTCTGAATAACTTCATTTATCCGTGGTTTCCGGCGTCAGATAATTGGAAGTATTTGCCTGAATAACTTCGTTTAACTGTGGTCTGGACCCAGAATATTTGGATTACCACGCCTTCCTGATATTTGGAAGAGAAGACTGAGTTTGCACACACCGGATAAACGAATTCCCGGATAATTGGGTCACAGATAAAACAGAGTTTGACTGTTTATTGCAATATTTATGATGCGTTTCTCAATCATTTTAATTCGTAAGAAATGTAATAAAAAGATATGGATAATTGTTTACATCCAATAAAGCCTGAAGACTATGTGTTTCATGTCAACATTACAGTACTCTACTTGATTTAATTTCAAGTTACAGTTTGATTTGTTTCACCAGGTTAGAACTAAGAGACCAGGATAGTCTCATTTGCAAGAGTGAATGTCCTTTGAATTTGAAATATCCTAGCCCAATGTACTACAGTATATGACACCAATGTTATATGTGGATATGCATGAGCGATGAATGAATATTTAAATGACTTGTGTTTCTAACCATTTCCCTTTAACCACACATCCAAGCTGTTGACTCGTAAACCCCTGTTCAAATGCAAGCTCAATATTTTCCTTTGTTTTAATATTACCTGACTGCCTCTCGATTGTTATATCATGAATATGACCCACTGTTCGATAGTGTGTTGCGATGTGGTTACATTTAAATACTATGTAACATCCAAATGGTTATTGTATTGCAGCAGTGTTCAGCGTGCCTGCACAGACTTGTACACTTGACACCGACTACGGAATGTGATTTTAGTCGTATGGCAAAGAGTAGATGTACATGTCAGATATTTTAAAAACACCCTGGCACATAACAACTTTCTCACTGCACACAGAACGGTTCAAGTCCGCACATTTAACATCGTAATCGCATCATTTTCCATAAACAACAAAAAATTGGTAATAAAAATTTACAGTACAACCACATATGGTTATTTAGGATTGGCTGTATATATTGCAAAACTTATGTATGGATCGCTTCTACGACCGAATAAACATTTTGCCTTTTTAGAACTATAATGATCCAGGTGTGTCAAATGTTAATGTTAGCTTTTCAAAATGATGCGTGAGAAATAAGGCAACGAAATTAACCCCGCGGTACAGTGTAGCATGTAACGGACGTCATTTATTAATAACTGGCCTTATTTATTAACCCAGGGAAACGAAAGCTGGAGTATAAATTACAATTGGGAAAATCTTCAACGCCATCAGGTGCAACCGACTCCACCTGCCGTTAAAGCTGCCATCATCACTCATCAACCATTATACACGGAAACAACTTTTTAAAAAACTGTAACGTGCAATCTTTACAGTTGGCATTTGCGCGAGTAAAAAACACCAGCAGTATTTAAAGTCTGCATAAGAACCAGCTGCGTACAAGCGCATCTCAAAAGCACCACTGCAGCAGCGGTGCACAGCAGAGGCGTTGAATTGTTGAACCTCCGTTGTGCAAATCGGCTACGTGGAAAGCACACTTTTAATTCGACCGTAGGAAATAATTCCTTCACTTAGAAGCGGGTGATATCTCGTTCTGATAAAATACGTCCTCTGTATGGGAGACGTGGGTATCATCTTGAGTACACAGGAGCCAACAACTAATTTTGTGTTCATTCACCACAATGATAGTAGGCAGTATAACAAAAAAAAGATTAGCTGGCTACGTATGGTGCGAAAGAAATGCAACGTACATGCGAGCGCCACATTTTGAGCTCCACCGACTAATTACAAAATACACCATTCAACACTCTAACATACTCTTACAAATGTTCATGAAGTCACCCTCAAACTTTACAAGTTTTTCAACATGGTCGGTTGGTTTCCTTTCAATCTGAAATGTAAACAGTCGTAATGTGACTACGACGTACTGTACCTGCTTTTCCAGTTTTAGCCAAAAATGGATTTGGATAGATTTTGAAAAAAACAAATTGTACAAATGGTATTGCAGGATACGTCAATATTTTACACGGCTTATGCAACATCGAAGTGCCATTGTCAAAGCTACGGAAACTTTGGTGAAATTACATGTATTAAAATACAAAATACTGTTATCATCAACATGGGTACACGTATTAAATAGGTTTAACTTGTAACCTTCTAACATGCTGTACAATAAATTAATGAGAAACATATCCAAATGGGCCATACTATTGAACATGAGAACGCATGTTTAAAATCAGCTGGCAGTATAAAACAAAACCGAAAGTGGTGCCAATTACAACATAAAATAAAACCGTGAATAGACGCTGCAATGTATACGTGCTAAAGGTCCAAAAAACCAGAAGTAAAATATATAATGGAATAAACGAGATCAGTTGGGAGGAAGAAAGCTCATAGTTTATGTTCGACTGTCCGTATTATATAAACAGCCACACGCACGTGCTCTGTTTCGTATATTAAATTCAACACAGGCTTATTAGTCAGATACGTGGTCTTCTTGTGCTGACATCTGGACAATAATTCAACCACTGAGAACCGAGCCGATCTAAAAGAATGTCCATAAACACTACCACCATTCACCATATTACTGTAGTTTCTGCTCCCCCGCCCTCTCCCCCTCCGTTTCCCCCCCCCCCCACGTGAATTTTGAGCACACACATTCATCGCTATACTATGTACTGTAATGTTATCCCCATGCTATGAAATGTACGATACTATTTCCTTAATGTTGCACTTTTAGTTTTCAACCACGCACGGTTATACTTACTGCACATTCAACGTTTTTTTTCTCTGGTATACAGGCTACCTTTTTTTAACGATAAGCACAGGGTCGCATAAGGCGGTAGTAATCTTCCGGCAAATATTTATTGTTGCATTTGAAAAATGTGTTATCTTTCATATATCTTCTTGGTTCTTTCGGTAAAGTCACGTAGAATGAGAATAAAACAATAAAGAAGGCTACTGGTGTTGTGGCCGAAACGTCGTGAGAATTTTATTGTCTTATTTTGTTTTATTCTCATTCTACGTGACTTTACCGAGAGAACCAAGACGATAAATCCTTGCAGTCACGAAAACTTTAAATCGAAATCTTTCGTATAGTTAGGTGATGGGGGTTGACCGCATGCGGTGAAGCAATGTGTGGGTTTACTTTTGTCTTATCAAAGACTGCCTGGAATAGCAGCCCAATTACTCTTCAAAGCAGTGGTGCCCAAATTTTGTTGATCACGTTCCCCAGTGTTGTCCACCCCCCTCTCTTACATATAGCCTCGTGTCACAAGCAGCCTCCCTTTGCCCACTTCAGCAATTGTTTATTGCTGTGGTTGTTTCCACCTGATGACGGGCACTTGTGTTGCGCCCGAAACGTCGTGATTTAATTTATTTAGCTTTATACCTACTACGTGACTTTACCGAAAGAACCAAAGAGTATGGATAACCCTGCAGTCACGAAAACTTCAAATCTAGATGTCCCCCCCAGTGTTCTTCATTGAAAGGCCCGCGGGCCATTGGCGCCCCCCACCGGACAACATGCAAAAGTGAAAACAACACCCCCACCCATCATCATCATGCTGCTGTCAAACCCGACCAGGGGTTCAAATGTGATGATGTCTTATCTAGATTTGAAGCTTTCGTGACTGCAAGGATCCACACTCTTTGGTTCTATTCGGTAAAGTCACGTAGGAAAAAAAATAAAACAACAAAAATCACGACGTTTCGGCCACAACACAAGCGGCCTTCATCAGGTGAAGGGACCAGACTGTCTCGAAGACTGCGCTGGAGTGAAACAGAGCCAAGCACTCTCAACTGTCCGTGTACCACTCGCTGCTACCAGCATATACAGCGGACGTTATATTTGAACGAGACAGATTTTTGTTTTCTGTATGCGTTATCAACATAATGCATTTAGCCATTCATTTAACAACGTATCTAAATATTTACAACTTAATATGTATACTTATAGAGAATCACTGCTTTACAGTTGAAACTGAGTCACTATTACCACAAAGCGTAGGAGGAAGTTCATAATTGGATGAAGTAAAACAGCGTGTAACAACGACTCCCACCCCCCTTATGTTATTAAGTAATGAGGATGAATGCATCTTCAGGCATTATCAACACTTTGTTTCATTTTAAAAAAGCACCTTAGAATTTGGAAAAAATAAAATGCAAAGCCCAAATGACCTGACATTTTTTAAAAATTACGAATGTTTTTGTATAAAAAAGGTGTAATAAAATGTGTTGCATAACTAGTCATTAGTGGTAGTTGCCCGAGGGTTATAAATGTGACTGTAACTTTGAAATAAAAATCAAGAGTAAAGATTGTGGACATTATTACACAAGCAAGGATACTTATATAAGATAAAGGACATAATTATTATTATTATTCAATTATCACCATTGCTGAATGACATGCCATATTTATACCCACGTGTGAGGCAGTGTGTATTTTTGTATGTTTATATTACCCAAATGCAAACGTAAGGTGCACTTTCAAAATAATTCTGTTGTGGAAAAGCACATCCTAGCAACATAAATTTGGTTCGTGGTGACGTTCACATTTCTGTATGCAATATTCACAAATAAGAGGAGTTTTCGTGCCATTTTATGCACGCTCACGGTAAATATGTGAGAGAAATAAAAACAAAATAAGATCGTAACCCTGGAACATGGCAATCAGTCAAATTATAATTACCGGGGGAAAATCGTAACAAGTTCAATGTGAGCACGTCAAAATCAGAATATTTGTACTGCAGGAGGAATCCGATGATCTATAAAGCTCACAGATGTCCAGTAGGTTTCACAAATGAATCATTTGGCGGGACCCCGGGGTCCCGCAAAAATCAGGTCAATAATTTTTATTTTTCAGTCCACCCACTCGTGACCCCACAGCAACGCGCCGCCCGCCCAGACTCGCACCAACAAGCACCAGCAGCAGGCGGAGATCAACACGATGGGCGCCACCCCACCGGCCAAACGCGAGCCCCGGGGGGCGTCCGCCGCAGTCGCGTGCGGCGACGACGCCCTCCGGTCAGCCGTCGATCCTCAGCTTCTTTGCCAAGGCGAGCCCGCCCCCCAGGCAGTGAATTTAACGTGTTTATGTAATTTTTCAACTTTTTACGGAACTTAGTGCCCCGAGTAGCTCTCGACGAGGCCAATCGATTGACACTAGTTTTGTTGTCGGTAAGGCAAGACTCGTGTCGCTACGCGGTTTTTCCCACCCCGGGGCAGCGATGGGACCCCGGGGTCCTGCCAATTGCTTCAAATGTTGCCATGTGGGTGATATTACGATTACACGTATGTACAACAGTAATAACATAGTCCTGAACGCCTGTTTCAGCATTCAACAAACTCAGAAGGAAGAGACAAACACTAAAGTAGACAATGGTTAAAGATGAGAACAACAACAGCAGTAATGGTTTTCTGCCATCCTACTCACTTGCGAGTCAATGATCACCACATCTTGTGGCTGTGTGAAGACAAATTCATATAGTCTGTAGTGCTGGAAAAGACTTGTCACACAGCAGCACACAATTAATATTTGTATTTGCAAGTAGGCAGCAAATGCATTATAAAGAGAAAAAAAAATCATTATTCACTCCACAGTATTCTGTAACAAATCACCACGAATAGGGAATATTGGTCAAAAGTGTTTAATGTATGTTTTTGCCTATGTGTAAACATATTATATAAATGAAGGTAACAATCAATATTATCTGTAATTACATAAACAATGTTGGATTTTTCATGCAAGGAAACAATGTACCTGGTGGTTAGGTAACCTAGTACAAGCTTTCCTTGCTCCAGGCTGAGACACGCCAAGTCATCACAGCCAACTCCCACCAGTTGCCGTGAACATGCCTTCAAATTTTCCACGAGCTTCATTCGCCTCTCTGCAATGAGACATCCTCTCCTTTATTATGTTTAAAACTTGCAAAGTAAATAACAAACACACTGCACGCAATGTACATATTGGGGTGTGGTGCGTTTGGTGTTCGACTGTTCACATCACATTATTTTCGTTACAATTAGCTTGTGGCTTATGACATCAATCTTTTGTTTGAACTGCACAAAAAAACCACTGTTTTAATGTCAGATGATCGTATGATCATTATGATGAACATCGTTAGTTGGAAATTACACTTGTGAGCATCAAATTACCATAGCGACTACAACCAGTTATGCTGCAGTAACATTCCAGCGACGTTACACACTTCTGTGACCATATACAGGCCAACAATTGTGGCCAAATATGAGGTGTCACCACAGGTATTCTAAATTCCGTCATATCACTGTTGGTATTTTTTAAATCAAATCTTGACACTACAGCATCACACACAAAATAAAAAATGTGTGTCTGTTAAAATTTGATATACATGAGCAATGAAATGTTTTAATTTTATTATTTTGTTCTTGTTATTTTTGTTGCGAAGCCAAACAAATACAAGAGCAAACAAGGGAGTACATTGTGTACAGCCACGTCACTTTGTCCAGATTCATCTGAACTCGACAACGCAGATTATTTTCGGAATGTAGAATGCATAATAGTTTTAGTGAAAAAAATGCATATACTGAATGCTTAACGTGTTTTTGTGTGGAAATAACAGGCTGTTAAACACATCCCACTAAATAGCATCATACGATGTTTGGACATTTGGCATTGGTGTACAAATGCATAAATTAATATATGACACATGTATGCAATTACTTTAAAGAACCCAACATTTTTTTTATCATGTTGTATGCGATGGGATCACGTACAGACAGTCCCCGGGTTACGGAAGAGTTAGGTTCCCGAGAACAATCCGTAACCCGAATTTTCCGTATGTCGGAAACTGAACAATTTTCCCCCAAAATCAAGATCAATTCCATTTACCTTAATCCTAGTGAAGCTCGAGTGAGGTGTATGGCTGCCGGCCTTATGCCTCGCTCCACAGTATTCATCTGCAACCTCACCGTGCTGCACTACTTGGGCTTATGTAACTAACGTAAACATTTCCGCGTAATGAGTTTTTTTGACATGATTTATGGGAGCATTTCCATAAGGTCGGATTTTTGTATGTCGGGCCTTCCGCAACCCGGGGACTGTCTGTATAGTGTCTCTTGAACTGAATCACGACCCTGAATCGTGACTATTCATAAAATCGTTAGGTGAATTGTTATATCTCTAACATCTGCTATAGAAGACAGTGACTAACTCAATGAGCCATGTCTATTCTAATGATTCTGAAAGGCAAAAAATCTGAAAGTTGGTGCAATTGCAATCCGCCAAAGCTTATGACGAGAGATTCAGCATATAGTAATTCTACCACACTGTTGGGTAAAACCAAATACTTCCATCTGCAGCCATGATAATTTACATTTGAATTGTGATGTGAATGAAGTATTCATTTTGGCTCCCCTACAAAACACTTCAAGATGTTATTAAAATCTACAGTGCTGAAAGCAATGGAATGTGGGCATTTGAACGAGTCAAGGTGTTAATGCAATAATTATGAATGCCTGTGACCAAGCCAAGACTATCAACACTCACTCCACCTTTGAAGCCGGTTCATATTAAGGCAAGTAATACAAGTTCACTGAGGGAAGCTCTGCAGTGTTGCCAGATACCCGAGCTACTTGGTCAAGGTATGCTGCATAAATGCAGCTGCATAAATACAGCTCATGTCCAGGTAATGATATCACAGGGCCATGAAATGTGTGGCAGCTTGGGGAAATCTTCATGCAACAGTGGATAAAAAATATCTGCTGCTGATGATGAGATCAACGAGTGGACATAGTTCTACCATACCCCTCTTCACCTTCTATGTTCTGCAGCAGAGTGTGCAAGAGGGTGACAACGTAGAGGATCTGCTGCGATGAGAATCCGTGTTCACGAGCCCAGCGATAGGCCGACACGTACACATCCAGCAATGCCGCCTCGCGCAGGGATGTCTCGTGCTCACGCAAGTGCAGCATCTCCGCCAGATGCCTGCAGAGTTTCTCAGTTCAATACATGCAAATCACGATAACAACTTTGCGACACATATTTTATTAGTTTTACTTTTAGCTAATCTCGGGACAGTTTTTCAGGAGAGTCCTGCTTTTAAAGTATCTTTGACCGTGTAGAACCCTCTGCTGCGTTTTCCGGTTGTACCGGGTGTTGTTTGGCATGTTGTCCGATGTTTCGCTCCAAGTGCTGGGAGCTTCTTCAGGAACTGGATTTGAATTATACCGGAAAACACATCAGAGCTATGCAGCACAATTGGAAAAAAACCTACGCAGTAGCAAAACTGGAACGCATCGAGGAGAACTAACACATCGAGGAGGAAACGATGCTTAAAATCTGCATGAATAGGTCGGTCAATAAGTGGCTTTGTCTTTTACAGGTCATCTCATTGCCCTGCCATTGGAAATCTCATGAGCTTTAAAGTGCTGTAGTTATTCACATGTCACTACACATAAGGGGGGAAAATGCATTTCAAGCCAATACAAAACATCAACCCGGCTATGCAGTGGCATTCATATAAAATTTTAACAATTACAACTTGAGATGTGGTGGTGGCATTGGTGGATCACACTGATATGGACACATGGGTTCTCTGTTGAATCACAAATATTATCATACCTCCCTAAGGGTAACTCAATGTATTTGGGGGACTTTTCCAAACATTCTCGTTTCCTTTAAATCTGGCCAAACATGTCAAAGCAGAACCCTCTTACAAATACGTCATAAAGTACCGTATGTACACGCAATGTATTCTTCCAATGGTAAAGGGAGCAGTGAATGTAGTGGAAAGGCATATTTTCATTAACATATGACATAAAAGCTACCTGTCGCAAGCCTCTATTATTTCAAACAAAAAGTGGAAGAATTTGCCCATGCACCAATGTATGAAGTGGGCCTCATATAGTTGCAAACAAAATCATGCTCTGAAAATATATGCATTGTTTTTTTAAACTGTTTGGTCCACACCAGATACAGCTTTAATTAGAGCCGAGTCTGAAACGGTGCTAGACCAGAGGACGCCAAAAGGCGAATAGCAAAATGTTTCTGTTTGTTGTTTAAACATCTTAACACCTGTTTTATTGCCAGAAAGGGTAAAAATATTGTTATATTTTGATACTGGCAAGGGAGATCCCATGATGTAGTTGCTCACCCCGAGCTCTCAGTGTCTTGATAATGCCATTGTCTTTGTGCTGTTCGACTTTCGGCGTCCTCTGGTCTAACACTTTTCGAGACTAGGCTCTAAATAAAGCTGTCTCTGGTGTGAACCAATCAGTTTCAAATACGATACATATATTACCAGAGCATGTTTTCCTTTTGGTTAATGCAGACATGATTTCTTGCAATAGGTTTCTGTCTGGTGTTTTAACATCTTAACACCGATTTAAAGCTTTCGTGACTGCAGGGATTCATCTTCTTGGTTCTTTCGGTAAAGTCATGTAGAAAGGAAACAATAAAATAATAAAAATAAAACATAATAAAATAAAATTATCACGACGTTTCGGCCTCCTTCGCTCTCCGGATGACGTGATTGCTAAGCTCCAGGGTGATTTCAACAAACTACAACATCAGGTAGTTTCTCTTAAACTAGTCCTGAATACCTCCAAAACCAAGGTGCTATGCTTCTCTCCAGGACTAAAGCAGGAAGTTATTATTCCCCAATTACATTCCTTGAATAATTATCAAATAGAGCAAGTCAAGATCTATAAGTATCTTGGGGTCATCCTGGATTCAAAACTTAGTTTTGAAGATCACATTGATTATATTGGTAAAAAGACAAAAACAAAAATTGGTTTTCTGTATCGACACAAGCACTGCTTCCCCCCAATGTTCCGTTTGGAATTGATAAAAGCTACCATACTGCCTCTACTTGACTACTGTGACATCGTGTATAAATCAGCCCCAAGTACTATACTGAAGAAGCTTGATTCCATCTATCACTCGGCCTTAAGATTTGCATTGAACTGCCCATATAGGACTCACCACTGTGATCTCTACATTGGGTCACACTTAACATCTCTTAATGTTCGACGGCTTGTGCACCAGATGTTATTTATTCACGATGTACTTACACAAAATTCCACAGGCTACCTACTGGATCTCCTCTCTGTTTCAAAGAACAAATTTGACCTCAGGTCTTCGCTCATTTACCAGCTTCACATTCCCTATTGCCGTACAAAAACTGGAGGAAGGGCCTTTGCTATTGATGCCCCCAGGGTCTGGAATGCTATTGCCAATAAACTGCAACTTGAATCACTACCTATGAGATCTTCACTCAAAACTGCTCTAGAGGAGTTGTACAACCCTAGCTGCCACTGCTATTCAGTGGCCTAAAATATGGCTCTAGATTTTGTTGTTATAATTTATTTATGTAGTTTATTGTTAAAAATTCGGTCACAGTCCCTATGATCACTGTTACATTGGATTTATGGCTTTTATTTTGGTGATTTCGAAAAGTTTTTTTTGTTTTGGCCATGTTTTTGTTTATTGTAGTACGGAGTTAGACTGATGGCCTTAATCTTAGTTGTCTTGTGGTTGTTGTTGTTGTTATTTGACTTGCATCCCACTGGGATTTTTGCACACAGCGTTGGTGTACGGTGCTATTTCAGGAATATTTTGATATTTTTTCCTGTATTTTCTGTTTGCACAGTCACATAATCACTTTAAGATGTTTTCTTGTTCATGTTTTTTGTTTGTTGCGGTTGCCCGGGACCGCCCCGCACCGCCCGTGACTTTACCGAAAGAACCAAGAAGATCTTAAAGCCTGTTTTATTTCCAGAAAGGGTAAAACATTCTTATATTATACTCAAATAGTTGACAAAAAGCGTAGCTGCTTACGTCTGCACCTCCTCCAGAGTCAGTGAGGCAAGGGACTCCACTTGGGAGAATGAGAGGACAATCTCTGCCTTGGATACGTCCTTTTCCTCGGTCACAACTGCGTCGTCGTTCTGCACTCACAACGAAGCCAGATATATTACATTCAAAAACACATGCCATTGTGTAAACTTGCAGTTAAGGTAGCCTCGTGGTCAGTGTGCTAATTAATGAGCTACTGTTCCCAGGGTTAATTCCAACTCAAAAAAGGGGAATTAACAAGGATATTCAACTGCTACAAATTGCAGAATAAAGACCCTGTCAATTGATCATGATGATAAGAGATAACCATTGTGTGATGCTTTGGTATGCGAAAATTTGTATCGTGTGAAAAATAACCGCAACAAAGCTTAAGTATAAAATGTACAATATATTTTTTTTATCAGTTATAAAGAAAACAATCGATTCTATTCAAAATGTATTTGATGTTAAAAAAACAAATAATGCTGGTTTTTCAACTTTTGTTGCAAAACCAGCAAAAAAACGAGTCATTTCTATATTGCAAAGTTATTGAATACTGATGTATCCACAGGAAAAATGTACACAAATATAATTTAAACCGCTGCATACAGATGATATAAACCTTTTATCTTCTTAAAGGTAATGCGATAAGGCTGGTACACCGCTGAAACTGTTAGCTCAAAAGTATAACATCATGTTAAAATATAGCTTTTAGTAGACTCATGGTAGGGCCCTCAATCATCCACTGCTGGGCTGGTTGACAACCCACAGCCGTGCGGGTCTTGGGGCTTATTTGACCATACTTCACCACTCTGGTTAGTGAATGTTGAAGGCCGGGGAAGAGAACAGGCGCGGGAGCATAGAAGTACAGCCCAGCAATGGATGTCTGCACTGTCCTCTGGTGGGTCCAGCACTCTTATTACACTATCCATGGCATTGTGCAACACACTACATTCATGTTTATAAAACACACATAAGACGATACAACTTATAAAATGCAGTGACCGCAATATATATAAAATATATAGGACAGTTATCTCAATGCCACACGACACGGTGGAAGGCAATAGGGTTTCTATACAGACAGCGATAACGTATTGACGACGCCGGGTGAAATTCACAACAGGAGCGCACATGATATATATTTTAATCAGGCTAAATATGTTGGTTTAAAATGTCTTAACGGTAGCGATTACCATCGTCGCAAACTGAAAAAACGTTGTATTTGTTTAAAAACGAAAATTACAATTTCTTTCGTTTCAAAGTAACGCGGACATTTAAATGTCCACTCGGCGATCGCCGCGGTTCTGTCGGCGGTTGCGCGGTTCCGTTACGGCGCTGGCTATTGGCTGGCGGGTGCCGCGCCTCGCATGAAACGCCGTCTGCTATTGGCTCGACGGCGGGGATTTCTCAACGCCCAATCGCAGCGCAGCGTGGCTCGAGGCGGCGGTTGCCGTCTCGACCACGCGACAGTCGCCTAGCAACTTACGCGACCGTCGCTTAGCAACGCACGCGGCGGTCGCCACGGCAACGGCGGGTCGCGTGCCCAGTACACGTGGCACGGCGTTGAAGGAATTCCTGCTTATTGTTCAAACGACCAAAAAAAAACACTTCAATAATTATATTGTCGGTTCTTTCGGTAAAGTCACGTAGAAGGGAAATAATAAAATAATAAAAATAAAACTATTAAATTCTCAACGACGTTTCGATTGCAACACAAGCAATCATCATCAGGTGTGAAAACCACAGCAAATCATTATTTCACTTTCACATCGATATAATACGGCAGCATCTGGTTTTAAGCAAGAAAAACTCTGGACTGGTGTTTGACCTTCTGGGTCTCATCAGCTGTGTCAGACTGGTAATCCGGTAGCATTTGTTTAATAAATCTCCTTCTGATGACCTGAACATCTGTGAAAAAAGAGCTTTATGGCTCATCGGATTCCTCCAGCATAAATACATATTCTGATTCTGATGATGAGACGCCTCCAAAAAGCCAAACACCAGTCCAGAGTTTGTTTGCTTGCTGAGTTACCACCAAAACATATTTTTGGCAGTATCCCATTGAAAATATGGCTGATGGACTAAAACATGTTTTATTTGTGTGGAGACAGGATTTAATTCTGATTCCCCCTCCCCCCCCCCATAATGCTCCACGTGGTTTTAGTCACATTGCTCCACACCAAACACGTAATGAGTTTGTGTGTGGTTACTCACACCAACTCGATTAACAATCAAGTTGAAAGAAATAAATCCGTTTTTAGTTTGGCACCAGTACAGGAATTTAATCATGAAAGCTGTACACGCGATGGACTCCGGCTGTGAAAGAAAACGCAAAGTTCAAATAGCCCTTTGGGGCCGTCCATAAATGACGTCACGCGATTTTGGACGATTTTAGACCCCCCCCCCCTAGTCACACGGCGTCACAAAAAGTCAGACCCCCCCCCCTCCTCCTCAAATATGACGTCACAAACGTCTGACCCCCCCCCCCCCCAAGGTGCGTGACGTCATTTATGGACGGCCCCTTTGCCACGCATTCTAGGGCTTCCACATTGGAAGGATAAACTCGGCGCAGCATAATAGGAAGCAAAATAAACGTCACCGTTTTAAACTACAATCACTACAATCATGGAGAGCAGTCCGCCACACTAAGCCAATAATAGTCGTATGTGTACGAAGTACTGCATATCATATTCTTTGGTTCTATTCGGTTATGTCACGTAGGTAAAAAATTAAACTGCATATCAGCCTGCTATACTCATGCACGCCAACAGAGGGCACACGAGGTCTTTCAGTTTCGTTCAGATATTTCAAGTGTGAGAGAAATACCTGATCTGATTTGAATCGAAATTGCCTCTTTTTTTTATTATTCACTTTACTTGAGTAGCTAAGTGTTTTGCAAAACGGAAATGTTGATCTTGAACAGCCTCTGTTGGAGTGGTGTACTGTTATATTCTTAGATCTTTCGGTAAAGTCACGTTGAAGGGAAACAATAAAATATATTATTTTTATTGTTTTATATATATTTTATTGTTTCCCTTCAACGTGACTTTACCGAAAGAGCTAAGAATATGAATTACTGCAGTCACGAAAGCTTTAAATCAAAATTTGGTTTACTGTTATTTGTATATTCAGATTTTATTTTCAGTAGTGGCATAACTAATTGGATGGGATCTGTCACGAGTCGTTTATTTTGACTTAAACTTTATTCGCTACATCATAAACACATTTATAGGGCAAATGTGAAAAGTATGAAATTGTATCCTGTTCAATATATAAAAAATGTTTCAAAAGTGTAAAGATGTTTATATGGCTTAAGGAGGTCTTGATGCAGAAATGGAGTGGGAAATTGCTGTAAAACGATTATTATTTTACCAGGTAAAACCCATTGAGCTATATAGTTATTTTTCAGAAGCAACCTGGCCACAAATGATAGCTCAATGAAGGGGCTTATCATGTGGAAATGTATAGCAACCAAATACTCGAAACACATGATTCTAAATGTGGAAGAAAAACTGGAAGACCTGGAGGAAAATCCACGCGACCACGGGGAGAACGCGCAAACTCCAAATATACAGCAGGCGTCAGGGTCAAGATTGAACCCACGACCTCCTGTATACCAGGCGAGGTAGTTAACATCTCGCCACCAGTGGCGCCCAAAGCATTTTATTCTATCAGTTTTCCAAATAACTTTTATATGAATCTGTGTTGTTTAAGTTTCATGCGGGAGACACATATTTACTTAATTATGGTGAAGTACATGTGATAAGTAACTAATAGAGTATAGAGAAATTTATTTTTACTGCCTTCTATTCTGATAAACATCTTAGAATGGTAGATGTTAATAAACACAACAGAATAACCGAAATTCCTCCTAACTTATTTTCCATCTACAGTACGTACAGTATACTGCATATACATTTATCATGACTCAAAGCTTTCGTGACTATCGGAATTCATAGTTTTTGGGTCTTAAATGTTTTTTTCTATCTACGTGACTTTACCGAAAGACTCAAAAAGTATACATTTATCATTTTTATGTTTCCCTAAGTGGCAGTGACATGCAGTTTCTGGGATACTTTTCATTGTAAAGGTAACATTTACAAAAAAAAGGTTTAGCATGGTCAAATTCCCTTTAAGAACATCAGGAAATGGAACAGCTTCTGATTTTTTTTCTTTGACCCAAACTATGTAGGCACCCGGTGATTGTGTGGTTATGCTGCACATCCGACATCCGTTGGTCATGCACCCCTTCCCCTGACTCTTTATTGTACACACATATCTCAATGTCTCCACATCTGTGTTTACTCCAGCCCTGTAGCAGTATGTTCCGTGGGAAATATTTTTTAAAGATGGAAATATGTGACTGTCAGATTCACGACACTAAAAAACCCACATGCATGCCCATACATATGCACCGTTTGGATTATTTTATTTGCAGTATATAAAATTAATATTAAGTTAAAGTAAATGCATGGCATTAATTGTTAATGAGTTGAATAAAAGCACTGGCACGTACACGAGCAACGTCTCATATGGCTATTTGATTGCATAAAATCCAACATATACTTTATTTTTTTACATTGGAATTAGTGTCCATATTATTTAGTAAAAATGTGTTTTACTCAACAGAATGGTGATGGGACATGTAGGCGAAGCAGCCACTCAAATTATGCATGTGAATTGAGAAACTTGTATACAATAAAAGTATATGCATCTCTAGAAAGCAGATACTTTTATTGTATTTCTCTCTTTATTTCTGAAAATATTTCATGCAGATTTAGTTTTTTTTTTAAATTGGTAAATATCAGCCTTCCACACAATGGGCATGCCCAATTCACGAAGAGGGCCTACATCTCAAAAGGAGCAAATTTTCTCCACTTGCTGAAAAGGTTGGAAGATAGAGGGGCACTTTATCCAAGCACAAGCAATTCACCAAATTACATTTGCAGTGCACCCCCTCTGGCAGTATATATACACTAAGTACTGAATTGTAATGTAATTTGATTAAACTTGTCCAAGATTACAACCACTTTCCGTACCAGGTAATTCATGTATAATATGGAGATATGATACAATTATATATTGTAATCGAGGGCTGTTAAGCATTGCAACCTGTTCGTGCGACACATTCTGCTCAGCTCTTACAGATTTTTGGTCCGTTTTCTTTACGTTTTAAATCGAAGCTGCCGTCACAGAATTTGCAATGCATTGCCAATAGTTTCCCAATGCGGGTCACGTATGTCCCAAATTTTTCCTGGATTAGACGGCGTGTGTGCCACAGATTGTGAATCTCTATCGTGCTACCTTTAACAGCCTCTGCTGCAGTGGTTTACTATGGTTTGTATATTCTGATACATTTTTTCAGTAGTGGCATAACTAATTGGATGGAATCTGTCACGAGTAGTTTATTTTGACTTAAAATGTATTCGCCACGTCCTAAACGCATTTATTGGGCAAAATATGAAAAGTTTGAAATTGTATCCTGTTCAATATATATATAAAAAAAAAGTTTTTAAAAGGTATATATTTTTATATGGCTTAAGGAGATCTTGATGCAGAAATGGAGTGGCAAATTTCTGTAAAAGATTTATATTCAACCAGGTAAAACCCATTGAGCTATATAGCTCGAAGCTGCCGTCACAGAATTTGTAATGCATTGCCAATAGTTTCCCAACGCGGGTCAGGCATGTCCCAAATTTCTCCTGGATTAGACGGCGTGTGTGCCACAGATTGTGCACCTCTATCGTGCTACCACCTTCTCTCTCTGTCCCCCCTGTAAAATATTGAGCTTATTTCTTTCATAATATTCAATAACCTGTTCATAAGAGGGTGGCCCGTGGGTTATTGCTGTGCTCGCTCACGGGCCATTGTGTGCTGGCGTTAACGTCAAAATTAGCCAATTTAGAAAATTACCCACAATTTACTCAATTGATATCACACATACCAATCATCCCCCCCCCCCCACTGGTAGACTGCCGGCCCGCTTGCAGGCCAGGTGCTGAGTCACCTCATGCGGCAAAGGGACAGCTGCCACTGGGGGTGCCCTTTCAAAATGTTGAGATGAGCTGTTGATATGGGAGTCGCTGATAGTGTGTAAAGTGCTGTGATATGCCCTGGCATCAGATGTATGATTTTAAACTCAAATGATCATTATTATTAGACAGCAGTGGGGAATGTATGAATGGATCAGCCAGTGTATTAATCTGCCTCGTGAACTACAGGACAATAACCCTGCTTGATTTTCATAGCCAAGTACAGTACTGTATGTCCATCTGATATACAATTGACATGTCATTAATTGTTTTGAAATGTTTATAAACCAGGATTTTTTTCACCAATAATATACATTCCATATTGTATTTTACATATACAGTAGGAGAAAAAAAGACGACATGTAAGATTCCTGAGCTTTACGTGTTTTGCATGACATTGCAAGACTAAATGTGAAAATTATGTATGTCACGACATTTGGAGCCAATTTTTATTACATTGTTTTACCTACAAACGTGGTGCCATAAATTACCAGTGATTACAAGGTACATTCGGCAAAGCTATGTTGGAAATATCCACTGAAAACATTAGCTATTGTTACCATGCAGATTCAAAGCTGTTACCTTTACCAATGCACAAACAAGTCACTTCCAGCTGTTACCAGGAAACCTATCCTCTAATACAAACGAAATAAAGTCCACTCTTCATGACATTTTATTAAAAAAGCCGATGTGATATTACAGTTTAGTAATAATATACGAATTCAAATATTTAAATCGTAAAGATAAAGGCACAGCCTAGCAATTGTCCGCTCTCGCTAACTGCTGGCAGAAGGGCCTCACCTAGAGGGGTTACCAGAGATCCCCTCTAGATGGTATATGGCCTGGTTAACACTGGTTAATTATGCCAAATCGCCTGATGAAGCAAGGTTGTAATCAACAGCGAAACATCGTACACAAATTGTAAATGTTCTGGGTTTACTCTCCAACACGCTGGTGTGCTGAAGTCGTAACTAATTGGCACGTTTTGCTTCCGTGACAAACCTTACTAATTGGCTGTGTCGGGTGGTGGTGGGTTAACGACACATTTATATTTACGCGATCTCACCAAAAAAACCAAACCGATCCCTATTACAGCATATGGCCTACACTTCCGACGCTGACCAGGCGGTTTGAAAGAGGTGGAATTACCCCACTCTTCTCCCCACCAAATGGAACGTGCCGGTCGACGAACCGTTGGTGGACCCATTCACACTGCTGCGGGGACAGAATGGGTGCGAGTTGAAGAAACGTGCCCCCCTTGTTTCAACTGCCGTGCCGAGAGGTCGAATATATGACTGCCAAAATAAGAGCCCTTCCCGCACTGACCAATCATCGCGACCCGATTCAATCGCTCAATTCAATAATCTGTATCATCATCATCGTTAAGACGTTGACGTAAAAGCAACGGGAAGACGAAAATCCAACATTAATACGACAGCGACCAAAAAAAACCGACCCTTCCTCCTTGGACAATTACCAGACGTCCAAACTGCGACCTCGGCGCGTGTGAGGCGTGTTTTTTTTTCTTGCCTGCTTTCCTGAATAGCTGAATAAACAAAGAGCCCAGGCCCTCCACAGATGGAGATACGTGGCAAGGCGCCAGGCGTTGCATTATTCCTGCAGTATCTGATAGCTGGCCAAGAGCATGCGACGTTCAAATAGGGCTTCAAGATAGCTATCGTCGACTTTTCTGTTTTTTCTTATTGTTGCACTCTCCTTTAAACGCCATTGTCTTCGGGCTGCTGTCTGTCCACCCGTCACACACGAGGAGGTCAAAATGTTATGATAATAATATATATTACAATTATTCGGACTCAACAATTACAATTTTCAGCGTATTTAGCTTTAGTACGACCACCCCTCCATATTTCATAACTGCCGTGGTATATAACGACACAGATCTACAATAAACAATGTCATAACCTCACAGCGACTTTGTAGTGTGTCGTTTTTTGAGAGCATTTAATTTAATTTTACTGGATAAATACTAATATATTTAATATCAGTGGGCCTATTAGATGCGTAATGTGTGTTCTACTTTAAGATGTATAGTATCGCAAGACATTAACATTTAAAAAAAAATCTTTCCAATATCATACTTGTACATTTTAAAATTTCTGCTTCTGTTTGAGTATTTTACATGTTAAATTTGGTGCATCGTGCATTTGAGAGGTTTTTACAGACATACTCTGATTACAGTGAAATTAAATTTACCAAAGAGTGTACGAGAGTCATTTCGTTCAGAATAAAATAATTCCATGTTTCGAAAATGTATCCTTTCAAATAATTTTCACACAGTACAGTATCATCGCATGCACATGATACAAATTATAATGTTATGATAGTAATGCATATAAGGATTTAATGTCATGATGTCAAGTGATCGTGGTGTCTTCATGCTCAAACGAGTGCTAGCGAGTAATCAGTCTCCATGAACGGCCATGAACCGGCAGTGGAAATTCCACATTCATAAGCCAAGAACTAGTCTCTCAACCATACAGACACAGTACTGTGTAGTATAGGAAAGGACCAAATTTGTTTTACAGTTTTTGTTGGTAACGTGTTGATAAATTTAATCTACTTTAAACGTTTAACAATTGTGGCAGCGCATAATGACTTCAGCTTTTGAAAATGATGTAACGTATATTGCAGCGTTAAAACAACACGCAGCATATCTGGCTGGAGAGTGCTGGTTTTAATAGCGATATATCACGCAATTGGCAAGTACATAATGACATTCCCCTGGGGGTAGTCGGTGTAAATTATGGCGAAAGAAAATAGCAAAAAGAAATTAATGAATAAACAAAATGTTGTCGGGTATTCGACATGTGTGTGTGTTAAGGCAATTTCCACGTTCTGTGAAAATCCGCTCTGATCCTTGCATGGGTTGGGCCAAAATATCACGTGGAGGTGGCAGCCTGGGATTTAGTTTAAAAAAATTATACTTTAAATAACCTAAAGCCAAACAGTAAAATAATCCAAAACGAAACTGAATCATTTGCTTTATGCTTCAGCCAATGCATGTAGAGCTAGTTAATTTTAAATACATTTTAACTCAAGCGTGATCATGAAATACATTCAAGGGAATACTGTGTA
This sequence comes from Petromyzon marinus, assembly GCF_048934315.1. Taxonomy (NCBI): domain Eukaryota; kingdom Metazoa; phylum Chordata; class Hyperoartia; order Petromyzontiformes; family Petromyzontidae; genus Petromyzon; species Petromyzon marinus. Next base: position 11,709,452 of record NC_133677.1, read on the forward strand.
TATGCAAACCTTTGTATGCCTCAGTATCTTGGGGGGAAAAGGTCATTATTTGATTAATTAATTACTTCCCTTAACAAATGTGATTTCAATTTTCAAAGCTGTTTCAGCTTCTACTTCCGAAACACACTCTGTAGTTTCTTCATTCGTGTGAAAACAACAACACAATTAAATTAAAACATTTTAAAAATAAATTGTTAATGTTTTAACTAGTGCTGTATCTCCAAATGTAAAATACCGCATCTATCTTTTTTCCCAGCAGAGAAATCAGGATTTCAACACAGCTAATCGTTCCTTTGGATTGATAAACTGGGTACCACTAAGCCAGGGTTAGGGCAGTTAAACAAGTCAGAGAGGGGGAGGGTAGGGGGGGGTGAATGGTGCGAGGAGTGCGTAAACTGCAGGATACAGCAGAGGCGCTGAGAGTTAAAAGGCAACATGATTGCTTATTCATAATAAAGGTGTTTGGGTTAGATCGCGTTATTTATAAATGTGTCGTAACCCTCCACCACCCGACACGGCCAATCAGCAAAAAAAAGTGTCACGTTGACAAAAGACAAATAATTCACTACTTTAGCCCACCGGTGTGTTGAAGAGTGAATCCACAACATTTACAGTTTGAGTACGACGTTTCGCTGGTAATTACATCCAGCACCATCGGGCAATTCGCCAGAATGGCCAGAATGGCGAATTTGCCCGATTATGCTGGATGTAATTACCAGCGAAACGTCGTACTCAAACTGTAAATGTTGTGGATTCACTCTTCAACACCCCGGTGGGCTAAAGTAGTGAACTATTTGTCTTTTGTCAACGTGACACTTTTTTTTGCTGATTGGCCGTGTCGGGTGGTGGAGGGTTACGACACATTTATAAACAACGCGATCTAACCCAAAAACCTTTATCATGAATAATATTGGTCGCGAAAGCCTACGTGTTAAACTAACTTGATTGCTGCCAAGATAGATGATGACATCCAAAGCAAAATAGCCGCACCGCTAAACGCTGAGGATGCAATTAACTCGGTAAAATAGAAATATGCGCTCTCTTACCATCAAAAGGTCAGGCACACACAGGAGATGCCGATGACTTTAGGGATGCAGTTAACAAATAAAAGCAAAGCACACCTCGGAGAGGGATCAGATTTATATTATACAAGTCACACTGTTAAACGGTACACCTCAAGCCTTGCCATGCCTGCTTTTACAATGAAGACAAGTTTTTTTTCTTCCAGTTTCATATTTCCACACGATGAGGATTTAGTATGGATGAGCAAGTGCTCATCAATAATACAAATTTCACGAGGCTAATAATACTACTCTCCATGCATCCGCGGTTGTGCTGTATGGTTCTCCGATGCGTTTTCGGGTTGCACTTCGTGTTTGGCACAATATCCGACGTTTAACACCACGCGCTGCGAGCGTCTTCAGGAACTGAGCAATTTTATAGACCACATTAGTTATCGGAATCAGAATCTTTATTTATCACAGATGTCCGGTAGGGACGGGTCAGAAAGTGACAAAAACAAACAGTGCGAAAACACGAGAGGGGTGAAAAGTTTAGGAAAGTTAAACAAATGACTAACAATAAACACATTGATAGTTCTGAACCCCGTATTGTTTTAGTTTTCGTGAGCTGCAGATGAGAAAATGTATTTATTAAGCTTTGTATTACTAACAGTATTACAATTATTTAAGACCCAATTGCATATGTGTTTGTTGAATGTTTTTTTTTTCTTTTGAATAGAATTGTTATTATTTTTCTTATTATCCTAATATTATAATCCACTCGTACAAATGCAACACAGTACGGGCATTCAGTGTGCAAATACGGTGTTTGCACAGGCACGTAGTCACCTCTGCGTAATTCTTTAAAAAGCCACCTCCAAAGCCTAAGATTACACAAAATGCGTCACCACATGTGGCATTTGTGAAATATTGGCCTGAGAGTGTTGTTGTAATGGTATAATGATATTTTCTGGAGAGGGACTACAATTATATTGTGCTTAATGAAGCAAACAAAATACACAAAGATCCCCCATATAGCCTGATTGGACTCTTGGGGCAAGTGCTGTTAGCCGGCACGGTACGCATGGGGGTGGTGGGTGGCCAGCACTATGCCCGACCGCCTTTATCTGCCCAGTGGCGATGTTTGCACACTGCAGCGGGGACTCATTTGAGGCTGAATCGACCTAGGAGAGGCCAAGGATAGTTCAGATAATTGTCACTGGTGTTGGCCGTGAGTGGGAATCGAACTCGGGTCGCCGGGTTCGTAGCGCGGCGTAGCGCTGACCGCCAATGAAACGCGCCTACGCACATAGCCATCGCACAAGATGAAGACATGGAACTTTGAGAGTTCACGTATTGCAAACCCACGGGCTTGTTGTGGCATACAGCATCACATACTCTATGTCAGTGTGTGCACGGCATGTGGTATCCACAGGAAGATCCACTGTGGTTTTGTGGGGGGGGGGAATTTTCAGCTTTAAGGCACGCGCCTGTGAACAGAGCCTGTACTTGCGCTTAAGGTGTGCACGTGTGAATCCGGTCTGTAGAATTGGATTGATTCTCTGCTTTACACACGGATGAAGCTAGCGATTGTGAACGTTGTATAAATCATTGGCAACTTATGTGTGTGCAATAGTGGACAAATCACACGGAGAGTTACAATATTGTGACTGCATTGTTGTGTTAAACAGCCATCTTAATCCCATAGAACTTGATGTGATTGAAACAGTATTGCTCCGTTTCCTACGACCACTGGGAACATTTCTGTGCCGGCCCAGGGGACAGCCCTGGAGCTATTCCAGGATCAAGAGCGTGGCTTCAGTTTGTGTCCCGACGCTTTGTACACGGCTCCTCCTGCTCCATCCACTCTCATCCTCTCCCCATCCCTACCTTCCTTGGCATTTTTGCAGAGGGTCAAGAAGCAATGTGTAAAAAAAATGACATTTTAAACACGTAATGTCGACTTGTATTTGGGTTAGGTAACCTTTGGCCAAACTACCTTAGTAATCTTTCGCCATTTGTTTGGTTTCATTTACATGAATGTGAGCCTGAAGGTTTGAGCTGTGCAGATCACGAATTGTCACAATGGATTGCGAGGGCCGTCCGGTAGGAAGGAGCTTGCATGGCTCTTGAGAACGCGGGCCCACGGGTCCACTCAACGAGTCCCTTCCAGTGACAGGTCGAGCCAGCAGGTAGGGGTTGCCACCTGTCCTGGCTTTACCAGGATCGTCCTCAATTGATAAACTATTTCAAACTATGCACTTTTTTTAGTTTACCAGGTAAGGCCCAATTAGCTGTGTATCTCTCTCTTCCCGTGAAGTGTCCTTCACGGGCGACCCTGCTTGCAGGTGCGTCTGCTGTGGGAACCCAGGTAGAGAACGGTGAGTCCGGTTCGAGAATCTTTGTTACTGGCAGCTCGGCGGTTTTTTTTTTGGCCTTTGGACCTGTGGTCAGTGACCGTGATTTAAAATAAATTTCAGATAATTTTGCGGCTATAAATTTCCACGTGATAAGCCACTTTGTTGAGCTATCATTTGTGGTCAGGTCACTTCTTAAAAAGAAGTTTATAGCTCAGTAGACTTTACCTGGTACGATTAAAAAAAATAGTTCAATTTTATTTGTACATATATTTTTAAGTGATTTTTTAACATTTCCTATACTTTGCACTCCTATCGTGTATGGATGAACAAGTGCCCATCAATTAATGCAGATTTCACGAGGAGAATAAGAACAGACACTTCTCTCTCGGCTTCCACGGTTGTGCTGTACGGTTCTCCAACGGGACATCTGTAAAAAAATTAGCTTCATAGCTCATCGGATTCCTCCACTGTAAATGAATATTCAGATTCGGATTAAAACGCCATTTGTGTAGTTGAGAGCTTTGGAGCTGGGTTTGTGGAGATGATCATGGGAATGAAACAACGCGTTGCATGTTCTGGGCCAGTAACCACGTAGCAATAGGCCACTTCCCTCATCCAGGGAGCTGATTTGATGAGTTGTCACAATTCGAGGCGTTGCAAATTTGAGTGAGGAATATATTACGTTGGGTCTCGCTTTTTATCCTCTCAATTCCATTGTTGCTACTTTCATCCATCTTGCTCGTACAGTTTTTTCTCTCTCCCGCCATTACCGTAATAAAAATGTCATCATACTACATTTTATTTGCAAAAAATGTTGCAGGAATTCAAAAGTAATTATTGTTTACACGCATGATGCAATGCTTTTAAATCTGTGCAATATAATGTTCTGAAATTTGTAATTGATGCGTCGTTGCTTCGCTGGGCGCTTGGTGGTGGCCAGTAGATGGCAACACGGCACTTGGAGTGCATAAATATCCCACCCCCACCCCCCAACTCGTTTTCTTCGGTCTTGTGAAGGTGAAGGCGCTGCCCTGGAATTACTTGTTCACGTCACTGCTGCTGGAAAGGCCTCACCTATTCGACACCTGTGAGAGAGAAACAAGAGCTTCGTAGCTCATCGGATTTCTCCAGGATAACAAAAACAATATTCTGACTCCGATGAGATGTGGATCGCAAGTGTGCGAATGACTACACCGCAAGAGCTGCCTCCCCCCCCCCCTCTCTCATTTAAATGCTTGTTTATCGCTAGACATTCATCATGTAGTATGTGTTACAAACCGGTAACCGTTTTCATAGGTTTTTGCTTTTCGTGCGGTTTTAGGTTATGCGTTGTTTTTTTTTACAAGCCGAGTGTACATCAGCCGTGTGTACATCAGCCGTGTGTACATCAGCCGAGTGTGCATCAGCCGTGTGTACATCAGCCGAGTGTACATCAGCCGTGTGTACACTAGCCGAGTGTACACCAGCCGAGTGTACATCAGCCGAGTGTACACCAGCCGAGTGTACATCAGCCGTGTGTACACCAGCCGAGTGTACATCAGCCGTGTGTACATCAGCCGTGTGTACATCAGCCGAGTGTACATCAGCCGTGTGTACATCAGCCGTGTGTACACCAGCCGAGTGTACATCAGCCGAGTGTGCATCAGCCGTGTGTACATCAGCCGAGTGTACATCAGCCGTGTGTACACTAGCCGAGTGTACACCAGCCGAGTGTACATCAGCCGTGTGTACATCAGCCGTGCGCACATCAGCCGAGTGTACATCAGCCGAGTGTACATCAGCCGAGTGTACACCAGCCGAGTGTACATCAGCCCAAACGCTGCCCGGACTCCAGCCTCCACAGCGTCTGAAATCCGACGTGATCGCGCGCACTTTGGGTGATTTGGTTAAAGTTAAAAAGATCAAGAGCACAGCTTTGTACTAGGGTTGTGCTTCGTCTGGAGCTATTGTCCATGGGAACAGCGACCTCACGGCATTATCAGCTCAGCGGGTGCGACAATCGGTTAGGTAGGGCACGAAAATTTGATTTGTCTCGCACGGTCGCAGCCAGGCTATTGCATATCGCGTCTCCTCTTGCCTAATCACATCGTCATTACGCTCACGGTGTCGAACATTTAACGCTGTATGGGGCGCTCCGTCTTCGCAAAAGAAGTTGCTCTTTTACACCGTTGTTGTTGAAAACGTATCACACGGTGGTTGTCAAAAGGGGCCCAACTCGTAGCTTTGGCCACCAGGGGAAGGGGGTGGGGGTGTGCACGGCACCCCCTGCCCCCCACGCTCGTTACACGACTGCACGGGAACCTTGCAATAGCTGGTGACCCCGCAACCTCAAAAACATCTCTGGGTCATCTTCTTTGGTTCTTTCGGTAAAGTCACGTAGCATGAGAATAAAATAATAAAATAACACAATAAAATTCTCACGACGTTTCGAAACAATAAAATTCTCACGACGTTTCGAAACGTCGTGAGACATTTTGTTGTGTTATTTTATTATTTTATTCTCATTCTACGTGACTTTACCGAAAGAACCAAAGAAGATGACCCAGATATGTTTTTGAGGTTGCGGGGTTCGAAACGCCGTGAGAATTTAATTGTGTTATTTTATTATTTTATTCTCATTCTACGTGACTTTACCGAAAGAACCAAAGAAGATGAATCCTTGCAGTCACGAAAGCTTTAAATCGAAATCTCTTGGTCAGGCAATCTTCTGGGAGGGGGCTGGGTGGGGATGAGAGAGCGGAGGTAATGATGCCTTGCAGATGAACGGCACTGCCTTCTCTCTTCTCCATCGCTTACTGTAACCTCTCCCTTTCCTTCCTGACCCCACCTCGCCCTGCCACCCACCCTTCCAGGCAAAGATAGGTGGCGATAACGTTTACGATAAACATGCATGTGTAATTAATGGCCGTAATTTAGCTCCGGGAATGAAACACATTTGTTTTGAAGCCACACGATGAACACTTTTAGCAGGGCATATCAAAAGTTGCGCTCCTATCGCGCGGTCAAAGACGTCTATTGAAGTGACGTGCCAGTCATTCTTTGACACACTGGTGCACCGCTATCTACAATGGTAAACGACAAAAAATAAATATTCACCCCGCACCTTCGATAAACGCGGCGACGTACGGCGCGAAATAATTTGAACATACAATAGCAAATCAAAGACGGGGGAAAAAAAAATCAAGAGACGTGATTGACTAAAAAAAAATATGTTAATTGAAGCGTTTTAGGTGCCGATCAGGGCCCACCGATGGCGATGGGGGGGGGGGGGCCTTGTTGAAGCCAATTGGCTTGGGCTGGGGCAACATCACGCGCGATGGGGCGAGACTGGTGACGGAAGAGCAGTCCAAGGAGCGAAGGCAATCCCCCGGTGATGATCCCAGTGAGACGGAGTGACAGAGAGATTCGGTTCGCGTGCACGAGTGAGATGGATGAGAGCAGCACTGGACTGCGACAGATGCGGATGCCGTAAAGGTGGGGGGGGGGGGGGGGAGCTTCATCTAGCCGTGGATAGACACTGGCTTATGATGATGATGGCGACGATTATTATAATTGAAGTGGAGTATCCTGAGTAGATTGGTAACTCATCCTATCAGGGTTGATAAAATGAGTACCATTTTTGGAAAGACAATTGCAGTCACGTGGCTAAACTGGTCGTGCCATCCGTAAGAATGTGGAATGTCCACCTCTGGCCCATGCCTGGAAGAGAGATTAACGCCTTCACTTTGTACGTTTTAGCAAAGAGACACCTCATACTTTGACTCACGATTTGGTTTTAAACGTAACAAAACTGTAGCGTCATATATGCTTACTCTTTGGTTCTTTCGGTAAAGTCACGTAGATAGAAATGTATGAATGGATCACGCCGTTTCGATCTGAACACAAGCGACCGTCTTCAGGTGAGAGAGAAAAAGCTGCTGAAACAAGGTCTTACGTAGGCCTGAGATGGGTGCAGCCTCAGGGTAAGAGGACGGGGCTAGAGATGGTCTCCCTGAGGCTGTGGAAGTGACTATTGTATTGTGAGAGATTAGCGTGCCGATGCACGAGCTTAGTATGTCGCAGCATCGGTGACTGAGCGAGAAGGACATCCAGCTCGTCAAGGGACCGTCCATAAATGACGTCACGCGATTCTGGACGATTTTTGACCCCCCCCCCCCTCGTCACACGGCGTTAGATCCCCCACAAATATGACGTCACAAAGCTCTGCCCCCCCCCCCAAATATATATATAAAACATGCTTTAAATCGCTTTAAACTATTGTCATTGTAGTGCGTATTTAATATGGCGCTGCACTCTGATGTTGTAGGAGAAAACATCGATTAAAAAGTCTGTTTAATTAAGTAGAACGTGTTGTCTATATGTATTCAAAGTTGCGCATTTTAATGTGACGTCACATTTCTCAACCCCCCCCTCGTCACACATCGTCACAAATGTCTAATGTAGTGTTTTGATGAGGGAATTCTTCTGGGATGGATGGTGGTGGGAGTCAGGCTTTAGATAGGCATCCGTGTGAGTGGCTTTCCTGTAGACATAATGTCCCAACGAGCCATCAGGTCTCTTCTCGATCAAAACATACAGGAATGGTAACTAGCCATCCTTTTTCACTTCCATGGTGAATTTGATGGCTGGGTGTATGGAATTAATGTGGTTGAAGAATTGGTTTAGTGCTGGCTGGCCATGTGGTCAGATGACGAACGTGTCATCTAAGTATCTCTTCCACAAGTAAGGACGTAGGGTGGATGTCTGGATGGCATCTGTCTAAAATGTATCCATGAAAACATTCGCTACCACTGGCGATAAGGGTGAACCCATTGAGGTACCCTTCTTTTGTTTGGAGAATGTACCATTCCAGGTTGGTAAGGTAGTGCCTCACCAAAGTTGTCACATCAAAATTCAGTCCCTGTTGGACCAAGTCTTCAATCGATCTTATTTATTCACGATCTACTTACAAAAAAATCCGCAGACTACCTACTGGATCTCCTCTCTGTTTCAAAGAACAAATTTGGCCTCAGGTCTTCGCTCATTTACCAGCTTCACATTCCTTATTGCCATACAAAAACCGGAGGAAGGGCCTTTGCTATTGATGCCCCCAGGGTCTGGAATGCTTTTGCCAATAAACTGCAACTTGAATCACTACCTATGAGATCTTCACTCAAAACTGCTCTAGAAGAGTTGTACACCCCTAGCTGCCACTGCTATTCAGTAGCCTAAAATATGGCTCTAGGGTTTGGTGTTATAATTTATTTATGTAGTTTATTGTTAAAAATTCGGTCACAGTCCCTATGATCACTGTTACATTGCATATATGGCTTTTATTTTGGTGATTTCAGAAACGTTTTTTTTGGTTTGGCCATGTTTTTGTTTATTGTAGTACGGAGTTAGACTGATAGCCTAAATCTTAGTTGTCTTGTGGTTGTTGTTGTTGTTTGACTTGCATCCCACTGGGATTTTTGCACACAGCGTTGGTGTACGGTGCTATTTCAGGATTATTTTGATGGTTTTTTTCCTGGATTTTCTGTTTGCACAGTCATATAATCACTTTAAGATGTTTTCTGGTTCATTCTAGATTTGAAGCTTTCGTGACTGCAAGGATTCATACTCTTTGGTTTTATTCGGTAAAGTCACGTAGGTAAAACAAATTTAAATAAATTGAAATAAAATAAAATAAACAATTAAAACACGACGTTTCGGAGGCAAAGCAAGCTTCCGTCTTCAGGTGGGACCAGTCACAGCAAAATCGCTGCACCAAGTGGTGAGGTTCTGGGAACCTCGAGCTTAAATACAGGTTGAGGGGGGGGGCATGTAGGGGACTTTAGTGGAGTGCGGAGCTGAGTTAATCCGTCTTTTGTTGTGTAGATGGGTCACTGTGTGTGTGCAATATGAACGGGAAAAAATAAAGAAGATCGTCGAGAATGTGCTGCCCCCGTACAGCACATCCTCGACGATCTTCTTTATTTTTTCCCGTTTATATTGCACACACACAGTGACCCATCTACACAACAAAAGACAGATTAACTCAGCTCCACACTCTACTAAAGTCCCCTACATGGCCCCTCCCACACCCCCCCCCCTCAACCTGTATTTAAGCTCGAGGTTCCCAGAACCTCACCACTTGGTGCAGCGATTTTGCTGTGATTGGTCCCACCTGAAGACGGAAGCTTGCTTTGCCTCCGAAACGTCGTGTTTTATTTGTTTCTTTTATTTTATGTCAATTTATTTTAATTTGTTTTACCTACGTGACTTTATTGTTCATGTTTTTTGTTTGTTGCGGTTGCACCCGATTCAAGAGCCGAATGGCTCACAGGGCTATACCAAATAAATGGAACTATGAACTAATGATTGCAATGGTGTCAGGCACAGGTACCTTGGTGAACAGAGAGACTACATCGAAACTGACAAGCAAATCATCTGGAGACAGTGAGATGTCCTTGATTAGAAAAAAACCAAGTGAGCTGAGTTAAGTACAGCTGAGGTGGTCTTGCCAGTGAATGGAAGCAGGGTCTCAGACAGAAATCGTGCCAGTTTGTAGGTGGGTGAGTTAATGGTGGAGACGATGGGACGGAGCAGTGTACCTTCTTTGTGGATTTTTGGAAGGCCATAAAATCTGGGTGGTCTAGCAGCAGAAGGTTTTAGAGAGAGCCGCTTGGTTGGTTCGATTAGAGAAGTCGAGTTCGTGATGACATTGTTGGTTTTCGTAACCAAGCGGTTGGTAGGATCTTTATTGATTTTGGTATAGCTACCATCCATAAGAAGGTCCTGTATATGGTTTTATCCATGATGACAGTGGCATTGCCCTTGTCGGCTGAGAGGATGACAATATCATCTCTCTTTTTTAATTGAGCAAGTTCAAAACGCTCGTCCTTGCTGATGTCATATATGCTGGCTGCCATCAATTGTACAATTTCTGTAATTGCTCTCAACTGCAAAACGTTCCGCAAACATCTGTGAAAAGGCACGAGGGTGAATGGATGAGTGAACTCATAGTATTTCACATATGGTTGCCATGAAAACGATTGATATTCCACGCTGGATGCCTGCCAGAAGAACATGGAATTGACTCCACTGGTTCAGGGACACCAATGTGATTGGGGACCTCCCGATGTTTGCTTGGTAAGGGAGACACATTGACGTTTCTTGAAAAAAAATTCATCGTGTTAAATTATAACGTTTTAAAGAAACTAAATTAAGCATCCATAATGGAGGTTGTTTTGGGTTGGATCGCATAAATATAAATTTGTCGTTAAACCTGCCACCACCCGACATAGCCAATTAGTAAGGTTTGTCACGTAAACAAAACACGCAAATTCATTACGAGTTTATATTGTGGGTTTACTCTCCAATACACCGGTGTGCTGCACTAATAACTAATTGGCACGTTTTATTTACGTGACAAACCTTACTAAATGGCTATGTAGGGTAGTGGCGGGTTTAACGACACATATTTACGCGATCTCACCCAAAAAAAACCCTCTATTATGGATAATATTGAATCATAGTAAACATACAGAGTCAATAAACGATAGCTCAATACTGACATATAAAATTGCTTACTATTCATGACTTTAACATTTGGAAAATTATGGCCGCTACACGAGCGAAATAAGGAGGTGCACTCAGAAGGATGATGTCAGTTCTATTCGTGCTGACTCGGCTGGCTCTCTGGCCAGGCCTCTGGGAATTACTTGGCACTGATAAAATTTCAACCAAACAGAGCTTGAGAATTTGCCACTTAAGTAATATTCCAACTAACCATTGCTAGCTTTCGCAGCAGCTGGCCAAAACAGATGTATGTATATTGACGGCAGCATCTAATGAGGCTCATGAACAATTTAAAGACGATTTAAACAAATGTTAACGTAAACGCTCCACCGAAAAAAAACAGTTTGGCAGGAAGGAAATTAAATCGGTTTCACAGTCATGGGAGGAGGAGGCGGCGGAGGAAGAGGAGGAGTGAATGGGTGGGTCAGGCCCCGTTATGAGAGGCACACTTTGTGGTCAGAGTCAGACTTGGCAGTGAATAACCGCCCGCACAGAGCTCTGCGACTCTGCACAACAGTGACCGATTTGTTACCTCCCTCACTGCCTCGTAGACGAGAGTTCGCCCGCTCGTCTGTGCAGAAGGGGGCTTCGACTTCGACGAGGCCAGAGTCAGAAGACCTCTCAGCAGCAGCAGCAGCGACGCCGCGGAGACACGCCGGACCGGACACTGTGGCCAAAAGAAGGGACCCGTTGAGGGCAATGACGCTGTTGGTCATGCTGAGGGCCATCGTGCCGCGCCTGGTGTTCGCGGTGCATGCGCTGGCGTGCGTCTGGAGGGTCGCCGTGCACACGCAGCACCGCCTCTACTGGCTTCTGCTGCTCCTCGTGCTGCTGCTGCCACTCGAGCTGATCGTTACGCTGGTGCTACGCAAGGGCAAGGACTACAAGTGGTATGTCTGGGCTGTCCGCCACACGATGCTCCTCGCAGCGGTGTTTCTTCACACATTTTCAGAAGGGGCCGGGGGCGGACGGCCGGGCGTGGGGGGGGGGACACTTTCGCCGATGAGACATCATCAGTGTGAGTGCCGCCACACCGCCTGTAAGGTTTTTTTTTTATCACGATTTGTTTATTGTCTGGGGGCTGCACGTCAGAGGCTGCACTTGAGGCCACCAGTAGCCACCAGTGTCCTTTCATGCCTTGCAATGAAAGGACACTGACACTATTTTTTTTATTTTACCAGGTAAGGCCCACTGAGCTGTATAGCTCTTTTTCAGAAGCGACCTCGGCCACAAATGACCGCTCAACGAAGTGGACATTTACAGCAGCCAAATACTCTAAAGTCTAAACGCCTTTTTTTTTACATGTGGAGGGAAAAAGCGGGAGGTGCCCCGGAGAAAAATCCACGCGACCACGGGTAGAACATGCAAACTCCAAATATACAGCGGGCGCCAGGGTCCGGATCGAACTCACGACATCCTGTATACCAGGCGAGGTAGTTAACATCTCCTGACCGTGGCGCCTTTGAGCCTGCACAGTGACGCTGCCCCGGTGGAGCGGTTAGCAGCGGCCACTGGACTTGCAATCCAGAGGTCGCCGTATCGAGTCCATCTCCCAGCTTAACAGTCGAATCACAACTTTCTCCAAATCCTCACCACGTCCTCTGTCCACCAGGCAGCATCAATTGGTACACCACAATATGGGAGCTTTCTTGCCAGTGTGGGTTCTCGTGTGGAGCGAGTTTGGCAAGCATCAACAATAGATTTTACCCTTTTTGGCAATAAAACAGGTGTTAAGATGTTAAAACACCCAACAGAATCCTTTAAACATACATACATTCAAGGATTCTGTTCGGTGTTTTAGCATCTTAACACCTGCTTTATTGCCAGAAAGGGTAAAACCTATTGTTATAGGTACACCACAGTTAGCCCGTTGGTGTGTTGAGTCTGGTTGCGTTTGGTGGGGTAAAGCGTGAGGATTATTACCACCTCTTCCGAGACAAGCTGCCAATATGAAAGAGTATGGGCCTCCACTCGTCCGATGCTCTTCTGTCAGCAGTGACGTAAGCAGCTATTGCAGGGCTGCACAATTACCTGTTACGTTTGTTTTACTATTCTGAACAACCCCGTAATGCTGTAGATTTAGTGATGAGTTTTCAATAGCATTGCCAGCAGCCACCTCCGATTATCATGGTTGGCTACGTACGGTGCGAAAAAAGTTCAACATACATGCAGCCACAATTAATAAGTAAAAACAAATGAAAATATTCCCCTGAAAAATGTGCGGTTGTGGTTATCCTTTTTTTTCCTGATGCCGAGTCAGTTGAGGAAATTCCACAGTCCCGTGGAATCTCACCACACACGTGAACTCCGGCCATCCTCACAACGGCAGCGGCCTTTGGCTACTGGCCATCAAACAAAGACGCTCACCGCATCGCGTGGCGCTTTCAGACGCGCTTCTGCTGCCGTCTGGAAACGCTCTTCCTTCCGATATGAGGAAGCCACCGGATCTGTGTACTTTTAAATCATCGTGATTGAAAAGTCATCTCTTTAGAAATGCTTTTTTTCTGTTTAGTGTGTCGTCCTTCCCCCGCACCTCCGATTAGCCCTGTTGGCGACGTACTGTGCGAAAGAAGTTCAATATACATACGTACATGAAGGGTGACACTGAGCAAAGGGCACGTGTGACATTTCCATTGTACATACGTCACGGCGAAAATGTTCATTTCTGGGGATTAGCTATTTCTTAAACTTGAGTACATTACTCTGCCTTGTGAGTTAGGGAGTTTTGAGTGCGGAGCGGAAACTAGTGAGCGAAGGTGACTGTTTAATGTGGTGCGGGTTGTTCCGGTGAAGGGGGGCATGAGGAGAAAAAGAGTGAAAGCGTGGATTGAGCTACGAGCAATCCACGGCTGAATAAGGCCCCCCCCCGTCTCTCCAAGTGTCAGAAATTGTTACCCCCTTGTATAAACACCCAGGTCCCAATATTTATTAAGTATTGGCTATATTGTGGTCCTAATACAGCAACTGAATAATTGATGACTGAGTGGCTGGATGCTCCATTAAGACCATCATGGAACCTTATCTCCAGGCTTGGCCAGCTCCGTTATGCAATCGTGCACAGTCAACGTTGTTGTGGTGCATCTCTTTACCAGGCTCTCTCTGGCAATACTTCTGTACCTGATCAACGTGGTGCCTGCCATCTGGCTTCTGGAGGTTCGATATTTTGAGACGAAGCTGAATGAAACCTGCTCCAATGCCACGACCACCATCACCACCAACGCTGCACAGCTACCGGTGCTCCGGGAACCGCTGCAATTTAAGGTAAGGAAACCATGCCATCCATCTGTTAAATGTATGTGTACATATGTAGAACTTGTTTCGCACCAACCGTGCTAATCGGAGGTGTGGGCAACACTCACAAGATGAACAGACACCATCGTTCAAAGTTCTTGGCTATTGTTGTAAAAGACGGGAAGGTTGTTGTCATCTCAAAGAGCTCACGCATTCTGTCCCCCGCCTCCGGCATCCATCTGGTGGCATGGATCAGTAAAATTACGATTCACATCACCCGTCGATGCAATTAGGCAGAAAGAGAGGTGTTTTTTTGTGATGGGTGGGTTATGTCCGTAGAAAGGAGAAGGGTAGGTTACCGATAAGGGCGTTAGTTGGTGACCAAGGGGAATACCTCAGCGAGATGGTTGAGGCATTGTGAGACATTGTGAGAAATTGTAATATATGGTGGAGACATTGTGATACGTAACGAGAGATGGTTGAGACATTGTGAGACATTGTGACAGATGGTTGAGACTTTATGAGACATTATGACAGACAGTTGAGACATTGTGAGACATTGTGAGAGATGATTGGGACATTGTGAGATATTGTGACAGATAGTTGAGATAGTGTGGGACATTGTGAGAGATGATTGAGACATTGTGAGATATTGTGACAGATGGTTGAGACAGTGTGAGACATTGTGAGAGATGATTGGGACATTGTGAGATATTGTGACAGATGGTTGAGATAGTGTGGGACATTGTGAGAGATGATTGAGACATTGTGAGATATTGTGACAGATGGTTGAGACAGTGTGAGACATTGTGAGAGATGATTGAGACATTGTGAGATATTGTGACAGATGGTTGAGACAGTGTGGGACATTGTGAGAGATGATTGGGACATTGTGAGATATTGTGACAGATGGTTGAGATAGTGTGGGACATTGTGAGAGATGATTGAGACATTGTGAGATATTGTGACAGATGGTTGAGACAGTGTGGGACATTGTGAGAGATGATTGGGACATTGTGAGATATTGTGACAGATGGTTGAGATAGTGTGGGACATTGTGAGAGATGATTGAGACATTGTGAGATATTGTGACAGATGGTTGAGATAGTGTGGGACATTGTGAGAGATGATTGGGACATTGTGAGATATTGTGACAGATGGTTGAGACAGTGTGAGACATTGTGAGAGATGATTGAGACATTGTGAGATATTGTGACAGATGGTTGAGACAGTGTGGGACATTGTGAGAGATGATTGGGACATTGTGAGATATTGTGACAGATGGTTGAGATAGTGTGGGACATTGTGAGAGATGATTGAGACATTGTGAGATATTGTGACAGATGGTTGAGACAGTGTGATACATTGTGAGAGATGATTGAGACATTGTGAGATATTGTGAAAGATGGTTGAGACAGTGTGGGACATTGTGAGAGATGATTGGGACATTGTGAGATATTGTGACAGATGGTTGAGATAGTGTGGGACATTGTGAGAGATGATTGAGACATTGTGAGATATTGTGACAGATGGTTGAGACAGTGTGAGACATTGTGAGAGATGATTGAGACATTGTGAGATATTGTGACAGATGGTTGAGACAGTGTGGGACATTGTGAGAGATGATTGGGACATTGTGAGATATTGTGACAGATGGTTGAGATAGTGTGGGACATTGTGAGAGATGATTGAGACATTGTGAGATATTGTGACAGATGGTTGAGACAGTGTGATACATTGTGAGAGATGATTGAGACATTGTGAGATATTGTGAAAGATGGTTGAGACAGTGTGGGACATTGTGAGAGATGATTGGGACATTGTGAGATATTGTGACAGATGGTTGAGATAGTGTGGGACATTGTGAGAGATGATTGAGACATTGTGAGATATTGTGACAGATGGTTGAGACAGTGTGAGACATTGTGAGAGATGATTGGGACATTGTGAGATATTGTGACAGATGGTTGAGATAGTGTGGGACATTGTGAGAGATGATTGAGACATTGTGAGATATTGTGACAGATGGTTGAGACAGTGTGGGACATTGTGAGAGATGATTGGGACATTGTGAGATATTGTGACAGATGGTTGAGATAGTGTGGGACATTGTGAGAGATGATTGAGACATTGTGAGATATTGTGACAGATGGTTGAGATAGTGTGGGACATTGTGAGAGATGATTGAGACATTGTAAGATATTGTGACAGATGGTTGAGATAGTGTGGGACATTGTGAGAGATGATTGAGACATTGTGAGATATTGTGACAGATGGTTGAGACAGTGTGGGACATTGTGACAACAGACCTCGGAGGTTCGTTGTTGACTCCAACCTTTATCGGATCTGGCAGGAACAATTTTTTTTCACAGCAACTATAACATGATTGGCCGTGATGATTTCTTTATTTGGAACCGATTGTAAGCATTGCGTCAGCTTTATTGGCCTGATTATTGGAGGCCAGGTTGTATTAAACTTGAATTTGTTTCTCATGGGCACAGAGAGGATGAGTAACAGCTGTCACCCCTGCAGTTATACAGATCCAGATACGAAGGGTCAATCATTGTTTGCTGGTTGCTGGTATTGCAGTGCAGTGTGTGCTAACCACTTTTCCACCACTCCCCCCCTCCCCTTTCACGCACCACACACACACACACAACAACACATTCACACAAACGTTGTGACCAGCAAGACACGACTCTTTATTCGGGAAGCTCCAGACTTCGCTGCGACCTCGGAATCTGGCTTCGCGTCGTCGGGAACGGACACCGAGGAATTCCTGTTTCCGAGCACCAAGGCGCCGACCGGCCGCCCTCTCGCGAGGGGCCCAATCACCTCCGTCCCGGTCACCACCAGCGCGGGTTACTCGCACACTCCGATGTTCACCCTCTTTGGGGAGGAGCCGACGCACGTTGCCATGACCCGTTGGCCCGAAATGAGCGACTCGGATTATCTCGGAGAAGAGCCGCGGGACGGCGCCAGCGTTCCCGAGGCCCCTACGACTCTCCCGACACCCCTCTCCACCCCCGAGGATGTCGGGCGCAGGGGGAGGAGCGGTCCTAATGGCAAAAGCAGAGACGGCAGCTACATTATCTCTCAGGTACAGCACTGTCGAACAATAATGACCCGACCTCACCGTACGCCCCCCCCCCACCATCCCCCCCCCTGCCTCATTAGTAACAAATATGAAATAATTTAAATTTTGACTTGAAGCTTTCGTGACTGCAGGAATTCATATTCTATGGTTCTTTCGGCAAAGTCACGTAGATAGAAAAAAAATAATAGCAATACAATTATAAAATAAAAACGAAAATTAAGGGAATAAAAAATAATGTCACGACGTTTCGTATCGCAACACAATCGGTCGTCATCGTTTTGACGACCGATTGTGTTGCGATACGTCATCGTTTTGACGACCGATTGTGTTGCGATACGAAACGTCGTGACATTATTTTTTATTCCCTTTATTTTTATTATTTATTATTTTATTGTTATTATTTGTCTTCTTCTATCTACGTGACTTCATCGAAAGAACCATAGAATATGAAATAAGTAGATACATCAATGCCGGGTGAGTTTCATTGCCAATTAAAAATAAACTGTGTCGATCAATCGGCCTTCTGGCTGAGCATTTATTTAATGAGGGCGAACTCTGGACTCGGTTTTGGCTTCTCAGTGTCATCATCAGGGTTGTGCCCATTTAAATAAACAATCGCTACCTTATTGACTTCACCTCTTACAAGCAAGCGTCATCCTTCAACACCGTAGAACGTGATAACAATGATTTTCTTGTTTTCACAGGAAGACCATTGTGAGACCTAAGACTTGGGTTTCAGAAGAACCCTGCCTGCATTGGCATGTTTGGATCGTTGGCTTACTTGTTCAAGGATAGTATAGTGACCATAGAAAAACTTACGGAGAAACCTGAATGTGATGAATAGGAACCTACTTGCTGTACTGCTTGCCATGGATTGATTCCTCGTTGTATTGTGGGAAGGTGTATCATGCAGACCCCATCTCTGTTCGATCCACTAACCCTCGCCCCAGTTACCGTATCGTGAAAACATCGCCACGCGTATTAATAAATTGACCTAAATTCTTATTTCTCAGTGATTATATATTATTATTATTTTTTAAAATATACTGCATGTGTATGTTACACCAAGGCAGTGCCTACTCAATGTTTTCATAGTTTTGCCGTACTGCACCGAACATCTCTCCGCTGTGTTTTTTTGAGTCGTACCTCGTGCTGTTTGGCCCGATGTTCAACGTTTCACTTCCACTTTCCTGGGAGCTTCTTCAGGAACGGAAAATTCCGTTCAATGTCAAATAATCCGATATTAATCAAAACGACATTACTCGTGTCTCTCACTCTGTGTTTCAAACGCAAATCAAGTTGTCTCTTACTGCCAATACCGAGTGAATGATAATTTTTTTTTTAACCCTGTACCTTGGTTGCATTTGCATGCACAATTAACATTGAAAAAACCCACACAATACTCTACCGCCCTATATACAATCAACTACATTTCTATTGACATGACAGATACTCCCCAACTGATCCGTGCGAAGTTGGGTATTCGCAACCCACCATTCTCATAACGCAAGGCCACCACGAAGGCGCTGTGCTTCACGGCGAGTTTAATCCGACAGCAAGGGGCGATGTCGCCGCCACGTGGTTTGGCTCACGTGATTTGAGAGTGACCGTTGAAACACATTGGGAGTCTTTGGGATTACACTCTTTTATCAAATCACGCCAACGGTATCGTTCGCCTTCCCCTGTGAAGCGGGCGTATTCCACGGTGCGTAAACTAAAACTATTTTGTATTTAACCAGGTAAGGCCCACTGAGCTATGGATCTAATTTTTTTGAAGCGAGCTGGCCATCACCAATGATAGCTCAACGAAGTAGCTTATCATCAAAACTTCAAATCTAGATTAAAACTTCAAATCTACATTGGCTTATCATCGTGTGGATATTTACGGCAGCCAAATGCTCTAAGCGCGCGTTGATTCTAAATGTGGAGGGGAAAACCGTGGATAAATCCATGCGACCACGGGAAGAGAGAGACATGCAAACTCCAAATATACAAATAGATGTAAAGGAGAGCCGACACGAGGTTGCAGGGGCTTCGTCTTGTATTCCTTTCTCCAGGCCACACCTCCCTCTTATATCTCCTCGCTTACTACCTTCCCCTGTCACCGTCCCACTCCCCCTCCTTTTGGTGGGAATCCTTCCCCTGACATCCCTTACACAGGCATCAGGGTCGGGATCGAACCCACGAACCTCCTGCATAGCCGTCGAAGTAGTTAACATCTCGCCACCGAGGTGCCCTATTGTGAGAGGCCTCTCCTACGGGGCGGTCGACTTCACCAGAAATCTCAGCCTCCCTCGCCGTCTCAGCCTTTCTCCCCCCCCCCCCACCTCTTCCCTTACCGACTGCGTGCCGTCTCCCCGCGCAGGTGAAGCAACTGGAGTCCAAGGTGAACAGCCTCCTGGACTCGAACGAGGCGTGGATCCTGTGCATTCACCAGATGCTCCTGCTGCTCCTCATCATCGGGCGCTGGTTGCTGCCCACGGGCACCGAAGTCTCTCGCGAGAAGCTCTCGCAGCTGCTCCTCGAGTTCATCGGCACGGCCGGCGACATCCTGGAGTTCAAGACGGAGACGATGCAGGACTCCGTAGTGAGGTGCGTTTCGACGCTCCGGCACAGCGTCCTGTGTGGTTCCCGCGTGCCTAGGCTTGGACCTGCAGACACCATAGTTCCATAGTTTTATTTATTTTGGTATAGCCCTGTGAGCCATTCGGCTCTTGAATCGGGTGCAACCGCAACAAACAAAAAAACATGAACAAGAAAACATCTTAAAGTGTGCTACGTGACTGTGACTGTGCAAACAGAAAATCCAGGAAAAAAACCATCAAAATATTCCTGAAATAGCACCGTACACCAACGCTGTGTGCAAAAATCCCAGTGGGATGCAAGTCAAACAACAACAACAACCCAACTAAGATTAAGGCCATCAGTCTACACGGTACTTTGAGTAAACTTCAGCTCGTATGTACGTACGTATGTTCAACTTCGTTCACATCGTACCGTGCTAATCGGAGGTGCAGGTGGGAAGGACAACAAACTGGACACAAAATGGCAGTTCTAAAATAAATTAGTTTTCAATCACCGCACGTGGCGTTCGCGCACTCACAGAGAGGCAGAGAACGACTCAGAGGCGCGAAGAAGCACAGACGAGCAGGAAGGCTGCCACGCGGTGAGCAGGCGCCAACAATTGCCCGAGCTCTGCGGTCCCCTATATGTTAATGAGTTATAATAATAGGGGTTTTCCCCTTTTGTCTGGCAACAAAACTGAAACCTTTTTTTTCCAAGGAGTCATGTCTGCATTAACCACAATACCTGCAGTCAAAATGCAACACAAAAAACATACTATGATAATATATGCATTGTCCTTGAAACTGATTGGTCCACACCAAGATGAAGTCATCTGGTCGAGCACCAAATGGGTCGAGGCTCAAAAGAAAGCCGTCCCTTGGTGTGGACCAATCAGTTTCAAGGACAATGCATCATATATTATCATAGTATGTTGTTTGTTTGCATTTTGACTGCAGCTATTGTGGTTAATGCAGTAACATGAATCTTTGTAAAAAAAGGTTTCAGTTTTGTTGCCAGAAAAAAGGGGGAAAACCCTGTTATTACATTTTGGTACTGGCAAAAGGAGGTCTAATGATGTTGATTGTTAATGAGTTGTTTACTTCTCAAGCAGGAGACATTAGGCAAGGTGGGTAGGTAGGCAGATACTGTACATGAGACAACTGGTTTGTTAAGACTTGCCAGGGTCATTGTGGGCTGACGGTGTTTTCTTTCTTTCTGTGCTCCTTTTGAGTCGGTCGTGTGTAAGTCAAGAAGAATGTGTGTCGTAAACCCTCCTCCACCCGACACAGCCAATGAATAAAAGTGTCACGTGATTCGAACGCGATAATTTATTACCGCTTCAGCAGCACGACCTGTGTTGTCGTTGGAGAGAAATATAAAAAAAACATTTACACGGGTACCGACGTTTCGCTAATTACACCCAGAATCCTCAGGTTGTTCAGGTGAGCTCAGATCTTGAGAATCATAACGTTGGTCTTGAGATACGACGTATATAATGTCTTACCTACTCATTGATTTGAATGCAATAATTCACGGAAGGGCTTCGATATGATCTGACATATGCATTGCCTCTAGTTTAGTCTTGGCAATCGCATTGCTTATGGCTGCATCGGACTCACGGCATCCGACTCACAACATCTGTCTGCCCAGTGAGATCGCATTGCTGAGCCAGGCAAAACACCTGGCAAGTAATGACAGGTCAAAGATTGTGTTCCATAAACAATTTTATTTCTCCACGTGCTTAGATTGCTTATTATTATTATTGTGTCCCTCTTGTCGTCGTTATTTCGTTCCACCGCAACCTCTCGTCTCACCCTCGGGTTCGCTGGACCCCTATCTGGCCTGCACCGGTGGCATCTACACAGCCCTTTTCACTGCATCTGGGTGCCACGGTGGCTAGGAGATGTTAACTACCTCGCCAGGTATACAGGAGGTCGTGGGTTCGATCCCGACCCTGATGCCTGTGTATTTGGAGTTTGCGGTGTCTGTCCCCGTGGCGACGTGGATTTTCTCCAGCTCCTGTTTTCCCTCCACATTTAGAATGAACAAGCGTTTTAGAGTATTTGGCTGCTACACATTTCCACGTGATAGGCTAATTCGTCGAGCTATCATGTGTGATAGCCAGGTGGCTTCTGAAACATAGCTATATACCTGATACAATTTAAATTGTTTAGTTTGATCTTCTTTGTCTATGCTCAATGCGAGCCCAAAGCATCGAAGTGTTACCTCGCTGATCTTCTCAGGGATATCAGTAATTCCGGCAAAATGCTGTAATTGCTTCATCCCACCTCCATTTTTTTCTCAGAGATCTTCCCATCATCCACCTCGGCATCGGCATCTCTGTCCCTTTCAAGAGCTCTTTGCACCACCTTCCTAAGTGACCGCGTCTCTTTCAGCAAACGCCACTGGAATACATCAATACGTGCGGCCCAAAAAGCTGACGAACTGAATGTTAGTTTTATTGGTGTATTCTGCCCGAGGAGATGTATTTTATTTCATATAGTACACAATCATTTCGATGGATAGCCGTTGACGTAAACGAACATTTCTCTTTTGTAATTCAAATGGAAATAATGTATTTTTAATTAAATTTGGCTATGACATTGGCACACAACGGCATTGTCTTGTGAATGGTCTCACGGGTTCTTTAATCTCTCGTACTCTCGAACGTGCATTGAGTGTTGGTAATTCATGTAAGAATTTCGCACTGGGAATGGAACTGGGTCAAAGCGATGGGCAAGAGGACGAGTGACCACGAGGTTCATTTAGCTGCCCGTTTGAGAGAAAGATATGTGAGAGAGACAGATGTTTGAGAGATATGTTTGAGAGATATGTGAGAGATGTGCGTGATAGAGATATCTGAGAGAGATACGAGAGAGATGCCAGAGAGATATGTGACAGATATGCTAAACAGAGATATGTAAAAAATATATGTCAGAGATATGTGAGATAGATATGAGAGATATGCGAGAGAGATGTGTGAAACAGATATATGTCGGAGATATTTAATAGATATGTGAGAGAGATGTTAGAGAGAGATGTGAGCCTCAGTTCAACAGTTACCATTGACGGGCTGTCGGTGACTTCAGAGTGTGCGTTTCCCGTCGTAGTTTTACGTGATTTATGAGTCAATTGACAACTCTGAAGTGGAAACACAATTCTCCCACAACTGGCGGCCACCCAACGTGACTCTTCTTATATATAAATTAGTCGGTGGTACTGGGTTGACAGTGGTGCATTAGCACAAATAGCGAGACAACTCAACGCGTTTGTTAACGGCACTGTGAGAGGCGACATTTCTGGCAATGGTCATTCCACACAGCCACAAACAAGTCCTCAGACACGGCACCTCTCTGTGTGCCATGAAGGACGATTGCCCGAAACGTCGACTATTATACACTTTTTAAAAAGTCCGTGTTATTGACGAATGTGTTGAGTTATTAATAACGTCTATGTAAACAATTTTTGATGGCCCATTTATTTAATAGATTTAAACCAACGTCTTCACCGACAGGATATATTTTACCATGCTTTGTACCAAAGATAATTTCAATTGTTGCACGAGTTGAATAATGTTGTTTATAATTAAACACGTTTTTTCTACAAGAAATGCTACAAATGCCGTGCATAATATTTTTATATTCGACTTTTGTGCGTGCGTGTGTGACTTTTTAAAGCAGGCCTTTGAAACCCATCATTATTATAGAAAGAGTTCAACGCGTCCGGTGATTATAGAACAAATGCTGAGAGGCTCTTTGTTTAACCCAAGTGGCTCGGTGCTCTGCAGGTGTAACAGGCCGCTGTTCTATTGCATCATGGCAGTCTGGACGTGGAGCTTGATGCAGTTTCCGCTCGTCATCAAAGGTACGCATCTTCTTCACCGCACTTGGTGGCTTATAGAGATAATAATAGTAATAACAACAACTACAGTAATTCTCCCTTGTCAGTATCTAAATATATAAAAGTAGGGTTTGTCCTTTCTTGCAATAAGGGTAAAACCTATTTTTATATTTTGATACTGGCAAGGGAGGTCCCCTGATGTAGCTGCTCAGCTCGATCTATAAATGCCCTCAATGTGCATTATCTTTGTGCTGTTCGCCTTTTGGAGTTCTCTGGCCCAACACTGTTTGAGACTAGGCTCTAAAGAAAGCTGTCTCCGGTGTGGACCAATGAGTTTCAAAGACAATACATATACTACCAGAGCATGTTTTTGTTTGCATGTTCACCACAAGTGTGTTTGTGTGGTTAATGCAGACATGATTCCTTGCAAAAGTTTTCTGTTTGGTGTTTTAACATCTTAACACAACTGTTGTATTGCCATAAGGGGTAAAACCTATTATTATAACATTAATTATATCTATGAAGGGGACTTTTTATCATGGATCACAAAGCACTGTACAAAGCGAAGCAGACACTCAAGTCATGCAATTAAAAGGTAAGACTTTGGGTAACAATAAGATAAATGCTCAATGAAGTGGCTGACGTGTGGAAATTTATAGCAGCCAAATACTGTAAACGCATGTTGATTCCAAATGTGGAGGGAAACACCCGGAGGGCACGGAGAAAAATCCACACGGGATCGAATCCACGACCACCCGTACACCAGGCGAGGTAGTTAACATCTCGCCATCATCTTCTGTCTTCTGCCGGCCAAGTCGCACGTTTGAAAAA
Source organism: Petromyzon marinus (assembly GCF_048934315.1). Lineage (NCBI taxonomy): Eukaryota > Metazoa > Chordata > Hyperoartia > Petromyzontiformes > Petromyzontidae > Petromyzon > Petromyzon marinus. The sequence continues at coordinate 11,733,916 of NC_133677.1, forward strand.
GAGTTTCGTGGCCCAGTGGGCTTTACTCGGGTTACAGACTTCTGATTCTGTTTGTCTGCGTCTCTTCTGTCAGCGCACGAAGATTCAGTGAATCAACGTCCGCTTAGGGCCCCCCAATGGGCCATCACCACCACCGCCCAGAGCTGCGCTCTTGTTAGACCACGACGTGACCTTGCGGTGACGCGTTCGCCGCTCGTCGCAGATTTTTTTTGGCCAATATCACGGGGGTGTGTTCGCCACCGATACGCGCCGTCTCATTCACAGCGGACGTTAAAGATCCCCGTTTTGTTTTTTTCTAAGAAGAGTAGGCCATACGCGTGCCACTGAGCTGACGTGTGATTGTAACGTCGTGGTCCAAATTGGCGAGAATTACCCAGAAATCGCTTGATTGGGAAAACATTGCCCCCTACTCCGATTAGTCCCCCGCACATCCGATTAGCGCGGCTGGCTACGTACGGTGCAAAAGAACTCCAACGTGCATACATACTACTGGCAGGATTATGCCCACTGTGCCCCCTGCTGGCAGGACAATGCTCTGTTTTGGGGCCTGTGCTACCATTCACCTTGCGCTGTACATGGGCAGCTGGCATCAGGGGGGGTCCTTGAAGCTAAAAACTGGCTGCTGGCTTGGGATGATTGAAACGCGACCTTATAATACATTCTATGGTCGCACACATTACGTACAAAGTGCTTGCCACAAATGACCACAATACCTCGCTGATCGCTCGCAGCCAAGAGCATCCTCGCAGCGGTTGCTCTTGGCTGCGTCCGTCTGGAACGCTCTTCTTCCTTCCAATATTAGGAAGCCACTGTAGCTATGCACATTCAAATCTAGATTAAAAACTCATTTCTTTAGAACTGCTTTTTGTGTTTAGTTTGTCGTCCTTCCTCCGCGCCTCCGATTGGCACGGTTGGCTACGTACGGTGCGGAACAAGTTCAACATAATGAAAACATATAATAAGTTTTACCCATTCCGGCAATACAGCAGGTGTTAAGATATTCAAATGCCAAATAGATATCTTTTGCAAGGCATCAAGTCTGCATATTAGAGTACTTGTGTAAAAACATGCAAACAAACAAATTGCCTTCGAAACTGATTGGCCTACACCAGAGACAGCCGTACAGGTGAAATGTGTGATGCGAGGCCTTTCCTTGAGTTGCCGAGGCGTCCAGCAAGCGCACATCCCAACGGGGAGGTCACGACCTTTGGGGGCTCAGACTCGGCACGTCCCCCCCCTCCCCCCTCGCTTGGCAGTTCACCAGGCGCTGCCGGGCTCGCAGGAGCAAGCGCCGGCCCGCGGGTGGAGGACTCTGGTGCGCGTCTACAGCACGGATCTGTGGGCCATCGTCATCAGCGTTTTCATCCAGGATGGGCCCTTCCTCGTGGTGCGAAGCCCTCGGCCTACCCCCGTGCCGAGACCGAACGAATACGGCGTCGCGTTTTACGGCGTCGCGTTTTACGGAGCACGGTTTTGGTCACCCGTGCCTGTTTTGGTCCACAGCGTCGATCCGCATGCTCAGAGAGTGACGTTGGTGTACGCGGCAGCCAGGTTTGATCGGCTCTGTGGTGGTCAGGGAATTTTTCGCTGAGCTGCAGTTTAATCGTGAGGTCACACTTAGAGTGGAGGTTCAGAAATAAAAGGGTAATTACGGCAATGTGAGTAAACACATGATTTGGGACCTGCAGGTCAGTTGCTGTTAAAGCTTTTCCGAGAAATTACCAAATTGCATACCTGGCGATCCATACGGTTTACCCGTATTCTTGAACAGGGACATTCAGTTTTTAGGTCCACAGGGCATACAACTGTTTTAATATGGGCAAAACAAATGTGTATTTGTTTGTGTTTCTCCCTTGTGATGGGACTTTGGAGGATGAACGTTGAGATTTATAAGGGGCACGGGGTGACCAATAAGGTCTGAATTGGTCTGTAATAAGGTAGGCACTGATAAGAGGTTGAATTGTGCAGAAAGTTCATTAAAAATTGACTTCTTACCACCACATGAATTAGGTTATAGATGTCACGCGAACAAACCAACAACAAACCAACACACAAACTGACACACAAGCCAACACACAAACCAACAACAAACTGACACACAAGCCAACACACAAGCCAACACACAAACCAACAACAGACTGACACACAAGCCAACACACAAGCCAACAACAAACTGACACACAAGCCAACACACAAGCCAACACACAAACCAACACACAAGTCAACACTCAAACCGACACACAAGCCAACACACAAACCAACAATAAACTGACACACAAACCAACACACAAGCCAACACACAAACCAACACACAAACCAACAACAAACTGACACACAAGCCAACACACAGACCAACAACACAATCCAACAACACAAACCAACAACACAATCCAATAATGCAATCCAACACAACACAAACCAACACACACACGCACAATGCCTGCTCGTGAATCCGCACAAGGGTGGACTTGAACGTTGAGCTGCTCACAGTTCAACGTTCAAGCCGAAATTCCACCTGAATAAATCATCGACGGGCGCAGTCGAGTAAAGTGGTCTCAGCGCCACGCATAAAGAATGGGGCCCTCCCTCCACCAGCCAGCAGTGGTCGTGAGTGGCAGGCGCATTGTCTGTCAAGGACACTGGTTTAAAAATAGATGCCGGTGCCTTCCATAAATATCTGCTGTGGTTGCGACAAAATCCGTTTTCTCGCCGGGGGTGGGGCAGTTTCCTCTGCTGGTCTCGAAAGAGACCTGGGTCAACACCTCAGCTGCTGACTCCCCGTGCCCCTGCTGGACATCCGTGGAAAAAGCGCTTCACAGCTCAGCGGATTCCTCCTATGGTCTAAATAATGAACCTGATTCAACAAAGTGTATTTAAAGCAACCGATGGGCGAGGGATTACACGAGACACACGGTTGATTGGTACCGTGCGCAATGCCGGATTAAGCTAGTGTGGGGCCTGTAGCATATGTTATAAAGGGACCCTAAATTAAAAAAAAAACGTAAAAATAAAAACAATTTTTAAAACTAGAATTGAAGCATATTCATGGTTCTTTCGGTAAAGTCACGTAGAAGGGAAACAATACGTGACTTTACCGAAAGAACCAAGGATATGAATTCGTGCAGTCACGACAGCTTTAAATCAAAATTTAGAATTGAAGCTTTCGTGACTGCAGGAATTACTATACTCACTGGTTCTTGCGGTAAAGTCACGTATGTAGAAATAAAATAAAATTTAAATAAATCACAAATAAAATAAAATTTTAATAAATCACGACGTTTCGAACGCAACACAAGCGCTCATCATCAGGTGAAAATGGGCCAAAACACATAGCGAGGGAACACACAGAGGGACATCACACACAGAGCACAGAGAGTAAGGCAAACTGCACGGAGGCAAATACAGCAAGAAGATGGGAGACACGAACTCAACAAACCTGAGAAGTGACTTTACCGAAAGAACCAATGAGTATACAAATGTTTATATTGTATAGTAAAATAATTGTATTTTTTATTTGCTATACAGCCAGATAATACGACAAATCGCTAACCTTAAACACCCAGTCGTTCATAAAATTTGAAGGCGGTATAGTACTATAGTAATAGAGCAAGTGCAGAATCACTGCACCGGAATTGATAGCTTGAAAGCATTTAGCGCGGGGTCCTTGAAAGTACAGGGCCCGTAGCGACTACATAAGTAGCTACTACATAAGTAGCTACTACATAAGTAGCTACTACATAAGTAGCTACTACATAAGTAGCTACTACATAAGTAGCTACTACATATGTAGCTACTACATATGTAGCTACTACATAAGTAGCTACTTTTGCTACTCGGATCATCCGGCACTGACAGTGCGCACCTGCGATGGCATTACACTGCGGTGACTTCAAAGCGTGTTGCCCATCTCCGCTAACCGCACGTCTCCTGCGGTCCCGTGCAGGTTCGGCTGCTGCTGCTCATCCACTTCGGAGTCCTCGACCAAATGCAGATGCTCATCTTCTTCACCATCAAGAACGTGCTCGTGCTGATGCTGCAGGCCTACCGCCTCGTGGTCATCTACGGGGACTACCGCGCGCTCTGCCTCAGTGCCCCCGCGGCCGCGCCGTCGCCGCGGGGGCGGCAGGAGGGGAAGAGTTCCGGAGAGGTCCCCAGCGACGCGAGGACGCTCGCCACGGACGACTCCTTCACCATGACCATTTCAGCCTCGAACAGCGAGAAAATGAGGGAATGTCCCTAATAAAACCCAAACTTTTTTTTTACTATTTTTTTGTATTTTACCAGGTGTAAGCCCCACCGAGCTGTGTAGCTTATTTTTCAGATCCGACCCTGGCTAACACTTGGACACGTATGGCAGTAGTCGAATGCTCTGAACGCGTGTTGTTGATTCTAAGTGTGGAGGGGAAAACCGGAGGACCCAGATAATAAAATCCACGCGAACACCGGGAGAGAGAGAGAGAGAGACACCGCAAACTCCGAATATACAACAGGCGTCATGGTCGGGATCGAACCCACGACGACCTCCTGTACACCGGGCGAGGTAGCTAACATCTCGTTACCGTGGTGCCCTTAACTGACGGATGACCACGAACTTCAAGTTTCACGACAGGAAGGCAATAGCTGATTGCGTTTAGCGTCGGTCAGTTGGTGCGCAGACTCTCGCTACAAAGGTGTTACTTTTACCGCGACCGCATGCCGGACGCCTGCGGGGAATTTGCAAACGCATGATGTCTGCTGGGGGTGGGGGGGGAAGAAAAGACTTTAAAGACCCTGTCACAGTTATCTTGCAAGAGTGGGACGATTCAGGCGAGAGTGCTATGGCAATGGACGACCGAATTGCTCTGGTTTTAGTACCCGCTTGAGCCGTGAAACGTTACAATCGGATCAAAGGTTTTTCCCCGGGGTCAAACGTTACTACTTCGCAATAAACCGGTAACAAAAAAAAATATATTTTGTAGGCAAGTATCTATATTTTGTAGGCAAAGTATCTACATTAGTTTTAATTTAAATAAAGGAGAACCTCTCTTATCCGCGGGCCTATTACCCACGACTTCTATTATGATAGAAAGTCGTGGGTAATAGGATAATTATCCACGGCACCTATAGGGCCTGTGAAGCTTCTATTATATGCATGGGCCTATATCTTCGTATGATCTACGATTGTACCCATAATGCGTAGCAAAGCGGCTTCCTAATACTTGTGATTGTTTTGCGAATAAGAGGAGTTGTTTGGAATTTAATTCCTAATATCTGCGATTAATCGCGCTTCAAACAAAAATGGCCACAATCAAAGCATTTGCACGGGCAGTACTTGCTTCGACAGGGAGACAACGCAGACACTCGCAGAGACACAGTCATGCACAGAGACACGGAGACACACACAGAGACACGGGGACACACAGATACACGAACACACAGAGACAGGAACACCCTCACACATACACGAACACACTAACAAAGACACGAACACACTCAGAGACATGAACACACAGAGACAGGGCGACACACGCACAGACACGAGACGTATGCAAAGATAGGGATACGCACACAGACACGTGTCTGTGTGTCTGTGTGTCTCAGCTAGCTGATGAAAGTTGCAAGCAAAAATTTCATCATCGCTTGTAACTGGGGTTGGCATCTTCCATTACTCCTCCTGATGTCGAGGGGAAATGGGCGAGGTTTAGGACTGTGGCTCATGCAGCTGCAATGGCTGCTTTGGGTACATGGTCCAGACCTCCCCAGAGACCCTGGCTGACAGAGGAGGTGTTCAGGCTGGCTGACAAAAAGCGACAGGCCCACTCCCACCGGCTACAGCATCCCACGTCAGAGAATGAGGAGGCTTACCGTAGCCTTCGCTCAGAGGTTTGGAGAGCCGTGAGGCACTGCAAAGATGGGTGGTGGTCGCGGGTTGTTGAGGAGATGGAGTCTGCCTCAATGACTGTCGATCACAAATTGCTCTTTAACTCCATCAAAAAAGTAACCTGCAGCGCCACACCTATTACCATCATTAGGGGAAAGAACGGTGATCCAATCTCCGACCCCCAGGAACAGGTTCGCAGATTTGCTGAGCCTTTCTGTGAGGTCCTGGGGGAGGGGAAATTCCCCTGCCTGGAAGACGTGGGACAAAGTGGGGATGACCCTGCCGAGGCTGCGGTGCCTAATGTATTGGAAGAAGAAGTCACCCCCTGTGATTGGCTGGCTAAAGTGCCGTCTGTTGAGGAAGTACTGAAGGCGATCCAGAGACTTAGACCAGAAAAGGCACCGGAAAGAGATGATCTCCAAAGCGAAATGCTGAGGGAGGGTGGCGTTTGTGCACAAACTGCCCTACATTACATCATAACAACAGTCTGGACCACTGGACGGGTTCCGCAGGACTGGAAGGATGCCCTGGTGACCCCCCTCTTTAAGAAGGGGGACCGCACAGACTGTAACAACTACAGGGACATCTCACTCCTCAGTGTACCGGGAAAGGTCCTGGCAAGGATTATTCAACATCGCCTTGCTAGGCACGCTGAGAGACTTGCGGAGCCCCAATGCGGTTTCAGAAAAAGGCGGTCCTGCACAGATGCCATATTTTCAGTCCGTCTGCTAAAGCAGAGGTGTAGGGAATTCCAACAAGACCTACATCTCTGCTTTATTGACCTGGTCAAGGCCTATGATACAATCAGTAGCCCTGGGCTCTGGGTTGTTCTTCGTGCTTTCAGAGTCCCTGACCCTCTGCTAATGATCATTAAGGACCGTCATGATGGTGAGCGGGCCAGGGTAAAACTACGTGGCCATGTCCTCTGGCTCCCACATTATTTAACATCTATTTCGACCACGTAGTTCGTGAAGCCTTCAATAGCTATACTAGAGGAATTTCCATCTGGTAAAGATACAATGGGAGGCTGATCGATGCCTGGGTGCGGTCAAGGGATGGCTCCCTATTGCTCAACCATGTTATGTATTTTTAAATTTCGATTTAAAGCTTTCGTGACTGCAAGGATTAATCTTCTTTGGTTCTTTCGGTAAAGTCACGTAGAAATAATAAGTGAGAATATTATTGCGTTATTTTATTTTATCAATTTGTTATTTTATTCTCATTCTACGTGACTTTACCGAAAGAACCAAAGAACATGTTATGTATGTCGATGATCTGGTAATTGCTGCTCACTCAGAGGAGGAGTTGGAGGCGCTGCTGAACCTGGAGCTTGCCATTAAGAGGTGGGGCCTTACTATCAGCCCCACCAAAACTAAGCACCTGCCTGGGTATTTTGTACCATCGGACGCTCCACCCCCACTACTCCTAATTGGTGATGGGGCAGTTTTGGAGATAGTGGAGAGTTTCCCATACCTGGGCAGTGTGCTCATGACCGGCTCCAGTTTAACAGCAGAGGTCTCACTCCGAATCAGTCGAGCGGCATTATCTTTTCATCGGTTGCATAACGCTATGTGGAAACTACCTGGTCTGTCGCTCCGCACGAAGCTTCAGGTCTTCTCGGCCACAGTCATTCCCTCCCTTCTCTACGCTTGCGAAACGTGAACCCCCCCTAATGGAACATCTTTGTCGGTTAGAAACATTTAGACTGGCCTGCCTACGACCCATCCTGGGTTTAACCAGGCTGGATTGTTTGAGGAGCTCACAAATCCTTGAAAGATCTGGACAAAGTCCCATTGGTGAGCTCCTCCGGCAGGCAAGGCTGCGTTGGCTGGGCCATGTAGCCCGCGTGCCCAGCCACTGCATGCCTAAACAGCTTTTGTTCGGCCGGATCGAGGGGGATAATCGGGCGCGACACGGGCTAGAAAAGAGATGGAGTGATGTGGTACAGGAGGATGTGGAGCTGAGTGGACTGTGTGTCTCCGTGTCTGTGTCTCCGTGTCTGTGTGTCTCCGTGTCTGTGTGTCTCCGTGTGTCTATGTGTCTCCATGCCAGTGTGTTATTTAAACGCCGCACATTGCACATTGCCTGCTAATCCCCCTGATGTGCATCAAATACTTCTATTACCCGCGATATTTTCACGGATAACAGGGGGGCCGGCACTGAAAATTAATCCCATTACCTGTGGGGGTTTCCGTGATTCTTCACCCCGTGGATAAGAAAAGTAAAATTACGGATAACTCCGCGGGTAATGATGTACAAAATTGGTTGCCCACATCACCATGGATAAAGAGGAGTTCTCCTTTGTGGTGAACTGCACTACAATTCTGATGATCGTTGTACATGATTATAATGATAATATACATGACAGTGATTCTATCATCATTATCATCACCATAGCCGAGATGTGAACTCGTGTTTTTGTTCCTTGGGGAGCCTGATGTGTCAAGCAATTTCCTTCGTATCCCCTGTTTAATCGCGGCAAATCGCTTACCAAGGAACGGCTCACCGAGTCTCAAGACTAATTTTCAAGCGGGGTCCTGCCAATATTTTGCAGTCAATGGCGATGTTGCTGCTGCTGTTGTAACCCACATGTTTGCAATTGGGAGGTTCATTCTCCAGCACTGGGACGTTTGGCCAACACCGAATAGATTTGAAGCTTTCGTGACTGCAAGGATTCACACTCTTTGGTTTTATTCGGTAAAGTCACGTGACTTCACCGAATAAAACCAAAGATTACAACACCGAATACATTGTGTGTGTGTGAGTGTGTGTGCTTTTACTTTATTTATATTGTAACGCTTCGACAGGAAACCTGGTGGAACCCATATGAAGAACATGGAGAGAATATAGAAACAGACTCCAACCAGAGGGCCTTCTGCCGTATACGCATTAATTACGTGCAACGGTCTTTACACGTTTAAAAATGAAAAAAAAATCAGCTGGCAGGTTACACAACACCGTGACTTCAAAGCAGCATTTACAACCATCTCAGAAGTGGCCAGGGGGTTTGCGTCTCTACCGCCTCCAATAGCGAATGACACTCATTGAAGCAAATTAATTATGCTGCAGGCAATCCGATTGAACATACAGCTCAACGTGTAAAAAAAAGCGGACTTCTGTTCGTATGTATGTTGAACTTCTTTTGTTCCGTTCCGTACGTAGCCAGCTGCGCTAATCGGAGGTTTATCCCTTCCAAGAGCAACCAAACGCTTAGAATGCCCCGTGCATGAGGATTGAGCGGGCGTCTTCAGGACCGTGTTGTTCGTCACGTCTCGGATATTGATTGGCCTCTTATAGGAGCTGTACATAAATGACGTCACACACCTAGGGAGTGGAGGGGGGTGAGACATTTGTGACGATGTGTGACGGGGGGGGGGGTGTTTGAGAAATGTGACGGCACATCAAAATGCGCAACTTTAAATAAATATAAACAATAGAATTGTTATAACAACACTAATTTTGATACATTTTCATTATTAACTATTTGATTATTTAAATTGACTAAGGTCACCTTTTATTTAATCCATGAAGAGGCATGTTGCTTCTCCATGGGAGAATGGAGAAGCATACATTTCGTAAAAAATTTGAATGATTATTAAACATTTTGATTTTAATGATTCTACCAGGGCTTTCATTCTGTGGAATGAATGTGATTGTTATAATTGTACTCTCCATTTTGCTTCGTTCTACTGCAACGTTTCAAGTATATTTTAAATAATTATAACTTTTAATATTTTATAATTATAAGAGAATTTCAATATAATATTCTAAACAGCTGCAGTTTTAGTTATACGTTGAATATTTTAAAGTGAAATTTATGCTAAATTTCAGCTTTCCAACATCAGAGTGCAGCGCCACATTAAATACGCACGACAATGACAATAGTTTAAAGCGATTTGAAGCATGTTTTATTTTCATAATGGAAATATGGTTTTAAGGGGGGGGGGCAGAGCTTTGTGACGTCATATTTGAGGGGGGGGGGTCTGACTCTTTGTGACGCCGTGTGACGAGGGGGGGGGGTCAAAATATGCCAAAATCGCGTGACGTCATTTATGGACGGCCCCATACCACGCCTGAGCTCGGCCTCAGACTTTAACAGTCACTCAGTTGTTTTCAAGAACTGTACACAAAACCCTGGGCACAATCGCGGCCAGGGGGTTGCGTTCTTGAAAATCGCTGCAATCGACAAAATCCGCGATCCGCAAAACTCAGAAGGCAAAAGGGGAAAACTAGAGGTGGGTTTGGTTCACGGTTCGTGATACGACACCCAACCACCCCTTGTGTGTTATGTTACCCAACGTGAACCCAACACATGAAACAATACAAAATGCGAGTAATATCTAATCTTGATTTGAAGCTTTCGTGACGTAGTTAGACGTAGTTATAAATAGATTTTAATAATAATTTGAAGAAATGAGAAGAAAAAATTTAAGAAAATTATAATAAATAATTGTATTTGTTTTATTTTTTATTTTGTTTTATGTTATGTCTACCTACGTGGCTTTTGCGAAAGAAGCAAAGAGTATAGAGTTAGAATGTAAAACATTACGCAGTTGTACATAATTGTACGTGTACAGTACAGGGTGGTCCAGATGTCTTGTGCACCCCCCCCCCCCCTGTCCATTTAATTCTCTAAAATGTATATATATTTTTAAAGGTTTATTTAAAACATAAATTAATATGCAAAGGAAGAACATGTTAGGGGTCAATTAATTGGACGAAAAATCATTGCGTGGCTGAACTTCACTGCCTCCTGACGTGAGGCTGGGAACACCGCGTGGCCTGGGGACCCACGATGGGCCACTTGGGAGAGACGAGACGGAGATGGAGATTAAACAGAGACGTGACAGAGACAATACGGAGATAGAGACGGAGACGAGACGGAGATGGAGACGGGGACGGAGACGAGACGGAGATAGAGACGGAGACGAGACGGAGATTAAACAGAGACGTGAAAGAGACAGTACGGACATAGAGACTGAGACGAGACGGAGATGGAGACGGGGACGGAGACGAGACGGAGATGAGACGGAGATAGAGACTGAGACGAGACGGAGATGGGAGACGAGACAGAGACGAGACGGGGACGGAGACGAGACAGAGACGAGACGGAGATGGGAGACGAGACAGAGACGAGACTGAGATGGGAGACGAGACGGAGACGAGACTGAGATGGAGACGAGACAGAGACGAGACGGGGACGGAGACGAGACAGAGACGAGACGGAGATGGAGACGAGACAGAGACGAGACGGAGATGGAGACGAGACGGAGACGAGACGGGGACGGAGACGAGACAGAGACGAGACGGAGATGGAGACGAGACGGAGACGAGACAGAGATGGGAGACGAGACAGAGACGAGACTGAGATGGAGACGAGACGGAGACGAGACGGGGACGGAGACGAGACAGAGACGAGACGGAGATGGAGACGAGACGGAGACGAGACGGAGATGGAGATTAAACAGAGACGTGACAGAGACAATACAGAGAGAGAGAGACTGAGACGAGACGGAGATAGAGACTGAGACGGAGACGAGACGGAGATGGGAGACGAGACGGAGACGAGACTGAGATGGAGACGAGACGGAGACGAGACAGAGACGAGACTGAGATAGAGACGAGACGGAGACGAGACTGAGATGGAGACGAGACGGAGACGAGACTGAGATGGAGACGAGACGGAGACGAGACTGAGATGGAGACGAGACGGAGACGAGACTGAGATGGAGACGAGACGGAGACGAGACAGAGACGAGACTGAGATAGAGACGAGACGGAGACGAGACGGAGACGAGACGGGGACGGAGACGAGACTGAGATGGAGACGAGACGGAGACGAGACGGAGACGAGACGGGGACGGAGACGAGACTGAGATGGAGACGAGACGGAGACGAGACAGAGACGAGACGGGGACGGAGACGAGACTGAGATGGAGACGAGACAGAGACGAGACTGAGATAGAGACGAGACGGAGACGAGACGGAGACGAGACAGAGATGAAGATTAAACAGAGACGTGACGGAGACAATACGGAGATAGAGACTGAGACGGAGACGAGACAGAGACGAGACGGAGATGGGAGACTGAGATGGAAGACGAGACGGAGATGGGAGACTGAGATGGGAGACGAGACGGAGACGCGTGTTGTTCTCTCCCGACAGCAGCATCATCGCGAGCAGTGCAATTGCGATGCATCACATGATTACAGGAATCTCGCGGTCAACCGCGAATGGTCGAGCCGCAGGGGCACGATCGGCAGCAGCATCATCGCCAATAAAAGTTAGCGATGATGCGAATGGTCAGAGCAGAATATGGGCCCAAGTTTGAATCGTCGTTGAGTACGGATCAGATTTAGAGTAACGGCGTTCATTCTTCACATTCGATGTGGGATGAGCGGGGGGTTTGGATGGGGGGGGGGGGAGATTCCAACTTGCATAGAACTGCGCCCCTCCCGATCATTTAACCAGCAGCGTTCAGCACCTTGAATTTGTTTTTTAATACTTGATGCACAGACAATGCCGAAGACGAAATCACCCGTCAGATCTCCGAAGCTTCATCTGCTCCTGCTCCTTCTTCTTCTTCGTATGGCCGATGTTTGATGTTGAGCAACATCCGTGATGTGACACTGAGGTCTTCGAGCCAGATGGTTGCGTCCGCAGTGCAGCGGAGCAGTGCGTCGGGTGTCACGACACCACCTTCGTGTATCTTTCGTGTGAATCGAGGCACTCGAGTCGCTATAAGCTCGTGTCGCCACGAGTTCTGCGTGAATACATTTGAGTTTGTACTCTCCGTTTGTGCACCCATCCGGAGTCCACGTCTGCCAGTGTGTTTGTGTGCAGATGCGGCATGGGCCCGGTTGCGGGGCCCTGTGTCACGGCGAGGTCTTTCACGAGGAGGGTGTTTTGTGACTTCTTGTGAACTCCGTTTTCGGATTTTCGAGCGCTGTCACCGGGGTTCTGAAGTTGCACTGTCAATGGTGAAGCGCCGTGGGTCCCAAAAGGGCTTTGCTGTTCGACTTCAAGCGGCGGTGGTTCGTCTCTTTATCCTCCCGTCCCATGCTTTTGCATTCCAGCAATGTGTTTGAGAACTGGTTATCGGGGCATCGATAGTTTTCTCTTTGGAAGCACTGAGGAACGTTGCATGTATGAATCTTAAGATTATTTCGCACCGTACGTAGCCAACCGTGCTAATTGGAGGTGCGGGGGGAAGGACGACAAACTAAACACAAAAAGCAGTTCTAAAGAAATGAGTGTTAAATCTAGCTTTACAAGTGCATCGCTCCACTGGCTTCCGAATATGGGAAGGAAGAGTGTTCCAGACGGCCGCAGAAGCGCATCAGCAAGCGCGCGGTGCAGTGACCGCCGTCTGTGTTCGATGGCCAGCATCCAAAAACAGCCGCTGCCGCGAGGATAGCCGAATGTAAATTTTAACTCAAAGCCTGGAACGCGCATCACTCTCGCATGAACCCCCGTGGCGAATACAACTACACGATTATAAAGAGTGTTTGTGTCCACCGCCAATAAGAATTTCTCCCATGTCGGCCCTGTCTCTCTCTATGCCAAACTAGGCATGTCTGAACAGAAGGGCTGCGCATGTTGCACGAGGGCTGTGCATGCAACACGCAAGGCAGACCTGTGCCGTTATCGATGAAGAAGGGCCATTGATTATATATATATATTTATTTTAAGGCCGCAGTGTTATTGACGAGTCTCTTGAGTTTCCGTTGTTGTTGTTGTTACTATCCTCAATGAATAATTAACCACAACAATTATAAATAAGTCAGCCATCAGCTGGTGATGCTGAGTAAGGCAAAGTGGTATATTGAGAGGAACGTGGCAGCTCACTTCATCACGGTGGTTACCTTCAAGTGCTGTCGAAATTCTGCCTTGATGTCTCCTTGTCGCTGTCAAGATGAAATGCTGGGATAAAAAAATAATCATCACATTTTTAGCGTCTGGCCATGGTGGCAAAAGTATCGGCGGCTAAACGGTATCGGAGAGCAATTCCTGGGAGAAGCATGGGTGATGACGCTTCCTCCTATTTTACGGATCATGTTCCGGAAAGGAAACTGTGGCTATTCTAAGACGTTAAGGGCTTAATTCCACGCATGTTTGTTTCGTCTCGAACCATTGTCTTCTACTAAACCATCTCGAGGCGTTAACATTTCGCTTAGCAGATGTCAAAATTTGGTGTGTGTGTGTGTGTAGGAAGAAGCCAGCTTTTCTGACCTTCTGTAAGATCCTACAAAGGAAGCAGTTCCCACACAGCCAGTGATCTATACCGTGGCAAAGATGGAGAATGTTTCGCCATTTTTGCTAACGCCATTTCTACAGCACTGGTATGCGCAATGAATCGTACACGCTGTCAATTTTAGACTTTCGGCACAAAATACAAGGCAGGTCAACATCATTAACATCAGGATAACATGTACATCCATATTTGCACTGCAACACCATGTAATGCCTTGCATAAATAGGACTAAAGATCATGATACTTCTGTAAGCACGGATGTTTTACATTTAATAAAGATGTGGAATGCCCCTAAACAGTGCAAACTATCGGTGTCACTTGTTATCACCCCCCTTTACTTGCAGCAGTATGTCTCATTGGGCGGACACAGACTTTATTTTATATGTTGACATTCGGAGTTACTCGATGTAAAACTTATCTAGAACTGATGTTTGTATTGTTTAATGTCTTCCCCCGTTCTCCGATTAGCACGGTTGGCTACGTACGGTGCGAAACAAGCTCAACATACTCGAAATACCGCTGCCAGTAACCATGGCTCATCACAACTTATAGCAATAGTGTTTTAAAATTACGTTTTAAGAGCGTTGTGGAAATGATTTCAAGCAACGGCCAATACCTACTGTGGGCGATATGTACAGAGATTGTCATGACTCGTGCAGCTGATGCAGCCTCACCGCCCATAAGGCCCCTTGCAAGAGAATATCAAAAGGCCCTGAACGTGGCAAGTCCACACTGGTTCTCAAGCGCGGGCGCGCGGCGGACCCCTGGAGGTACGTGGCAGTGTCCCAGGGGGCACGCGAGGTGATGCATAAAATGTGTGACACATCGTACACGAGAGTCGTTGGTGAATAATGACGTATGAATCTGGCAATATAAAATAACTACGATACAATTTAAAATCCAGAGCGCAACCTATAACGATGCAAAACACCTTTCTAAACGCATTGATTGTAAAAGCAATGTGGTTTCCAAGAGTAACCAGCGAGCGAGAACAAGTGACCTCACGCATGAATAAGCGTCTGGTGAATTTTTTTTTTTATTCGCTTGCAGTTACTCAGTAGTTAGGATATCGCAAAAAAATGACAATTGGTTGAAAGATTGATGTTCATTACTCGTACATTTATTTCTCAGAACCATGTTGGGTCAGGCAAGGGGGGTACTAGTCGGTTGGAACCAAATTCAACAAGGGGGTACAGTAGCCAAACAAGGTTGAGAAACCACTGGCTTAATTTTAGCCAGACGTGTGTGTTGAACTTCTTTCGCACCGTACGTAGCCAACCGTTTTCATCGGAGGTGTCCACTCTTGTCGGTGGCTGGAACGAAAGAACCTTAAGTGCGAAATAAAGCCGATTGAATTCATTGTCGATCTTCATCCCTTCCAGCAAGTCGGGCGGCAAGGTCCAGATCGCACGCGAGGCCCCCACGCAATGCGGTGGGAAATTCACGCTGAGTAACGCGCTGTAAGACTGCCCAGATGCGGGTCGGCACAGTAATTAAGAAAACGTCATTCTCTCGGCGCCCTTCTTCTTAGTTGGCCCCTGCGTTTAGCATTAAGCAGGCCATAGGAGAGTGCATTGTGTGTAGAACTTCTTTTGCACCGTACGTAGCCAACTGTGTCTAATCGGAGGTGTGATTGTGTGCGCATCTCCGTGTCTCTTCTCTGCATCTCCACGGGCCGACTGCTCATGGTTTCCAGGGCTGGCTTATCGTTACAGGTCATCCCTAAATCGCTTCCATGTATTCAAGGACAGTGCATATTATTATCAGAGTTGTCTCTTTTGTTTGCATTTTGACTGCTTGTGTTGTGGTTATCGCAAACATGATGCCTTGAATAAAGGTGTCAGTTTTTGTGCCAGCTAAAAGGGTAAAACCTATTCCTATATCTTGTTTCTGGCAAAGGAGGTCTCATAATGTAAATGCTCACCCCGAGCCCTCAATACTCTGATAGTGCGCTGTTTTTGAGTTGTACGCCTTTTGGCGTCTTCTGGTCCAACACCAGTGGAGACTAGGCTCTAAAGAAAGCCGTCTCTGGTGTGGACCAATCAAATTCAAGGACAGTGCATATTATTATCAGAGTTGTCTCTTTTGTTTGCATTTTGACTGCTTGTGTTGTGGTTATTGCAAACATGATGCCTTGAATAAAGGTGTCAGTTTTTGTGCCAGTTAAAAGGGTAAAACCTATTACTACGCTTCCATGTAATTACGATTTCCAACAGCCATTTACAAGAAATTTACTTCGGACTTCATTCAAACTGACGATAATCTGTGACTACCGCGTGACCTCTGTAACAAAATCGTGATGTTTACACGTAGCTGCACGTCATAAGGTTGGCAGCTCAAGATAACCGGGGTAGCAGGGGCATTCCATGGTTATTTGAAGCCCGTCCTGTTAAATACGACACTTTTTTCGATGCGAGCGAGACCTTTCACTTTGGAAATTACAATTCTTTACAGATCAGCCAATTGCACACTCACTTCCGAAGTACGTGCTATTGGAGAAACGCAAAGACCTGTTAATAAACAACATCAACAGCATATTCTTGGTTCTTTCGGTAAAGTCACGTTGAAGGAAAACAATAAAATAATAACGTGACTTTACCGAAACATCAACAGCGTTAACGTGGACAGAGACAAACACAAAGAAAACCCGACGGCAATTAAAAGAACAAATATACTTTATTATGCTTCCGGTCGGCAACAATGGCACATGTTACGAGAGGGCATTTAGGGGGTGAACCAATATTAAGCTTCTGCAGACGCGATTTTGGAGACACAGGAAGATGCCAGCTGACTTGCGATGGTGGGGTGCGGGGTGGTGTGACGGACGAGGCTTTTCTAAACTAAAAACTACTTATTTTTTTTTATTTTTACCAAGTAAGGCCCATTCAGAATGTTGTCTTCCTTCTTATATCCCTTCCATAACATGTCACCTTCAGTAGTTGTCCTTTGGGAAGAATGGGCCCCTTCCGTCACAACGTGGAATTCCCACCGCTGATTCGGGGCCGTCGATGGAGATGCGGTAACCTCCCCGTGCTTCTTTAATCCTTGAGACACCTTGACCTCCTCTGCATACGACAGGGCTTTCACAAATATCCAAACACGAGAAGAGTAGGGCTTTACTTGGCGGTGTCTTGTTCTCAAATGATTTTCCCCGTTCGTGAAAACGTATGCCTGTCTGCAGTACTGTATATATGTGGGGAGCGATAGGGTCGCGTTAGCCAGTGCGCTACGAACCCAGCGACTCGAGTTCGATTCCCGCTCACGGCCAGCAACATCAGTGATCATCTAAAACCGGGGCTTCCCCTAGGTCGACTAAGCCTCAAAAGAGTACCTGATGTGTAATCATCGGCACTCGGGAGACAAAGGCGGTCTGGCGTGGTGCTGGACCAACCCACCCCTCGTGTGCGCAGTGCAGGCTTTCATAGGCGCTGCGCAACTAACAGCACTGACAGCCCCAGCAGTCTGTGAAAGCCACACGGTGCATCTTTATACGAATTCGTTTAAATGCAATAACATGGGAATAATAAAGAATGAGTATCAACGAGTAATCGCAAGAATCCCAATGCGACTGTGCAGTGTCAGGGGGTCAGCACGATCAGGTCAATATGAGTAGAAGGGCTGCAGAGCAAGACAACACACGATTGGCTTAGGAAATCCAACGAACCCCCTTTTGGGCTATAGGTGTAAAACAAAATAATAAAAATAATCGCTCTCTTGCCTCCCTTCTTCAAACATCCGACAACTTGACGTTCGATTTCGGTGCGAAACTAAAAACTGGCCCACGTATAAAGTCCTAAACATAGATGCACACGAGCGTGGACGAGTGGAGTTAAACCACCCTCTTAGAAAGGGCCCTCGAGAGCTCACTCGAGTGAAGGCCCTTTAGTCCATGGGCCCAGACCAAAAAAAATAAGTTGAGTAATGATTTTTGTAATTCTCCATGTGTGTGGGACATATTCTGATAACCTTTGCGGAGTGTCAGCTTAGTCGTAGTTACCATGACTTTAATACCCATGCCCTATGACAGGCGTCCGGAACGATGGAATGGGCATTATTACTGAAAAACTACCAAACATCACACTGGCAGTTCTGGCATTGTAACGCTTGGTAGCAATGAGATTTGAGAGTTATACTTGAGTTCCCCCTCTTGTTGCCATGACAGCAAAGTAAATAGCCATATATGATTAAGCTAGACATCTGCGCCAGAGGATAAACTTTTCAATGATGTGCAATTCAACTCGGTTCTTTCTGAAAATGCGGAAACAAATTGCTTCGTTTTCTTGGCGAGTTTGTTCGTTTTTACGATTTTAATAATAAATTATTACCAATAACTTTGTTATTACCAATATTGTTATTGGTAATAATTACCAATAACTTTGTTATTGGTAATAATTCATGATAAAAAATTGTGTGCATGTTATGAAAGTTTACAATTTCTCGAAGCAAAATATAAAAAAATACAGTATAAAAATTGATAAAGTGAACAAAAATAATTATTTTTGCCTGTAGTACATGGCCTTAACTAATAATCTTAACAGGTGCATTAACAATACATTGAGAGTAAAGTTAGCACTTCAGATATCTTTACTGAACAGAAATAATACAGAACCACCAGGACTTGTCTCACCTGCCAGTAAATGATCATGAGCAAACAAGCTGCGAGAAACAGAAGGAAAACAGATAGCGCAAATCTATTACAGACTTAACTAAGTCACTGACATTGAAGGACAGGCGTGAATAAATGCAAGAATATGTATGAAATTCATGCCTTGGGGACAAACATCCATTCTGTAAATTATTTATTGTCTTAAGTAACAGTAGAGGTGTTGGAATGTTGTATTTGTAACGTCCGGGCAAATAAGCGTGATTGTGATAGGTGCAAAAACAGGTTTCCTGCGAGAAAAATTAAACGGCTGCTAATTTGGAAAGGTTATCGTGTATTATTTTACCTCTGTTGGTGTAACAAATAAAATGGCACCATTGAAGTATGGCCACCTTGGGTGGTACCGATATCTGGTCTGGCCCAAGGACTACTTGCCTGAGCAGTGGCGTGAGCGAGCTAATAATGCAGGGCTGCCACTTTGATCTGTTAGCGAGCACCTGAAGGCCGGCACGGCACACAAGGGGGTGCTGGGTGGACAGCACTACGCCCGGCCGCCTTTGTCTCCTCAGTGGCGATGTTTACACACTGCACCAAGTACTCAATTGAGGCTGAGTCGACCTAGGGGAGGCCCAGGACCGGGACACGGTTCAGATATAATCGTCACTGGTGTTGGCCGTGAGAGGGAATCGAACTTGGGTCGCCGGGTTTCTAGCACAGCGCGCTAACCGCTACACTCCACTCCCCATAAAGACAAAGGCCCCCCGTATAACCTGAACAGACTGTTGGGGCAAGTGCTGTTAGCGAGCACCTTTGAAGGTTGGCACGGTTACCTTTAACTCTCACACACACCGTTGCTAACACACGCGTCCCACATTGTAGCCGTGCCCATGAGTTTATCACCAAACGATGCAACGGCTCATGCCTTGCTGTCCTACCATTTACAGAGCAAATTCAGAAGAAACTGTAATACAACAGAACCCTGTTACCCCCCCCCCACTACCAACCTTGCCCGTTTTAAAATATTTATTTTAAAAAGCTGTTTCTAAGTGCTCTCCCATTCCCAAAGGTGTGCAAATTGACTGCGGCATGGTCACGGAACTCTGCCAATTTCTATCATTGGTGCCGGGTCAGAGGAAGTCGTCCACGGTTTGCAAGGAAACACGCAAATCCTTCACAAAGCCCTCTCTCTCTCTGTTTTATTCTCCGTTTAATGGGCGACGAATTCGACTTTGTCGAGTCGCTTACGATGCATCGGTGGCCCGCGGTGGCATCTCTCCAGCGGACGCGCTAAAACCCACGGTGCCAGCATACAAGAGCTTACAGCCGGGGCGCGTAGCGCAGACACAGCTGGGATTGCGAGCCGACGAGACCACTCTGCAGATGACGACGACGGTGACAAGAAACCCACGCAAGCCTCGAGGCGTTGGATGCAATGGCAACAAGTGCAATACAAACACACGCATATTTCCACGTAGGATTTCAAATGACATTAGAATATACATTGAGCTAATTGAGTGTTAAGGGCAGCTTGTTGTTATTTTTATTGAGATGTCTCTGGAATGTGATGCAGGGAAAATATTATTTTGATGTTGGTGGCTTCTCCTTTGGCAAGTCAGCAGAATTAGCGAGAGCAATACAAGAAATACACGCGTGCTCCCTCAATGCATTACATTTATAGTATATTTTATACAGGTAGGAACAACAGGTTCCACACTGCCCACCAGGGATTATTTGTCTGTCGTGCATATCCGTAATTCCATCCGCATAATTGGAGTTTCGGCACTAATTTTTTATCCGTATTTGGTGAGTGTTGTTTTTAGCTTGAACAAAGTTTGATGTCCTCCGTACGCAAATCATATTTGGTTTCGGATTGGCGTGCGCTGCTTACGCTAAACATGCGCGACCTGCTGCAGCAGCTGCATGAACTTAAAGACCAACATCAACAACAAATCAAGAATCATCATCAGATGCAATAGTAACAGCTGCAACCTCCAACACGACTACGGTATCCAACACGGATCGCACGAATGCGCTGTCCAACCAAGTTCCTACCTGCCCACTCCGAAGGAACGTGTTATTTATTTCACTTTAAGTTACAAAACATGACCCTTTTCTCTAGGACCCATGTTCTGCGTGGCTAAACAAAACAAAGTGAGAAGGAAAATACCACTCCAGCGAGCACGGAAGCAACAACAAAGGAGAGTTGTAAAAAAACAAATCGAACTTCACCATCCCTACATTGTACATGAGGTTAATCATATAATACTCACTTAACCATGCTAATGAAAGCAGTACTCAGGCACAGGCATTCTGTAAATATCAGAATATATAATGCACCCAAAAAATTAGCATGCTCTTTGGATATGGAGCAGTGATATATTTCCTGTCGAGTGTGCGCATTCCTAACGAGTCACTGACTCAGGGTGGGGGGGGGGGGGAACAGAATCGCTTATGGTACCGTCATATTCGACTCTGCGTGCGAGTGAATTTGTAAATCCGTGAGGCAGGAAGCTTGAGCTGGCCAGCCAGAGAGTGTTTTAAGTGAACATTCCTGCCAGGTCACACACGCAGACAAATCGCCCCCTCCAAGTTAGTAGGAGTCTTTGCCAGAAATGATGTGTCACTCCAAATATAATAACAATGCACCCGTTATTCAACTCGCACGCCATTTCAGATGTGGAGAAACAACACGGTATGTTTATGCCACTTGAAAAGCATAAAAAACCATGACAAAAGTGAACGCTAATGCATTGGCGGATAACAAAAAACACACACGATGGTTTTTAGGCCAAGGTTGAACAACATTTTAGTGAGCACAGACTCGCTCCACACAGCACTTCAGACACTGTGGTGGAATACGTCTGGGACATATGCACAGGAATTGAAAAAAGAAAGACTCCTGACATTATGCATTGCAATGAAGATGATCAGTCGCCATTATTGTTGTAATTACCGTTGTTACAATATTGCTCATGACTGAACAATGGTCAGAGCCACGGTTGATTTGTGTAGCACAATCGAGTTATATGGCCAGTTTGCACCCTTGGGAATAAGATGCACACACACATATATATAAAGACAGTCGCCATCCGCTGATCTGGCTGTGCACATTTAATTGGTGAAGGACCAGCAGCAGGGAAACGCCAGGCTATTGCGACAGGGTCAGTGGCTCGACCTTTGCGCGATCCACCAACCCCACCCTCTGGACAGACGAGTTGCAATCAACACGCCACTGTTCGTTATGGAAAAAAAAATCACACCTGATAACAACACTGCCTTAAAACTATATATATATCATTACCGGTGACATTTCAGGCAATGGCCCTTCGTCGTAACATTAATGAGCTATGAAGCATTTACGAGTTATGAAGAAGGGCCAGTTTCCACGAAACGTCTCAGATTATATTATTTTTCTTTTAAGGCCACAGTGTTGTTGACGACCCTGTCACAGTCTCGTCCCTTCACCTGATGAAGGCCGCTTGTGTTGTGGCCGAAACGTCGTGAGAATTTTATTGTGTTATTTTATTTTATCAATTTATTATTTTATTCTCATTCTACGTGACTTTACCGAAATAACTAAAGAAGGTTTGTTGTTGTTAATTGTGTTTGTGCACCACTGCCAACGCAAAATCACCAAATACACCGTTAGTTCTGGATGTCAATTTACGTAAAAAGCAATAACATTACGTATGTGTATTATGTTTTTTCACGTGTCTGGCAGTGCGCGTTTAATTACAGCTCAACATTTGCTCAGCTGGCGGCGGTGACGAAAGATCGGGTGGGACGAATCGCTTTTCACGGACGCATGCCCATTCATCGACAAATCCGGTGCTAAAGCGTCGACGTTACTAGCGCCAGACACGGACTCGTGCCCAGACAAAAGCACAAGAAGAATTAGAATAAAAGAGAGATATCATGTCGTGCTAAGACGAATTAACAAAAAAACGCAACAAGGTACATTTTGATTTAATTCTAAACCGCTCGCGTACACATGGTTATGACAACTATTTGTTTTAGCCACAAAGCTTTGTACATTAGCTGGGATATCTTGAGTTTCTGAGATCGCCATCATTTACAACTCAAACCATCGTTTCAAAATACGCCTATAATGCCATTGCGGTTTTCCACACACATTTTGAAGTGTAGTTATTTTTAATCACCTTTCAGATTAACGTAACATTTATATACTTTAGAATTTTATCCCCAGGGGTGTAGGCTTCACCTTCTATTCTACAAAGACTTCAACGATATTGCTGTCACAAAATCCAATGTTTAAAACAACATATACATCTGTTAAATGGTGAATATTATTCGCCGCTGTACGTGAATCATGAGATGACAAGTTGGTTGTGAAACGTTACAACACATTCTGTCTGAAAGCAATTACAGCAAATGTGCTATCCATCAATCAAAAGCCTTACAAATGTTAGTCACTTAGATGTTCCGAACAAAGTTTTGCTCACTTTATTTCAAACAAAGTTCTAAATTCCCAATATGTTTTTGTTACGAGCCAGCATTCATCTGTGTATACTGGACATGCAACACCTATCATCGCCACCCCCTACATAACAGAAATTGGAAGCTCAGTAAAAAAGAAATATGCACAGAGAGCTCAATTACCTGTCCCTGAACTGCACCTGCGTTCTCGACAGACCCACACACATCACAACCGTAGGGCTCTCGACTTGCCCGCCTGGATGCAACTGCACAAAGTTCCATAATTAACGCGAGACCTCTTCTTTGGTTCTTTCGGTAAAGTCACGTAGAATGAGAATAAAATAATAAATTGATTTATTTTATTTTATCAATTTATTATTTTATTCTCATTCTACGTGACTTTACCGAAAGAACCAAAGAATCATTGCAGTCACGAAAGCTTTAAATCGAAATTTAACGCGAGACCTGTCGTCCATAAACCCAAGTCAGAATTCTAGATTTGAAGCTTTCGTGACTGCAAGGATCCATACTCTTTGGTTCTATTCGGTAAAGTCACGTAGGTAAAAAATAAAACAACAAAAATCACGACGTTTCGGCCACAACACAAGTGTACAAGTCAGAATTGTAAATACAAAAAGACAGGCTCTCATAGACAACAACAAGGGGGGGCCTTCGCGAGGACTCGACTACGGCTTTACGCTATTCGTGAGAATTTACAAAGCGCCCACCCCCCAGCACTTTTATTCCGATTCAACGTCGGCTGAATGCCTCTCCGCGTAACCGGCCTGGCGGTCAGAGGGAGTCGGGCCCGGCTCGAGTTCCAGCGACGCCGCTCAGCCGCAGCACGACGATGGCTGGCCCAAGGTCTCGGAGAGAATTCAGCGTTGACGGAGGAATTCAACCCCTTTGGTTTCCAGGTTCGTAGCACAGCTCGGGGGGGGGGGGTGTGTTACCGACACATGCGCCGGGGTGATTGGTGCGATGCGGTTCCAGTGAAATGAATGCAACTAAAGGGAAGTTCCAGGCGTTGAACAAGACGGCGCGCGTCAGCTCATCGTCGACTGTCACTCAATATATCAACAAACATCTGGAGATGAGTATCTCAATGTAACAGGCCACCGAAGCGTTAGGAATGCGTTATATAGAACGGTTTGGGGCCGTCCATAAATGACGTCACGCGATTTTGGACGATTTTTGACCCCCCCCCTCCCTCTGCGTCACACGGCGTCACAAAAAAGTCAGATCCCCCCCCCTCAAATATGACGTCACAAAGCTCTGCCCCCCCCCCCCCCAAAACCATATTTCCATTTTGAAAATAAAACATGCTTCAAATCGCTTTAAACTATTGTCATCGTAGTGCGTATTTAATGTGGCGCTGCACTCTGATGTTGTAGGAGTGTTGTTATAACAATTAGTGTTGTTATAACAATTCTATATTTATTTAAAGTTGCGCATTTTTACGTGACGTCACATTTCTCAAAACACCCCCCCCCCTCGTCACAAAAATCTGCCCCCCCTCCTAGGTGCGTGACGTCATTTATGGACGGCCCCTTGGGATGTCTTATTTTTTTTTTTTACCCGAAGATTTAATAAAGTGGCAAAACCCCCAAATGTGTACGCAGCACGCAATGGTTGCGCCTGACCACAAGCGCCTCTTGTCGTGAGGAATTGCTGGGCGGTTTTTTTTCCCCTAACGTTGTTTGCTGATACTGCTGCTGCTGCGTAAAATGTACGCTCTCCGTGAAGAGTTGGCTCACGATGGGCAAGACTCACACACCGCTGAGAGAGAAAGAGAGAACAGCCATGCGGTGGCCAACGGCTGATAAGGAAATGTGGGTGGCGGCGTTAACGGGAATTTCGACTGCAGTCAGCTTTGTGAAAATACTGCGGCGAGATGGGACAAAGCATTCACTCAGCAACATCAAAATAACCTTCGAGGCGGAGTCTGCCATGTTGAGGATATTCGTGGGACGAAGCCAGCGAAGATAACGACTCGGGGTGGTGGAGAAACACCTCCAAGCAGATCGGACAGATGATGGCAGCTGGCCTCGTGGTGCGGGGCACATCGTGTGTGTGCGCGCGCACAAAGACGACCCCCCCAACAAACAGCCTTTTGGGGCAAGTGTTGTTAGCGAGCACCTATGCAGGCTGACACGACGAACGAGGGGGTGGGTGGCCAACACCACGCCCGGCCGCCTTTGTATTCCCCAGCGGCGATGTTTACACACCACACCGGCTGCTCATTTGAGGCCAAGTCGACCTAGGGGCAGCCCAGGACCGGTTCAGATAATCGTCACCGGTGTTGGCCGTGAGCGGGAATCGAACTGGGGCAGCGTCCCCCGACCCACCATTGAACTCGCCCGTTTCTCGCGTGAGCTCAGTGCGGGCGCGGTGTTGCTAATGCACTTCCCATACAAAGCAAGCACTTTGGGGGAGGTGGAACCATCATAATCAAATGTTGATGGCGTGCGCCAGCTCGTGTCTACAGCACTCATCCAAACACTTACAGTGAGGCCCATCGGGTTGACTAGACTCACAATCCAGATGTTAGCACGCGGCCAATATTGCTGGACAACGCGACTCTTTACACAATCCATCAACACCCTCCATTCAGTGCCGGATTATCCTCGTAGCAAAAGTAGCTACATGTGTAGTAGTTACTACTAGTTACTACTACACATGTAGTAGTAGCTACGGGCCCCAAACTTTCAAGGGCCCCGCGCTAAATGCTCTCAAGCTATCAATTCCGGTTCAGTGATTCCGCACTTGCTCTGTTACTATAGTACTATACTGCCCTTAAACTTTTATGAACGACTGGGTGTTTAAGGTTAGCGATTTGTCGTATTATCTGGCTGTATAGCAAATGGAAAAATACAATTACTTTACTGTTACAAGTTTTAAAAAAAAATTGTGCTTTAATATTTACGTGTTGTTTTTTATTTTATTTAGGGGCCCTTCACTAACATCGTGCTACAGGTCCCCGCACTAGCTTAATCCGGCACTGCCTCCAACCCCCCAAGGTGTGGTTTCGGAGTTGCCACCACCATCTCTAGAAGTCCTTCCCATGGGCGCCGACCGCTTGGTTGGTGCTGCTCACTTGAATTCTGGGTTGAGAATCATCGGCCGTGATTCCACGTCCTTGAGGCATCTTGCAGGAGGGCTGTGCGTGTGTGGGGGGGGGGGGTGAAACATGTTTTCGTGAGACGACCAAGGTGAACGTGGTGGCGGTGGTGGTGTTTGCGTGCAAATAAATATCCACGAAGCACATCCTTCTTTATCTTCGGCACTTCAAAAAAACTAATAAAAAACAAGCTTTTGTATATATTCACAACCAGCACAGGGGGGCAAAGGAGATGTTGTTTGGCAAATTCACCAGAATCAGAAGTTTATTTCAAAAGTAAAACCCACTAAACTAAGAAACTTTTTTTTCCCCCAAGGGCGACTCGACTGGCAGACAATTTTCATCGTCGACAGATTGGCAAAGACTTTGTCAAAACTGATTTGTGGCTCTGGACACGTAACTTGACGGAGTCACTGTTGATCAACATATCATAGGTGTTGCGCACTTGTACAGACATTTCGAAGACACACACACACATACTGTGGTCTTTCAGCTAAGTATTAAATTGCGACTTGATTTCTCTTTTGGGATGGGATGGGGGGGGGGGGTCTTGCGGATACGTGAGAGTGCCGGGAACGTGCTGACACTTCGCATTCACATCCACTGGGGGTGTTAGCTTGCAAATCAGAATCGCTGGCGTTGAGCAGTCCACCAAAAGCCCAGCTAGTGCACTGTAGGTGCCAATGCAAGCGAAGCAATGAAAAAAAATCAGAGATGGCAAAAGTTTGCGGACTACAGAACATTTACAATTTTTTTTTTAAAGGACAGAATCCAAACCGTACTTTTATCTTCGGCCTGTGGTATACATTTGTGTTCCATTGCCACGGTTCACGTGCTGCTCACACGAATGAATGAGGATTGGTGAATAATCTGCCTGCAAGTTAATTCATTACAAATCATTACCCCCCCCCCCGTCCCCCAAGAAACGCATCTACTCACGTCCTCCGACTCGCAAATTCATTCCAAAGCAACTGTCAATTAAATTTAATTGCATATCAATTTGTAAACACATCAGCTCAGAAACTCACCCAGGTCTGGAAGAGCGCTGGCGGACAGAGTGGGACGATGCAGACGTCCAGAATAAACAAATCGAGACCCAAAACATCGCAGCTCCTGGCTTTGACATTCCTCGAAGACACCGGTAGTGTAACCATCAACCGCACCATAACACCAGCAGGCCGATGAGCATGTCTCCTTCGCGAACGTTAAATTAAAGACCCCAAGCCACAGCGGTGTGATTGTGGCCATGCACGCCAAACTATGGACCACGCTGTAAACCGCTGTGGTCGGCGCTCCTTCAATGTAGCAGGAAAAACAAATCTACACGAACTCTCTCCTGAAGCCCTCTTGTCGTGGCCGGCAGACCTCGACAATTCCATTTAGCTCCTAAGTATTGCCATACGCAAGAACAGAATTTCAACATGTCAATAAAGCCTTGGAAAGTGTTTACATTTTTTTTTTAAATAACGTGCACCAATTTTCAACCTTTGAACAGAACCAAAAGTACGCATTGGTGTCGAACGAGCATCCACAATGGGCAGTAACAGCTTGGTCCATAGTCTAACAGTAGGGAAGCCAAGATAGTGAAAATGAATGTGATGACGAACATTGAACGGCGATGGGACAACAATGAGACGTTTATAGAACCCAGAGGCTGCTTTTCACCATGTGAATTCGGGTAATACAGTAACTCCCAGAGACTCCAAAGACTCCCCCCCACCCCGTGTAGCCTGAACAGACTGTTGGGGCAAGTGCTGTTAGCGAGCAGCTATGAAGGCCGGCACGGCACACGACGGGGTGGGTGGCCACCACCACGCCCGGCCGCATTAGTCTCCCGAGTGGCGGTTTACACACCGCACCAGGTACTCATTTGAGGCCGAGTCGACCTAGGGGAGGCCCATGGATCGGTTCAGATAATCATCACCGGTGTTGTCCGTGAGCGGGAATCGAACTCGGGTCGCCGGGTTCGTAGCGCAGCGTAGCGCTAACCCTGACGCGCACAGAGTTGGGTTGACCTCTCTCGCCGAGATCGGCAAACACCTTTGCATGTCCTTGCGCTCCTGCTAGTGCAGACATCGTTGGTCAACCATCTCTCTGCTCGAGCGCGAGTGCCCTGTGGCCCCATTTTGTTCATGGCACCGAGTCAGTGGCTGTGGGAAAAAAAAAATCCACATTCCTATGACGGAGGACAAGCACTGGCGACTTCCCGCAGCGACGCTTATTTTACCGAGCCCTCCCTGGGGGGGGACAACGATGATGACCCGAGCTGCTTCTCGACTGGAATGTGAACTCGTGACATTCAGATTGGAATCCCGCACTTGGGCCACAATGGCTCTCCCAGCTGCAGCATACGAGAGACATCGCCGGCAGGACGTGTTGCCTGCCCTATGTGGGGTTGTCCTAAAGTCAGGACAAATAGGGGGGGGTTACATTGATTTTTAAACTGCCTTCGAACCGTTTTCAATGATTTATTTAATCTTCCCTTTCAGATGACATTTAAACAACATGGATACAAATTTGACTTAAAGATGAAAGCGTTCAATTAGTTTGTATGAATGCTGAAGGCAGCTGAGATCTTTAAAAAAAGTCCCAAATTAATTACAAAAGAGAATTCATGCGTGCATTAATGTTCATGGAAGTCAGTTTGAACATGTGTTTCAAATAAATTCGATATCCCAAAGTCATTTGTTAAAATAAATAAATATAACCCTGCGTGTCCTGACCTTTGGGCGATCCTGTATATTTTAATGCGTCACGTGGGAGCAAAAAGAAAAACAACAAACACATATTTCGGCATGACGACGTATACATATATTGCTTTATACTTAAAAAATACAACGCCTTAATTTTGTTTCATCAAGGAAGATTCTCATTGTGTCAAGGACGTTTTAAGGATGGTTCTATGATATTGGGAAGTTTGGCCATTTTCGTAATGAGCTTGTTGCTACATTTGCAAAAAAAACACCCAGAAATACCTGGAAGAAAGAAATGCAGACAAAAGGATAGCACGCGAAAACTTTTGCAGAACAAAAAAAAACTTATCTGCTGTGCTTCCTCCTCCAGACACATTCACTAACCGGCGACGTGGCTGTCCTGCACACGCTGGCAGTGCAAACTTTCCAAGCTGCTGGGCTCACGAGGAGTGAGCAATATTCAGCAGCAGCTTAAATAACTGCCAGACACTTATCCGAACCACCCAGGGCGGAGACTCACAACATGTCGTGTGGAATGAGGGTTCAAGAATCGATTCCCTCTGCGCTCGCTGTCATCACAAACCGTACAATGCTTATCACTCATGAGTATTATTAAGAACAAGCCGCGTTCACGGCACAGCTAATTAACGGGCTGCATCTGAGAAAGAGTATTGGAAATAATACGCGTATACATGTAGAATGATGGGGTGGAGGAGTTTTGTAGCGGTTCGCGCATTGTGCTACGAATCCCCGATACCCGAGTTCAATACCTGGCCATGGCAACCATCAGTGGAGAGCGATATCTGAACTGGTATTAGGTCATTCTTGACCTACCTGCACGAACCAGCGTGGTGAAGTATGGTCAAATAAAACCCCTGACTCTCATGGCATGGAGAGGGCTTTATCCAGCAGCGGATTGACAAGGGTCGATATTATTATTATTTGTATCATTTACCGATATATATAGTTACATGTGTTAGTCTACCCAAGCTAAACATTGCGATCAAAGCCCGCTGGAGTTCACATCCGGCATGGGGGTTGGTTGACTTTGTTATTTTTGTGTCATTTATAAAAATGAGAATCACGGTGGGAAGTAAACAGCATAGCCATCCTATCGAGATGATGACGACGATGCATTCCATGGGGATGTGGCTTTTCCATTGCTGGCTCTGAGCAGTCAAAAGAGACGAGTTCCCTCTCACTGTCAGCCTGAAGTGTGGGGAGACACATCGACTTGCCTTTGGAATTTCGATTGCGGTGTTTGGAGGATTTAAATTTGAAATTCTACCCTCATGCCTCGTGAACAGCCTGGCATCTGTTGCTGGTGCGCCAGTCTCAATCAACAAAAAACAAAAAAGACTGTTTATTGACTTGTTGGGCCAGTCGCATCCCACAAGGCCATTAGCAGGGAAAAAAAATAAGATAAAAGTTAATGGATTTGGCATTTCCAACTCGGTGAGGCATGCACCGTTTCCTGTGTGCCACACGCAAATACAAATTTCGTGGAAAATCTCCAGAAAGCCTTTAAGGATGTGTTCACAAAGTTCAGCACGGCTACAAACGACAACGGAAACCACGCAATCGGCTCGTAGGGTGAAAACTATTTTACGTGCAAGCTTCGAGGTATTTAGAAATTGCCCGGTGTCTAGACCATGCTGCGTATAAGATAAATAAATTAAATAATATAATACGACGTTTCGATTGCAACACAAGCAATCGTCATCAGGTAGAACTAGATTTGAGAGACAAAACACAGACACGGAGACTGACACAAGCAGAGAGAGACAACACAGAGACACACAGAGAGAGACACACAACATAGACACACAGAGACCCAATGCCTCTGTGTCGAGGCTTTAAATAAAAAGAGGGGGGGGGGCAGAGAGAGAGAGGTGGGTCTGCTGGGGCAGCTGCTGGAGCAAAGAAATTAGCATGTCAATGAAAGACCCAACAAGACTGTCTGTATTCTTAGTTTTTTCGGTAAAGTCACGTTGAAGGGAAACAACAAAATAATAAAATATATAAAACAATAAAAAATTCTCACGACGTTTCGACCATAACTCAAACGGTCGTCTTCAGGTGTGTTG
The DNA here is from genome assembly GCF_048934315.1 of Petromyzon marinus. NCBI lineage: Eukaryota > Metazoa > Chordata > Hyperoartia > Petromyzontiformes > Petromyzontidae > Petromyzon > Petromyzon marinus. The sequence continues at coordinate 11,764,971 of NC_133677.1, forward strand.
GTTTGCATAAATGTATTTTTAAACGGCGCATTTATTTATTTATAAAAACGTTAGCGTCACGCGCAACGATTTGGCAGTGTGACGCTAACGTTTTTATAAATAAATGCGCCGTTTAAAAATAAATTTATGCAAACCAACACACCTGAAGACGACCGTTTGAGTTATGGTAGAAACGTCGTGAGAATTTTTTATTGTTTTATATATTTTATTATTTTGTTGTTTCCCTTCAACGTGACTTTACCGAAAAAACTAAGAATATTAATTACTGCAGTCACGAAAGCTTTAAATCAAAATTTAAGACTGTCTGTGTGTCTATGTTGTGCGTCTCTCTCTGTCTGTGTTGTCTCTCTCTGCTTGTGTCTCTGTGTTGTCTCTCTCTGCTTGTGTGTCTATGCTGTGTCTCTCTCTGTGTCTCTGTTGTGTGTCTCTGTGTCTCTGTGTTGTCTCTCTCTGCTTGTGTGTCTATGTTGTGTCTCTCTCTGTCTCTGTGTTGTCTCTCTCTGCTCGTGTGTCTGTCTGTGTCTCCGTGTCTCTGTGTTTTGTCTCTCTCTCAAATTTACTTCTACCTGATGACGGTTGCCTGTGTTGCAATCGAAACGTCGTATTCTATTATTTAATTTATTTTCTTTCCACGTGACTTTACCGAAAGAACCAAAGAGTAATTCCTGCAGTCACGAAAGCTTCAAATCAAGTTTGAACCACCTCTACGGGGAAGATGTAAGTTGTTCTCTTTCTCTCTGTGTCTCTGTCAAATTTCACACAACTTCAAATGTTAGCAATCTTTGGAGATCATAAGCAACCAGGCTATGCGTTAACTGTGTGTTAGCCGACTCTCTGTGTTGCATTGCATTACATTTCCCAAAAAATTGCTACATTTTGTTTTCTCAAACTGCCGATTTCTCGCTCGAAAATTGACCAGGCTCTCATAGGTCCATTCGCTCTTTCTCTCCCCCGGTCGCTTTGGGGTGGATTTCCACACACCTATCTCTAAAATGTACCAGTCTTGTTGGGTCTGTTATTGACATGCTAATTTCTCTGCTCCAGCAGACCCACCTCTCTCTCTGCCCCCTCCCCTCTCTATTTAAAGCCTCGGCACAGAGGCATTCAGTCTCTGTGTGTCTATGTTGTGTCTCTCTCTGTGTGTCTCTGTGTTGTCTCTCTCTGCTTGTGTGTCTGTCTGTGTGTATATGTTGTGTGTCTCTCTCTGTGTGTCTCTGTGTTGTCTCTCTCTGCTTGTGTGTCTGTCTGTGTGTCTATGTTGTGTGTCTCTCTCTGTGTCTCTGTGTTGTCTCTCTCTGCTTGTGTGTCTGTGTGTCTCCGTGTCTCTGTGTTTTGTCTCTCTCTCAAATGTAGTTCTACCTGATGACGACTGCTTGTGTTGCAATCGAAACGTCATATTCTATTATTTAATTTATTTTCTTTCCACGTGACTTTACCGAAAGAGCCAAACAGTAATTCATTCAGTCACGAAAGCTTCAAATCAAGTTTCATGCCGTGTATGTCGCAGAAGTGGTCTCGGCGCACAGAGGGGGAAAAAACATCTAAGTACAGTATCGTGTTTCACACGCACTGCACCATTGAACTGTATTATTATTAAACACCAGGCATCTTTCGTTTTGTGAATATTCTCGACGCAAACGAAAGCCAGAATTTCATACAAAGAAGCGGACTTCACTTGAACCTTGGACACAAATAAAATGTGAGGCTGAATGATGGTCGACAGACGGAGCATTGTACAAAAGCCATTGCTTCATTTGCAAAAAACATACCATTTAAAATGACACACTCGCAATGTTTAGGATGATTAAGTTTGAGTAATACATTCCGGGTGGTAACATTAACCCTAACAAATGCAAATTGATACATCTTAGAATCTGAGAAGGAAGTCAACTTAAGGTGTTGTACATCGTGCATGCTATCGCTATACATATATATCGACAATGCGTGGAGGGGGCGTGAACTACTGAACCTGGTCAAATGCCACCTGCAGTGAGTGGATGCTGTAGCACGTGGAAAACGAACGTGTCCTAGCATAAAGGCCAGGAAAGTGATCCAACGTCTTTTTCCAGTGAGAATAACATCTTTTATACAACAAGACCACCGCTGTGAACTACAGTAACCAACAAACAAACAAAACTAATTCAATCTGAGGACAACTTTTTTTCTGGTGATGTAGGTACAGAGACCATCAGTCCAGCACCGTTATTGTAATGGTGAGCGAAGGCATATGTCACGGCACAGGCAGCGAGACTTACACAATGTGCCTGGGGTGTTATACCACACCCCAGTCACACTGTCATTTACACCACCACCAAGCTACACACTACGCAGCTGAATAGTCCTTCGGTACCATTGGCTACAAAATCCACGATCAGTCTGACATTTTTAAATAAACCCAAGGCGTATTGTAGTGAGCAATGTATAGTACGGCACAGCCTTGTTAGTCCTGTGCCAGTGACACCCAACAACGTATGTTCCCAAATGGTAGCCCCCCCCCCACGCCCCCCCCAAAGATGATCGAGGCCAAATGTAGTGGAAGAGCTTCTACGGTAGTGATATCTACGTGGCTTGACGGTTAGCCCGATGAACCCCGCAGGTGAGAGGCTACGGAAGGTTCTCGTTGGCAGCTTGCGAGTTTAATTTCTGATTCGTGGGAATCGACTCAGTCCACCACTTATCTGTGGACAATGAAGTGAGGACCACTACGTGGTGAGAAGTGTTCATCCCACGGAGAAAAAAAATGGCCCTCTGCCATATAAAATGTGCAATCTCGACCACCGGCTTTGATCGATTAGCACTGGCCCAATGCTTGTTTGAGCAGGGAGACACTTAGACTAAGTCACCGTCGTTGGTGAATGGGCTGTGGCGAGCAACTCGCTGCACTTGGTAACCTGGCGAACCCGATAGTGACAACGCAGCGCACGTGTGCAATGGGCATTAGCCTCTGAGCCACCTCCCCCCCCCGCCACCCGCCCCGATCCCCCCAAAACCTTCTCACCAAAACCAAACAAAAAAAAAACATTTAAATGCATAGTGTTGTTTAATTATTTGGCCATGGAATTCATACAAAGACATCATCAACACTCAGGGCCACTTACGTGAAAACACTTAAAACGGCTGTGGGCGTAACACATTTATATATGAAAGTAAAGTAGAAAAAAAAAAATATACCAACACACAAGCCAGAAAGTAATGCCAGGCTCAACAATTAAGAAAACGCTCGCCGTAGCGGTGCGCGCCGACACTAGACCCCAAAACGAGCAAGCGGCAGCCGACAGCATAAAAATAACGCAATTCTCTACTTAACCGCCGTGGAATGTGACGCGTCGGAACGACCTAACACCGGCTTGAATTGCTTGCGACGAACTCGGCTTACCCCGGGGGGCTCAGACCATGCTTGCATGCCGAGAGCATCGGAGCGGAGTGACAGTTTGATCGTGGCGTCGTCACCGCCGCCGCCGCCCGTTTACTATTCTAGGTTTCTCGTACGCCGACAAAACCCGACTTAATTGTTTAACTTAGCGTGTGGCCGCCGCGCTGTGGGGGGGTGGGGGTGGGATGGGGCGGCTCAGTTGAGGAGGTGGACGTAGTTCGCCGGGAAGAGGCCGTAGCGTCCGTCAGGCCCGTAGCCGCGCCACCAGCCCTCGTCGATCTGGTCGATGTGCGTGATGAGGTCGTCGGGGTCGAAGGTGATCTCCGTCTCGTCCGCTGTGCGTGCGCGACGGGGAGGCACGGGGAAGGAGACGTCACGCGACGAGAGGGACTGTCGGGGCCACCACTTTCTCTTCTCTCACTATCACGTCGTGCAAATATACACGCCTCCTCCTGGAGTCATGAGAACGATGATGATGATGATAAAAACATATTATAGCCGTTCTCAATCCACCAATGGATGAGGGGCTCCCCATGCAACGTAGGTTTTTTTTGTTAACCATACTTGACCACGCTGGTCAATGCGGGTTGGTGAAGGCGGGGAGGGCAGGACCAGTTCTCACATCACGCGCTACTGATGTTCGCCGTGGCAGGCAGACGAACTTGGGTCGCAGCAGGGTTCATAGCTCGGTGTACTAACCTAACCACCGTTATCACGGCTCCATCCAATGTTAACGAATATTTATTCAAGTGGCGTAATTCAACTTTGTTGCCCTTCTCGAATGAACATTCGCCAGCGAGCGATCGTCTCCCTCCAATGATGGCAATGAGCCAGTATTAACCATTCCACAAGGGCCAGCCTAATTATGGGGATGGAGAGTTGCCACCAGTTGGTGACGAATGTGGCAGCAATGCTCACTGTGAGCACAGAGACGCCATGGCCGACTTCAATTTCATTTCCGCTGACGCTGCAGTAGAGCGGGAATGGTCATAATTTCAATTCCCGTTTGGGTAACACTCAGCAGCCCCCTCCCCCCCCCCCTCAATAATCTCTACGGGTTGATACGTATGACCATGCGGGAAGTCTAAGAGTTGCTTTACACAGAGAGAAACGGATGCCCAAGAGAAAAGTTCAGAAATCCAACCACAGGCTCAGAGCTGCCGATGGAAACGGGCGCCGCGTTCAGTGCTCTTACGTGTCAGGTGGCACACGCAGAGATGTGACATCTGTGTTCACACACAACTTATAGGAATATGCAGCAAAGGGAGAGAAAAAAAAAAACCGAACCCCGAATAATAACTGTCGTATTGCAGATGCCGTCTGCTTCACAGTGGGGGTTAAAGACCCCAACGACGTTATTTGCACGAGAGGGCTGCAGGCCCTCGGTGTGTTGCTGGCATCATGATAAAACCGCGTGTAAAATCGCCCCCTACTGGCGGACGGTACTCGTGAAACAAAGCGCCTCCGTGAGAGCTTCGCACTGTTGCCTATGCACGGTGCAAAAGAAGTTCAACATACATACATACATACAAGAATGGCATGAATACCAAATCTACTCAACTAATACTAAACTAAACACATTTTTATTCTATCAGGCAGCTCATTTTCAGGGGTGACCTGGTCACAGATGATAGTTCATCGAAGCAACGTATATGATCATCATAACACACGTGCGAATTTATAGTAGCAGCCAAATAATATAATCTAAACGCGTGTTTTTTTCTAAATGTGGACTGTGGAGGTCCAGCAGGGTGGGGGGGGGGGGGGGGGAAACTGGAGAAACCCGGAGAGAAATCCACACGGGGAGAGAGAGGACACGTAAAACACCAAATATACAGCAGCAGGCATCGCCAGGGTCTGGAATCAAACCCCATGACCTCCTGCATCAGTGGCTGTGGCGACTAGCGAGATGGGAGGGCGAGCACGCACCGGCCTGGTAGTCGTAGAGGGCACGGGCGCACTGTCCTTTGCCCTCCAGGTCGTACTGCTCCGTCGGATAGCCGTCGGCAGACTCCTGCTGGTAGCCATCTTGCTGGTAGGCCTGCTGGTCCTGGTACTGCGAGTAGTAGTAGCCGGACGGGTCCGTCTGCAAAGCGCAACGGCGAGAGTGGCGCCGTGGGCACAGAATGTTGTGAGCGGTCACACACCTATGTCTGCAGCAGACGGGGTAAAGGAATGCTTACCAACGATACACTCAACGTTCAATCTCACAAGACATTAGATATGCCAATAGGGCTAAGACAAGAAAGAACCGCGCAATACCATCGTACATGCACGGGTCCCTTCGTCAATTCACTGCTGGATGAGGGCCTCCCCATGCCACGCGGGCCGTGGGGAGTAGGCCACGCTGGTCAGTGTAGGTTGATAGGTGTGGAGTAGAGACTTTGGGGCACAATAAAAGTGCAGTGCAACAATGGATCTTTGCTGCCGTGCCCTCTGCTGTAGACCGCACTTTCCCACAACCTATGACACCTGTCATGCATGGCGGCTGCTCGTCCAAGCACCGTCAACCCAAATTAGCTTTTTAGCTGTCTATGACCAAATTACCCAGAATGCAACTGATCCCATTATACCTCGGAAGAAATCACAACACGCTTTGCCAAAACCATGAAAGCTACAATGAACCAATTAAAAACCACACCTACCGATGTGGACCGTGACCCTCTTCCACGGTGACAGTCGTGGCAATTAAAGGTTATTCTTGGCCAACTGCTCCTCCAGAGCATAAACCATCACGCAAACTCCGGTTATCCTCGCAAGAGCGGCTTTTGGCGAGCCATCGAACGGAGATAAGTCACCGCATCGCCAGCTTTCAGATGCGCTTCTGTGGCCATCTGGAATGCTCTTCCTTCCGATATTTGGAAGCCATTGAAGCCATGAACTTTAAATCTAGATTGAAAACTCAAATTTCTTTCTGACTTTTATGCTTAGCTTGTTGGCCTTCCGCGCGCCTTCGATTTGCACGGTTGGCTACTTAGGTGCAAAAAAAGTTCAACATACATACAAGACAAAAAAAACCCCCGTATAGCCTTAACAGACTGTAGGAGCAAGTGCTGTTCGGGAACACCTTTGAAGGCCGGAACGGTACACGAGGGGAATTATGGCCAGCACCACGCCCGACCGCCTTTGTCTCCCCAGTGGCGATGTTTACACATCGCACCAGGTACTCATGTGAGGCTGACTTGACCTAGGGGAGGCCCAGGACCGGGTGAGATAAGCGTCACTGGTATTGGCCGTTAACGGCAATCGAACCCGGGATGTCGGGTTCATGGCGCAGCGCGCGAACCACGACGCTACCGCTCCCCACGCACAGACACGGCCTCCTCCACCAGCGGCAGGTTGCTACGCTACAACACACGGAGCTCACGGGGATGAGAGCGCCAGGCATGGAAGGCGCTGCTCACGCGCCCCATGCAGGACTGCGATGACACTGGGACGTCGTCGCACGTGACCATGTATGTATGCATGCATGCATGATGAACATTTTTCGCACCTTACGTAGCCAACCGTGCTAACCCGCCAAGCTGTGTCGGTGAAAATGTTTGGGATTAAAAAGATTACCATCCTTGTGCTACTTTAAATCACTTTCGGACCTCTGATTTCCTTTGATAAGCACATGGAATTGATCGCTCTACTCTGCAGACTAAGTTTATAAAACGTGATTCTTCTACGATGTTAACTAGCTCGGTGCTATTTTGATTTAAAGCTTTCGTGACTGCAGTAATTCATATTCTTAGCTCTTTCGGTAAAGTCATGTTGAAGGGAAGCAATACATATTTTATTATTTTATTGTTTCCCTTCAACGTGACTTTACCGAAAGAGCTAAGAATATAGCTCGGTGCTGTTTTACGCGCAACATTTACTATAGGTGATGTTGTTTTACTACCATTGTTTTATTCATTATGCCGATTGTACCATGCCATTCGGACCTTGACTGTAACTGTTTTCACTGTACCCAGGTTCCAATTGTGCGAGGACGTCCACATCGGGTGTTTGTCCGTGCCAAACAATAAACGACCAACCAAACAACCTTTGTACACAACCACTCAAGACTATTTCACTTTCTTTTAAAACTCGACATCGAATCAACACCCACTGAGGTTGGCGCGGCACGTGCAGGCAGGGCCAGAAATGCATAGAGCTACCTTGGTCTCACGCGCACGGCGGGCGGCAACATCATGGCACGGGCTATTTGGAGAGACGGCAATCTAGACGCCTTTACGGCCAATGTCTGTTCTCAATTTCCTACCCTCCTGCATCCAGCACATTTACTTTGGGCTGCATGAACCTAGGGCAGAGCCCCACCGCAGCTCGCCGATCATTCAGATACGAGCCGCAATCGGCGTGTATCATCGGGAACAGAATCCAGGGAGCCGGGAGTTGTGGTTCAACTCACTAACCAGTGGCAGGGGAGGCCCAGTGCTTAAATGACAGCACCACAGTACCCTTATACCTCACACAAAGACAAATATACCCCCCTCCCGCCCCCCAACTTCACAGGGACATACAAACTGTTGTGGCAAAGCGCTTTCAGCAAGCATCAATTAAGGCATGCGTGGAACTCTAGGGCATTGTGTGGTCAGCACCAAGCCTCACCACCTCTGCCTACCCAGTGCTGATGTTTATACACGGCACCAGGTACTCATTAAAGGCCAAGTCAGCCCAGGTAAGGCCCAGTGCAAGTGCTGATATCACTGGTCACTGACGTGAGTTAGCTGTATAGTTGGAAATCAAACTCAGGTGAGATAGGGTGTTAGTGCAGTGCACTTAACCACCACACCATTACCCCCCCCCCCCCCCCCCCCCCGAGTACACAGACGCACGCACGCACAAACGCGTACCTGAACCTTAGCTTGCTGGCTGCGCCTGAAAGACGTCTCTCCCTGCTATTGTATGCACTGCAAAGTGTTTGGCTTGGCCAAGGCACATGTGTGACTTCAAATGAAATCGGAGCTTATCTTGGTTTGGGAGAAAGCGGGGGTGGCACGCACTTTTTCTTATCACAAGCAAAGGCTTCACTGGCTCGCATATCCCCGACACCGATAGGACGGGACCTTGGATATGGTACACCCTCGTAAAAATATTATTCGCTGATAAAGACAGAAACTGATGGTAGGTGAGGCTGATTGCAAGCGCGCCGTTTGACGATAAGGTGAAAACAACAGCCAGAAGTGTGGCTTTCAAAACCAATTGTCGTAAACAGGGGCATGTGCGGCTAATCGTGGCAACTATGACATCACCCAGCGCGGCAAGTTATGTTCACAACAATCCAATTGTGTGTTTGTTTTTTTTTTAAAGATGTTTTGTGAAATGTAAGTCATCTGACCCGTGTCAAAACACACTGGCCCAGAATGGTTGATATTCGAGTACAGGTACAATGCTACGTATGGAATCTCAGTAATTATAAACATGTTCAATGTGTGAATATGCTCTCAGTGGGATATTCCTGTATTTATAGTATATTTGGACATCGTTTCAACGTTTTTGTTTTGTTATCGTGCAGTTATTGGCTACAGCCGCACCTCTCTCACCCCCTGCTGTCTGCCAGATCCGATTTGCACAGGCGACAGCCAAGCTTTATGACTTGCTCCTAAAGTAGGCAAGTCCTCCTAATCGCGTGTTGACACAACGAAATGTTTTTGCTTTAATGGGGTTGTTTCTTCTATTGGTGGGACACTTTGTGCACAATGCGGAAGGCGCACCATGATAACGCGGAACGTGCGGCGTTATATAACACAGTTTGTGAGCGGTCAACGATGAACTACTTTCTTGAGCTGCGCGGCCGAACAATGGGGGAATTCTGGGTATACGCGCGGAGTGATACGGTATGCGGCGGCGTACCCTCATCTCAGTCCTCTGTTCTGCCATGGGATACCTACAGGCTGATTTTATAGCGCAAATGTGATTAAAATTTGCATCGTACGTATTCATACATTCATGCCCTGTAAACGTGGCACTTTTCGGGGAGCGCATCTGCCTGCGCGTAGCCACGACAATGTGCATAATAACAACGTTTATGTTGGGTTAGAACGCGCAAATATAAAATGTTTCGTTAACCCACCACCACCCGGACGCGGCCAATCAGTAAGGTTTGTCACGTAAACAAAACGTGCCGATTAGTTACGACTTCAGCACACCGAGAGCAAACCCCAAAAAAACATTTACAATTCTAGCACGACCTTTCGCTGGCGATTACAACCAGATTCATCAGGCGATTTGCCAGAACTGTGAAGAAGTTTTCCTGTTTACGCCTTAAAACAGAGGAAAGGCGACGTCATCAGCGTGAGCCTAACAGGTGCGTGTAGACCACGACGATGCGGCTTCAAGGTTGCGCTTGGTCGTGGGCGGCTGGGTGCAACTCGGACACCAGTCTCTGTCACCCGCCATCATCCAAGCTTCCCCCCAGGTCCTCTACTCAAGACCCACGCCCGTTCAACAATCCCCGCTTCACGGTCACGCCCACAATGCTTTCACGCGCCGCTCCAAACGCTCAAGTGGCCTTCCGTCACCTCGCCCTGAGTCGAAACTCCGAGCGCCTCTCCGCGAGGCTTTGAGGCTCCTTTTCTCGTCGCTCGGTTCAAGGGCGCCCCCCCCCCCCCCCCCCCAATAACCGCCTTTCGACGTCCCCGAGCCACGCGGGGACACGATGCGCTTCACACTCACACGATCCGATCCAAAAATCGATCTCGAATCGTAATATTCGTCGCCAAGGCCTACGTACGGTACGCCGCGTTCAATTCACCTCCTACGAAAGTTTGCCGCGGTATTATTTCCCCATGTCAAAGAGCAAATCAGATTTTTTTGTGCGTCTCTTTCGGACCTGTTGCTTGTCTTCCTACACTTCCGTTTATATGTTAGAGACCGTGTGTTATTTATTTACACGCCACCTTGTTTTTGTTTTATAAACAGCGTCGCTCAAGACACTCGCCACTGTTCGGTGTGCACAGCCGCGACAAGCGGATCCACAACTCTACCGCACTTGCCGTGGGTGCGAATCAAAATTGCCATCATCTCGGCGCAGTGTGCCAACCACTGCACCACCACACAAAACAAATAGACAAAATCACTCCCCTCCCCCCTGCCGTATAGCCTTATAGACTGCTGGGGCAAAGCGCTGTAAGTGAAAACCTATTCAGGTCTGCATGGCACATAAGAATCAGAATATGTATTCATGCTGGAGGAATCCGATGAGCTATTAAGCTCTTTTTCACAGATGTCCAGTAGGGGGTTGGTGTAGCCAGCATCATGCCCAGCCGCCTTTGTCTCCCAAGTGCCCATATCTAGGTACTCATTTAAGGCAAACTTCCCCCTCGAGAGAGGTTCCAGAACCAGCTCGGACATCACTGACGTCATCTGTGGCTGGAAATGAAACTACCGTTCACCACACACAACGATCCCCCGTATAGCCTGAACAGACTTTTTGGGGCATGTGCTGCTAGCGAGCACCTATGAAGGCCGGCAAGGTACACGAGGGGGTGGGTGGCCAACACCACGCCCGACCGCCTTTGTCTCCGCAATGGCGATGTTTACACACAAGGTACTCATTTGAGGCCGATTCAGCCTAGGGGAGGCCCAGGACCGGTTCAGATAATCGTCACCGGTGTTGGCCGTGAGCGGGAATCGAACTCGGGTTGCCGGATTCGTAGCGCAGCGTAGCGCTAAACCGCTACCCTACCGCTCCCCACACACGCACGCATGCACACACCCAGACGTTTGCAAAGACAGTCGAGGGACAGCACTTTAAAAAAAGGAAAGCAGCACCGGCAGACTGGACAGGCACGCAGGCTTGCGCGGGGCAGCAGGAAGCCAGGTGCGATCCCTGACCTGTGCCGTTTCCTGGCCGGGCTGCTCGACGTGCGTGGGCCGTTCCGTGCCGTTGTTGTTGCCGGCCTGGTGCGGGTAGTACGCGTCCGCCGCCGGCTGGTGCTCTGCAGGCGGCACACAGCGGCGCATCGTCCGTACAGCCCTCCACCACGCCCGTGCAGAACCACCCAGAGCCAGAGAGACAAAGGGGACTAATTGCCCCCTGGGTCTCACACAAAAGAGGTGCCCCCGCACCTCCCCCCACACCACACACAACGTGGTTTGTTTGTGTTTGTGAATAAGGCCCCCCCCCCCCGCCATGGCGTTTTACCCCGGGGCCTCCATCTCCGGGTCTCCAGGAAACTCTGGGCGGTGCTGGTCACTTACACAAAGTGCAGATGCTGCTCCCTGTGTATGTGTGTGGGGCTGGTACGGGTGAATGTATGTATGTATACTGAACTTGTTTTGCACCGTACGTAGCCAACCTTGCTAATCGGAGGTGCAGGGGAAGGACACAAAAAGCAGTTCTAAAGAAATGAGTTTTCAATCTAGACGATGATTTAAAAATGCATAGCTCCAGTGGCGTCCTAATATCAGAAGGCCATTCCAGACGGCCGCAGAAGCGCATCTGAAAGCGCACGATGTGGTAACTGTCTTTGTTCGATGGCTCGCCAAAATCCATTGCGAGGATGACCAAACTTTGCGTGATGGTTTATCCTCCCCGGCTTGCGTGTTTGTATGCGTTGGTGCGCGTGGGGAGCGGCAGCGCAGCGGGCTAGCGTGCTGCGCAACCATTATCGGTGACGCTGCAGCGAGCGGGCAAATTAAGGGGCACGCCGTTGCCAGGCTCTGCTCGTGCCGTCAATCGGGCCGCATTCTCTCACCGTCATCCCAGTCGTTGTCGTCAGGCCGCTCCTGCTCTTCCTCCTCGGGCCTCCACAGGGCCTGGGCCTTCTGCAGCACGGCCGCTGTGCCCGTGCGGCCCGCCGGCGACAGTGGCGACGTCTGCGGCGATGCTGGAGGGCCGGCAGCTGCTGGTGTGGCCTGCGATGGGAACACCTGCTCCGGGGTTAACGATCTCACTCCACTTATCTTCCTCGCCTGGTATGCAGGAGGTCGGGGGTTCGACCCTGACACCTGTAGATTTCGCGTTTGCATGTCTCTCTCCCCGTGGTTGTGTTATCGATGAGCATGCCCCAGGCTTTGGCCGTCCGTGCTTGTGCACCCCACTGCCGGTGCAGCACCCCGATTTCTCGTTTTGCAATTTCGACTTAACTTTGGTGTCTTTTACCTGCTCGTCGTTGACCTGCGGAGCGCGTGTCGGCGATGCCTTCTGCTTCAGTGGCTGCTGCTGCTGCGGCTGTTGCTGCGGCTGTTGCTGCTGCTGCGGCTGTTGCTGCTGCTGCGGCAGCTGCTTCTTCGGCTGCGGTGGCGACGGCGGCGGAGGCGACGCCGATATCGACGGTGGCGGGGAAGCCGCCCTCTTCTCTGCCGCCGGGGCCTGGCTCTCGGAGCGACTCTGCCACGGCGGAGACGCAGCAACAGCAGCAACAGCAGCAGCAGCCGCCCGGGGAGGGGACGTCTGCCGGGCCGAACGCTCCGGCGACGCCGCCTGCCGTTTGTCGGCCGGTCGGTGCGAGTCCACGTCCGTCGATGCCTCGAACTCAGGAATCTCGAACACTGTGGATGAACGGGGCCGGATTAAGAATCGTTGTCTTCAAATGGACAATGGAGTCAGAAGTTTGTTTCCCACCAAGTAAAGTTCATAGAGAGCCAAGAAGTTTTTTTTTTTAAGGGCGACTCAGCCAGCCGACGATATGAAAGCATATTCTTAGTTTTTTCGGTAAAGTCACGTTGAAGAGAAACAACAAAATAACAAAATATATATAAAACAATAAAAAATTCTCACGACGTTTCGACCATAACTCAAACGGTCATCATCAGGTGTGTCGGTTTGCATGACCGTTTGAGTTATGGTCGAAACGTCGTGAGAATTTTTTATTGTTTTATATATATTTTGTTATTTTGCTGTTTCTCTTCAACGTGACTTTACCGAAAAAACTAAGAATATGAATTACTGCAGTCATGAAAGCTTTAAATCAAGATATGAAAGCATATAAAGGTTTACTTGTTATTAAGTTGGAATTCTCGTAGGCACTCTTTGTGAATGAAGCTGTTGGTAAAGTATGTGTTTAGCATACTTTTAATAAAACACTATAACGGTGGTGCAGTGGTCAGCATGCCGAGCTGAGGTGGATTACTGGCCAGTTAACCGGGACAAGTGATACCTCAATCTGTCATAGGCCGCCCCCCTTCACTAACCCGGACTGACCAGTATGGTGAAGGATGGAAAACATAACCCCCACGGCCAATGTGGGATGGTGAAGCCTTTATCCAGTAGTGGATTGACAAAGAGCAGTAAATTAGTACCATATATTAACACAGTAACTCACCTATCTCGGATAGGGTGCTTAAATAACCAACGAAAAGGTTTCAAATTACTGTCTGCAGCCCACAAAGATGGCAGTCTTACGGATGAACTGGTCTTCACCACATGAATTTAGAGTAAATTTAAAGGATTTGGCTGCAATACATTTGCACAAGTCACTTCTCTGACCTAACATTTGTGGCCAGGTCGCTTCTGAAACAGCGCTATATAGCTCAGTGGGGGCCTTACCCGAAAACATTTGAATTGTTTATCGAATACACAATTTTCCACCACTGGCTCACAGCACTGTCCCACGTTCAACCGACAGCACAAAGATGAAATGCCCTCCTGCCATGTAACAGTGTCACCTGATCCGGTTACATAACACCGACTTGCATTGTAAGATGCATATCTGTTAGGGACGTACAGCTCTCTGGAAGCTCAAGTTCTCGTCCTGAAGAGGGATTGGACTCGGCCAAAAGAACGTGGAATACAAATTATGGACTCGGGACTGGCAGCCGGAGATGGGCACCACGGCATTGTTCACTCCCCGAGAAGGAAGACAACTTGGATTTGAGGAATTGTGGAATTTGCAACTTTGCTGTGAAAGAAGATTTTCACGAGATTGATATTTTGGTGCCACATATTTGCACACGTTCACGAGCAGTAACGGCATACGGGGGCCTTCAAACGTTTAAGGAAGAGATCCACGTCAGAAAGGCCACAGTCAGCAGACATTCGCGCGGCAATTTCATTGCACAGTACACATTTGTGTTATCGTTGCAGCGCTGCATTTGTGAAACATGACATTAAAGTAAAGTCTTAAAGTGACTTTATCAATCAAAATAATAAACGTGATAAATGGCTGTTAATAGTTTTCACTCGCTGTATATCAAGCTTGACTGAAGGATAAACATCATGAAAATAAGCACCCCGTGATGATTAAGCCCGCAATAAAAGATCACACCCAAATGTATAAATATCTGTAGGACAATCTGGCTGAACGATGGACGGCAATAATATTTAATTCTGCTCCAAGTCGGTGCATTTGACACCCAGATTTCAGAGTTCAAAGCCTCGAATTCTGATAAATGCAACCAGAAAAACAAGTACATTTTATTTGACAGTTTAGTTCGTCGAATGCGTCGTGTACCAGGCTGTCGAATATGTGTATACCACGATGGCAGAGGTTGGAGCTTTTTTTAAATGCTGAACAAAAACTACTTCTTTTACCAGGTAAAACCGACCGAGCTATATATCTCTTTTCCAGAAGTGACCTGGCCACAAATGATAGCTCAACGAAGTGGCTTATCATGTGCAAGTTTATAGCGGTCAAATGATCTAAATGCATGTTTCTAAATTTGTGTGTCGGGGGGGGGGGGATCGGAAGACACGGATAAAAACCCACCTGACCACGGGGAGAACATGTAAACTCCAAATATACAAGTGTCAGGGGGTTGGGATCAAACCCAAAAACCACCTGCGTACCAAGTGAGGAGATAACATCTCGCCACCACGGCACCCTCTCGATGCGTTTATAGATGTAGCCAGGGGCAGTGGAGTGCTGTCACTGCATGGAAATTGTATTCAGATTACAGGAGTGAAACTGGAGCATAATTACGCGGATGCTCCTGACCGGGATTTTAATAAATTTTTTGCCGCGAATGAAGCTTAAAAGTTACGTGTTGGATAGGCATGAGGTCCGTGTAAGTATCTCCGAGTAAGATGATTTGTTTTATGGGTTTCCTTCTTTGTAAAAAAAAGTAACAAAAATCAGAGTCGGTGTCTCTGTGCTCAATTGAGGCTCAAGCGGTAATCGTCTCCTTTGGCAATCTTCTTCCTCGGGCTTTCACAATGTTGACATCCTGCAAAGCGTTTGTCAGTTGATTGACTTTGGAGCGATAACCAGAAGACTCGACACCACCAACCGACACTGCAGACTGGGATTGGAAATTGCAACCTTCCAATTGTGAGTGAACAATATTTTAACAACAGCATGTAAACATTGTTTTAACTCAGATGAAAATAAAACGGAAAGAAAAAAAGCCTCAATGTGAGCACACAAATAAAAAAAAAGTCTGGATCGACTTTAGTTTAGAATTGTTGACGGACCTGTTACATGATAGGAGTTTTTAGGTTAAATTTGTAAAGAAAATGTGTCGTCAAACCCGCCACCACCCTACACAGCTAATTAGTAAGGTTTGTAAACAAAACGTGCCAATTCGTTACTAGTTCAGTACACCGTTGTGGGAGAATAAACCCACAACATTTACAATTCGAGTACGATGTTTCACCATTAATCCAACACGCCGGTGTGCTGTACTAGTAACGAATTGCCACATTTTGTTCACGTGACAAATCTTACTAATTGGCTGTGTTGGGTGGTGGCGGGTTTAACAACACATTTATATATTTACACGATCTAACCCAAAAACCTCTATTGTGGATATTGGTCGTGAAAGCACACGTGTGAAACGTTACACTCCACAAAACACCGAACAATGCTGAAGTATAGGCCCCTTCTGCCAGCAGTGGCATGAGCAGGCAATTGCAGGACTGCTCCCTTACCTGCTACATGCACTGCATTTGCCTCGTATTTTAGTCCAGGTTACCCTTGAAAAAGAGGTTCATCTCGAAAAGGCCGTCACGTCGTTATGATAATGTATGCATGCAGAACTTATTTTGCGCCATACGTAGCCAAACTCTGCTCATTGGAGGTGCTAATTGGCTGCCAAACCTGCCAATCGTTATAAATGTTAAACTGCATTCGTAGCAAAATCGCGCTATTTTAAATGAAACGTGCACAGCTGCTCTGCCCAAGTTAACGAGTCGGCATTTTTGTGGCTGTAAATTCCGCGTCTGGTGCGTGCCTGTCGTGCCGGTCAGTTTATTTGCTTTGAGGTGGTCAAATTGGATACGGCCAAGCAGGAAATCCGCAAATATTGCTGAACAAAAAAAACACTACCGTTCCTGCCACGCATCCGCCACCAGGCCACGTGTTCCTTTGCTGCCGTCCCTTGATGTGCGACCGTCGCTATCAGATCCTGGCTGCCAGCAAGCTTGGAAATCGGGATAAATCAGCAAGCTTGTCAAATCCTTCGTGACCTTTCAAGAATGTGTCACTTCCACAGACTTTGCTCATTTGCAACGCCCGCCACCGACCTTGAGAGAAACAGTAAGCTTGAACGCGACAAAGGCAAAAGGAAAAAGCAAACAAAGGTAATCAAAAGTAAAACATCGAGCTGAAACTAGATTTTATTTTTATTCCATTTTTGTACACGGTGTACTTTTACACAGCCATATATACCCAAGGTCTGCTTTGAACACTTATTCACTATTTCCGCTTGTGGTATTTGTCTTCTCAAGAGAAACTGCCGATTACACCCACACATCGGAGGGCTAGACTCACCCCATCATCATCTCACCATGGTTAAAAATGACCACTATGTGGAAAATAAACATGCAGACTAAAGCGCCTCCTTCACATGTCTGTCCCTCCACATAAAACAGTTTCAGCAGCATTGCTTCAACACAAGCACAACCCTGGAATCATTTAAACATAATGTCTCATCGGCAGAGTCTGACTTGACTTGAACCAATGTTGGCCAACTGCCAGATGCTTGCATGTACGTATGGTGAATTTCTTACACACAGTACGTAGCCAATCATGCTAATCGGAGGTGTTTATAGGCAAGCAACCACAACAACGTTCATGATTATTCCGCACTTTGTGGGAACTCGATGTGAGTCATCTAATGAGACGAGTGACCCTTGCTCAGAACGTGGAATTCCCACAACTGGCTTAAGGAGTCAGTATACGAGACACTGGGCCACAAAGTCCTATTTAAATTGTGGCGCATTACAAGACTGATGACATCCAGAATCAGAATCTTTATTTATCCTGGAGAAGAAATCTGATGAGCTACAATGCTCTTTTTCACAGTTTTCCAGAAGGGGTGGCTCAGCAAGTTACAACAACAAAAATAAATGAAGAATACATGAGTAAGAAAAATACTAATAACTTTAATTTATAGAGTCATTCATGCCAAAAGCATCCCATAACGCTGTAAGTTATTAAAATATATAAAAGGGAAATGTGTGAATATGTGTGTCTGTTCGAAATATTTAGCATACTTCCCAACGTGCAACAAACTTGAAATTTGGCATGTGGGTAGCTTCCAGACTGTACACAATGCAAAAAGTATAAAAGTAGACTTTTGTATTTTGGGGGGGGGGGGCGCAATAATTTATATATTTTGCACGGCAAGTGAGCGGTGACGTTACATCTGTGATGTCACAGCGTCACGCAGTGTGCCTGCTGACGTCACGCATCCCCCCTCCACCCTCCGTGTAGGCCGTGTATTAATCCAAGACAAGAATCCAAGTTTCAATTTGAAGCTTTCGTGACTGCAAGGATTCATCTTCTTTGGTTCTTTTGGTAAGGTCACGTAGAATGAGAATAAAATAATAAATTGATAAAATAAAATAACACAATAATATTCTCAAGACATTTCGGCCACAACACAAGCAGCCTTCATCAGGTGAAGGGACGAGACTGTCCTCCAGACAGTCTCGTCCTCCAGACAGTCTCGTCCCTTCACCTGATGAAGGCCGCTTGTGTTGTGGCCGAAACGTCGTGAGAATATTATTGTGTTATTTTATTTTATCAATTTATTATTTTATTCTCATTCTACGTGACTTTACCGAAAGAACCAAAGAAGAAGAATCCAAGTCTCGGGCGAAGCCGGGAAGTAAAGCTAGTTAAATATGAGGACCAAATCCATGATACAGTCACTACCAGAGCAAATGAAAACCCTACCCCTACTAGCAAGGAAAATAAACACAATTAAGGAATGTCGCCCAAAACAAAAAGCCCAAACAACAAAAGCAAGTTATCACAACAAATAAATGAGTCCATGAGGTGGCCTACGACTACACCACATCGCAGTCCACAATCCCAACATTCCAACCAGGGCAGGAAACCATCTCAAACGGGGCAGTGATGGAGCGGCCAAAAAGTTACAACTCGTTTAGACCAATCGGTCAAATGTCCAAAAAGTGGTTACATATTTTTCAGCGTATGCCGGGATGAATCAAAAGAACTTTGGTTCAGATGTGAATAATAACATTATGGTGTTGATCTATCGGATGTGGAGTGCTGAATGTATTCCAGAAAGCTCCTCCACCGATAGTTTTAAGTTGTATTTTTTTGGACGGAGAGCAGAACCTAGAAAAGATGAACGGAGGAACCCTCCAGGGAGAGGAGTAAACTGAAATCAGAAGGGAAAGGATAGGCAGGGGCTAGCACATTAATAATTTTCAAAACAGAAAGTGTGCAATCTTGAGAAAAGTTAAGAGAGTCGTTTCAAAATAAATAAATAAAAGCGGGGACGTACAAATTGCACGAGTAGAGTAGTCCCTCGGTTAACGTTATTAATCCGTTCCACGAAAATTACTGTTAACTGAAATAACTGTTAATCGAATAGAGGAATTACATGTTATAAAAAAAATTACTGAGTCTCCAAGAGAGCTGTTTCCACTGCCAATATAGAAAACAAAATGTGAACAAAGACAGTCGAAGTCTAAACGCTCATGGATGGGCATCACCGATTGGCTGAGGGCATGGCTCAGCCCCACATGCATATAATCTTAATCTAAAATTGAACGTTAGTCGAAACCATGGGGTCCTACGGGAGGCGAAACGTTCACTGAAAAACCATTAACCGATGTCACTGTTAACCGAGGTACATAAATCCCTGCAGATTCGTCAACACCAAACACGTGCTTTGGCGACTCCCTGCAGGGGTGTGTCAACTGTGCGAACGCCAGAACCAAACTTACAAATCCCTCGCGAGTAGCCGTCGGCGGTGAGCAAAGCGACCAACAACATATCCAGGCCACGTTCACATCCCGTTGCCTAACACCGAAGCTCGGCAATAGAACGTGTACGAGGCGACGTCCACCGGGGAGTTGGAGCGATGAGATCGGTCCGTGTCCGGGTTTCTAGCGGGATCGTTGCATCGCAGGATCACAAGTGTGGCGGCCGCGGTTGCTGTCGGCTTGGGGAGGCCTTCATCCAGCAGTGGATTGATCATGGCCTGATGATGATGATGATGAATACTGAATATAGACATTTAAGAGGTGCCATGTATTGTAAGTGCAAGTTGAATAGTCTGCAGGCAAAATGTATCTGCCAGTGAATCTTAGAACGTGGGAACCCGTTGGCCGACTGTCACGCGCCCTGTTTGTGCAAACGTTGATGCTGCGGATTTGCAAGTGCAATGACGTGTCCCGGAAACGTGACAAGGCCGGTGAATAAACAATCTCTTATTTTAACCATACGTGGGGCAATTACGGTTTACGGCACGCAGTGTTCGACGTTTGTTTTTGTGAAAGCAATTCGTGGAATTAAAAAAACGCACCGGATTGCACGAATCCCAAGGTTACAAACGTGAAACGTCACAATGTGGGTCAATCGAGGACAGGTGCCTGTGTTCGTGTGCGCCAGCAAATCTAGCAACGGCCTGGTAGACAACAACGATTCATTTGGACCGAGTGAGTTGGCGCGAGACTAAACAAAAGCCTCTCGCTTAATTGCCAGACACTAAACGTATGTTTGTGTTGGAGAGAGCTGGGAAATGCCCAGAAAAAAATGTTAAGAACCGTTTGACCGATGCAGGATTCTGTTTGTCTGCCGGGAAACATCTGCAAGTCGTCACAGGTCAAATTCACTGCTAGCTAATGAAACACCGATTGGTACAGCGTTGTATGGGGCGCCGCAGTGACGAGATGTGAACTCCCTCGCCTGGTATGCAGGAGGTCGTGGGTTTGATCCCAACCCTGACGCCTGCTGCTGTATATTTGGAGTGTTGCATGTCTCTCTCTCTCTCCGCTTCCCACCTCTATTTGCTAAACAACATGTACACTGCAGTTAGTTGATTGTGCGGTGGGGGTTAAAGCGTATGTACGCCTAACTCTTCCAAAGCGTGGAAGAATAGGCCAAAACACCATCTGGAGGCGCTCTCTAGAGCTCCCTCTTGTGGAAGCCCTGTCGTCGGCATTGGCATGAGCAGGCAATTGCAGAACTGCCCCTTTACCTTCGACTGTACACGTGAGGAGGTTTTGACAGCATTCTGGGTATTTCCCATAAAAGTGTGCAACCTAAACCCCTCACCATTAACTTAGCGTGAATTACCGAACAGCCGGAGTCACCGAGGGACGTCTTCAAAAAACTAATTTTTAACATGTCACTAATCACAAGCCAGATCATACTCGAGCAGTTCTCATCTATACTGACCATGCTGGGCCAATGGTGGAAATGTCACACTCTCAGTGCAGCCTCAGGCTCCTGAGCACAATGGGATAAAGGGGACACAATCATCCATTGTCATTATGTGAAATGACGACCTCGATAATAATGAACCCAGTTTTATAAAGCGCCTTGTAAATTGGTATTCTCAAAGTGCTGTACATCAGAGGTAAAACAACAAACTCTTATAAAAAATAGAACACTTACACACCAGTAAAAACCCAATCACAATACAACAAAACAAAAAAAAACAAGCTACTGCTCAAAATACGTCACAATCTCCATAAAGCCCATTCAATCAGAGACACGAGCCATTGAATACAAAAAAGTTTTTCGGTTTGATTAAAAAGAACCAACGGAATTTAGAGTTCCAAATATTGAAGGGAATAGCGCTCCACAGACTTGCTGCGAAACAACAAAAGGCACGGTTCCCCTAGTGTACTACGCCTCAAGCAATCCGCAATTAAGGAGAGCGAACATTTGCAGGCGAGCACAGCTGTTCCACCTACGTAGCGCGAGACGAATCAATGAGCGCCAAGGCGCGAGAGCCAAAGCGGTCGCAGCCACGCACGCCACACAGACGGACGACGCATTTCGGGGGCGGGCGGCGTCTCACGAACACGGGGGTTTTTGACCCACGTCTGCCAAAAAACAATCTCCAATCTGGCAACGTTTCTTCCTCCACAGCAGACGCCCGCCTCTGCCGGAACACCGCGCCGTCTGTGCGTTGGCGCCGCGCCGCCCTCGCGTGGAGAGGGCAACCCTCCTCGATTACACCGCTGGCTCCCCCGAGGGCGTGGTGGCGGGGCGGGCGCTGCCCAGATTACGAGCAGCCTTCACTAAACGGGTTCCCTTTGACTCCGCGATCGGCGGATCGGCTAACCGCGGGCGCTCGACAAACGCGAGGGCTGTGCCCACGGGCGGGTGTGGTGGCAAATAAGATTGGCCGGCAACCCGCGAAAACACCGCACGCCACTTCCATCGCCAACGCCCACGCCAACGCCGCGCAGCAACCGTCACTGCCGTACGCTTTACCGCGCGGCGAGCGGCTGCATGGATTTCACGGTGGACGTGTTGCGGGATTCCCACCGTCAAATTAAAATCACCAGTACGTTCGGTATATCTGCATCATTCTTTACAACGCAAGGCCTTGTGTTTCACAGAGGAGCATCGTTTGGCAGTCGTGGCCAATGTTGCAACGTGGTTTTAACCAATGAAACACATTTTATTTAAGATATTTCTTTTTCAAATTTGGACATATTTGGAAAAATATGTCAAAATTTGGCACGAGATCGATGGTTGTGTTCCCTCAACTGCCCGACCGCGAATGCAGGGAATGATTAAAGCGTGCCGTCTGCTCTCTTCGCAGCAGATGCCCACATATTCCATAGCAACTTTGTCGTAGGCAACGAGAGTCGCTTTCTGTAGACGTCTATCATGGCCAAGAGCCACAAATTTTCCAATTATTTGCAACCAACGCACAAAGAAACCAGTAAGCGAGTGCAGTTTTTCGATTCCCGCAGACCAGAGACCGTTTCTGCAGTTGAAATATTTAGGTCGCAAAAAGAAAACTCGAGTGACACGTCAGTAAATGCGTTCCCCTTCACTCCCAGGGACTGTCCCGCATCCAACCCCCCCCCTGTCCAGCGAGTGTCAGAACTGGGACTTTTTTTTGTTATTGCACCAACTGCCACGCGGTTCCGCCGTGATGCAATCACACGCTACGCGCGCACACAAAAGCCACCTCTCGAAATTAAAACGTTGCACTTTTCAAAATGCATCGCGGGACGCGCGCGTGCGCCCGTCCCTTCCGTCAGGCCGGGGTTCACAAAACTGGTGACCGACGGATGAGAGGAGGAGCGAGGAGACTATGAACATCCCCTCTGACAATTTTTGCACACGAAGAGAAAGGCAGCCTTTACAAACAAAGCACCCCTCGACGAAAGTACCGAAGGAAGCGCCAACGTACGGCTGTGATAAGATAGGTTTATCGCACAGACATCCACCAAAAAGTCGCCCCGCGGTGTTTCGCTCAAGACTGTCCACAAGTGCGAAGTGGCACCCCTGCTCTTCGTAGGGAGCTACGAGAACGGATGCCTCTACGTCTCGAACGGAGGGAATGGGGCACGCTATCGTACTTAATTTTCCATAAAACATATTAACGACTGCAAACCCTTTGCCAATGCAGTGCTGGAACGAACGCTGCGCGATTCGCAACAACGCCGAGGTGTGTATACATTCAGATGTTGTCAGCCCATGACGAATGAGTGTGTATGCGTGTGGGAGAAAGCCAGAGCACCCCGGAGAAAACTCGCGCGCGTGAGGGGAGACATACTTCACCGCTGTACAGATGGAGCAGATGGACATTAGGCCACACTTTGCTGTAATCGCCACTAAATGAAGCGGCTTATCACGTGGAAATTTTGTAGCAGCCAAATTATTTAAATGCGTGATGTTGATTTCTAAATGTGGACGGAAGAACCGGAGGTCCCAGGGAAAAATCCACGCGACCGCGTGGAGAGAGAGACATGCAAACTCCCAAAATACAGGTGTTGGGGTCGGGATTTAACCCACGACCTCCTGCATACCAGGCGAGGGAGATAACATCTCTTCATCATCGGCGCAACGTACTGCACTCGCCGGCCACCAGGTGCAAGAGCGCTGCGCTTGTCTTTGCTGGAGAGGGCAGCTGTGAGTACCTGTAGGAGAGACTTTGCCCGAGCCGCGTGGCGCGCTGCACTCCCAGGCTGGCAGGCTGCCCTCCTTCCGCAGGAACGGGCTCTTCAGTTTCCCTGCGCACGCACGCACACACAAAGATCACCCGTATAGCCACACAGAATGTTTGGGCAAGTGCCGAGCGGGGCAAGTGCTGTGTGCACCTCCGATTAGCACGGTTGGCTACGTACAGTGCGAAATAAGTTAAACATACATACGTACATAGCAAGCACTTGTGAAGGCCTGCAAAGCAAACGCTGGGGCTGTGTGATAATAAACACGCCCGGCTACCGTTGTTCGACATAAGGGAGGCACAGGACCGGTACAGATATCCGTTACTGATGGTTGGCTTTGAGAGGGAATAGAATTCAGGTAGCTAGGTTCGTAGCATAGTGCACTAACCACTACACGCACACAAACACAACATACAGACAGATCCCCATACATGCCCGGTATTGACTCGTTTGAGTGTGATGATCTAAAACAAGTCTGTGTGCATTGCACGCTGAGTTTGATGATGCCACGAGACATTCACGGCACGATAAGAGAGCCAGGTGCAATTGTCACAATCATGTCTTTCGCCGTCTGTAAAATTAACTTTTAATTAATTATTGCTCTTATTTTATTTTCAGTTGGCACTTCCCTATCTGTCAGAGGAGTTTCTCGCCATTCACATGCATTGTTGGAATTGGTTTTGTAAAGATCCCCCTGTTTAGCCTTCTCGACTTTTGTATGTACGTATGTTGAACTTCTTTCGCACCGTATGTAGCCAACCGTGCTGTTAGCGAACACCTATTAAGGGGGTGGTTTTAACCAGGATCATACCGGGGCCGCCTTTGTCTCTCAAGTCGTGATGCGTACACGCAATACCAGATACCAACTGAAAGCCGAGTCAACCTATTGAAGGTCAGACAGGGTTACAATCCTGTCTGTTGAATTTGCTACTGGCCATTAAACTTAGGCCATCTGGTTGGTAGCACAGTGTGAGCACAACAATTCCACACACACAGACACAAATGCCTCGCTCAGGCGCACAAACATCCACCAATGTCACTCCAGCCCTCCCTAAAGATACACACAATCATGCAAACGATTGAACAGCATTTTCAGGCAGTATATAGATTACACTTACCCAGGGCGCATCACAACAAATAAGTAATAAACTTCAAACACCATGGAGCAAGCACTCTACCGGACTAAATGCTATCAGAATAAGGAAGACAAATTTCCCTGCTTAATATGAAGAGAAAATATAAATTTCGATTTAAAGCTTTCGTGACTGCAAGGATTCATCCTTGCAGTCACGACTTTAACATAGCCATTTCTGTGACCAGTCACAAGCTAATCACTCAGCTATTTCAATGCTAAATTATCCTGTTTGATTTGTACTAGGTGCCTCTGTGGATGTGTAAGCTTTGACTTTAACAGCTATTTCTATTCTTAGCTCTTTCGGTAAAGTCACGTTGAAGGGAAACAATAAAATAATAAAATATATAAAACAATAAAAATTATCACGATGTTTCGACCATAATACAAACGGTCGTCATCACACAACGTGACTTTACCGAAAGAGCTAAGAATATGAATTACTGCAGTCACGAAAGCTTTAAATCAAAAGCTATTTCACAAGCTAATCACTCAGCTATTTCAATGCTAAATTCTCCTGTTTGATATGTAAACCCCTTTGTCAAGGTGCCTCACTTCTCTAAACCAGCTTAAAAGACGCTACGAATCTTAACAACGTTCATTGAAGCTCTGTCGTCCCGACAGGTCTGTTCCTTTCACCCGAAGAAGGCCACTTGTGTTGTGGCCGAAACGTCCTGAGAATTCTATTGTGTTATTTTATTTTATTAATTTATTATTTTATTCTCATTCTACGTGACTTTACCGAAAGAACCAAAGAAGAAAAATATAAATTTTTACGATAACGAAGTCTCACGTTTTCTGAAACGTGAACGCAAATCTCCGGTCATCCTCGCAGCAGCAGCAGCAGCAGCGGCGGCGGCTTTTGGCTGCTGGCCATCGAACGAAGACGCTCACCACATCGCACGCCTTCAGATGCGCTTCTGCGGCCGAAAATTCAATTCTTTAGAACTGCTTTTTGTGTCGAGTTTGTTGTCCTTCCCCCGCACATCCGATTAGCACGTTTGGCTACGTACGGTGTGAAAGAAGTTCAACACACATACGTACACAGGCCAAACCCATCACACCTTCCTCCTTCCACTGCATACACCACCCACAGCGCGACATACATACAGCCGACACACGTACAGACCCAAGGCATTCAGGGCACCAGCGTATGAGCCCGCTTCGCCCGCCGTTCCTTTGCGTTCGGTAAAGAGGCGCTGAAACATTCGTGGGTGCTCTCTGCCACCTGGAGCAGCTCAGATTTCCCCCGCGTGGGTGAGGGGGCCCCGGCACTGACCGGGGGAGTAGGGGGTCGGCGTGGTGTGGTCGTACGACATCGCACGCTCCTTCTGCTTGAAGATCTCGCGCGGGTTCAGCGACCTCTGCTGGATGACCGTGGCTGCTTCCTAACGGAGAGCGGTGCAGGAAAACGAAAACAATGGAAGTAAATCGACCGTTAGCCACGCAAGCTTGCCCTCCTGGAGGCCGGTGTCTCTCACATTCTCCCAGTGCAAACGTCGCCCACGCGGGTGCAATTAAACACTTCATCACCCATCGGCATTTCTGCGGACAAATTTCAGCTGCGCGATAAGACACCTTTTGTTGTATCACACATCCTGCAACATTCACTCCGTCAAGCTTGCGCTAACCACGGCTGGAGGTAGCTATATAGAGAGCCTTTCTAGAGGCTATTTGGCCTACTCGTCTACGCTGGCCAGACATCGTGGAAAAAAATCGGGAGAACCCACACTTTACTCCACCACACTTGACCTGCTGATCGAGTGTTGCGTGCCCATGTGCACTGCTGGGTGAACGGAGGCGGGGGGGGGATTTAAGAATCTTGGGCATCGCTTCAACCGCCACTCGGGGAGATCCGCGCAGCGACCTCTGGAGTTCACGCAAAGTGCGCGAACCATCAGCACACCGCGCTTGCATTCTGTTCAAATGGAATCCAGAGGGTCTCTGTGCTCACAGAAGCCCAGTTAGACAATCATGTCCAATTGACTGTCCTGACCCTGTGGGTGCAAATTCCACATTTCTACTGTGGGCCGTGTCTCTTCATTACAGTGCCCACGATTGACTCCCCATTAAAGTGATGTTCATTTTCAGGATCGCAACCTTTATTCAGACCGGAGGAATCACTCCATTTTTAGTGACTCCAGAGAGACGGCGGTAGGCTGAGCTTGCCCCTGACCGAGATATGAACTCACAATCCGTGCCCCGACTTCACCCGGAGTGCTCTGTACCTTGGTGCTACCTGGCCAGGTGAGTAACACGTGTGACCGATATCCTTCACTTCACGTTCTGAATTTTAACATCTCAATTGCATTATATGCCGAAGGTATCATACGGGCATAAGGCCCGTGGGATTAGTGTCGCAAAGCGGCATTGTAAGTATAATCCAATGGTACTCTTTGGTTTTATTCGGTAAAGTCACGTAGGTAAAATAAAATAAAACAATTAAATCACGACGTTTCGGAGGCAACACAAGCTTCCGTCGTCACGTGGAACAGTCACAGCAGAAAATCTGTGTTAAGACTATTCCACCTGAAGACGGAAGCTTGTGTTGCCTCCGAAACGTCGTGATTTGTTTTCTTTTATTTTACCTACGTGACAATCCAATGGCTTTACACAACCGGGATGGAAGGCCATAACCCTACGTGGCAGCAATGTAGTAACAATCACTGATATGTCGCACACCGGGTTTTGCTCTTTGTTAGGAATCATCAGCACAACCTTGTGTGCTTCTTACTGCCAGTCTTCTCCTTTTGTACGGCTGACGTAGGTGCAGGGCACCAACTGACAATGTCACGTGCAGGTGTGTCGCGCCAGCATATAACGGCGTCAGGGGCAGCTGGAGTGCATCGCTGCGATGTCTCCTTCGTATTTGTGGATCGGGGCATTGTGTCGTTATACGTTGTTACGGTCCGTTCTGGGGTAGTGAGAGGGGTTGGGGTAGAGATTGGGGTAAGTCTCTCTCAATGTCACATCCAGCTGGTCAAGCCAGCAGGTAACCGTGTTAGGAGCAGCGGGCTTGTATCGCTGTAGAACCCTGCCAGTGTGCGCGAGGCACTTTACTCCGAGGCGGCTAGGCACCCCCTGCTACTGCACGTGATCTTCTCACTTTCAAGTCCAAAGTCAGCTGGGTAAACGTCCTTCCTGGCTCAATTTGAAAATACAAACGGGCGCAACCACCACTCACGGCTGCTTTCTCCACCGATTCGCTCTTCTTGTAGCCGCGGCGCATCCGCTGCTGATAATCGTTCTCTTCTTGCTCCTGCCAGGGAGACACAACAAAGACAAAGATCCCCCGTGAAGCCTAAACAGACTGGTGGGGCACAAGCTCTGTTATAGCGAGCAGCACCTATGAAGGCCGGCACGGCACACGAGAGGGGGTGGGTGGCCAGCACTACGCCCGGCCGCCTTTGTCTCCCTATTGGCGATGTTTACACACCGCACGAGGTACTCGTTTGAGGCCGGGTCGACCTAGACGGGGTCGAGGACTGGTTTAATCATCACTGTTGTTGGTCATGAGTGGGGAATCAAACTCGGGTCACGTGGTTAGTAGCGCTGAGCGCCAAACCTCTAAGCTCCTGCTTCGCAGAGACACAAACAAATACAGGAGATTGACACTAACCACAACCTGGCCAATGAGTCTAAACCCCTGGATATGGGACATGAGCATGGCTAAACCAGACAGAAAGTAATCATCTAAAACTCCGCTTGTCAAAAAATTTGATTTTTCAATTCTACACGGCGATTGCAATTTTGTGGCAGCTAATTGAATGCTACGACACTGAACCAGTCTGGGAATTAGGTCACTGTATGCTACTCTCACAGCCTGGAACCAGGAACATGGCATTTAGCTGTAAATGTTCACGGGGAAAAGTACATTTTGGCCAGGTTTCTCGTTTAAAGGAGATGCAATCCATTTTACGGATTTTCGCATTTGTTAACGGATGGGAAGAAATGAAACTGTGAACACTAAACCAAACGCAAAGGGCACCGAATGGAACTGACAACACTCGTTCGCGTGGAGACTCTTTTAACGGTAAGGGTCGGAAATTCCAAATTATTTTTTTCTCCTTGTACGGTGAGGCGATGAAAACAAAACCCCCGCGCTGGCTTTTATCGACTCAGCGGGTCGGCCTTGGCTTTGTTTTATACGGAGGCAAAAAAAAAAACAACACAACAAAAGTGCCGCCAAACAACAACAATCAAGTCTCGCGCAGGGCAATTTCACATTAGATGTTCGATCACGCCCGGTTCCCCCGCGGTTGAAATTACTCGTCCAAACGCACATTACGTTATCACCGAGAGAGCGAGCGAGCGCGAGCGAGCGCGCGCATGAAACAGAGCGGCGCACTCCAGGGGAATGTTAACGACCGCAAGTTCAGCGTGCGTAGTCGGGCAAGGCGGCGCCCTTACGCTGAGGACTGTGGGGCGAGTGTCGTCGTACGGAACTCCCTCGTATTGAATCTTGCTTCAAGGGCATCCAACGTTGGTATCGCTCGAGTCACCGCACACTCATTTGCAGGGCAGCGCTAATCCACGGGGTTGCTTGTAAGAGAGGCAGCAGAGCAAGTTGGCCCGACAACCTGTCACATGTGTACAGAGGGCTGGATTCATTGCCCCGTCACTTCAAGAGCAATACGTGCAACAAGACTCACCCATTTCTGTTTTTCTTTACTTCTGTCCTCTGAATCGGCCTTTTCTTGATATTTTCTGCCGACCACAAGCGCAACGTTATTACTACGCATACACCGCAAGTGTGGCAGTCCCCCTCTTACACACCGTGCCTTTGTTGCACACCGTGTACGCAAGTGAACACGTGCACGAGCCCTACGTTTTGCGAATGCACGTTTACGTCAAATGCCGCAAGAGCCAGCCGTTATTTACCAACGTGGACCTTGAAGTGCACGCCACGTCATTTCACTTATGCCGTGGACAGTGGCACTCGTTTAGCCCGTACCGACCGGACCTGCATCTCTCCAAGGTCTAACTTTTGAAGGAAATTGTGCTTACAGTATCTAGAAAGAGGTGTTATGTAAGCAAAAAAAATACTAAACCATGCGACAACTGTTTTCCTAAAGACATGAAAGGGAATAGTGTAAAACTGGATGCGGTTAGTGATAAATATTGAATCCGTAGTTTAAAATAAATACGAGTAGTTTACAGGCCTTTTGCAATCCACTGCTGTATTAAGGCCTCTCCATGCCGCATGGCCATGGTGGTTATACTATCATACCTCACTCAACTGGTGCCGGTTGGTGAACCGTGGGGTGCTTTGGAAAGCTGATCATTTGTATCATGAAAAGCAACGGAGCAGTGCGGCTACAGAGAAAACACGGTTTCCCTTCAGTGCACATTCCCGGCTATGACATATGGATCAGTTTGCAAGGACATTCACAAACAAAATGTACAAATGTGACCAAATATGTCAATGTGGAAATAAACCACCAAGATTAAAGTTGTAAGTAAAATGAACGCTGCTGAGAGACTAAGACCGTTCACTAAAGGAGTTAAACCTGCACCAAATTCACAGTGGCTGTGTGGGACCTTAACCATTTCACATTCCGATGCCGTACGTGTATGTACTTGTACGTCATCAGTTTTCCTTCCCATTCCGTTCTAATGACGTGCGTGTATGTGTACATCATTGGAAGAAAAAAAAATATGTTTTTATCGGTAAGTCTTCAGATCGGAAGATGTACCGAGGCTCCCACAAAGCGATGCGGGAAGGGCGGGTGGCATAGTTTGGTGCCAGCTATCGTAGAGCACGGTTCGTGTGGCTACGGTTCTCTGCGATGAGCGGTGCACGGGACCCACCATGCAAATTGCAGACGTCTTGGAACGGGAAAGGGTGAACAACGACAAGGATTGCTGCTGAAATAACCTAAAGCACTGTTAATGTCACGAGCACTTAAAAGATTGCGGTTATCGCTTCGCTACAACTGGCTGTAGCGTGGAACGATTTTTTCAGTTATTCACAGACATGTCATGTGGACAAAAGAATTCCTGTTTTTAAATGACTTTGTGCAACAGGAAGTGGTGACTCTCATCCAGCAGATGGCAGCACAGGGTAAAGAGAGCGTCTTCACTACATTCCCTTTACTGTCGTTTGTCGTCAATGCAAAAAATAACACAACAATCATACACATGAGGCCCCCCCCACTCCCCCGCTAAAAATGTATAAAGCCAGGAGAATGACACTCGAAAACGAGTTTCCAGCCAATGCATTGTCTAATATTGATTTACGTTTGCAATATGTTCGATTCCACACGTGACAGTGTTTTTGTTCCGATTTCGATTTCCTACATTGCTGTACTTTATTTTATTTGTTTCGCTTTTGTAATTTAGAGGGCATAAATTATCTTGCAAATGAGACTACGCCGGTTCTCTTGAGTTTTCACCCCGTTAAAAAAAAATAAACTTGAAACGTGGCCACCCATTAAAGAGCCCCAAGTACAAAGTGCATACCACGCATGCACATATCGTTTAACATCTACAGCATGGTATTAATCAGCAAGGTGGAGCGGCGGTGCGATGGTCAGCGCACTGCACTATGAACCACAGGAACCGGAGTTCAATGCCTGCCCACTGCCACCGAGTACAATCATACACCGTGGGCCCCGTTTGGTGGCATAGGTCTGCGATTCGGCACGGAGGAGGTAGAGTTGGTGGATCCCATTGGAAAGCCAACAGTGAAGTACCATTGGAGGTAGCACAGAAAGTGGGCTTGCTGCTCTGTATAAATAAGCGAGTGTTATCCCTTTGTATGCATGGAACCTCTGGTTTCTTGGCACACTCTAAAATAGTAAAAAAAGGCAAAGTACCACAACCGACGGAACTTTTCCAGCAGGGCCCTCTGGGTAAAAGGTACAGCCAGACGATTGATAAAATAATATTACACATCTTTAAAATACCATTACTTAGGTGTTTGGTATTTGACTTTAATTAAACATAAAGTGAACACATGCAGTAAGTGCTTGTGTAAGTTCGAAAGATGTATTAAAGTGTCAGAATTTTTTATTTTAAGTTGAGTGTTTTAATACCTTTCTAATGCTATTTAGATTACCATTTCAGCAGTCGTTAGCCACTTTATTTCAAAATAACACGAAGGTGTTCCAAGGAATATGGTCATACGGAACGCGACCATCCACATCGATACCTGGTTATGAAATGCAAACCCACTTCAAAACTCGTTTCGTAACGTGGTACTGAAAAGCTTCGATGATCATTGCACACTGTTATAGCATTGAATAAATATATATTTTAAATATTTAAATTAAATGTATCATCATCCTTTCGTAGACTGGGTGTGGTCGTGCATGGCAGTATTTCAGTACCTACGATAAGCATGGTTGGCTTTATACGAAATAAGTTAAACGTTATTTAGATAATGTTACAGCTATAAATGTCCACAAAATCCATTTTGTTGAGCAATGATTTCTGGTCAGGTCGCTTCTGACAAATAAGTTAATACCTCAGTGGGCTTTACCTGGTTATATATAAAAAAAAATTGTTTTGTTTTATTTGTAAATGTTTTCAAGTGATTTGTTTACCTTTGTGATACTTTGCACTCCTATCGTGTTTTTGCACTTTGTTGTTGTAACGTTCTGACTCTCCCCTACTGGACATCTGTGAAAAAGAGCTTTATAGCTCATCGGATTCTTCCATAAATAAATACATATTCCGCTTCTGAACATACATATAATACACTTTCGAAGGCACGACTTGGTGTAAAACGGGGATTTAAATGCGCCGTAAAAGTTGGAACTTGCTGTACGGTAAAGTGGCCGGGAGATGGCAGTTGTGTCGAAGGGTTTCATGACCCATCTCAAGAATGTTCTGGGCGGTCGGTGCTGGTGCAGCGACTGGCGGGCGCGTTTGACCCCCGATCGCTTCAGTCCGCGAGTTAAGACTCCTGGGGTCGGGGTGTGTCCCAGCTCATCGTTTTCCCTGAAGTTAACAAAAATGAGTTCCACGCTGTCAACGATGACGACGGTGCGCAAGTCATGACGGGGGACGGCGGTGGGGGGGGGGGAGTTGGCGGCGTGCCGCTCGGGAACGCTTCCCGCTGGTCATTGTTTAGATTACAGACAGGGTACGGGAAAAAGAAGAATAGGTTTAACCCTTTCTGTAAATAAAACAGATGTGAAGATGTTCAAGAGACATCAGGTCTGAATTAACCACACATACCTGTGGCAAAACATGCACACCATATCCAGACACTCATGCCTTGCAAAAAGTATCTCGTTGGTATTTGAACATCCTAACACCTGCTTTATTGCCAGAAAGGGTAAAAACCTATTCTTATTTTTCAGCATTTTTGAGATACTGGCAAAAAGGTCCCCGCAGGGTACGTGAAGCTCACCCCCAATATTCACCACACATTACAGGAGTTCGCGACTGAACTGTGTTTACAGTGTCTGAGTTCGCGCCACGGAAGCACCAGCGCTCTCTTCGGAGAGTGGAGGCACCACGTCACCTTTGAAAGGCAGAATCGTTCACAGCGACGATCAGATCCCAAACCAAAGGATCTCACTCTCGTCTTGGTTCATCGACCTGCGTCCGTGGAATAATAAATCGACATCGTTGTCCGGCGGCGGCGTGCCAAACTTTTTAAGAACATTAAATTCCAAATCAACTTCAGTTCAATCAACGACTGTATACGTACAATCACTCTGTAAATAATTTAACTCTTAATTGGTTACTTTCCCCAAGGGTTGGTTTTTTTTATGGCGTGAAGGTCATTAATATTTATATTCTAACCATTTAACAGCCCTGACGGAAGACAGATTTAAATGAAAATTACTTGTTTGTGGCCTTTAGAACCCAAATAATTGTAATTACATGGTTGTTAAGCTTTTTTGCGTTAAACTGTTTTGTTTTTTAAGGCCTAAAACGGTTGCGATGACTTCCTGCAATCAGGTGGCGCTGTGGCAAAACACTTTCAACTCGCAGCCGGAAAGCTGCAACCTTGAATCATGAGCGTTACAAGAATAGTTTTCAATTCAAACGATTTGAGAAGGAAACTAACGGGCCCGTCAACCGACAATGCAAGCGGCGCAGCGTTGTAGAGGCGAATGTATTGCTGTAGTATGCATGGATCCTCGAGTTTGCTCTCCGCCTTGAAAAACCCGCACGGACGGGTAATGTGAAGTTTGGTTAGGCAATCTCCGCAACCCACACCATGGGGAGGGGGAGAGGGGGGCCTCGTCCGGTAGTGGATTGACAAATGGCTGCATGCAGCACTTTGCGTTAAACAGTGGAAATCTGGAGACGCTCTGAAAAGGCAAATAAGTAACACGATTACCCAGACCTGCATTTGAAAATCGTCAGAAATTACCTTACGGCAATGTCGAGATCTATCGTGGTGAGGTATCCGAGCCGGCCACCTAGAATCAAAACTCCCCACACATTTCCATCAGCTTGGAAATCCATAATGATACCAAGGATTGGTGAATATTTTGACGGCAACCCTTACGGATCCACTGTTCACAAGCGGAAGCCAATGAACTGCAACGGAAATGTGGGGAAGTGTAAAGAGAATTTGTGTTTAGTCGCGGGAAGACAACGTCCATCGATAAGCTTGCATGACTGTAATTACCGTGGAGTTATACGGTAAGAGGTGTGTATAATTGCTGCTCGCACTTGTTCAACCACCATAAGAAAAAAATTACCGCTAAATCACACAAAATGCAATGTCATCCATTTGTAAGCGCGGCTCTAAAAACAAAAGCTGTGTGCTGCTGGATTCCTAGGACTCAAAACCACATTAAAATTACAAGTGGCTCTAGGTCTTGCGATTGATCTGTCCATAGTTCTATTATTATTATCATCATTAGCATACCAACTAATATAATCACAATCGCATTGTAGAAGGCTGGAAAAAGCCTTCGGCACGACAGCTGGCTGGCAAGTCAGGGGGTTTGTGGAAAATGCTAGCCAATGGAGGGCGATCCCAGCGCAGGATTCGTCGAGGACTTTCAGAACCTTTCGGGGGAAAAAAAAGGCCTCTCGATGAAAGTCCCGCGACCCAACTTTGGGATCGAGTGCAAATCTAAGCGAAGAGGCACACACAGGGGGAAGGCAACCTGAGACCATGCCAGTGTCCACAATGAGCGCACGGCCACCGATCCGGTTTCAAGCTTACCCCGCAAGCAAACGGCCGGCACTGAACCAAGCATTGAGATTACTTAAGATTATTTCGGTGCTATAAATGTCCAAATGATGGGCCACTTTGTTGAGCCATTATTTGTGGCTAGGTTGCTCCTGAAAAAATAAGTTCATACCTCAGTAGGCTTTGTCTGGTAGGATGGGGATGATTCAGTTGTATGTGTTTGTGTTTGGGTGATTTGTTTACCTGTCTTGCACTCCTAGCGTGTGTGTGTATTGTTTGTTGTTGTAACGTTCTTATCCAGTATTAATACATATTCTGACCTGCATAGGAACATCACACGGCAGGTGTGGCCATCTCCTGAACGGATGGAGAGGTTGAGAATTGCCCACTGTGGGAATGCATTCACCAGTCCTCAAACCGTACCCGAAGCTGTATAAGTACGCCATTGGCAGCTGCTGGTATAACACCTCCTATAATCACCCAGGAATGTCCTTAACGCTCGTGACGTCACTCCACATCGAACAGCCCCCCTTAATAATAATTGTAAAGTGACGTCCTCCAAATGGACACCCCCCTCCCCATTAATAATAATAATTAGCTGGTGACGTCACCCCACATGGGGGGGGGGGGGGCGAGGCGCCTCCTCCCCCTTCCTCAGTGTCAACTCACAACCCTCACTACAAAGGCAGAAGAACCCTCACGTCACGTCATCTCCGTAACGCTATTGAGGCATCAAAGTAAAAAGGACGTCGTGATGAACAAGGGATTATAACCTTCAAATAAAATAGGTCTGTGTCACCGCGCCCTTACAAATTGCACACGAATTGATGTAATGAATATCACGTCACGGTCTGCTTTCCGCTTGCAAGTTTCAGATTTACTGCAATACACCCTTGGACGGGCAAAAGGCTAGTTTCACATAAATCACGATGGAACTATTATATGGAGGGGGGGCACCCCGTTACACTGATATACCACCAAGGGGAGAATGAGCTGGGGTGTGGGGGGGGGCAAAGGGACGTGTGGGGGCACAGCATCCACCCCAGCCCACCCCTAGCGCCAGCACCGACAACTCCTGAAGCCTTCCGCTGATTCGCCAACCTTGACACAAACACGTGACCGGTGATGGAAAATCTCCGTACCATCTGGAAGGAATGAGAAACGCCGGGGCGTACAAGTCTCTCTCCCTCAGGTGAGGGCTTCGACTGACACTTGGGAATATGTTTGTTTAAATTCACCTGGTTGAGGGGGTTCAAACTCAGCTCAACAATTCCTGTGAGGTCACGTAAACGGGGTGCAACTTTGAGAGGTAACCCCGCCACGCCACAGGAATGTGGAACTTCCACAGGAGGAGCACCGAGACACTTTGACTTTACATGAGACGCATCAGAAATAATTTTAAATTCGTTCTTCTGGAGACAAAAAAAAAACACAGCCTGCTGTTTAAAAGGCGTACCGCAATTGAAGTGAGAAGCACAACTGCCTCCCTGCTGAGAGGAGCATTCTGCACGGCTCATCTCTCTCTGCTGGCAACCCCTAAGCCAATGGTCGGCATTTCTGCATTCATTAAATAGGTGAAGGCATCGTCTATTTACAGGGCAAACCCACAGTGCGACAGAACCGTGGCACTTGCACTGGCAACGATGCACAAGCACAAGTAACAAAACCCGGCCACATCCGTCAATAACGGTGTCCTTGAGAAGAATCACAATTATGACGGGCGACGTTTCAGGAGATAGTCCATCCACTCTCCTCCTCCTCCTCCTCAATCTCTACCATATAAGGGCCACTGCATGAAACGTCACCTATTGTGTATATCCTATTGTGTATATCATATTGTGTCAATCACCTATTGTGTCAATCACCTATTGTGTATATCCTATTGTGTATATCCTATTGTATCAATTACCTATTGTGTATACCCTATTGTGTCAATCACACATTGTGTCAATCACATAGTGTCAATCACCTATTGTGTATATGCTATTGTGTATATCCTATTGTGCCAATCACCTATTGTGTATACCACATTGTGTATATCCTATTGTGTCAATCACATATTGTGTAAATCGCCTAGTGTGTCAATCACCTATTGTGTATATTCTATTGTGTATATCCTATTGTGTCAATCACCTATTGTGTATATCTTATTGTGTCAATCACCTATTGTGTATATCCTATTGTGTCAATCACCTATTGTGTATATCCTATTGTGTCAATCACCTATTGTGTATATCCTATTGTGTAAATCACCCATTGTGTCAATTACCTATCGTGTATATCACATTGTGTATATCCTATTGTGTCAATCACTTATTGTGTATATCACCTATTGTGTATATCCTATTGTGTCAATCACCTATTGAGTATATCATATTGTGTCAATCACCTATTGAGTATATCCTATTGTGTCAATCACCTATTGTGTATATCCTATTGTGTAAATCACCCATTGTGTCAATCACCTATTGTGTATATCACATTGTGTATATCCTATTGTGTCAATCACTTATTGTGTCAATCACCTATTGTGTATATCCTATTGTGTAAATCACCCATTGTGTCAATCACCTATTGTGTATATCACATTGTGTATATCCTATTGTGTCAATCACTTATTGTGTATATCACATATTGTGTATATCCTATTGTGTAAATCACCCATTGTGTCAATCACCTATTGTGTATATCACATTGTGTATATCCTATTGTGTCAATCACTTATTGTGTATATCACCTATTGTGTATATCCTATTGTGTCAATCACCTATTGTGTATATCATATTGTGTCAATCACCTATTGTGTATATCCTATTGTGTCAATCACCTATTGTGTATATCCTATTGTGTCAATCACCTATTGTGTATATCCTATTGTGTAAATCACATATTGTGTATATCTTATTGTGTCAATCACCTATTGTGTATATCCTATTGTGTCAATCACCTATTGTGTATATCCTATTGTGTCAATCACCTATTGTGTATATCCTATTGTGTAAATCACCCATTGTGTCAATTACCTATCGTGTATATCACATTGTGTATATCCTATTGTGTCAATCACTTATTGTGTATATCACCTATTGTGTATATCCTATTGTGTCAATCACCTATTGAGTATATCATATTGTGTCAATCACCTATTGAGTATATCCTATTGTGTCAATCACCTATTGTGTATATCCTATTGTGTAAATCACCCATTGTGTCAATCACCTATTGTGTATATCACATTGTGTATATCCTATTGTGTCAATCACTTATTGTGTCAATCACCTATTGTGTATATCCTATTGTGTAAATCACCCATTGTGTCAATCACCTATTGTGTATATCACATTGTGTATATCCTATTGTGTCAATCACTTATTGTGTATATCACCTATTGTGTATATCCTATTGTGTAAATCACTCATTGTGTCAATCACCTATTGTGTATATCACATTGTGTATATCCTATTGTGTCAATCACTTATTGTGTATATCACCTATTGTGTATATCCTATTGTGTCAATCACCTATTGTGTATATCATATTGTGTCAATCACCTATTGTGTATATCCTATTGTGTCAATCACCTATTGTGTATATCCTATTGTGTCAATCACCTATTGTGTATATCCTATTGTGTAAATCACCTATTGTGTATATCTTATTGTGTCAATCACCTATTGTGTATATCCTATTGTGTCAATCACCTATTGTGTATATCCTATTGTGTCAATCACCTATTGTGTATATCCTATTGTGTAAATCACCCATTGTGTCAATTACCTATCGTGTATATCACATTGTGTATATCCTATTGTGTCAATCACTTATTGTGTATATCACCTATTGTGTATATCCTATTGTGTCAATCACCTATTGAGTATATCATATTGTGTCAATCACCTATTGAGTATATCCTATTGTGTCAATCACCTATTGTGTATATCCTATTGTGTAAATCACCCATTGTGTCAATCACCTATTGTGTATATCACATTGTGTATATCCTATTGTGTCAATCACTTATTGTGTCAATCACCTATTGTGTATATCCTATTGTGTAAATCACCCATTGTGTCAATCACCTATTGTGTATATCACATTGTGTATATCCTATTGTGTCAATCACTTATTGTGTATATCACCTATTGTGTATATCCTATTGTGTAAATCACCCATTGTGTCAATCACCTATTGTGTATATCACATTGTGTATATCCTATTGTGTCAATCACTTATTGTGTATATCACCTATTGTGTATATCCTATTGTGTCAATCACCTATTGTGTATATCATATTGTGTCAATCACCTATTGTGTATATCCTATTGTGTCAATCACCTATTGTGTATATCCTATTGTGTCAATCACCTATTGTGTATATCCTATTGTGTAAATCACCTATTGTGTATATCTTATTGTGTCAATCACCTATTGTGTATATCCTATTGTGTCAATCACCTATTGTGTATATCCTATTGTGTCAATCACCTATTGTGTATATCCTATTGTGTAAATCACCCATTGTGTCAATTACCTATCGTGTATATCACATTGTGTATATCCTATTGTGTCAATCACTTATTGTGTATATCACCTATTGTGTATATCCTATTGTGTCAATCACCTATTGAGTATATCATATTGTGTCAATCACCTATTGAGTATATCCTATTGTGTCAATCACCTATTGTGTATATCCTATTGTGTAAATCACCCATTGTGTCAATCACCTATTGTGTATATCACATTGTGTATATCCTATTGTGTCAATCACTTATTGTGTCAATCACCTATTGTGTATATCCTATTGTGTAAATCACCCATTGTGTCAATCACCTATTGTGTATATCACATTGTGTATATCCTATTGTGTCAATCACTTATTGTGTATATCACCTATTGTGTATATCCTATTGTGTCAATCACCTATTGTGTATATCATATTGTGTCAATCACCTATTGAGTATATCCTATTGTGTCAATCACCTATTGTGTATATCCTATCCATCCGGCACAGCTCTGAACAAGGGATGCACATTGCAAAGGGCTCCCCCTGCGTCTCCTGACCCCTCCCCTGTCCCCCTCCCTCCTCCTCCCCCCCTCCTTGCATCCTTTCCTGTGTAATGACAGTTCAATTTTAATGTGCAATTTAATTGAAGGACTGTGTGTTTGCCTTGGTGTGGTCTTGGACTGTTTTTGCTGTTGTTCTTCCGTCTTGCCAGAAGCTTAGGAATTGGTGCACTTACGCAATCTGAACTCACATACTTAATCTATTTTACATCTTTATTTTTTAGTGACTTTATTGCCTTTCCTGTTGTCCATGTACGGTGCGAAAGAAGTTCAACATACATACTTTTGCATTCCTATTGTGTTTGTGTACCCTTTCTAACTTTCTGACCCCGTGTCCCCAACTGGACATCTGTAAGAAAAAGAAAAAAACCAGCTTCATAGCTCCAGGATAAATTCTAAATTCTCCCTCCTCCTCCTCCCCCTCGTCTCACTTGAGCTCGTCGATCTCGCGCGCCTTCTCCAGGAAGCGCCGCTCCCGCTCGCCCGCCTCCTGACGCTCGCGCTCCTGCCGCTCCTCCTCCTCGCGCTTGCGCTGCTCTGCCGCCCGCAGGCGCTCCTCCTCCTTGCGCAGCTTCTCCTCGCGCTGCTCGCACAGGCCGTGGAACAAAAGACCGCGGTGGATCGCGATCAACTCCCAACGCGCAGCGGCGGCGGCGGCGGCGCCGGGCGCCCCGTTGCCGCCGCCGCGCGTCGTCGCGAGCCACCACGGCTAAGAGGGGGGTGTGGGCAGCGCTCGCCTCCGTTGGCGGTAGCATCGGACCGGTGATGAATATTCTACACTGTCTGCCTCACGGTGGACGTTTAAAAGATCCCGCGACGTTTGCAAGACAAGAGCAGGCCACGTGCGCCGCAGACACGCACCAGAATTCACTTAATGCGTAGAAATTATCTGACAAAAATCACTTGATTGGGTAAAACCACAGGGCAACATCGGCCACTGCCGGCAAACTATGGCAGTCTGTGAAACGTGGCACCTTTTTTGAAAGTTTTGGGCTAGAAAAATGGCGTGAAGACCAAATGTGCCAAGTTATCTTTCATCAAATTATTTGCCCAAAGCACAATGAACAAACATTTTTTTACTCATATTCGTCAATGAAATACAAGTATAATTGTCAAAGTTTCTGGCAACGGCCCCCTTCTTCATAGCACAGAGAGAGGCCAGAGAGATGGAGTGGATATGGTTTGGAGACGGCGCTTATCACTGTGGGGCCTGATGAGAATTACGTTTTCTGATGACCAGTTTTTAAACAGGCACAGTAATATTTTGATTTAAAGCTTTCGTGACTGCAGTGATTCATATTCTTGGTTCTTTCGGTAAAGTCACGTTGAAGGGAAACAATAGTAATATATATTTTATTGTTTCCCTTCAACGTGACTTTACCGAAAGAACCAAGAACATGAGGCACAGTAATAGTTACCAAAGAGTAGTCATTTATCTTTATTATTATTTAAAAGATGGGGGAAAGTCTCTCCACGGGGCAGGCAACTGTTGACGTCCCATGCAACGGTACGCATTTTTATTGACCCTGTAGAGATGCCAAGATGGGGTTTTACTCGGAATACGAACTCGCAAGATTCCAGTAAACAAAACGCCCCTTCATCCAGGAAAGCCTCTTTTGTTTTTTTTTAGAAGTGTTCCCCTGCAGTGGGATCGTTTTTCCAAATCCTTTGCGGGGAAAAAAGTGTTGCCGTGTGGGAAAGAAGCCAGGTAAGGTGGCTGAGGGGGATAAAATCCACGTACGCAAGCTAATGACTCGAAAGGATTTGCACAGATGAGTTGCCATTCCACTATCTCTACTGTTGTCGCTTGGCCACCTTGCAGCTCAAGCGGGTTAGAGGGGTTACACAGCGCCCGATAAAATCTGCGCGATTCGCCATCCATTGACGGATGACAAGGGACAAACCATCACGCGCCTCATCAACTGGGAAGCCAAGTTAACAATGGCCACTTGTTGTTTACCAGGAACGCCTCACCGAGTGAAGACTTACAGTGCCATGTGACGCCACCTGTTTTTGGAGTGTGTTAAGGATTTCATCAGCACATGTTAATTTTGGCTTCGGGTGTTAAATAATGTATAATCTACTAACGTTTCTCAGGAGGAGAAGAAGAGGAAGAAGATAATAACCAGGCAGACTGGTTAAGCTTCAACAAAAATGTAAATGAACGTCGAAGTGAATAAAATATATTTATATTTAAACCGCCAAAACTTTAACAAACGTGATATTTCTGTCACGGCGATGCTATGGGGCCGTGGCGGTGAACAGGCGAGCACACTCCGCTGTTGTCCAACCGCAGCGCCTGTCTGAAGCTGGCTTGGCTTCCTCAGAATTAAAGCTTCCTCGGACTGACAACCTGAGCGCTGTGTACGATCATTGATGTTTCATTTCTATAAAGCTTGAGCCTCGTGTTGTAATTCATGACACCATGAGTATCACAAATGGGCACGTATGCATTCATCATGCACAAAGACAAATTTCCCCTGTATAGCCTTAACAGACTTTCGTGGGCAAGTGCCTGAGCGAGAACCTATAAAGGCTGGCACAGCATACAAGGAGGGTGGCCAACACCATGCCCGGCCGCCTTTGTCTCCCCAGTGGCAATGTTTACACACCACACCAGGTGCTCACTTGAGGCTAAATCGACCTAGGGGAGGCCCAGAACTGGTTCAGATAATCTGTCACCGGTGTTGGCCGTGAGCGGGAATCGAACATGGGTCGCTGGGTTCGTAGTGCTGTGGGCTCACCACTAAGCCACCAACTCCCCTTATGTACGTCCCGAGCAGGCGGTCGCGGCTCTTGGCTGAAAGTGAGGAAGGTGGGGAGCGGAGAGGCGCGCGTGTGTGCGTGTGTGTGCGTGTGTGCGTGTGTGTGCGTGTGTGTGCGTGTGTGTGCGTCTTTGAGGCGTTTGACAGTGGGGAGCGGTAGTGTAGCGGGAAGCGCGCTGCGCTACAAACCCGGCGACCAGAGTTCAATAACCGCTCGTGGCCAACACCGGTGACGATTATTTGAAAAGGTTCTGGGCTTCCCCTAGCTCGCCTCAGCCTCACACGAGTAGCTGGTGCGATGTGCAAACGTCACCACTGTGGAGACAAAAGCCGTGGTTCTGGCCACCCACCCCCTCGTGTACCGTTCCGACCTTCATAGGTGCTCGCTAACAGCACTTGCCCCAACAGTCTGCTAAGGCTACACGGGGTGGGTGGGGGGGGGGGGAGTCTTTGTCTTTGTAACGAGGCGTCTGACCTACACAGCTGCCTCATCGCCCACCGGGCTCCATCAATGCGGACGATTTAACACGTCGTCGACTCAAAACGCCTCCCCCCCGCCCCCCGTCGCTCACACGCTGCCCCCCCCCCCGCTCCGTTATTTATTTGTGTTACCGCCGGGCTGCTCACGAGGCGCATGACCAAATTCTGGGCCAGGAGCAGTAAAATGTTCCACCGGTGGAACAACACCGCCAACAGCCTCCTCATCGGTGCCGCCGTGCTACTGACAAAGAGGTCGGCGTCTGTCCCAACGAATGGGCGATAAGGCGCGACACGTTTCTTCTGCCGAGACGAGGCTGTGAAGGAGGCTGCTTCTGTCTCTGGTGTAGGCCAATCGCTTTCAAAGACAATGCCCATATATTATCAGAGGTTGTTTGTTTGCATGTTCATCACAAGTACTGCGCGTGGTTAATGCAGGACTTGATTCCTTGCAACGCTATCAATTCGGTATTTGAACATCTTAACACCTTTTTATTGCCGGAAAGGGTAAAAAGCTATTGTTATTTGTATACGTTCGATACTGGCAAAAAGGTACCATGATATAGTTGCTCAACCCGGAGCTATAAATACTCTCTGATACGTGCATTGTCTTTGTACTGTTCGCCTATTGGCGTTCTCTGTCTGACAATGGTGAGGCTAGGCCAGAAAGAAGGCCGTCTCTGGTGTAGGCCAATCGGTTTCAAAGACAATGCTCATATATTAGCAGAGGTTGTTTGTTTGCATGTTCACCACAAGTGCGTGTGGTTAATGCAGGACTTGATTCCTTGTAAAAAAAAAGAAATCTATTCGGTGTTTGAACATCTTAACACAACTCCTGCTTTAGTGCCAGAAAGGATAAACACCCAATTCTTATTTTTCACACGTTTCTTCTGTTGGCAGCTCCGAGCCACTGGTGGCAATTGCACATTCCCACGACGGTAGTCAGTCTCCATAGGCCAAACCACTTCTCGACGACCTTAAGAGCAGCAGCGACGATGGGCCACGTCAACCAAAGGACTGCATGGGTTAGACAGCTGAACTGTTACGTATGTTTGTTTGCGTGCATGTACGTTGAACTTATTTTCGCACCGTACGTAGCCAACCCGCGCTAATCAGAGGTGAGAGGAAACGAGAACGAACTAGACACAAAAAGCAGTGCTGAAGAAATGAGTTTTCAATCGAGATTTTAAAAAATGTACAGCTCCAGTGGCTTCCTAATAAAATCGAAAATAAGTTATTGGCATTTTAGCAAGGGGCATCCGTAGATCCTAATGCGCCACCACGTGTGGAAAGCAGGAAATAAAAACCTGCAGGGTAAACGGCCATAACTAGCAGTGAAGGGGGGGGGGTAAAGGCCAATCT
This sequence comes from Petromyzon marinus, assembly GCF_048934315.1. Classification (NCBI taxonomy): domain Eukaryota; kingdom Metazoa; phylum Chordata; class Hyperoartia; order Petromyzontiformes; family Petromyzontidae; genus Petromyzon; species Petromyzon marinus. The sequence continues at coordinate 11,809,524 of NC_133677.1, forward strand.
AAAGAGGTGAGTTTTCAAGACAGACTTAAACAACAGCTCTAACAACTCTGATTGTCTTGTTAGCAAAGGCAAAGCATTGTTCCACAATCTGGAAGCTCCACAGTGGTCAAAGCCTGCTCACCACATCAGGAGCAGAACCTTGATCTCGGAGTCCTTAGGAGAAACTAAACTATAAACTACACTATTTTATTTTACCAGGTAAGGGCCCACTGAGCTATACTGCTCTTTTTTTCAGAAGTGACCTGATCACAATTGATAGCTCAACGAAGTGGCCTACGTGTGGGAAATTTACAGCGGCCGAATCCTCTAAACACATGTTTCTCATGAATTTTCTCTCGAAATTTCCACGTAACAAGCCACTTCGTTCAAGAAAGATCCAGAAGTGATGGTGGCAGGCAAGCATTGCAGATATGACCGAGCCAAGAGCGGGTCACGCTGGCTTGGGAAACGACGCAGGATGGGGGAAGGGCCGTTTGCCGAGACTGGCACAAGTCCGGAGACCGAGGGAAAGGCCTAAGGAGCAGCTGGCGGGAGGCAGTCAGGGCAGTTCTTACGCGTCCGACTGCGCGACAGCTGCGGGATCTGGGGAGACGATAGAAAAGCACCGGGCGACGTGCGGTGGCATCGACGGCCGTGGTCCGGATGACGTCGTGGCCACGGAGGCGCTTTACACCGGGAAAGCACCACATGTCAACTTGTCTCCAGTTCTCGCGGTGTTTTCAGAAACCCTCAAGAAAAATTTGCAAATCTTTACAATATACAATTCCCCTTGGCTCTTTTTCTGGTTCACTGAAACCGAGCCGACGAAGCCAAACGGACGCTTGAAAAGAAATGGCTCGATACTGTCATTGACACGGGCGTTGTGTTTTACGGCAGCGCTTCCGAGCGTACAGCGTGACGCAGACTTTCCAGTCGAAGCTGTCGAGTTGACATGAATCGGTAAAGTTTTTGCATTTAACGTTAATTGAATCTTTCACACCACGGAACTGTACACGTGGCGGCTCTCCAAGCGGATCGCTACAGCGCACACGCGCACTCACAATAAATACAAATCTAACGTATTTATTGCTTCAATGTGCAGTTAATAATTTTCCCAGTGAAGTTACACATTGGGGGGCGGCAGGGTGAAACCGATACGTTTCTTACTTGAGTTTTTAATTAAAAAGAGGGCACCGAGGTTTTGCTAGGAACCGGCAAGCTTTTTTTTTTTACAAACAGACTTCTCGTCTCAGTGGGGGATGTCACCTCTGGCGATGAAACGAATCTCTCTACCTACTGCGATTCGACTTCACGAGGATGTAACGAAGGAACGCCTCCCTTCGTCGCGTTTTGTGCTGCTCATCAGCGCAGCACATCATTGTCATCGTCGTCGTCATCATCAACGCGGACGGTGACATCGACGGGCCCTTATAAGGGAACACTCAAACAAACGTGGCTACTCAACTTCCCCCCACCCCCGCACGCCATACACGGAAGAAGCAGGAGTTCGTGGAACCGTTACGTACCTCTGCCCTCGCCCAGAAGCCATCGTTTTTCACCCGTTTGATCTCCACAGCCGCATTGGTCTTCTGATAAACAGAGCCCTGAAATTCGATACAACAGCACATTGATAAATAGCAAAGTCATCAAACCATTGACTTCCATTCGTCAAACTGCATTGCCCCTCATGGTAAAACAACATTCCCGTTGCCTCCGCAGTGCTGGATTGAAAGCATAAAGTTACCGTACTGGGAAAACAACCACAAGAACACTTTGAACTTTGGCACGAGGCGACGCTGAAGGTTGTGCCTTTTCCAACATGGCTTTATTCATTCATTTATTCCTCTTACTTCCTGGAATGGTTTTACATACGAATGGCGTGGGTGCTATAGTGTAATGGATTTATCGCACTGGACTTGAAATCCAGAGGTCGATTTCACGTCGCGTTAGGACAAACAAACCCTCCCCCCCACCCACCACACCGCCTCTGTCCATTCGCGTTTGGTGGGGTAAAGTTTGGGCATGTCCACCTCTTCCAAGACGTCTAGAATGGCTCTCTAGAGCTCCCTATAGTGGAGGTCCTTCTGCTAGCGGTCGCGTGAGTGAGCTATTGCAGGGCTGCACCTTTAACCTGTACGCATATAAATGCTAATTATCGCAAATAAGACGAGCAAAGCAATGAGAAATCAACCTCTTGGTCTCTTAATGCACGGTACACGTATTCGAACACCCGCCCAGGTCCTTGCTGAACACCGGTTGGGGACCACTGCAATGGATGGGGCACGTATGTATGTTGAACTTATTTCGCACCCTATAGTGGAGGAAAGCAGGTTACCAGGACGACGGCCATACGAGTGGTACCCAGAGGTCGCTGACCAATAGGAAGAGCTTAATGCAGACATTGTTGATTTTAGAGTAAAAGCGTATGTTGGCAGTCAGGTGTCAACTGTGCAACGGATAAGAGAATCTGGCAGAAGGAAGGAAGCGACGACAGCGTTGGGTCGTGAAGACTTGTTGACCTCGATCTTGAAATGTTAAAATGCCTTACCACGGGCTTCCGAGGCGCGTTGTCCACAAAGCAGGAGTTCTCCTGCTGGAGGCCGAAGGTCACGCCGGCCGCTTTGCCCACCTTCTCCATGATCACCTCGGGCTCCACGTCCTCCTCCGCACGAGCATTTATCGTCACGTGAGCCCCCTGTGTGGCCAGCACACACACACACGCGTGCGCGCAATCATAGGTGGTTCCTGTGCAGCAGCACGCACAATCACGTGGGGCTCCCTGCACAGCAGCACACACACACAATCACGTGGGGCTCCTGCACAGCAGCACACACACACAATCACGTGGGGCTTCCGGCACAGCAGCACACACGCACAATCACGTGGGGCTTCCGGCACAGCAGCACACACACACAATCACGTGGGGCTCCCTGCACAGCAACACACACACGTACAATCACGTGGGGCTCCCTGCACAGCAGCACACACACACAATCACGTGGGGCTCCTGCACAGCAGCACACACAATCACGTGGGGCTCCCTGCACAGCAGCACACACACACAATCACGTGGGGCTCCCTGCACAGCAGCACACACACACAATCACGTGGGGCTCCCTGCACAGCAGCACACACACACAATCACGTGGGGCTCCTGTACAGCAGCACACACACACAATCACGTGGGGCTCCCCCCATCACGTGGGGCCTCTATAAGGCAAAAGACAATGTTCACGACGGATCATGGGATAACTAAAAGTCAGGCGTGCACAATTGGAAAGCAGACTGTGTAAGATGTCGAACGAACCTCCGGTTAGCATGGTTGGCTACGTACGGTGCAATAGGAGTTAAACAATCGTACACACATATACGAATGAGTACATGGGTTCCACCATGAATTACTATGATTTAAGGATAACCCCCACGCCCCCCTAAACCACAGTAACATACTGTGGAATTAATTTACTGTGCATAGTATACCTGAATTTAGGCCCACCGTTTGGAAGCAAGTACCAGTGTGCTTATATCCAGTACCTACTGCAGTGACGTAACGATTCAGGAAATGGGCACGGTTGACAGCAGCACACACAGAATCATGGGACTTGCGCCTATTCAAGTACGCTGAACTTCTTTCGCACCATACGTAGCCAACCGTGCTCATCGTAGGTGCGGGAGAAGGACAACAAACTAAACACAAAAAAGCAGTTTGAAAGAAATTCGTTTTAAATCTTGATTTCAAAGGTGCACAGCTCCAGTGGCTTCCTAATATCGCAAGGAAGAACGTTCCAGCAGACCGCAGAAGTGCATCCGAAAGCATGCGCCGATGCGGTGAACGTTTTTGTTCGATGGCGAGCCAAAAGCCGCTGCTGCTGCTGCGAGGGTGACCAGAGTTCGGGCGATGGTTTTTTTTGCTCCTTAGCTGTAGAATGCGAGTCCACGAGCCAGTGTTACCATGCTGAGTGAGGTAGGCCGCACTGGCTCGCTCACCAAAGGAGGCAGTACACATGATTGCCCCGGTTTAGATCGGCCCGCGATTCCTGAAAGGTGCGATGGCGAATATTGAAACGACGTCAATCAAAGCGATTTGACAGGGTAAGGTGGTGGAGGCGAAGGCCGAGAGGTGGCGGATACAAGAAAGGAAGGACGATGATGTCAGCGACGTTAAGTGTGGGATGGTCGAGGCGACGGGAATTGGGTGTTAATAGAGCATATTTGCAAAGCGACATAAATTCGGCGTGTTCCTGTATCCGTGGTGTTACTGTATTTGTATTCGTGTATCTGGCTAGACAAGCACTCCTGACTTGCACAACACGGTAGAGGAAGATTTTATTCTGTTTTGATGTAAACGTATGGGGCGGTTGATTCCAGTTGAAGGGTTCAGTTGGGTAAATACATTTAAGGCAGTGATGAAGGATGAAAGGGGGAAATGTTCGGGAGAAGATATAACTACTTTGGACATAATAATAGGGTTTTTCCCCTTTTTTCTGGCAAAAAAACCAAAACCTTTTTACAAGGATTCATGTCTGCAGTCAAAATGCAAACAAAAAAACACACTATGATAATATATGCATTGTCCTTGAAACTGATTGGTCCACACCAAGGGACGGCTTTCTTTTGAGCCTCGACCCAATTGGTGCTCGACCAGATGACGCCAAAAGGCGTACAGCTCAAAGACAATGCACTATCAAAGTAATGAGGGCTCGGGGTGAGCATTTACAAACGTGCATTGTTGCCAGAAAAAAAGGGGACAAACTCTATTATTAAATTTTGGTACTGGCAAAGGAGGTCTAATGATACTTTGGACATATTGCAGATTAGGGAGAGTTATTTGAAGGATATGCGGCGGATGTTATACTTTGGTGATAGAGTTATTTTTGTACACGTGTAATTAAATACCACTCAGAGCTGCAATACGTTTTTTATTGTTTGGAGTTACAAGAACCTGGGCCAAAATGCTAAAACTTGACAAATGGTTGTGAATTATAATGTTAATTATTTTCGGACAGTATTTAAACGGGAATTATATTGCGTTTCACATCCAAGCTACGGTGACAAAAGATTGATTATCTTGTCATTGACATGGAAAATAACTGCTAACCAATAGCATTTTAAAATGAAATTGATAAAAATACAAACCTCAACCGTACAAACGTGCATTTTTAGCGTTCACAAAAAAACAGCCCTGTGTGCAAATGCACTGTTAACTTGGAAAAAACATAAATGAACAATTACGACCACGTTTAATAAAAAAAACTATCTCTGAACATTTTAAAGGGAATCACGCGAGTAAATGCAAAGAGCGAAACAGAGAGGGAACTTGCAATCATCCCATAGGTATGAATCATGCCCTGGGTCACGCACAAAGGCACACACGCAGTCGACACTCAATCAACCGTTGCCACTTTTAATAACAGCTTTTTGAAATTACAAAAACATGATCGCTGTGCGTGCACGAAGCCATTCATCTAAGCGACATCAGCACACGGGGCGGTTGTTATCGCGACGTGGGCTTGGCAGCGCGTTCTCGTCGCACCGTTTGAGCGATTCTTTTCTCACGCCACTGCTCACCAAAGGCCCTCTCTACTCGAGGGAACAGAGGGGGTGTGTTTTGGCCTACTCATCCACACACAGGCCGGACGTCTTGGAAGAGGTGGGAGTGCTCACACTTTACCCGACCGGTGTACCAATGTGTGCTTCTCGGTGGACAGAGAAGCAGGGGGCGATTTAAGAAACTTTCCCATAGTTTTATCTGCCGTACCGGGACGACGACACTAACCGGCGACCTATGGAGTGCCAGCGTGTTAACCGTTGCACCATGGCAGCAGCCGTTTATTTTTTCTTGCCATTTCGAAATAGTTATGGTTTCAACCATCATCGGGATTCATCCACATATCATCTTACAAAGATGAACAGCTGCCGTCGACAAACAACCTTTCAATTTGCATCGACCCGCTGGTGAATTTTTAGTCAAGCCCTTGGGGATTTAGGCCGCCAGAAAACAAGGCCACTTTCTCTGGCACCATTGCCATGAAATGCCATTCTCGGAGACAGGATTTGTGGACAAAATTGGTGGCCAAATGTTTTGCTCAAAACAAGTTAGATTATATACTTACTTAATATCACCAGGATAGTTGTATTGCTCAGCCAATGATGTCTCGAAATCTAATTATAAATCCAGGTCTGGCTGGTTTGAAAAAAAAAGCAGCAGTTGTTGAGAAGGCAAAAAGAGCCTTGCACAAGCTTCACAAACATTCATTTAACTCAATTTGGCATGTTTTGGAATTATGATGTTTTTATTTTTCGATTTAAAGCTTTCGTGACGGCAAGGATTCATCTTCTTTGGTTCTTTCGGTAAAGTCACCACGTAGAATGAGAATAAAATAATAAATTGATAAAATAAAATAACACAATAATATTCTCACGACGTTTCGGCCACAACACAAAGCGGCCTTCATCAGGTGAAGGGACGAGACTGTCTGGTAGGACAGCGCTGGAGTGAAAAAAGCCACGTTCAGATCACGACCTTTAAGCTGTGTCAGAAGAAACAAAGCGCCTTGACAAAGGAATTAGCATATAATTCACTCCAGCGCTGTCCTACCAGACAGTCTCGTCCCTTCACCTGATGAAGGCCGCTTGTGTTGTGGCCGAAACGTCGTGAGAATATTACTGTGTTATTTTATTTTATCAATGTATTATTTTATTCTCATTCTACGTGGTGACTTTACCGAAAGAACCAAAGAAGATGATGTTTTTACTTTACTGTTACCGCATGAGCTGCATTTTTTTCAGATTAACCCCCTTTAAACGCTAATATGCATTGAGGCAATTTATTCTGTCATCCGTAGGAATATTTAATGCAAACCAAAAAAAATACGAATTTCTGATTCAGTTTTGGAATTATGCCAGAACCCGGAAATCGATGCCCTGCTCTAAAAGCTGGCGCACCGAATGCAAATTTCAAACTGCAGTAGCCACGTGTGCCTAACACTTAATGGACATGCTCTCACCGTTTTATTGTCAGTTGCCTGCTGCCTGCCCAAATTAAATTAAACTCAATGTCTCTTTTTTTTTTAAAACCTGGGTAAGAACCAGAAGCGAGATAGATTCACTTTCTTTTCAAAGGAAGATCGAGAGCAAGCAGACACACAGAAAAACGAATAGTTTTCCACGCGTAGATATCGCGTAACAATCAAGATGCTAGAGAAAATTATTGATGTGACACTTTGCGTGAAAAAGCGCTCCCATCGCGACGGAGTTCCAATTTTAAGCTAGGGGTTGACTCAACCCATCATCAAAGTGCGGTAATTTAAATGATAACTATTTTGTGGGAAGCCAGACGTCTGTAAACAATCAACAAAATGCAGTGTTCGTGAACGAAAATGATGATGCGGCATTTGCAGTCTGCCACTTCTGCATCTCTACCAATGCGGTCAATAATATTTTTTGAATAACCATGGCCACATGTGCTCAAGTGTCTCCGACCTAAAAAGTGCAGCGATAGTGCCAATAACGCAATTGGTGGCGGTGCCGCACAAGGGCTCAAGACGATGTACGCCAACAAAAAGGTACCAATGTTCTTCGCAGGCAGCACAATTAAATGAGTCCCAATCTAAATTGCCAGGCAGCTCATGGATATAAAAAAAACGAAACCAAAAACCCCATCAAGCTCCCACCAAGTGGCTAAGTGGCGACCACACTGAAAGCAACGGTGCAATAAATGCCCAACCGCTCTCTTGGCCTGATATAATTTCACGGACCGACCTCTGGTGGGGTTTGCCGCGCCAGCGTATGAAGGGCGGCGGCGGCACGACGCACAGGACTTGAGTGGCCTCCGCACAAGAGGGCATTGCGTGAGCCACGGGCTACAGCCTCAGCCACAGCGAGGTTTGACGGCAGAGAATCTCCAGGGTCCACAAGGGTGGTGGCCCCATCTGCCCTTTTATTTCCAATTGTCTTTGGGAAGAGGTGCATTAAATTATTATCATGATTATTATTATTATTTGTTCAATCTTCTTCGTTTACTTGAAGCGCACTTTGCTAGATGGCAGCGCTTGACACCGTGGTCATGTTGCATATATAGGCCTTTTTCCAAAAATTAATATTAACAATAATTCTGCCATTTGTTTAATAATAATTATCATCATCATAAAAAAATAAACACCCTCAAACCCGCTACCTCCCACAAGCACCAAGCAGCTGGAGGTCGTAAAAGGCCATTAAATAATAAACTCCGGGCAAAGGGAGGTTAACAGCTATCTGAAAAATCTCCAGATTGCCAAAGGACAGTTCACAAACAAATATCCAGAATCACAGGCACAGACACAGAGCAAACGGACATTATAACTGATAAAAAATTTTTTTACAGAAAAAGTTGAAGCTTGGCTATAAGAATAAGTCGACATGATAGACTGCACATTTTCATTTAAAGCTTCCGTGACTGCAGGGATTCATATTCTTGGTTCTTTCGGTAAAGTCACATAGAAGGGAAACAATAAAATAAAAATATAAAACAATAAAATTCTCACGACGTTTCGACTGCAACACAAGCAATCATCATCAGGTGTGAAAACCACAACAAGAAAATTTGAAAAAAGTGGCGGTTATTTTTAACGTTAGCACCACGGAGAGAGATTTGACAGTTTGTTCAGATGGACGAGTCCATCTGGCTACCATGAGAGTTTCGTTCATGAGTCTATCCACATATACAAACACAGAGACAATTTCAACCAAGAAGATGGATTCTGGCTTAGCAATCATTGGAAGGATTTGATAAACCATTTCGGGTCTGAATTGATTGATTACGCTTAAGGTGGATTTCAGACCGCATCCATTATTTTTCGTCTCTCCTCTTTTCCGAACATAGATGGACTCGTCCATCTGAACAAACTGTCAAATCTCTCTCCGTGGTGCTAATGTTAAAAATAACTGCCACTTTTTTCAAATTTTCTTGTTGTGGTTTTCACACCTGATGATGATTGCTTGTGTTGCAGTCGAAACGCCGTGAGAATTTTATTGTTTTATATTTTTATTATTTTATTGTTTCCCTTCTACGTGACTTTACCGAAAGAACCAAGAATATTATAGACTGCAGTCTATATTAGTGGCTTTATTATAAATTATATTTTTTCACCCTTATTCAACTCATATATTGTTTCTTATTGTATATTTCTATCTATGCAACTTCACCAAGAGAACCAAGGAATGTGAATTCTGGCAGTCAAGAAAGTGAGGGCTTGGTTATATCTCCAACCTCGGGATATCTCTGACCTCGAGAATAAAACGCATGGATCCCTGGATGCAGACAGGGAGCAAAAGTTAATAAAACCCTTGAAATACCAGAGGTAACATCTAATGGTGCATTACAAATCTTGGTTAAACATAAACCAAATAATAATCACAAGAGATTAGACCTGGGGAAATTCATTAGAGGTACAAGAAAATAGGTCAACCACACAAGACCAGATAATATGTAGTCCATGAAATCAAAGCCTCCCTGGCCGCCTTTGTCTTCCAACAATTTGACACAAACACATGGTAGCCATAAAATACGTATGAAGGGAGAGTGCCTCCCCTCCCTAATAGGAGAGATCACGAAGAGAGGGGTTGAAAATGCAAACAAACAAAATGTGATGGTAAAACAGTCAAAGGTCAAAGGTCAAAAAGGGGGGGCAGCCAGGCCGCTGCTGCCACGGGAGGAGGACGGTGACAGAGGGCATCTGTTGTTTTTCTCTCTCGCAAGAGACGCGGAGAGAGAATTTCACTTTTGAGCTCGGCAAGGGACAGCGACACAGCAGCTCGGAAGAGGACAGCAAGCCAGCTCCGGGGCCTGGCCTTGAGACATCAGCAATGGGTGCCGTGTCTCGCAGAGAAGAGGGGCGAGGTGATGTTAGGTGCTGAGTTTGGCATGGACCGACAGAGTGTCGCCGAAAGTTTATTCTACATTCATCCTGATGTTTTGAGTCGCTTGTAGAATCGAGGATTGCGATAAGCTGTATCGTACTAAGCTATCAGAGTTGTGTAAGGGGTGTGCAAATACAATTTTAAAGTTTTGAGAGTGAGTGATCCAGCCAGCGACGAGCAGCTCACAGCAAGAGCCCTCCTGGAAGAAGGGTGAAGAGCTGCACGCGCAATCGAGCGTCGCCAGAGAGAGAGAAAGAGACGGAGCAAGAGAAAGCGCGCAGCAGCGCCACCAGCGCCACCTAGCAAGAGGTGCCAGTTGCCAGCGGACGAGTGTTGTGCCGACTCGGCTCATCCAGCAGGGGAAAGAGCCTGACCAGCCGCCCGTGAGCAAGAGCGTCAGCGCCAGCGAGCGCGCCGTGGGTTCGACCCACACGCACACCGAGCAGTACCAGCCTGGAACTAAGACAAGAGTGAGGAACTGCAGCGAGCGGACGAGCTGCGGGCGCTATCTGACGACGGGATCGTCGCGCGACGACGGGATCATCGCGCACCGACGGCGAGCGTCGTGCCGACTCTTCCACCCAGCTGTGGACAGAAACTGTGGCCGCCCGTGTGAAAGAGGGAGTGCCAAGCTGTCCGTATGATACACTCACACCCTCACCGCTCCGCAGGGAACAAACACATTTTTCCATGAAGGGATGCCCAACCCCGGCGTCTGCAAAACGCAAAGAATTAACGCAAGAAGACCAACAACACTCACACATTAACACATACAAGAAGACTCATGATAAGTGCGTTAAATATCAACTCATCGTGAAGAACATTGCTGCCCATTGAGTTACGTGGATACGTCATTTAGAAGTATTTAATCGTTCGTTTTTTTAATTTTTAAATGCATAATCTTACCAATGAATTAATTGATTACTCTTGCCTTCGGGACATCTTTCTTTATTGCCCTTCGTATGAATATCGTTGCATGAATTTTAAGGACTTTTCCTCTTGCCGTGTATGCTCGCGTACTCTGAGGAATAATCGATTGTACTGTTACCCAGTTTAACAAACGTGATCATTGAGGGTTAAATGTATGGATCAATGAGGGGAACATCTCCAGGAGTACTGTGTTGACAATTCCAAGCATTAGAGTTCGCATATTAGAGTGTTAAGGTTTTGTTTATAAATTAAAATTGCTTAACACAAGTGTCTGCGTGGTGCCTTCCTAAGTTCATGCATAATAATCTTAATAATAAGAACTGTATCCTGCGGTGAGATTTTAATTTGAAGACCTGATATAAACACACTAAGACATAATCAGTATATGTTAAAGCGAGAATAATTGTATTATACCGATTGATGATACAACCCTAGACAAAGAAGCCGAGCTTAATCTAGCATACTTACATCAGACCTGCATAACTTCAAACAATTCACTATGAGACCTCCTTTGCAAGTAGCAAGATATAGTAATAGGTTTTTACCCTTTTATCTGGCACAAAAACTGACACCTTAATACAAGGGATCATGTTTGCAATAACCACAACACAAGCAGTCAAAATGCAAACAAAAAGAGACAACTCTGATAATGATATACACTGTCCTTGAAATTGATTGGTCCACACCCGAGACAGCTTTTCTTAGAGCCTAGTCTCCACTGGTGTTGGACCAAATGACGCCAAAAGGCGTACAACTCAAAAACAGCGCACTATCAGAGTATTGAGAGCTCAGGGTAAGCATTTACACTATGAGACCTCCTTTGCCAGTAGCAAGATAAAGTCATAGGTTTTTACCAGTTAAAAGGGTAAAACCTATTACTATATCTTGCTACTGGCAAAGGAGGTCTCATAGTGCAAATGCTTACCCCGAGCTCTCAATACTCTGATGGTGCGCTGTTTTTGAGTTGTACGCCTTTTGGCGTCTTCTGGTGCAACAACAGTGGAGACTAGGCTCTAAGAAAAGCTGTCTCGGGTGTGGACCAATCAATTTCAAGGACAGTGCATATCATTATCAGAGTTGTCTCTTTTTGTTTGCATTTTGACTGCTTGTGTTGTGGTTATTGCAAACATGATCCCTTGTATTAAGGTGTCAGTTTTTGTGCCAGATAAAAGGGTAAAAACCTATTACTACTTCATACAATTCATTGTCTTATCCCGATTGATAGTACTACCCTCGACAACGAGGTTGAGCCTAATTATCATAACGGTGGGTATAATCGCACACATTCACATACATTAATACAATTACCTCTCTAATTAGCATATTATTTTGTGCATAATTACATCAATTAACATAATTTCGGATAAATACGGATTTTTCCAAATTGCATTTAAATTTTATTATTTCCATTAAATTTTCAAGATCCGGCATATACAAGTCATTTCGTAACTGTGAACGTTTCCACTCAGAGCATTTTATAACATTGAATTACCAAATGGTCTCTTTTTTTCCAATTACATTTTGCTGATTTCCTTTTCGTGTTTTATTTTCAAATTTGCAGATTGCGATATGCAAAACATTATTACCCAAAAACGATCTTTAAACTTGAAAACCGAACAGTGCTTATTCTAATTGGTGTAATAAAACAATGGCACTTGATATAGTTGGACTGGTACAAAAAAACGTATAACCAATTAATACATCTATCAACTTAGGTCTGAGCTTTGAAATACTTTTTGTTGGTAGGGCCCCTACATTTGAGATATTTGCCAATTCCGTAATGATTTGTTTGCGTGTGAGAGAGCAAAACTAGTAAACTCAGAGAAGACTGACAACATCATGACAATGTTCGCCAGCGAAGCCAGCTGCGTCTGGGAATTGAACTCGGGTCGCCGGGATCACAGCACGGTGTGCTAGCCGCTGCACCGCCACTCCCTCCACCAACTACGTATGTTCCATGCATGTTGAGAACAATGCAAGAATCATGGCGACTATGAAGCAAAGGAACACATGTCAGCAGTTTAACAACGACTTCTTAATTCAATTGTTTTTTTAAATATATATAAAAAGCTTTCTTTGTGCAGCTAAAAAACGCTGGGCAGAAGAAAATGTGAACTGGAAATGGAAACTTGATTACACGTGACTGATTAGTCACTGGAAAACAGCATCCGATTGGAAGAAAAATAAATGACTCAACTAACATACATTAAAAAAAAATCACGCTCCTTCATCTCACCCATCAATATGGCCAGGCACGATCTATCTATCCACTGCTGGCTTGTTAAGGGGGTTTCCTGCTTTCAGAATGCGGGATGTGGGGGCAGCCACAATTGTTCATAGGGGTCCAAAAGCAATCGATCACAAAAAAAATAGTGGATTATGATTTTTGGTTGATTAATCGCCTTAATGGACGGATGGTCTCAGAACCAATTGGCAGTACCGCCAACAACAATATAGTAGAACCCCTCTCAATGACGGTAAATGGTTCCACAAAGCCGGCCACTGAGTGATTTTGTCGTTAAGCGAGAATAGGAAATACATGTTAAAGGCTTAATTCATTCCGATAGCATCGAAAGTTACCATTTTTCACCAAAAAAACGACTTTATAATATTTTAAAATTAATATTAATACATAAAGATACCAACAACAGTATAAACACATAATATGAAAAGAAACATGGTTAATCAATGCATTAATTAATATTTACTGGACCTGCAACAGCCCTTCGTTAACAGGGGATGGGTCGGTAAACGAACATATTGGGCTCTATGGAGGCACTACACCACTATACCCTACACTACTCTACACTACACTATTATACACTAACACTACTATACACTACACTATACACTAAGCATTGGGCTCTATTGAGGCCCATCGTTAAGCGGTTCGTTGTTAACAGGGGTGGTCGTTAAGAGGGGTTCTATTGTATCACGGTCATCACCATCACCACCATCGCCCATGTGCCACGTATTGCAACACAACAACCGAGTGCAAATGTAACAGTGGTAAACAGTCCAGTTTCCAAAAAGCCATGCTGTCAGATGCCTGCTGCTCCAGAGCTAAGGCTCCTCCTGGCTGGAATCCTAATGCAAACCAGACTCACCACCACAACTAACGTACTCCGCAGGAATGTCGACCCTTCAACAATGAATCAGGGTACTGACTAACGGGCTGTTGGTTGGAAAGGGCCTGGTGCCAAAGTGGCTTTGCAGGCATATGGCCAGGCGCCTGCAATGTTGTTCACACATTTGAATGCATCGCTACATGGAAACCAATAAAGACACTCAACCGACGGCTATAAATACACTGCATAAACGCTCCCGTTGCCAGCGGCACGTTGCAGGTGATCTTCATTACGCCGATCTCAAAATGCCGCCAGCATCATCAGTTGAGATGATGGACCCAAACAGGGCTGAGAGAAAAAAAAAAAAGCATAATTTGGTTTACGAAGACTCCACCCTTTTAATTTCCCCCAAGCAGCTCGTGTTTGCGTGCACTACAGCGTCACAGCAGGTACCTTTACCCCTTGCTGCACACCACATTGTGCCACACGATTCCTGAACCATCCGTACCAAGTGTCATGAGAGTGGCAAAACGCTCCTCGTTTGCACGGCTGTGCATTTAAGCTGCAGTCATCACAGATTTCCCCCACTGCTGGCATGCGAACCTGCCGTGACACACACAGAGGGGGGGCATAATCCTTGACCTTGCGACGACCTCGCGTGATTTAAGCGCGTGGGCTGGCGTCACGCGGCACGGCCGACGACGTCACGTTCAATGCTGCGGGCGAAGCGATAACTGGTGATGTTTGGCGCCTACACAAATAGGTGTGCGCCGGCGTGCATTCCGTTCGTACTGCGGAGCAACACACCACACACAATTCTGCACGCGCACATTCCACTCTGAACGCTGCTGCCGCTGCCTTGGTGGCATTGTTCGCACACAACGCTGGGGACTTGCAAATCCAGAGGTCGCCGGTTCGATCTCCCAGCACGGCAGTTGAAAGAGCGATGAAAGTTTCATAAATCCCGCCCCCCCCCACCCCCGGCACCTCTGTCCACACGGCAATATACATTATTACACCACAGTTAAGTGTATTTGGTAGGTGGTGGGGTAATGGTTGGTCGAGGTGGAAAAGTTGGTCAAAAATACCCTGTCCTAGAGGGGGTGCTCTCGAGCTCCCCCGAGTGGAGACCTTCCACCAGCAGTGGCACAAGCAGGCTATTGCAGGGCTGCGCCTTTACCACCCTGGTCGAGGCCCTTCCACCAGCAGTGGCACAAGTGGGCTATTGCAGGGCTGCGCCTTAACCACTCGAGTGGAGGCCCTTCCACCAGCAGTGGCACAAGCAGGCTATTGCAGGGCTGCGCCTTTACCACCCTGGTCGAGGCCCTTCCACCAGCAGTGGCACAAGCAGGCTTTTGCAGGGCTGCGCCTTTACCACTCGAGTGGAGGCCCTTCCACCAGCAGTGGCACAAGCAGGCTATTGCAGGGCTGCGCCTTTACCACTCGAGTGGAGGCCCTTCCACCAGCAGTGGCACAAGCAGGCTATTGCAGGGCTGTGCCTTTACCACCTTGGTCGAGGCCCTTCCACCAGCAGTGGCACAAGCAGGCTATTGCAGGGCTGCGCCTTTACCACTCGAGTGGAGGCCCTTCCACCAGCAGTGGCACAAGCAGGCTATTGCAGGGCTGCGCCTTTACCACTCGAGTGGAGGCCCTTCCACCAGCAGTTCCGAGACGTGCTATTGCAGGGCTGCGCATTTACCACTTTTACATTCCATGCTAGGGTGTGGTTTTCAGGACCCTTATTAGCCCCAAGTGACCTCGGTGAGCATGCCCCCCCTCCCCCGTGACCTTTGCTAGACTTTTAAAAGGCTCCAGCTCCCTGATTATGATTATTAGAACCATGTTTTATTTATTTACTTCGAGGTGGGCAAGTGGCCGAGGGGATTTTTCACAATGCATTGAGCGATCGATCCCTGCTCGCCTGCATTCGAATCCAAACAGTCACATCGTTGTACGGTGCACAAAGAGAGCACAAGAAGAACAATTGTACATCCTTATTCACTGCTGGATCCAGTGCTGGATGTTGATTGACCATAATGCTACTTTTTTATTTAATTTGAAATATTCTAACAATTTCATTTATCCACAATACAGGTTTTTTTTGGGTGAGATTGCGTAAGTATATAAAAGTGTCGTTAAACCCGCCACCACTTGAAAGCCAATTAGTAAGGTTTGTCACAGAAACAGAACATGCCAATTTGTTACGAGTACAGCACACCGGTGTGTTGGAGAGAAAAGCCACACCATTTACAATTTGAGTAGAACATTTCACCAGTTATTACAACCAGCTTCATCAGGCAACAGCCAGATTTGTGGAGAAATCCTTCCGTTTCGTTCCTTAAATATGAAGTCCAAAGAAGGATGAATGGAAATGTGGTGGATACACACTTCGGAGGCCAGTTAGGAGCAGCAGCAGCTGATGCTGGGCAAGCGCGGGTTACTGATGTGCCTCCAGGATTAATTCTGTGGCATAATCTTCCAGGGCACGCTGTGATCACCGAGAACCGACCGATACAACGTATAACGACGCAATTCCCCGATCTACAAAAAATATGAAGGAGACATCACGGCGATATAACTCTGCTGCTCCCGACGCGGTCATCTGCGCTTGACCACCCGAATGTGAATGTGTAGTCATTGCTCTGTATCTGCATCAGCAGCCGTACGAGAGCAGAGATCTTCCAGGGCCGTTCCCTGGCGTAAGGTGAGAGTTCGCTAAAGGCGTCGCAAACCTCTGGTGCCACGGCACAAGTAGCGCAATTCGATTGCGACCGGTGGAGTGCATAACAAGTTTGTTGTTTTTTTGTCGTTCCCCGAGTTGGTGACAACTGTGCTACAGTGAGGTGAAAAAAAGTATTTTATCCCCTGCTGATTTTGTACGTTTGCCCACTGGCAAAGAAATGATCGGTCTATAATTTTAATGGTAGGTTTATTTGAACAGTGAGAGACGGAATAACAACAAAATCCAGAAAAACGCATGTCAAAAATGTTATAAATTTATTTGCATTTTAATGAGGGAAATAAGCATTTGACCCCTCTGCAAAACATGACTTAATACTTGGTGGCAAAACCCTTGTTGGCAATCACAGAGGTCAGACGTTTCTTGTAGTTGGCCACCAGGTTTGCACACATCTCAGGAGGGATTTTGTCCCACTCCTCTTTGCAGATCTTCTCCAAGTCATTAAGGTTTCGAGGCTGACGTTTGGCAACTCGAACCTTCAGCTCCCTCCACAGATTTTCTATGGGATTAAGGTCTGGAGACTGGCTAGGCCACTCCAGGACCTTAATGTGCTTCTTCTTGAGCCACTCCTTTGTTGCCTTGGCCGTGTTTTGGGTCATTGTCATGCTGGAATACCCATCCACGACCCATTTTCAATGCCCTGGCTGAGGGAAGGAGGTTCTCACCCAAGATTTGACGGTACATGGCCCCGTCCATCGTCCCTTTGATGCGGTGAAGTTGTCCTGTCCCCTTAGCAGAAAAACACCCCCAAAGCATAATGTTTCCACCTCCATGTTTGATGGTGGGGATGGTGTTCTTGGGGTCATAGGCAGCATTCCTCCTCCTCCAAACACGGCGAGTTGAGTTGATGCCCAAGAGCTCCATTTTGGTCTCATCTGACCACAACACTTTCACCCAGTTGTCCTCTGAATCATTCAGATGTTCATTGGCAAACTTCAGACGGGCATGTATATGTGCTTTCTTGAGCAGGAGGACCTTGCGGGCGCTGCATGATTTCAGTCCTTCACGGTGTAGTGTGTTACCAATTGTTTTCTTGGTGACTATGGTCCCAGCTGCCTTGACATCATTGACAAGATCCTCCCGTGTAGTTCTGGGCTGATTCCTCACCCTTCTCATGATCATTGTAACTCCACGAGGTGAGATCTTGCATGGAGCCCCAGGCCGAGGGAGATTGACAGTTATTTTGTGTTTCTTCCATTTGCGAATAATCGCACCAACTGTTGTCACCTTCTCACCAAGCTGCTTGGCAATGATCTTGTAGCCCATTCCAGCCTTGTGTAGGTCTACAATCTTGTCCCTGACATACTTGGAGAGCTCTTTGGTCTTGGCCATGGTGGAGAGTTTGGAATCCGATTGATTGCTTCTGTGGACAGGTGTCTTTTATACAGGTAACAAGCTGAGATTAGGAGCACTCCCTTTAAGAGTGTGCTCCTAATCTCAGCTCGTTACCTGTATTAAAGACATCTGGGAGCCATAAATCTTTCTGATTGAGAGGGGGTCAAATACTTATTTCCCTCATTAAAATGCAAATCAATTTATAATATTTTTGACATGCGTTTTTCTGGATTTTGTTGTTGTTATTCTGTCTCTCACTGTTCAAATAAACCTACCATTAAAATTATAGACTGATCATTTATTTGTCAGTGGGCAAACGTACAAAATCAGCAGGGGATCAAATACTTTTTTCCCTCACTGTAAATCAGTCATGTCAAGAGACAATGAATCCATTTAGAATGACCCACGTAAGATACTTTTCACCGTAATAATTCAACAAAATAATTCCAATTTCCTTTTTGTGTCATGTTTTTTTTTACCCAGTAGGGGGAGCACTTTACAATGCACTCTTCAATGATATTTCCGTACGACACAGTGGGGGTTTTTTCTTCTTCTTCTTCTTCTCAGAGCTAGGATTTATCCAAATCAAGTGGTAACATTTTTTGTTTTAATCCGATGGGTTTTCTGTGCATTCATTGGTGACTGGGCTGCGCCAATCAACTTGCAACGCTTGAGAACCTGGTCTCACCACACAAGGGTGCCTGGATTTAACACCCAGGATTCTCAATGTTGCTGGCTCAGCGCCCTGACCTCTGAGCTACCCAGCCCACATTTTAACTGGGATATTATCTGAAACTCCCTCCAGGCGGCAGATCCTCACGATGGGAAACGACCGTATATACAATAACAGGGCAAAATAATACTTCCCGTGCCTCTCGTAAAGTGGATTTTTTTACAACCATAATGTTATAATAATCGTAATAATGTGGCCTTACAAGAAGACATGGAATTGGAAGATGAGATCAAATCCCAGTGGCCTGGACTCAACCCATTATCGCCCCCTCCGGAGTTGATAAAAAAAGAAACCTATCGCCACACATTGAGAAAAGTCAACAGTAGTTGCCGTCCTATGGAGATACTGCCTCCTGCAATAGGCGCATGGAATTTTCACGATTGGTCATCAGAGCCAGGGGACTCTTGTGACTTTTTGACTCGGGGGGGGGGGGGGGAGGGCAAAGATCCACGATAATCTCATTTTGATTCGCACTTCATTAACTTGATTTTCTCAAAATAAAAAAAACAAGTTTCAAATATACCCGGTTCACGTTTTTGCAACAAAGGGATTTAAAAATCGGCTGACCTTTAAAGTTCATCGCGGCTTTTAAAAAAAAAATTCGACCTTTAAAACTTGTAGAGCAGATTGCATGGAAATCCATTATATATACCGTTTCACAACAAGCAATTATCTCCATTAAATATAATTGGCTTAAAAGAAAAAAAACAATTATACATTACTTCTCATTAAATATGTAATAATACAAGTGCAATTATTCCGTATGGTCAAATCAACGAGCAAAAATCACGCACATGCCAAGCAAATGTACCTAATTGCTTCCGTAATACTACCCAGACCTTAAATTCACTCCAAAATTTTTCAAAATACCATGGCCTCATTAAAAACAACGCTGGGTTCATGCAAGAACAGCGTTAGATGATTCCGCTAAAATAAACAAAATATTGCGCACGCTGCCAACACACAGCTCTCTCATGCGGTTCACATTCACCACTGCATCTGATAAGCCAGAGAAATGATAAGCCACTCGTGTTTAATTATAATCCAATGCACATGGTCGGTCCTAATGATCTTAATCAATGTTTGACGCAGAAAGTAAAATAACGAGAGCAAACACATACTAAGCACACTGTAAACTCATCACTGAGTGACCTGATTTATATTTATGCGCAGACTTGCTTATCCAATTGTAACATGGAAGGAAAATTAATAAAATAACTCTCCCACCGACCGTACTTCCAACGTAATGCTTTCTCGAAATGCCTATAAATAAATCACCCAAATTGCACCCCATCTTGTCAAATCTCGGAATCTATGCCTGGTTGAGCCTGGATTGTGCTTCAATGGGTGGCCGCTATGCATAATAGGCGTTATAGACTCAACGTGAATGGAGGAGGCGGTTCAGTGCAGCAAATTGCATTGCTGTACTGTATTTGTATGCTCCTAATCTAAAGCGGGGGGGGGGGGGGGGGCTTGCTCACCCGCACTCGCCAATGTGATGAAGCATGGTAAAAATAAGCCAAATTGTACGTGCACAAGAATATGTGTTGGTCTTATCTTATTCTACACTTGTGGACGGCCTTTGATCAAGGCGTTTTAACATCATTTTAAAACGAATGTGTGGAAACAAATACATTATTTGGATGAGGAATGGGTGGACGCGATGGAGGGCGTGTAGGGGTTAGGGGAGGGAAGGGGTGGAGGGGAGGGGGGAGGGAAGAGAATGGGCAATGGAGAAGAGGTGAGGCTTTGAGAGATGATCGGAAGGAGGTTACATCTGTGCCTCCAGCTCAGAGGGCCCATCGCAGTTATTCCTGACAGAGGGGAATGAGCGTGCAGAATACGTGGCACTGCAGTCGGAAGCGTGTTTCTTCGATGGATTTCAAGACATCCCAAGAGAAATGTGTACACGGAAGAACCCCCAATGGGAATAAATAATAAATATTGTCATTCCTTACCTAGAAATGCCTCACTGGCTCTTAAGACTGTTTTTTTTTCAGAAGGGTCCTGCATTGGGATATTTGGCCAATTAAATTATCGAGCATTTGGCACATGGGAGAACCCGGAGAAAATCCAAGTGCATGCAGGGATTTACACTCGAGCATCGTCATCTCCCAGGGCCACCTCACGAAGCTCCACGCCTGCCTTAATTACCAGGCAAGGCCTGGTGGACACGCATCCAAGAACCAAGCAGTCTTAAAAGCTTGCTTGGCTTCCACGGTGTGATAAAAATCGCAACGAATGCACGGTTATTTTCTCCCATTGAGCACACGCAGCACTCGCTCGATCGTACGGGGGACGCAAGGACCATGACAGTCCCTTGGAGCAGTTAAACGGTTCGTTTACGAGCAACGTGTGGGAAAATTTGAACGAAATGATTGCGCGCGTGTCGTGACGGACCACGGCGAGATCCGACCGTGTCCGTCCCGTGCTCGCCGAGCTGCGTTGGATTCCGAACCGATACGTTTTAAGGTCGCGCTCGTTACACACAAAAGTGCTTGCCACAAATGAACCGCAGTACCTTGCCGATCTTGTCAAGAAGCATAAAACGTCACTCCAATTTGGTGATCCTCGCAGGGCCTTTTGGCTAACGACTGAACAAAGACGTTCATCGCATCGCACACTTTCAGACGCGCTTCTGCTGGCGTCTGGAACGCTCTTCCCTTCTGATACTAGGAAGCCACTGGAGCTATGCCCTTTTAAATAAATTCGATTGAAAACTCATTTCTTTAGAACCGCTTTTTGTGTTTCCTTTGTTGTACTACCTCCACACCTCCGATGAGCTCGGTTGGCTACGTACGATGCAAAAGAAGTTCCACATACATACATACAAATGCCTACCTTGAAAAAGTTGGCCACGGAGTTCACGTGGTTGGCACAAGTGCCCTTCCTTCCATCGCTGACTCCCTCTCCGATCTGCCAGTCGGCAAAACGGCAACAGGAAGGAGGCAATTACTCGAGATGAAAACACAGAGAGGGCGCCCAGGGTCACGGTAATGAGCCACAGAAGCAAGGAATCTGCTGAAAACGTCCGCTTTTTCCTGGGATCATCCACAATTACTGTTATTATTTGGCTTTTCACGAGCATGCAAAAACGTATCTCTGAATATAAGAATATAAAAAAATAACACAGGTGTTAAGATGTTAACACACCAAACTGAAACCTTTTGCAAGGAACCAAGTCTGCATTAACCACATATACTTGTGGTGAACATGCAAACAAAAACATGCTCTGATATTATATGCATTGTCTTTGAAACTGCATTCACAATGCGAAACTCGGAATTATTGAGGCCAAATACGACGCGTTGGCGATTACAGAACAATAATTCGTTAAACCCCGACTCAGTGACCCAAATATTCACATGTCTGTAACGACATCTCTGCCACCAGCACAATGAATTAATAAACGCACTTAAGTTATTCACGAAACAGGGCTAAGAGCTGTCAAGAGGTATGCAGCTGAGAAGTTCACATGAGGATATCAGTCTACCACATGAGAACACCTTAAAATACCACAAATAGTAATTTAGAGCCCTTGGCCCATCCACTGCTAGACTAAGGGGTCATTTGTTTGACTGTTCTTTACCCAGTGCAGGTTATCAAATAATTAGGGGCCCAGGACCGGTTCAGTTTGATTACTCGCCACCGATGTCAGCCATGGCTAGGTGTTGAACCCGGGTCGCTGTGGTTCGTAGTGCAGTGCGTGAATCCGCTACGCCACTGCAACACGCCAAAACAACAGACAGCAATAGCCCGGTTTACGTCAGGGATACACTCCTGAAAGGTGCGATGACGAATATGGAAACGTCAATCAAAGCGATTCACAGGGTAGGTGGTGGAGGCGAAGGCTGAGAGGCGGCAGATAACGAGAAAGGACGGACGATGACGCTGTCAGCGACCTAAGTGTCGGCTTGAGGCAATGCAAATCAGGTCGTGGTGTTAATAATAAAGTGACGACGTGTTTGCAAAACGCCGTAAAAAGGGTGGCATGCCATTGGTGGTGGGGGGAGGACTGCAACCTGCCACCTTTGTCTCTCCAACAATTATCAGAGTGTTTTTTTGTTGGCATTTTGACCACAAGTATTGCGGTCAATGCAGACATGATTCCTTGTAAAAGGTTTCAGTTTGGTGTTTTAACAAATTAACACCTGTTCTGTTGCCAGATAAAACGGGAAAAACTCATTCTCATATTTAGGTACTGGCAAAGGAGGGCCCATGATGTAAATTTGCCTACTGCTCGTGTTGTGCATGTCGAGGAATTGAATGTGGGTCACTGTGACTGTACAACAGAGCGTGAACCGCGAGCTTCATTGCACGGTGGTGAGATGTTAACCAACTCGCTTGGCATTCAGGAGTTCGCGGGTTCAATCCCGAACCTGATGCCTGCTGTTTTATTTGGATTTAGCGTGTTCTCCCCGTAGTCGCGCGGATTTTTCTTTGGGTCCTCCGGTTTTTCCCTCCCCATTTAGAAACATTTGTTTGAGAGTATTTAGATTTCCACACGATAAGCCACTTCGTTGAGTAACCCATTTGTGGCCAGGTCGCTTCAGACAAAAGAGCTACACAGCTCAGTGGGCCTAGCCTGGTAAAATAAAAAATAGTTTAGTTTCGTTTAAAACTGCACATATTGCCGAGTAGACGCGCACGCTCGGACCACTCACCCAATTGATGAGGACGTATTTGCAGAGGCCAGCCTTTGAGTCTTTAACCTTGCAGAAGGCATACATCACCTTGCCGCTATTGAGCTCCTCCACCATCTCCTCCAGACCGTTTGCTGCGCACGGCAAACCAACAGACACGTGTTTTCACTTGCCACGTGCGTGTTCACGGACAATATTACGATGCAGAATTGTAATTTTGTTTGGGTCAGGCAATGTAACTAACTGGCCAAATTTGTGTCGTTAAGACCCAGCGCCACCTGAGACGGCCAAACAAATTAAATTGTCACGTGGTGTACAAGCAAAGTACGATTGTTTCAGCTGACCGGTAAGTTTGAAGAGCCATTCTCAAATTTGTTTTCAACAATAAGACACGACGTTCCGCTGGAATCTACGTCAAGCATGGCAACAGCTAAACATGGCAAGAGCCAAGAAGGACAAGATCCAAGAAGTCGGAATAAAAACAAATGCAGGAAGTGAGACAACATGTGTTTTAGAACGACACAACACCAAACCATTCGACTCTACAGGGTGACTCACGACAAAAAGATTTTAGTTTGTTTTTGTAAATGGTGTGTGTGAAAACAACAAACTTATTTATGTAGACGTAAATTCACGTTCTGAACGGATGGCATCATAGAGCTCAACTCAAAACAGGAGGCTTGCGATATTTAAATCCCAGTCAGAAGGAGACTCGGCTAATCATCCTGTCAGAGTTATTGAAATAATAACGGCTTTGTGAGAAGTTAACAGTGGCCATCGATGGAGGGATTGTCCCCTAACCATGGGAAGATGTCATTTTTCACCAGGGACACAAGCGAGGATGTATAAATGTATGTTGGACCTCTTTTGCACCGTACGTAGCCAACCGTGCTAATTGGAGCTGCGGCTGAGCACCACCCATATCCGCCCGGCACGTGGTATTTTAGGAGGCATTCGGAGGACTAAAATGTGAACTTCCATTCCCTCAGAGACTCTGGCACAAAAGGCCAGCGAGGCATTCCACAGCTGATTGATCGATGGCAAAACAATCAACGATATGTGGGGGGGAGAAATACTGCCATTAATCTTGCATTCGTGGTTGATACAGTTGCTTAAAACAGAGAAATAAACAACGCAGATAATAAATAATATACAAAAACGCCACAATTTCTGGTGTAAAGAAAAGAAGACATTTCATTTAAACATAGTAATGTTTGTAATAAAAGATATGTGGCAATAGCTTAATCGCGATTTGCGACTAACAGTAGCACATGCCGGATGCTGAAACAGAAATCGTTGCTATCTAAGGGTTACGTTTAAAATAACATATATTAACAAGTATTTTTTTATATTCTTAGTTTTTTCGGTAAAGTCACGTTGAAGAGAAACAACAAAATAACAAAACATATATAAAACAATAAAAAATTCTCACGACGTTTCGACCATAACTCAAACGGTCATCATCAGGTGTGTCGGTTTGCATAAATTTATTTTTAAAACGGCACATTTATTTATTTATAAAAAACGTTGGCGTCACGCGCAGCGATTGGCAGTTTGCCCAGGACTAGTCCATCTATTTTTTTTTTAAAAGAGGAGGGGGGAGACGAAATTTTTTATAATGTATGCAAAAAATTCGTCTCCCCCCTCCTCTTTTAAAAAAAATAGATGGACTAGTCCTGGGCAAACTGCCAATCGCTGCGCGTGACGCCAACGTTTTTTATAAATAAATAAATGTGCCGTTTTAAAAATAAATGTATGCAAACCGACACACCTGATGATGACCGTTTGAGTTATGGTCGAAACGTCGTGAGAATTTTTTTATTGTTTTATATATGTTTTGTTATTTTGTTGTTTCTCTTCAACGTGACTTTACCGAAAAAACTAAGAATATGAATTACTGCAGTCACGAAAGCTTTAAATCAAAATTTAAGTATTTTTTTTGCAAAAGACGAACGTTCGAGTAAACAGCGATTACGTGCGATGATAGATCGTCGCCGGGTTGATAAAAGAGAATAAAAAAAACGTTTTGAACGAGGTCTTGTTTATTTCATTTAACGTTTATATAATCTGAGACTTGGGTCAGCAAATGTCAGAGTGGGGCCTTCTGTAATAACACGCTACGTGCCCGGTCGTCGTCGTCGGCCTGAATGCAAATGCGAGGCGGTGGAAACGTGCACGCGATTAACTGCCCTAAATCCCCACGGAGGAATTACTGTCACGATTTTCTGAAGTGTGCTAAAACGAGCAAGAAAGAGGCCTCTTAGTGAATTTTACTGGGTCAAAAGCTATGACGCAAATACTAATTTCCCCTCCTGCCTGCTGCCCTCTGTCCACAGACATCAAACCTCACTGCCCCAATGCTGTTAAATCCCACTGCACCGCCACGCCTCTCTCACTGGAGGTCTTTTCTCTCACTTTCTGACGACGTAATCACGATAATCGCTTGACCTCTTGACGTATAAATCAGTGACACATTTTACACAATCCGCACCGCTGTTGTGTTTTTCAGTATGTAAAGCTACACAGTGTGCACACAAACATATATAAACAACAAATCAAGAGTTACATGGCATATAAGTGGTACACTCAAATTGGTATCACTTCATAGGAAATCTACAGTTTGCTTTCACATGATGATACAGGCCAAATGATAGGAATGTGGCACTTCCAGCAATGGTCCAGGCCTACCAAGAGAGATGAGCACATCTGACACTGAGGTAGGGAGACACTTTGACGTTTGACGAGCCATGAATATCAAACAGTGCAGGGTTATAGCAAGTTGACAAGCTACTCTACAAAGGACGCTTCTCTTTAGCTGGGGGGGGGGGGGGGGATGCAGGTCTAGAGATGAACACACAAAACACGAGCAGTCGCACAAACGGATATGCATGCCAGGCACGCGCTTATCAAACCCTTACACAGCATGATACATTTAAACCAAAAATATATATATATTTTTGTTAATAATTCATTTATAATCTTACCAGAAAGCTATACAGATCTGGGCACTGATGTTGGTAAGCTGCATGGTAAGTTTTTGTAGTGACTAGTCCAGGGGGTTTTGTGACTTTGCCAAGAAGCAGACCTGTGACCAAACATTCTGAAGCGGCAACCTATGGAAGATTAGTCCTGAGGCTCGCCAAGACTTTTCAAACCGCACAAAGAAATAGCAGAATTATACAAATTTGCTGCATACACAAACACGTGCACACGGTCACCTACATCTTCATTCTGCTGTGTTAAGGAGTCTGGAGACCTTTTTTTACACAATGAACAAAATACTACTGTACACTGTTTAGACTATGTCTGTAAATCCCGCCCGTGAAATGTGTTCACCCACAATATGGAGTGGAAGGAAAACATTCTCTGCTGGACTCAGCCCAGAGATTCCACCTCAACCATTGAACAGCTTCAGGAATCTCCACAGCACTGTGTGGGGGTAATGTCCTCTAAAGTTTAGAACCGGGAACATGTAAATCAGGAATAAGCAGCAGAATAAAAGTGAGCTGAAATGCCACACTAAACAAAATTAAGTGAAGGTGCAACCGTGCATTTACTGACTAAAGCCACTGCTGGCGGAGAGGCCCATGCTAGAGGGAGTTCTGGAGAGCAATTTGGTTTACTCTTCCAAGCCAAACATCTTGGAAGAGGTGAGAGTACCCATGCTTTACCCCCTCCCCCCCCACACACACACGACCCACGTGTGTGGGGGGGGGGGTATAAATACTAATTCTGATTCTGAACTGTGCCGTAACAACTTCTGCTGCTGGGTGGACAGAGGCTGGGGTGGTGGGGGAGGATTTGAGAAACCTTGCTGCATTGTTTCAACTGCAGCGCCGCGCCACGAGGATTGAACCAGTGGACCTCTCGATTCCAAATCCAGTGTGCTCGCCAATTCAGCAAGGCAGCAAAAACAGTAAAGGAATTAAATTCGGCAGACGGAATTGCTCGGTGAACACAAAAGGCGTAGAGTTTGTGTCACGTTTGAAATCTAAACGTGCAATCTGTTTGCATTTTTAAGGTTCAACGTGCACGAGCCACAACCTTCTGCCCTTCCCAGATGCCAGGAGTCCTGAGTTGAGGCTTCGGGCCTACGCAATTTCTGTGCCTTTGACCGGGGCTCTTATCAACTAAAAAAAAAAACTTAAAAAAAAAAGGTTCAACCTGGACACGTACAGCTTACGGTTGGTTACGATCAGAAGCAAATGACAATTGGGCCGTTTTTATGAAGGCGGATAACGAGAGCACGGTGATATTCGTCTTGATGGGCGGCTGCACAAGGACGATTGATTTCCAGCATTTCTGCCCCGCACCGAGGTGCACTTGAGATGTTGCGCACTGATCAAAACCTCTTGACTGAAAAAGCTGAGATTCTCAACGAGCCTGTATATCCGCATGGTTTACCAAATGAGCGTGGTAATTTTGCATGTGCTCGGTGTGACATTGTCATGGGTGCGAAAAAGTAGCACCAGGAATACATTTTGAAATCAAATTAAGTTTAAAAAATTTGTGCAACTAAAATTCACGCAATTACTTCATTATTTAATCGATGAAAACCACATTTTAAACGAATGATAAATGGTTTTACATATAACACCATGGGGTAATAAAACTGTCAACTTGTATTTATCCTATTATAAGACTTGCAATCCAGAGGTTGCCTGTTTCATCTCTCGGCGCGGGAGTTGAACCAACGTTAAAAACAATTTTTTTAAATCCTCCCCGCCCGCCTCCGTCCACCCAGCGGTGCACATTGGGCACCACCACAGTGAGTCGATCGCCAGCTCCCGTGTGAGTAGTTCCATCTCTTCCAAAGATGTCTCGCCAGCATCGAAGTGTACACCCCATTTGCAGCGGTTGTGCGAGCAAGCTATTGCAAGGGGCTGCACTTTTTACTTTGAACAATCGTTGTATGTATGTATGTTGAACTTCTTTTGCACCCCGTACGTAGCCAACCGTGATAATTGGTAATGCCAATGGCGGAGCCAGGATTTTCAGGTAGTGGGGGGGGCAACCCCTCCAGCAATGAAAAATGATAGAGGAGTTGTTAGTAAGTAAGGACTTGTTAGTAAGTAAGGAGTTGTTTGTAAGTAAGGACTTGTCCCTTGTTTTTTATTCGACGCGTGTGCGGCGATGGCGCTGCCATCGATCAAGGGGCGAATTTGAACCGCGTTGTGTGATCGGCATCGCGCTCGCTGAAGGTGTTGATGCCTTCAGGGAAGTCGTGTACTGTGTACACAACTGCGCACAATTCTGTGAGTCACTTATAACTGCTTCGCCGTTACTTATTGCCAATTCTGGACTCAAGACTATTGTCCTATCATTTCATAGAGTCCCTGGCACGTAATAATATGCTACACAGTGGCAGTGGCGGTCACAAAATGCTAATGTATGACTAAAAAAACCCAATGATCCGATCTAAATTAGGGATTTCGATCGGATCATTGGGGGGACACGTGCCACCCCCCCCCCACCCCCCCCCCCAAAAAAAACTAAACACAAAAGCAGTTCTAAATAAATGAGTTTTCAATATAGATTTAAAAGTGCATAGCTCCAGTGGCTTCCTAGTATTGGAAGGCAAGAACGTTCCAGACGGCCGCAGAAGCGTATCTGAACGCGTGCGATGGACCAGTGAAAATGCAAGAAGGGTGCATTAGGGTTACATGCCATTCCTACAAGTGCTCTCATATCATCCTTCAATCCACCCACTGACTTGTACCTCCGCCTTGTCCCGGTCTTGGCAGCAATCACCTACTTTGTATATTAAAAGTACTGTACAGGATATACAGGAATAGTGTGTGTGTGTATGGATTGCTGTGTGTATCAGGAGCAGTTGCCATAGCGATCACGCGGTTTGAGACACTCCTGGTGACCTTGGCAGAATTCCTGGGCGTGGACAACCCCGGCGAAAATTGGAATCTAAAACTGGGCCTAGGCCTCCCCAAGGTGAAATGAACCTAAAGTGAGCAATGGGTGTGTGGCACATTAACATTAGCGGTGGGAAGACAACGGCGGTCAGGTAAAACACTGGAGAAACCACGATCTGTGTGCCGACAATATCTTTGTCCTTTTCGTGTTATTGCAGACATCTGTGCAACTATGGTAACAGCCCCAAAAAAAGTTACTGTTTATTGTTTACACGAGCACAGCTCCATAAAAAATATATATATAGCCAAGCGCCCCCCGCCCTCCCAGGGCTGCGATCTTACTAACAAAGTGCATGGTAAAAAGCTTGCACTCGGAAACAGAGGTTCTTGTATTTTTATACAGCTGCATAAATCAACATCACAATACCAATCATCAACACTGGAATGCAAACAAACAAACTGCCTGGCCTGCGACCATGCACCCCCCCCCCGCTTCGTGGGCGACCAAGCCCCTCAGAATCAGAGGTTGCATTTGCAGCCATATGCGAGTTTCCATGCCGCAAAAATTGTTTCACGGATTGTGAATGTGCTTGCATTGCTTGCTTCCAAAATGCGATTGCAGGAGAGAGCAGCATTAAGATCGGATGCCCGCAGTCACACGACGCGATGTGAAAAGCCCATGCAGCTGCGCGTAGTAACTACATTTATCAGCTCGGGGGGGGGGGGGGTACGACAACAAATCGGTCAAGTGGGGCCCCCCAATATTGGATTTGTCTCACACGATCGCACCGAGGCAATTACATATCCCGGCTCCTCTTGCCTAATCACATCGTTACGCTCAGGGTCTCGAACATTTAGCGCTGTAGGGACGCTCCGTCTTTGCAAAATAAGTTGTTGTTCCGATTTAAAGCTTTCGTGACTGCAAGGATTCATCTTCTTTGGTTCTTTCGGTAAAGCCACCACGTAGAATGGCCGAAACGTCGTGAGAAGTTTATTGTGTTATATTTTATTTTATCAATTTATTGTTTTATTCTCATTCTACGTGACTTTACCGAAAGAACCAAAGAAGTTGTTGTTCTTTTACACTGTTGTTGAAAAATATTTCATGGTGGTTATCAAGGGGGTCCCCCCAAATCGTAGCTTTGGCCACCGGGGGGGGGGGGGGTGGGCAAGACATGTTTTAGTGCAACAGTCAGTCAATTGGCTTTGCAAAGCATAAGTATCCAGCAGCGCAAGTTTAAGCAAGTTTTAATTTACTGGGTCTTAAAACTTGAGATTTGATCTGTTGACCTTTACAAAACATATATACGGTAAATGTGCATTTACCAGTCATGATCCTGTTATTTGATATATTGAGAACTACAAATGATCAAGCACCGTGGAGGCGAGGGTTGGTGGGTCACACGAATGTTGTGAAACGCCCTTCCCGCGAGCGACAAGGAACCACACTCTTTGGTTGTTTCGGTAAAGTCACGTAGGTAGAAATAAATCAAATAAATCACGACGTTTCGGGCGCAACACAAGCGCTCGTCTTGAGGTGAAATTTGCGACAGCTGCAATGTCTGCAATGTCTGCTCCCTTGTGTCTTTCGAGGAGAATGCGATACAGCAAATGTGGACTTCATCTGTTCCATCCATGACGGGATAGAGTGTTGCACCCTCGCATGTGTGCCTTTTCCCCAGGTGCTCCGGTTCCCTCCCACATGTAAACACACTCGTTCATTGGCTGAAAAAAATCGTAATATCTAGAGGGCAGCAGAGCTTGGGTAACTGTAGTTTCTGGCTCACCACGTGGCCACTGGCTGCTTGTCTGCAGTCCCTCGTGCTTCTGGATTGTTCTCTCTCTCTTTCTCCAGCGAATACTGTGCCGCGCCTTTACAAGTTGCAATTAAAAACGAATTGAAATTATGGCTCTTGAAATAAGTAAAGATAGTCATATAACTTCCCTTGTTAATTAGGCTACAACTACAGGAGCTTATTCAAATCTTCCCCCCCCCCAAGGATGTATCGTAAGGGCTTTAGGGCTGAAATATAATTCGTGTAGTTTCTGCAGCAGGCCTCATTTATTGGTCTAATCGGCTGCAGCAATGTTCTGTGAAGCTCACTGGAAAATGCACATCAGGGAAAGATGTTTAAAGCCATAAACAAGCCCACTTGTCCCGACAACTTTACCATCCCAGACTGTTATAATTCATCGCACTCATTTGACGTTTTAACCTCGTCAACGGTTATGAGAAACACGATCATTTACGAAAAACAAATTGAACCAAAACATTTTTGCAATGTGCAAAGAAGCGTGGAGAGGTGATACGCCTGTAAAATTACATTGAGTGACAGAACGAAGAACACGTGGATTCGAGAACACACTAGCAAGGCTTCTGAAGTTCAAAATGATGAGAAAGGTAATTGATCTTGGGCAGAACACGTCGTTAAACTATTTTTGAAACTAAAAAGCCGATTTTTTTTTCATTTTACCTGGCCACACATGATAGCTCAACGAAGTGGCTTATCACGTGGAAATTTATAGCGGCCAAAAAAATCTAAAACGCATGTTTCTAAATCTGGATGGGGAAAACCGGAGAAAAATCCACACGACCACGGGGAGAAAGCGATAACATGCAAACTCCACATATAAAGCAGGCGTCAGGGTCGGGATCGAATCGACAACCTCCTGTATACAAGGCGAGGTAGTTAACATCTCGCCACTGCGCCGTTAGAGAAGGGATGCTGGCCGACGGTCAACAATAATTTTCGATTGAGCCGCGGAAATGGAATGGAACGCATCCATGGAGAGAAATATAGCCGTGACATCAGTTGGTTTGCTGGTGCCAGGTGGAGTGTTAACATCGCAGCACTGTAAATCTATGGGCAGTGGCTCTGGTTAGCCTTCATCCAGTAGTGGCTTGGCCATAGCTGATAATAAATGGCTGAAGACAACACAGATAACGAACACGTTTATTACGGGGTGTTGTTTATTCGCTGCCATGAGGAGATTCAAAGTGCACTGGCAAGGATCGGCCTGGCACACACACCGCTCTGGCCGCAGCCGCATGCGAAGGGCCTTTCAACAGACACCCAGCAAACCCTCGCACAGCAGCCAGCTGGGCTAACACGGAGAGGGGAGGAATTATAATTTAATGGCCATTAATAATAAAGCATAGGCGGGATATCGCTCAGTCGATGCAACAGCAGGGCCCCCAATTCATGAGATCATGGGGTTAATATTGTGGGCGCAGTTGGCTCGGCCGCCACTCTCATAATCATCATCTCTGTGGGGTGGATAAGCGATCACCTCCCCCTGGTGAGGAGCCACAGCAAAGGGTCGCTGGGGACCTCAACAGGGAGAGAGGTAAACGAGCAAAGGAGCAGCCCTGCAATTGCCTGCTCACGTCACTGCTCCCAGAGGGCACCTTTTCCAGAGGGTATTTTTGTCTACTGGCCAGGCATCTTGGAAGAGGTGAGAGTATCAACACTTTACCTCGCCGCACATGCGCGACCTGTTGACTCAACCATGCTGTATCCATTTATACTGCTACGTGGGCAGACACGGAGGGGGGGGGATTTAAAAAACCTGCACCGCTGTCTCAACTGCCACGCCGGGAGGTCGAATCGAAACGGAGACTTCAGGTTATTAGCTCCAGCGAGCTAACTGCAGCGTCCTAGGAAGTGAGCAGAGGTGTTGGCACTGACAGATTGGTCCCTCCATGGGCTCTGCGCAAAGCTCGTCGGAGTAGTTTCGACATGGGAGAATCGGCGAGGCAACCCACCGAGACGGGCTGCCAATTAAACCTCCGGAACCACCCAGCCTGCCGAAACACGGTGTTTATGCGAAGCGTCGACTTCTAAACCAATGCATTCATCGGTTACGGAAGATCTTGGCGAATGTGTTGTCACCGGAAGATGGCATTCTATATAACTCGACAGGAAAAAATAATAAATATTCACGAGTGATTGTAGTCACTAGTTTATTTTTTCACGAAAAGAGGTAGTTTTTTCATAACAATCTCGGTTTCCCAAAAAAAAAGTAACTCCCAACACTGCACAACCTGTGGGTCTACCCCAAAACAGAATCTTTATCCCACATTTGGGGTGGCCTGCCAAAGTCAACTCGATAACTAAAAAAAAAAATATACAAAAACCCTTTCCACGTGATGGATGATCCAGCCCTGTCGATCTCTTATGCCACTCCCATCATGGATCTGTTGCATCGCCTCTTCTGAAGATTCTCGTATGGCCACCGCCCTTCTACTCATTTATTTATTTTCCCGGTAAAACCCACCGAGCCATTTGCTGCATTTCAGAGGCGACCTGGCAACACATGATAGCTCATCGAAGTGGCTTGTATTATCACATGTTGCAATTTATAGTCGGAGCCAATGAATCTTGACGCGTGTTTATAAATGTTGGAGGGCAAAAGCCGGAGGAACCCAGAGAAAAATCCGCGCAACCACCACGGGGGAGAGAGAACACGCGGACTCCAAATATTCCACAGCAGGCATCGTTAGGCTCCGGGATCGAACCCACGACCTCCTGCATGCCAGGTGAGGGAGATAACTTCACCCTGCCGACGCTTTGCCCCCTGCATCGTAAACCATGCCGCTGAACTTCAAAACTCGTTACCCTCGATTGCGACTGCCCGCTCGTTTACCATTCCCAAGTCATCCGTTGCCGATGGTTATTAGGTTGATAGTAGAGTCTAGACCTTCCGTCAGAACCTGTCAACACATGGGAACAGCTGTCTTTCCTCTTTAAAAAAAGAGAAACCTCACTACCCGCGGCTGCTTGCCCACCCCCCCCCCCCTCCAGCAGACAAAATATCAAGGGCAGCTATCGCCATCCTAGAGTCGGGGGGATACTGCCCCATCGCACAAATGCAAACTTGCGTCCATGGCTGGCTGGCTGGCTGACGTCTCTCCCAACAACGAGCAATGACGCCCGGGGGGTGCCACTGTTTTATTAGGGGCGGAGGACTGGGTGGGGTAGGGGGGCACTGCGCAATCACGCTTTCCAACGACAAATTTCCATCTGTTCCTGGAAAATGCTTAACGATAAGTGCAGACGTAATTCAGGACGGGGGAGGGAGGGACAAGATGATGAGACACTGCAAAGGGTGGGGTGGGGGGGCAAGCCACGCGGTGCCTCTCTTACATGCGGGTCGAGTTATATCCGCAGCCATCTGATAATTTGAATCGATTGCTCATCCATGGTATGCCTGCCGATGATTGAGAAGTGCCAAACACGAACACTGGCTTATTTTTTTATTTAATTGATGAAGTCTGATGCGCCTCTGCCTTGCGAACTACAAATGATGATTTTGGTAAGATAACATGACAGTGCAAGGGAGGAAATACTTCAGGCAGAATGAGGCCAACAAAATACCAGGCAGTGTTTTGGCGTCGAACAAGAGAAGGGGGGGAAAAATATCGTGGATAGTGATTAGCGAGAAATCGCCTCCGGGGAAACAGATTGCGCGGGTGGAGGGAGGGGGTGGTTCAGAGTTCAATTCTTGCCCCCGCCGAGTGACGCCGCGGGACATCATCGAGGTGCCCTGAACAACGAAGTGAAGTGTGGCATCGGCAGGGGGAAGGGTGCGAGGGTGGGGGACGAATGCCCTTCAGTTGAGCGACTCAAAACGTGAAACGCAAAAAATCACAGCACGATAACCAGGCGCCGTTACCGAAATTATTGAACGCGTTATTATAGTCTTTAACTGGCCAATAAAAGCTTTGCTTGGGAAGCAGGAGGGTACTATGTAAGGAAGATGATTTTTCACATAAACACTGTGCAGTCACAGCCAATGGGGATTAAGTTAATCGTAATTAAATCGTCTAATGTTAACGAACGATTATATTTAACCTGACATTGGTGGTTGGTGGAACCGACTTGCTCACAATCGGTCATCACTCGAGGTTTTTATTTTACTTCACTTTTATTTGACCAGGTAAGACCCACTGAGCTATAGAACTCTTTTTCAGAAACAAACGATAGCTCAACGAAGTGGCTTATTGTGTGGAAAATGTATAGCATCCAAATAGTCCAGGCGCACGTTGATTCTAAATGGAGGGAAAAACCGGAGAACCTGGAAAAAAATATCCACACGACCACAGGGAGAGAGACGCACAGACTTCAAATAATGCAGGCGACAGTCGGGTTGGAACCCACGACCTCCTGCATACCAAGTGAGCTAATTAACATCTCGCCACCGCCGGCGCCCAAATTACCTGCAACCAATTTACAGCGTGACAAATAGGCGCCATTAATATGTTATTAAACCGCAGTGCTCGTGAAACTCCCCTTCTTGTATATAATAAGCACCAGGGTTTACCATTGCAAACAAAAACTGGGATCACGATTTAGATCTATATATATAAAAGGGAAATTTGTGAATGTGTGTCTGTTCGAAATGTTTAGCATACTTCCCGACATGCAACAAACGTGAAATTCGGCATGTGGGTAGCTTCCAGACTGTATACAATGCAAAAAAATGTAAAAATAGACTTTTGTATTTGGGGGGGGGGGGGGGGGCGCAATAGTTCATATATTTTGCACGGCAAGTGAGCGGTGACGTCACATCTGTGATGTCACCCGCATGCGGCAGCGCCACGCAGTGTGTCTGCTGACGTCACGCATCCATCCCCCACGTATTAATCCAAGACAAAAATCCAAGTCTCGGGCGAAGCCGGGTAGTAAAGCTAGTATTTAATATAGTGCACGTAGTAAATACCGGAGCAGGTATTGGTGGGGTTTAATTGCCTGCATTGGCCCTTGAATTTAACATTGAGATATGAACTCTGTCGTCCTGCCCTGGTGTCACTTGTCATTGAGCGAGTAGATGGCCCAGTATCAAAACGGCATTACCCAACACAGCGTACAAAGACATAGGCAATACGTTAGGAATGCCCATACCCTGTAAAGCCATGCGATACAGCCAATTTCAAAATATTATGGTCCAGAATCAACCACATTTCCATTTTTTTGTGTGATTGACATCCGAATACAATTACACTCATAGCACTTCTCAGATCGTGATACGAGTAACGCGATACAGGGGCTGCAAGCATTTCCAATCCTGGTATCGCAAGCATTTGATAAGATACCTTCAAGCATCGCTGAGCCCGAGTGTTAAAACTCTCACTGGTTTCTACTCAAGGAATCAATTGCGTATGATGCATACCTCCACACGAATGCAATATACACGTAGTTGCCTTTACTGTGAGGATGCTATGCCAATGAAGGTGTCTATATTTTGTATAAGCCCTATTAATTATACAGAGAAGAGCGGCAGTGCAGTGGTTCACGTACTGTGCTCTGAACCGGGCCATTTGTTTTTTTTTACCAGGTAAGGCCCACTGAGCTATATAGCTTTTTTCAGAAGCGACCTGGCCTCAAACGATAGCTTAACGAAGTGGTTTATCATGTGGAAATTTATAGCAGCCAAATACTTTAAAACGCAAGTTTCTAAATGTGGAGGGAAAAACCAGAGAACCCGGAGAAAAATCCACGAGACCACGGGGAGAGAGACACGCAAACTCTAAATCTACAACGGGCGACAGGGTCGGAATCGAACCCACGACCTCCCATATACCACGCGAGGTAGTTAACATCTCGCAACCGTGATGATGATGATGAGAGAGAGACATGCAAACTCCAAATATACAGCAGGCCACCTACGACCTCCTGTATGCCAGGCGAGGTAGTTAACATCTCGCCACCGAGGCAAGTTCATTTCCGGCCACGACTAACATCACTGCAGAGTGGCGTCCGAAATAATTTTCAGGCCCTCCGTCACCAACCCACTGTTGTGGTGATTTATGATCAAACCACCTCGATGAACCAGCACAGTGTGGGGGGGGAGGGGGGTGGCATGCCTTCATCCAGCAGTGTATTGGCACAGAACTGTAGGAAG
Organism: Petromyzon marinus; assembly: GCF_048934315.1. Lineage (NCBI taxonomy): Eukaryota > Metazoa > Chordata > Hyperoartia > Petromyzontiformes > Petromyzontidae > Petromyzon > Petromyzon marinus. Next base: position 11,846,624 of record NC_133677.1, read on the forward strand.
ATTATATCAAGCAAACACTTTAATTATAGTCCATATGGAGTAAACACACCCCCTCCAAAACATACCGCGCAGGGACAACTTCCAGCAGAGTTTCCGTTTCACGAAAATAATTTGCATGCAGCGGGCGCCACGCGTGCCGCGCGTTCCGCGAAACGCGACGGCCAGCAGAGGAACCAAGGTCACGGTGGCTCACCAATTTCCAGATGCGCAAGTTGGCACGTCGTCGGCGAGAAAAAAAACACACTTGTGCCGCTGGCACCTTTTTTTACTTGCTCATTGCTACCGGTTGGGTTACAGCGTTACCCTTTGACGGTGTAACCGTCAACCGCATCAGAAGATCAACACACCTCCTTCGTGAATGGAAAACAGTGGCCGTGGCCATACAAACGAAGCTATGGATCATATAGTAAACACAGAAACAAATAGAAATACATGTAGACTCTTAGAAATACATATATTCACAGACAAACAAAGACATACATTAAAGACAAGCCTCCTTCAACTGAGGGATAGCAAAACTACACAAACTGCCTCTCTGAAGTCCTCTCATGGCTAGGACACCTCGACACTAGAATTCAGCTCCTCAACATATTGCAATGCGCACGAATAGAGTGGAATGTTACCTCTTCACTGACATTGTATCCCTCGGAATTCTGTGGTGCGTTACATCTCACAGACAAAAGTCAGCGAGGGAACGTTACTGCACTCTTAGAGACGACCTTAACAAGTCCGTAAGCACGTCTAATTTGTTTTAAACCTGGATTTCAACCTGTCGTTTCTGATGTAATCAGGAGAGAACCAACCAAAACTCAATGGCTATCTTGAGGAAGACCTGGATGGCCAAATTACTGTGCGAATAGTTCTTACATTGCTGCAGGTCACTAAATTGTGCACGTAATATTTAAAAAAATTTGTGATATCTTATAACAGTGGCAAGTAGTAAGCTTACACGAGTCTGTGAATGATGAGAAAACAGCATCATTGCAACAGAAAAATCAGCGCAGGCCCGCAAACCATGAATTTCAAACAACATTCAGAAATGCGTACAAAAAGCACTCAACCTCGTGCATTACACAAAAACCATAAACAGTTTCTGAAGAACTGTATTGTGGTCATCTGCATCCTGGTTGGTAGCGACCTAAGACAAGAACAGCACAACGCAGTTAATTGGGAACTGCTGACTTGTAAACAATGCCCCATGGTTCTTAAAGTCCACTTTATAGCAGATGGCGCACTTTGGTGAATATCTGGTCAATCTACGGCTTCTGCTGGACTTGGTACCGTCTATTCTGTGGAAAACTGTAAAGACGTGATGACCACCGGGTTACGGTGATATCACGTGCCATGCAGCAGAGCATGATGGGAAGACCCATCGAGTGCTCACAATTACAGATTTTCGCTGGACAGAGAGCCCTCGCTTAACACTTGTTCATAGAAGACGCTTTTGTTGTAACACGGTTATTCCATTAGGGAACACTTTGTGCAACGCGGAACGCGCCCCCCCCCCCCCCCCCCCTTATAACACGGCTTCTGGGCGGTCCACGAAGAACTACTTTCTTGAGCCGCACGGCTGAGCGGTACACGATACAGCACGTGGAATGAAACAGGAGCGCGGCGGCGTACCCTGAGCTATTTGTCCCACCATCATACTGTGTGTGCGTACATCGTTTCTCGCCAAACTTTATCCTTACATTATTTCTCATGGGGAAATTGCTTTCACTTAACGCGTTTTTCGCTTTAATGCGACACTTTTCAGGAACGCATCTCCCGCGCAAATCGAGGACTCGGCCGTACAGAGCTCACCTGCTGCGCGTGTCACGACCCTTGGTGTTTCCAGCCTACGCGCGCATTTCTGTCTAAACGAGCTTCTCATCTAGTTTGCGATGACCACGAGGTTACCCAGCCACCAACAACGATGGTCAAGGAGACCGTACAGTACTTTGACGTCTCAATGTGGGCTGTTGTACTTCTAAAAAGTCTCAAACACAAACCGCGATTTTAACATCTGGAATGCACCTTCTAGATCTTAAGACAGGAGAAGGAACGGATAAAGCTGCGGTATTGGGGGAAAAAAACAAAGCAAATGTATAACCAACAGAACTGTTTTTTGTCTATGAAGACCTGATTCAAATACAACAGTTAACTTTGTATTTGGACATACAATATCAGTGCAATCATTTGAACCTGCACCACCGATTAGCACCTATGGTGCGAAAGAAGTTCAACATACATACATAAAACCTAGAGCAAAGGGTGCAGCCCTAAAATCGCTTGCTCATGCCACGACTGGCAGAAAAGTTCTAGAAAGTCCATTTTGGGCTACTTTGCCATGCCGGCCAGATGTCTTGAAAGATGTTTGAGTAGCCACGCTGTACCTCAACCACATGTCGATCTGGATTTGGGTTCCGAATGTTACAAAATAATCCTTAAAAACATGTTGAATATAATTGAGAATGGATTTCAATCAAATAAAAAAGTACACATAACTCGTGTTGTGTTGAGCCTACGCATTTAAAAACAGCGTCTCTGTTCCGGCTGTGTACTGCTGCTTGTTAAAGTGTCTCACAGCCACTTCACGCAATGTCAACATGTCATGTTACGGGAGAAGTGGCCCTGTCAAAAAGGGGTTCCCAAAAGCGGTTTAAAAAATATGTACAAGGCTCGCAACCTCGTTCTCTCTGTCCAATGCAGGGGGCAGAATAAAAAATAAAAACCTACATATGAAAAGGAGGTTTTTTTACCTTGGAATCAAACGCGTTTTTCTAGCTGATGTCAGCGTACCCAAACAACGTTGTCGAGCAGTGAGCATCTCAGGACTCCGGTCCTCGTGATCAGTGGTCAGTTTTGTGAACGAAATCAGCGACATAAAGAATATTCGTCAAAAAAGTTTTGTCTTCCTTAAAGTTTAGTCAAAGGACAACCGAGCGGGCAAAAAAAATCATCAAGCGTGGCGACGACTACGACTATGACAAAGCAAAGACCAAAGCACGAGCCACTTCGACGGGACGCATTTAACCAGCGTGATTGGAGATGCAAGATGCACCCAGCGTTAATCGTATTGCATCATCACAACGAGAGTCATCGTGACCCTGCGTTACAGACGGGACACATGGGCCGCGCCAATGCATAACCGCTTTCAACCCGAGTTGGAAAGCCTGAAAAACCACGACCAAGGCTGCGCAGGTGACGCACAACACACAAAGAGCATCTGCCCAGGCAGCCCAGATGCAGGGTTTGTATACACGGGAGAGCATGCCACTTCACGAGGGGCGGGGATGTTTGGGCATGCTTGCCCAGTTTAACAAATGAAACTCCCCTCCGGTGACTGCGTTTACATCATGCACGTAGCCGAGGTTCCCACGGGCCGCACTTTTGCAGGCCCGCACTCGTTACGATGAGGAGGTGGGAGGAGGGGCCTGTCGAGCAATTCCCACGGCCGCACCGATTATGCGTCGTGACGTCAGGCCTGGACGTGTGCCCGGCGTTATGGGTGGCACCACAGTGGCACAGTCACACACAGTTACTTTAAGATGTTTTCTTGTTCATGTTTTTGTGTTTTGTTTGTTGCGGTTGCACCCGATTCAAGAGCCGAATGGCTCACAGGGCTATACCAAAATAAATGGAACTATGAACTATGTTAACCACATCGCCCGGTGTGGCGAGGTGGTTAGATTTAAAACACATTTCTTTAGAACTGCTTTTTGTCTTTAGTTTGTTGTATATAGTTCAATGGGCCTTACATTGGTAATATTAAAAAAATGCCTTTTACAGATAAGATAGCTATGATTTACACAGTAGGGTCCATGACGCAAAAGCCTATGTCAACCAAGATCTGGACGGTGACACGACAGGGTTGCCGCTTTTGTTTGCAGAGGTTGGCGGTTCGAGCCCAGTGGCCACCATGGCTAACACTGCCGTGTGTGTCAACCTTAGACACTACGCACCGTCGGCTCCACAATGGACGTTTAAAAGATCCCATGACGTCATCTGTAAACGAGATGGCCACGTGTGCCCGTGTCGCGGTCCAAATTGCTACACTTAAAGCATTACTCGCAAATGACAGTGCAGCCAATTATCCTGTAATGCCGCGTGTTTTTTTTTCTTCATAACACGAATTGGATAGAATGCGATGAGTGTAATAGGGAACATGTTTTTTTTATAACACGGATGCAAATTGGATATAACGCCATTGAGTGAACAGAAGTACGTCGCGCGAGCAGGAATAAGCGGTTGTATGGCTGCCTCGGCATGGCATCACACAAGGCGGGGTGCCTTGTGTAAATCAATTAAGGTGCGTGTTTTGCGTTTATATTGCTAAAGGCTAAACACTGTTTTCATCCTTAAATATCTGCAATCCATTACAACTTAAGCTCACCACAAAATTTTCTTACAGCAGGGGCAATGCCCGAGACCGCACCATAAACCCCGTGTGTGACTTCATTCTAAACCACATTCAGGGCCATTTATTATATCTGTGTGACCTCTGCGTTGGCCGCTGGAGACATGAGCTTCAGGTGGACGTACTGGCGGATGGATGGACACAGAACGATACCAGTGATAGCGTATGCCACTTTAAAGTTGTAACATGTCAACACTACGCGTGATAAACCAAAGCTGTGAAGACTGTGAACATTTCACTACGCGAGCCACTATGCCAGCTCGAGAACTGCTCTCCGTCCGTGGTGGTGAGATGTTATCTCCCTCGCCTGATATGCAGGAGGTTGTGGGTTCGATCGTGAACTATCACGCCTCGAAATTTGGAGTTTGCATGTTCTCTCCATGGTCACATGGATTTTTCTCCAGGTCCTCGGCGTTTTCCCTCCACATTTATAAACATGCGTTTGGATTTTTTGGCTGCTATAAATTTCCACATAAGCCACTTTCTTGAGCTGTCATTTGTTGACCACCTCCGATTAGCACGGTTGGTTATGTACGGTGCAAAAGCAGTTCAACATTCATAGATTTGTGGCCAGGTCAGTTCTGAAAAACAGCTAAGAGCTCAGTGGGCTTCACCTGGTAGCTAAAATAGTCTCAAATAGTTTGCCTTCAGTTTAGTTAATTTAAAATAAAACCAGCTCAAGGAGAATGCAGGTGGCGTTACAGTTACAATAAGCGGCTTCCCGTCCATACAGGAAGCCGGTTTCTTGTTTGAGAGCCACGCAGTGTGGCCAGGAGACCGCAGGGCAAAGCCAGACGGCAACCGGCCTCGCGCTCTCTTGACGGTGAGGCCACAGGCCGCAAATCGCTTCCTGTGGTGGGCGGCGGCGGCGGTGTACAGACCACGAGAACCACCACCCCAACCCCCACTGCCCTCCCCTGGCTTCCCCCGATCCAGCCACAGAAACCGTCTGCCAAGCGGGACTGCGCAATCGGGGGCCAACTCCTCCTCCTCCTCCTCCCCCGCCGCCCGTGTTCGCGCCGCTTCACGGAGCGCTGCTGCGTCGAGCTAGGACGCACGGACCGGCGTCGTAATGCGGAGTCGCTCCGACTAGATTTAGGCGTGCGCGGAATCGCTCCTCGACACAAACACGCCACCGGTCTTTCGTTATACAGCACCCTGGACAAAAGCTAAAAAAAACAACGTGATTACCGTACCCAGTTTGTACATTTCTAATTGGAGACTTGCTATTATCATCCTCATCAGCCATGATCAACCCACTGCTGGATGGATAAAGCCTCCCGAATGCTGCTGCCATCTCTCACAATGCTGCATTACGGTATTAGGGAGGACTTTGTTCACAAAAATCAATGCAGCTATCCATAGCGATAGGAGCAATTACATCGGACTCCGAACCGCAAATTAATGAATGAGAACACCTATTGACTGACACATTTAATTCTAATGCTCGTGATGTACGCAGTGATTCATGTGTGTGTGCATTCGTACATGTTCTGTTATTTATTAACATTAACAATGGAGTCCCTATAGCAGTGGTTCTTAATCTTTACTGCAGCCTTGCACCCCCCATTGGTTCTCAATAAAAAATATAATTACGTTAATAAATACATAGGTTTGATGAAACGCAGTAGTTGCACCTACGTACCCATGCACAATTTGCGTTTCGATTATTTACCTTCTAAAAAAATGTGGCCAATGTCTCGCACCCCCCCCCAGAAAGGGCATCTCGCACCCCCAGAGGATGCGTGCACCCCCAGGTTAAGAAGAAGAACCACCGATCTAGAGGGTCTACATTTGCTCGCCCTCATTTGCCACAATGGCAGCAGCAGCAACAACATTCTCAATCTACTCATAACCCACAACCGCGGCAAGTCATTGAACAACGAGGTGGGAAAATTATTACTGTACCCGCCCCGTGTACAATGTCCGCGAGCCAATCAAGAAGTCGTGTTCCCTGCATTCAGCATTTGTGTATGAATATGCACACGTGAAGAACCATTTCTTGAGCCTTACAAAATGTTGGTGCCAAGAGCCATGTGAAGACCTGCAGTATCAAGGTCAGCGTAAGTATGTCTATAACAACACTGAATTGATTCTGATATTGGCAACAAGGGAGATGCAAACCAGGTTCAGAAATACTTTTACAAAGGCAAACGCTGCCCTTATAGCCCTAATTTGGGAGAGTGCAGTTATCGAGCACCTCCTGAGGCAAGCGTGTCACGCACGATGGTAGCGTGGCAAACAACACCGCACCACCAGGATGTCTTTGTAGCCCCCAGATGTTTACACACTTGCGCCAGCTACTTATTTAAAGCCGAGTCAACCTCTGAAAAACACGGGACAGGCTCAAGTACCATTCGCTGCCAACGCAAACGGGATCAGTGCCGTGTGCCAACCACTGCGCGGTCACCGTTCCCCCACTGTGCAACGACAAAGATCCCAAAGACAAATAAGACAATTGGGGCAAGTGCTGTTAGCGAGCACCGATGAAGGCCGGCATGGCACAACACAACGCTTGGCCCGCCTTTGTCTCCCTCGTGGCAATGTTTACACACCGCACCAGGTACTCATTTGAGACTGAGTCGACCTCGGGGAGGCCCAGGACCGGTTCAGAAAATCGTCACTGGTGTTGCCCCGTGAGCAGGAATCAAATTCGGGTCGCCGGGTTTGTAGCGCAGCGCGCTAACCGCTAGACTACCGTTCCCCACACACACCTATACACACACATGCAACTACACACACACGCACGCAGCCTTGACTCACGGTAAATGAGTCAAGTGATTGTCAATTCTGCATTCGCTTGTGGGATATTTTTCCAAGTCTGTTTTCACCGAGGCAGTGGTGCAGTTCGGGCCCGCAAGCTGTATAAACACACCGAGAGGAGAATGTGTCTGCACATTTACACTTGCAGCAACGGTAGGAATGTGCAAGTGTTAAGGGACCGACCGTATCCTGACATGCACCCACGAGAAAAGCTGACGACAAATATGGCCCCACGCTCCTAATGGCACCTTATTTTCACGTGGTGGCCGCGACTGCTGTTAATTACCGTCGCCACCCCCCCCCCCCCGCCTCCATGCGTAAGTTTTCAAGCGGCGGCGGATGCCTCTTAAGATTTACTCGCTGACCTGCGAATGAAGGAGCAACTCCGTCACGGTTTGTTCGAGACTTTACGTCAAGTCCTGCCGAGACGGCTCGGCTGGGAATGCCGCTGCTCCTTTTTTCGCTTACAAACAGCGCACATTGGCACAGGAGCACGATGGCTAGCCCTGTAGGATACTGCTTCCAGCAAGACGCTCATTATTTGCTCCAGTATCTTTGAAGAATGTGCTGTAATGACATTCATGACATCTTTTGCAAAGTAGATCCGAGGCAAATCTTTCTTAAAGCTTTTCGTGACTGCGGGAATTCATATTATTTGGGTCTTTCGGTAAAGTCACGTAGACAGGTTCAAAGAAAACAACAACAAAAACTACGACGTCATCATACGTGACTTTACCGAAAGACCCGAGACAATTTCAGTTACGTGGGGAGCAGTTCACATACTTTTAAATATGCTAAGGCTCAAATTCAGGTCAGTTTGACCATCTTTATTGCTCCGGGCTCAACAAAGCAAGTACCACTTTGTTGGAAGTCAACAGTGGTTGTCACATTCATGACTACTGGGCGACTGCCCTGGTAATGCGGACATTCCACCATTCGCTCAAGACGGCAGAGGACAAGCACCGCCCATGTTTACTTGAGCATGGAAATACTTAAAACGTGGTAAATTGGCCCACAGTGCCCAACTCTTGCAAACCATGCCAAGGCGTATTTAATATCCACGTGACGGCTTACTGCACCCGTTACATTATATTATCATCATCATCATCATCAGCCATGATCGATGCACTGCTGGATGAAGGCCTCCCCAAGCCATCGCTCATGGCCCCACGATACAACCGTCCATCGAGCACCTGCACGCAACTTAACGCCTCCGTCTCCCTGTGGCGGACGTCAACTTGAACGTATTCCCCTCCTTTGGCTGCCACGCCTTCGTTATTCTCACCCCGCCGGCTAACGTCCCTTTGAGCGACGCGTCCTGCCCATGCCCCCACTCACCTTTCTTGGGCGCTACGTTAATTATCTGCAGACGTTACCCAACAGCTCTGTGGGAAACCTGTCAACCCCCCCCCCCCCCCCCCCGTAGACTGGCTCTGTGAAGAGCGCGCCATTCGAACGTGTTGGCGGTACACCGGTGCAGCATAACACACCGGTCCTCATAAAAAAAGCGCGACAATGTCGCTGTTGCCCTTGAGTGAGCCGCAGACTCTCCATCAGAAGTTGCCTTAGATTCAGCAGCTGCTTTGCCGTTCGGATGCGTGACACCACGAGTCGTAATCTTTTAATGCCACCGTCCAGCAAGAAATTGTTCCGGAAACCCATCGAGGAACCGTCCGACCAAGTCTAGGGCAAGAGCCAAATCTGCCTGTGCAACACGGAGCCAATCGCCATCAGGCTGGGTGCTAGATGGCAACAGACTGTGAGGCTTGGTGCTCAGCTGCACGTAACATTCATCTGTCGACTGCTTCAACATCACAAGAACTGATTTTGACGCACCACCCTGCAACATTTTCTTACCGGGGTTGCGAAGCGAGGGTAAAATAAATGGTTATTGCAAAATTGTACTTTTTTATACTGCGCACCACCGGTGTACCGCCAATACGTCCAATTGTAATTTGGCAACAGGCCGCATAATATACATTTAGATCGTTTACATATCAATGTAAAACGAAAAACAAATAAAACGGCACTTTGCATTTTACGATAGCAGTGGACTATTTTCGTTGTAATGGGCATGTCCCGGAGCAGCACATTCATATGGAACGGTTCAACTGAGCTAAGCAAATGCACACTGCACCTTGGCTTCTCTCTCTCGAGCGGCAAACATTCACGCACTGCAAAACATTTGTAAGGCACACACGGTGTGACTGCAAAGCTTGAGAAAATACCGTCGCAAAACTTGACACCAAATGTCCTAGAGTAGCACAATTTCAGTCGTACAAACCGTGAAAATGGTTCCTTGTGTCCTCAATGTCAACTTAAATAACAAAACATTTTAAAATCAACATATAAATGTAGACAATCGTTTCTACAGTCATTGATGCCCGGGCTGAGATCATCAACTCACTACACTTGCATAACTTTTCTTCAGTCATGCGTGGTGATCTTAGAATGAAAACTCCGAATTTCAACGGCGCTGGCTCAATGCCCTGACAAGGGAATAATCCCCACGCAACAGCCACTCACCGAGCTTATTCTGACAGGGGGTGTCAGCCTCCTGAGCCACAGCACCACACCCACACCTCGAATGAGCAATGCACTTTTTCTAATATTAATAATAAAACGTAGCTCAGTTTGCCCAGGATGTACATAGCTGCAATGCTGTGCGGACCTAAATGGCCGATGGGAGTCGCACCGTAGTGCGGATGTTGCGCTGAAACGTTTGCGTCAAATCTGAACGCTCATTCTGGTCAGGGCGACTCAATGTCTCCCAAACTGTTTCACGTCCGATGCACGTGGCAGCCCCCACACATCACTCAGTGCGCTTCCAGTCACGGACGCTGTGGAAAACCAGTGGGCTTTACCTGGTTACAAATACAAACAAAATTTAAAAAAACCCGACAAGGCAAAATGTGAAGTAGGGCCAGAACATTCTATTTCTCTACCCGCCCCGCCTTGTATGTCGTGCGAAAAGATCGTTCTCTTGAGTGACAAATCCTTACCTCCGCACATAACCAGCTTGAGGTCATTTGTATTCCCTTCATAACTGAAGAGAGCCCTACAACGAAAGAGACAAGACAAGGCAACACGCACCATTAGTGGACCATTAATGATGCATGGAAATTGGCTTTGACATTTACAGCAGAAGTTAACGAGGCACCGAACAGTAATCAAATCAAACAATGTAAATATTGCACCTCAATTAAACCAGTGACAAAAGCAATTGAACAGCCGAGCTGTGACTTGTTACGGCAACCCTAGAAGAGTCAACCACTTGTGACAGACAGCATCGTTAAAGTCCACTTGTAACAGTTACAAACAGGGGGCCCCGGGCAGTGCTGTGCTGTTAGTGCTGTGCGGGGAACTTACTTTCTCCTCTTCATCCCCTATGGGACATAAGGCTACAAAAGTGCCGTGCCAGTATGCCGTCTCAAATACTTGGGTTAGAACGTGAAAAGCTAAACACACACAACAGGCCCAATTTGGCTCCGGCCACAAACCGATGTTGCTTATCGTCAATTTAGTCACGGCTCAAGTTGCGGTTTTGTGAGTGAATCCTTGAACGCGGATGTAAAAAAAAATTATTCCATTTTTTTTTACCTTACATTTATTTTAAATTTTAGATCAGTTTAGTTGCAGCAGCCATTAAAGGATGCGTCACAAGTCATTTTGGTGCCAAATTTTGGTGGATTTTGCGAGTCACCGGGAGATCGTAATCTTGGACAACATTAGAGTATCATAATGATAATAATAACAATTACAAAGTAAAAGTGTAGCATTATTTAACTGGCCAATAAAAGCTTTGCTTGGGAAGCAAGAGGGTAATATGAAGGGAAGATGATTTTTCACACAAGAACTGTGCAGTCGCAGCCAATGGGGATTAAGTCAATCATAATTAAATCGTCTAATGAACATTTCCACGTAACCTGACATTGGGGGAACAGACTCGCTCACAATCAGTCATCACTCGGGTTTGTAATTTACTGTACTTTTATTTTACCAGGTAAGGCCCACTGAGTTATGTAGCTCTCTTTTCAGAAGCGACCTGGCCACAAATGATAGCTCAACAAAGCGGCTTATCACGTGGAAATTTATAGCAGCCATTATACTCTAAACGCGTAATGTTGATTCTAAATTTGGAGGGAAAACCCGGAGGGCCCGGCGGAATAGCCACGCGACCACGGGAAGAGCAAGCAAACTCCAAATAGAGAGGCGTCAGTGTTGGGATCGAACCCACGACCTCCTGTATACCAGATAAGGTAGTTAACATCTCATAGCCACCGTGGCGCCCCATTACAATCTGCAATCACCCAACTCATCGTGGATTAATGGTGGTGCCCAGATACACCGTATAGTCACGGGGACAGGACTGGCTATTTTGAGAACTGGTCCTTATGGGAGCAGGTCTAGACGTTAAAATAGCATGAGCATTCTTTCCTGTACCGTACTCCATTGATGGAAATGAAATGTATCGTGTGAAGTGCACATGTGGTTGGAAGACAATTCAACGGTTTTTTTGGGGGTCTTTTTTTTCCTCCTTTCAAAGCTTTCTAAGTAAGCACATATACGACGTTTGGCGCAGCTGTTGGATGTCTGGGGACTGAAGCAATGTGAGACCGGGGATTTTTAGCTTTGCCCGTCGAAATTATGTCCTGTTTTTAGTTACTTAACACCAGGCTTGACAACCTTTTACCGTCAAACATCGCAACATTTAATTCAAGCACATTTTTTTACAATATATGGTAAAATTGCACGGATATCGTTTGCAAGAAAGAAAAAAACCTTGATTATTTACATTCACAAAAGAAAATCATGACTGCCAAACAATGATGAAAAGTTAATTGCGGCACTATTGCTCACAATATCACCACCTTACTACGGAAGTTAAGAGTTCAAGTCCAAACCCCATCATTCCTCCAGGGTCGACAAAGTGAGTACTAAATTTCGATTTAAAGCTTTTGTGACTGCAGGAGATTAATATTCTTGGTTCTTTCGGTAAAGTCACAGTAGAAGGGAAATAATAAAATAATACAAATAAAACAATTATTTCCCTTCTACGTGACCTTACCGAAACAACTAAGAAAAGCGAGTACTCATTAAATGTGGAAGGACAGCAAGAGTTGTTTAAAGGCGAGACTAGTGCCCATCAAAATAATTAAAAAAACGACTATGCCCGCTGCTTGCATACTACGGTTTGAGATGCTGTCCAATGTAGACGCGATATCCATCTTCAAATTGCAGTTTTTACATCATGTGAAATTTGCAAGAGGCTCAGGGCCGCCCTATGGTGATGAGCTCTGCCCATTGCTTGGTGAGCGTGGAAGACAATTTAGAGCAATTATGTTCTTGTGTGCTGTTGTGGATAACTTGAATTGCATCAGTAGATTGAGAATGGCCGGTAGCTACAGTAAGATGGCAACACTAAACATGACAGCTCAAATTGGCATCGCACACGCACCAGATAAATGTGATAAATGTAAAATCGTATTACCCAGAGCATAAATGCAAATTTTAAAACGTATATATTATTGTAGGGGAGAGAGGCAGTGACGCATTGGCTGGCATACTGCACTGTCAACCCAGAGACATCAATTTGCTTCCCAAACAAGGCCAAAGTCAGTGACAAACTGATATCGCTCTACGAATATAGTTATAAACTTTATACGTGTATTATTACGTGCATCCACGAATCGACGGCGAGTTCAATGTTCCATTGAGTGTGTTGGGCAATGTACGCAATGTACAGAGACAAAACGTAACAGTAATGCACACCTTATTTACTTTAGAGAAAATGAGATAGACGGGGGGGGGGAGGGGGGTAGGAAAAGGACAGCCCAAGCCGGTGTACGCCGGCTCAAAAATCGAGGTTTTTTTCTTCTTTTGATGATTCTCTTCCGGTTGAAGGCAACAGAATGAATGCATTCATTCACATACAAAAAAAAACCCGAACAGGTGCATGTATAAAACACATGACTGCATTCACACCCAATAAACCTATGGATGGGAAAATAACAACATTGCGGAAGCACCCAATGCTGCCAGTGTAAATACATTTCCCAATGTAAAAAAAAACACACAAATGGATCGCAAAAGCATCAAAGCCTCCACAGTTCGAAAAGTGTGATTGGCAAAACCGGCGAAAAAGAGACACTGCTGCACACAACAACAGGACACTGTTGTGTGCAGGGATTTAAGTTGACCGTTTAAGGGCTCTCATTGACTGGTCTTATAACCCACGTGATGGAACGAGCCCCATGCTTGCCAGGCTTCCACCCCCACCAAGGATCGACCCAGAACTGCCTCCCCTCTCGAGCGAGCCGGGTGTTGAACCGGCTGCTACAAACAGATCTCTCTCTGCCTTCACCACCCAACACAGAAAGCTGGTTTCAAACGTCAACACAAACCGAGCAATGGCTGACCTCTCCGCTGCTGCCTATGACACTGTTTGGCATCGACGGATGCAGTTCTACTGAACGCCTAATCGACGCGATGCTCAGCAACTGTACTTGCAGGGTGAACAGCTCACTGGTGAACACAGCTGCAAGAGAACTATCAAGAATGGCCTACTCCCTCAAGGCTCGGTAACCAGTACCGTCACTATTTAATAATCATATACAAGTGGCGTGCCATGTGCATCGTCTCGCAAGTTCATATATGCAGATGCTGCATAGGTTACAAACCTCATGAATATTCTAAATAGTCAAAGAGATTATCTAACTTTATTGGAGACATATTTCCATTTGCGGAGACTCCGACCACATCCCTCCAAAACCACAAGTGCTACCCACTTGAACAATCGTGCAGCAGATGCCACCCTTGATGTGTCCTGCTGTGGTAGCCCAGTGCACTATGACCCCCATTCCAAGATATCTAGGGGTCCTTCATGGACAGAAGCCCGACCTTCAAGCCCCACACAAAACAGATCGGTGAAAAGATCTAATCAAGAATCGGCTCGGCCTGCCGCACAAACTTGCAGGAACGACCCGGTGGGGCACCTCGGCTGATGCACCGCGAACTTCCGCCACCCTCTCGCTGAGCTACGTGGTGGCACCGTCACTGCGCTTCAGCCTGGTCCGCAAGCTCGTGCACAAAAACTGCTACACGCAACAATTAAATAACGCAATCTGCCCCATAACGGGACACCCTGCAGCCGACAGCAATCCCCCTGCATCCTGTTCTGGCACCTGCTGAGAGTTTGTTTTTGTCGGCGCCATGTCACCGCTTCTGCGATCGGCCACTGCTGCTGCCTTCACACTGGTTAAATGCATTTGAATATTATTTCGGCCAATCACGAAGCCACAGCGAGGCCTATCGGAAAGACAAACAGAGACAACTCTTCATACCCATGAAATGAGTAAAATTAAAAAAAAAACTTTATAAAAAACACGCTTTTATGAAATGTGCCGTACTAGTGATGGCAGAACTCCACGACTCCAGGAAGTGGCTCCCGAAGCTTGCCACAACGTAAGGGACCCGTGGTGATTTACAGCCAACGTTAGTCGAGCGTGGACAATTGGCCCCAAGCCGAAACCTAACATATAAAAAAGAATGTTTAAAAATATATTTTTATCATAGAATGTAGTGTTGTCATCAGTATGACATAAGTATACCAAATTTGCAGTCAATACCACATTGGGAAGTGGGTTAAAATTTAGTTACAAGATTTGAGGATACAACAACGACAACAACAACAGACAGTGAGTTAATAAAAAGCGTGTAATAAAAAAGGTCAAGAAGTCAACATGCCCACTCGCATGGATAGCGACGCATATCTCGCCTTTGTTTCCGTCTGGCACAATCTGGAACTACTGTGGGGTTCACACCTGTGACATTCAAGGGTCTACTCATACAATATATCCATCCTGCGCGAGGTCTTCCCAAATGCTCGTCTCTGCCCGTTTGTGAAAACGTGTTTGTGGCTCGCATTGTGCACGTGACTGACTTGGGCCAAGAAGTGCGTCGCTTAGCGTACATGCCATTGGTCCATGGCAGGAGTGGTGTTTGACCAAGGTAATAAATACGGCGGTGCCCAAATATAGACACCCCACTAAAATAATATGGAGACGTTCTAGAGAAAACACAACGTTATAATTCAAAGCCTCTCCAAACAATCTCAATTCACCAATAAAATATTTGTACTCTCTCCTGACACATTACAACGCAATTCAATTTGGTTTTGGAGCAACGTGAAAACAAAAAGAGGGCACCCGCTCACCTAATGGTCTGGCTTGCCGGTTTGCTAATGTGTGCTCATGCTCTCGAGCGTACGTTCAGTCTAGCCACATGCAGAACCAATACCACATGGCTGGTGTGTGTAGTTCACAAATATTTTCCGAACGCATTTGACTTTGGAAAAAAAAATCATCCTTAGGCAATGCGCTAAAAAAAGACCAGGGCCTTTGGAATGTATTTGTTTTTTTTAAGGGCTCTAGAAGGAAATATTCCGTGAATTCCTATATATAGCGATCACCATACTTTTCGTAATCTGCAACGCCAAGCTCATGAAGAGACCATCTTTCACAGAGACCAGGAAAAATATACCCAGAAAATGAGCGGTAAGAAATGTAATTTCAATCTTAAAGATGTACACTCGCAATTATAACCCAGCTTTAAATCGATCTCCATGACCACTGTCGTTTGTAAGTCACAAAAATAACTCCTTGCAGACAGGCAACTTGGAAAAAAGTAAAAATTTTCAAGAGCACTACTTTAACACAGGGTTCCTTAAATATGGACTCATGCAGTAAACCACTGTAATCTGTGCACTCCTTCAACAGAGGAGGAAAATAAAAATGGCACGAATGTTCTCATGCAGTCTTCTCGTAGCTGGCAGGCCTCGACTTTGGCATTTAGTTCATGAACATATTGCTACCATCATGCACAAGAACAGAATAGGGATCCTTAAACACAAGTTTTCAACAAGATAAAACATACGTTTTCAACAAGAACCCTTCCAATATTTTTCACGTTCCATTATCAGCCACAATCAGATGCATTCTCCAGGGTGACCATGAAGTCCCTTTGCATGCAATCTGTTTTCCAGTGCATTATATACCCTCCCAATTGCGGGAATACTTGAATCAGGAAATAAGTGGGCTACAAACTGCGAGAGGATATGATCCGACGTGGCCGTCCTGAAGCCCAGACCTGACACACAACACGTGACAATAATTCCCTTTGGGGAGGGAATTATTATCACACGTTGTGGGGAATTAATCAAGGAGAAGAACCTGACACTTAATATTGGCAATGTTGGGGAACTCAAAACGGCTGTGCGGAACTGCTTTTGTACGGAGTACGCAGCCACTCACTTTGAAGAATCTGCCGAGGACAAGTTGGGTACGAGTGTCCAGCTGTGCGCTCAGAATAGAGGGCCACGCAAGGAGGTTACCCCCTTTTTTATTGGGCGCCACGGTGGCGAGATGTTAACTACCTCGCCTGGTATACAGGAGGTCATGGGTTCGATCCCAACCCTGACGCCTGTATATTTGGAGTTTGCATGTTCTCCCCGTGGCCATGTGGATTTTTATCTGGGTCCTTCGGTTTTTGCCCTCCACATTTAGAAACAAGCGTCTTAAAGTATTTGGCTGCTGGAAATTTCCACGCAATAAGCCACTTTGTTGAGCTATCATTTGTGGCCAGGTCGCTTCTGAAAAAAAGCCATACATCTAAATCAGTGGGCCTTACCTGGTAAAATAAAAAAAACAATTATTGTATTTTAGTTTTATCCAAAGGCACTTTGTGGAACACCCTGTAGAATAAAGAGTTGTCGCCAATCAGCGACCAAAACTATTTAAGTACTAGAGTTTTGAGGAGATAAACCACGTGAAATTGTAATGAACTAAGACCTGTGGGCGGCGATATTGATGTATAAAATACGTAACCAGCTTTGTTAAAGATATTGTATTGATGATCAGTTTAGGGTTGTTCTAATAAACGTACCCATTAGAAGTTTACGCAGTTTTAAAAGCGTTACTTATTAACCTGGAGAGAGTGGTGATGGGGCCACAAAAAATAGATGTTTAACCAAAATTCCAGCATCACTCAGTTGGATGATAGAAATATCGATAACCTCAATCTTTGAGTATTTCAAGCAATCAAAGCAGCACTGTTTGAGAGGCCCTTCGTCTGACACAAAAATTAAAACATGACAATATGATCGAATATCAAGTGCCACAACAAGTTAAAGATAGATAACAAACCACTCTTTAACTCTGTGATCGACCCCAACAAGACTGTTGCCTGCAATTCTGAAACGGAAGGAATTTTGTTTTTAAAATCAGAACGTCATTGCCATGCAGTCCACAGCTTCCTTGCTCGCAGCAGTCCCCAACGCGGAATTGTATTTCCGCCCAGGTGACAAACTGACCCGGACTACGCCCATTGCACGGCTCAAAGGAAGTGCGCCGTGACTGTGTTTCATGTTTGTATCGCTGGCACAAGTCTCTCCACTTCGGAATCCTGCATTTTTTTCTATTCCTCCCATAACTTGTGGCCAAGCGCAATACTCCAACTTGCCGACAGCGTACAGGACGGGGAAAGCCATAAACAACACATATATTTCATATATGCGTCAGTATCCTTTGCTTAACAATGTGAAAGAGCACCGAGGTTGTGTTATACCGAGAACAAAGTTGACGCCAGTTTTTGTATATGGCCCGTTTCTACGTTTACAGAGCTCTTGACAACCATTGCCCAGAGCCCTGGGCATTAACGCCGAACCCTAATAACCCTAACGGTGCCATAGCCTGGCTCGAAGCTTCGAACATTCAAACTAAACCATAATAACCTGTAAGGGCCTTAAACTGGCTGTCTGAGCCTTTGTAACAAAACAAAAATATCGACTGTGTGTTGTAGGCCCAAAAATACTGCAGGAGGGTGCCATCGACTTTCCAGTGGCACACACATCCTGTGACTACCCATTTGGTACCAGATGGGTTACGACACACCGGGATATGAGCGGTAACATTCTTGTGGAACCGCAGGATCTTTAACGTCCCCGGTACAGTAGAAGGCTGAGGAGCTTGCTTGCTCCCACAATGATTGGCCCCTTTGCGAGAGTGGGATGCAAGGGGGTTAAGCCCCCAGCTCGACAGAGAGCCGCGCAGGTGCATTGTTACAACGTGTGATGATGCGCCACACGACTCGCTTCGTTAGGCCACCGAGAACTGCTGTTGTCATGGACACAATTATCAACAAGTGAAATCGCAACGCAGTGGTGTGCTACGGACCCCTGAAACTAAACAACAACCAGCATCTTCAAGACACTTAAATGAAAGAGAGGACGATCTAAAGCTATACGTTTGAATACTTAAGAGCAGCTCTCGGATGGCAGGTGTTGACTGCACAAGACTCGCAGGATCTAACAGAGGGAAGCAATGGCGAGTGTGCGGTGATGGCATTGGCGACATGAACAGCATCAGGCTTTGGGTCAAATACAACTGTTACTATGTCATTCGTGATGAATTTAAATTGCAATGTAGTAGAATTGTATTTTCAGCTAACAATGCTGTTCTACTACTGTAACTGTAATCACAAATGACCACAGGTCTAAACAGCTTTTGGCCATGATGACCTCTTGACCTTTAAAAATCTAATTCATTGCAGCATCTGGCTATTCTCCTTATTTATCCACTGAATGTTGGCCGTTAATAAAAGTAAATGGCATTTAGTAGTATAACAATAATGCATATATTCTTTGGTTCTTTCGGTAAAGTCACGTAGGTATAAAATAAAATAAATCACGACGTTTCGGGCACAACACAAGCATCCATCATCAGGTGAGAAAGCATGGTCTGCTGCTGAGGCAGACTCAAAAGCTGTCTCTCCATGTGTGGGGTGTATGGCTTGCTTATGAAAATCAGCCAATGGGTTTGGCGCAGACGATTCTTGGAGGTGAGGGGTGGAATAAACGATAAAGTGTTCGTTTGGCCAACGTTGAAGGGGATGAGAGGAACGGCAGCTGAAATATAAGGACTTAATCGTGAAGAATTATCACTGAAGAATGATCAATCGTACAAATCACATTCTAAATGTACAGTGCCTGAATGTTCTATCAGAAACAGGGGTACAGTTTTCCTGTAATGCAAACAGCAGCAAAGCAGATGTTAAACATGTGCATGCGTACACACGCCATTAATGGACATGGCCCCTTAATGCAATGCAATGGGATAATGTAATTGTCCAATAAAATGTTACGGTCTCATCACACTGTGCTGAAAAAAATATATCCACCAATCCATTAGTAAACCTCACTGCATGTGCAGGATGGAAAATGCTGAGAGCTGGGGGTGAAAAAAAAAATCACGTGTACGATTGATAAAACATTTGGCACTGACATTCGGATCAAGCAGCATTATGGTTAGCGTCACAATGCAGCCTTGGGAAGGCCATTGACTGCAACAGACAGCCTCAATCGGAAACAAACACAGGCATTTTACAGACAGTTGTGTCAAAGACTGTCGAGGCCGGGGCAGCGTCAACAATGAGCGTGCGCTTTTCTGCTGGCTCAGCAAGTGTGTGGGCCAAATAGGTCACGGCAAAAAGCACGCAAGGCGCTGCACGTGTCCCTGGATGTGCAGCCCTGCAGCGGGGCCGACGTTTCCACCTCGGTCCTTCCTTTGATGGTCTCACGTGAAATAATAAGATGCCACTCGAGCGTGCGGGAGAACGTGGGGAAATACTTGGCTTCGAGACTTTGGAGGCTAAAATCAAAGTTGCTAACACAATTTGGATTGAGCCGAGCTCTCAGGCAAGACAGCTCATATTTTTAAGTGGGTAAGGGCGCATTTAGACTAGGAGGCACTTTTTATTCTTGGTTCTTTCGGTAAAAGTCACGTAGAAGGGAAACAATGAAATAATAAAAATATAAAACAATAAAATTCTCACGACGTTTCGACTGCAACACAAGCAATCATCATCAGGTGTGAAAACCACAACAAGAAAATTTTAAAAAAGTGGCGGTTTTTTAACGTTAGCACCACGGAGAGAGATTTGACAGTTTGTTCAGATGGACGAGTCCATCTATGTTCGGAAAAGAGGAGGGGGGAGACGAAAAATAATGGATGCGGTCTGAAAGCCACCTTAAGCGTGATCAATCAATTAAGACCCGAAATGGTTTATCAAATCCTTTCTACAAACAAACTGAGGGCACCCCAATGGGCTCTCCTCTATCTCCGGTTGTAGCCAACATTTTCATGGAGAAATTTGAGACTGATGCCATCCAGACTGCCACTCTGCGCCCAACCTTATGGAAGAGGTACGTGGATGACACTTTTGTCATCTGGCCACATGGCCGGCCTGCTCTAGACCAATTCTTTGACCACATCAATTCCATACACCCAGCCATCAGATTTACCATGGAAGTCGAAAAAGATGGCAAGCTACCTTTTTTGGATGTCCTAATAAAAAAGAGACCTGATGGTTCAATAAGCCACTCTGTCTACAGGAAAGCTACCCATACGGATGCTTACCTGAAACCGGATTCCCACCACCATCCATCCCAGAATAATTCCCTCATCAAGACTCTGCGCCATAGAGCCCAATGCATATCTGACCAGGAACACATAGCCAGTGAACTCAAGCACGTACACCAAGCTCTGAAGGCTAATGGTTATTCCGACTACACAATCCGCAAAGCTATCACTCCAACCATGAAGAAGGACCCTCTTGAGGAGCCTTTCAAAACCATCACTTTACCCTACATTGCGGGGATCACAAAAAAGATCTCCAAAATCTTGAATAAACACAAGACCCAGGTCCGATTCAACACATTACATAAAATCTGCGATCTGGTTAAGTCTGTAAAAGATGTGATTCCGGACATACAGTACCCTGGCGTCTACAAACTAAGTTGCCTCGGTGGTAGTAGTTACATTGTAGAAACCAAACGACATGTCTCGGACCGCATTCATGAACACAAAGCAGACCTGAAACACGATAGGACCAACACCTCGGCCGTGGCAGATCACTGTTATAATTCAGTAGGTTCACATGACATTGACTTCTCCAAGACAGAGGTTCTTTGCAAGCCATCTGGCTACCATGAGAGATTTGTTCATGAGGCTATCCACATATACAAACAAAGAGACAATTTCAACCGAGAAGATGGATGCTGGTTTAGCAATCATTGGAAGAATTTGATAAACCATTTCGGGTCTTGATTGTTCACGCTTAAGGTGGCTTTCAGACCGCATCCATTATTTTTCGTCTCCCCCCTCCTTTTTTCCGAACATAGATGGACTCGTCCATCTGAACAAACTGTCAAATCGCTATCCGTGGTGCTAACGTTTTTAAAAAAACGCCACATTTTTCAAATGTTCTTGTTGTGGTTTTCACACCTGATGATGATTGCTTGTGTTGCAGTCGAAACGTCGTGAGAATTTTATTGTTTTATATTTTTATTATTTTATTGTTTCCCTTCTACGTGACTTTACTGAAAGAACCAAGAATATGAATCCCTGCAGTCACGAAAGCTTTAAATCAAAATTTAGGAGGCACTTTGTTAAGGCGGGGGAGCCCGGGCTGTAAAGACAAAGAAAATACAAAGGGTAATTCCACAGGATAATTGTGCGCAAGCTATAAGAAAAGCTTTAAACTAAATAAATCAAAATAGGTGAAATATTAACACGAAACAAATATTGTGTACTGTACAGACTTGACAGGTATAACAATGCATTTGCTCTGAATTTAGCAGTCCACTTCCTCATAAAACACCGATTGACAACAGGCTGACGATTCCAACAAGAACAGCAAAAAATCCAGCAGCCAAATTGTTCCAGAGTTTTGAAGCGTCACCGGATGAAGGGAACAACTCTCCACATGCCGTGTTACAGCACCCCTCCAGATCCTATGAAGACGCTCCGGAGAGTGAGACGCGCCCCAAAACTTGCGCCCGGTGCGGTCACGAACGACTCCTGTTAACACGGTGGTCGACAATACGACTCCTGCCCCCCCCCCCCTCCGACTGTTCATTTCTATGCAAAGTTTCCGCCGTCCTGTTGATTTAATGGAACCGCTCTTGTCAGTCTCAAGGCTCGAAATTTAACCGCAGCTACGTTTGCCCAAAATGTCTGCTTGCTGCTTCACAGCAACAGTTACCAGGGCTGTTCTTTAATACGTAATACATTTAATTGGGCTCTCGCCTCATTAAATCAAAGGGGGACATTTGACTGTACCCATTTCTCAACCGGTGTGTCCACAACTGCAAGGGAAAAACAGGGGCGTTGTCAAGTTCTCTCTTACCGTGTCTCTCATTCGCCGTGCACGTCTCTCTCTCCCTGCGACTCTTTCTTTCTTTCCCTGCGTCTCTCTCTCTCTCGTTGCCCGTTGCCCTCTTCCCCCCCGTGTCTCTGCGTGGCTGCGCGGTGTTTCTGTGAGCGTAGAAACTGCGTGTGCTCGACGTGTGCCTGTGCATGCTGCTCGATCCCCAGGTGCAGTCGAAAAGGGGTGGCTTCCTATTGGTCGACCAATGTCGCGCACGTGGATTCCACCGTTGATGAATCCGGTCGCTGGTTTATTTAGCGAATGCTTTTAACACGTGACTTTCACACAGTTAGAGCACCAGATCCACAAGAATAATAAATTATTAAATGCATTAAATGGTAGCTGATGAAGAGGAGCCATTGCCTAAAATGTCATCGAATATATATTGTCCCTGTTAATGCCACACACAGTGCCATTGACGAATGCAACGGGTGTTCTAGAAACTGGTGGTCATCTTGAGAAGTTACAAACTACTGCTTAACCTGGCGTTTTCCATGAATACAAATAATTTCAACGGTATTTAGTGTAATTTAGTGCCATTTACCCTCCACCCCCTGAACTCTTCACGACTACTGGTGTGGCTGTGAAGATGGTGGAGGAGTTCCTGTAACAGGTTAGTGTGGTCGTGGCCAGAATGAGTTTGATGGAAAAGGTCTGACTCTGAATCGGTTGAGCAGCAATCTGTTTGCATCTACTGTGTAACTCTGTGGAGGCTTGCCTGGCCTGTTCCTCCACCATGAAAAATTCAGGTCTTCTTGGCACAAAGCATTCACTGGTCTTGATACTTGTGACATGTGGACACTTTTACAAGAATACCTGCTCTGGCTTGGTTGGCCTGTCTACAATCCATGCTGGCTTTAACCGGGCAGAATTGTCTGAAGAGCTCCCAGCTTTTTGAAAGATCTAGAAACAGTCTGATAAGTGGGCTCCTCTGGCAGGCACAAATGCTTAAGCTGGGTCCTGTAGCCTCACATTCCCAGCCACCACATTCCTAAGCATTCTTGAGATGGCCCGATTAGGTAGAAATAATTGGAGCAGAGTGGACTTGGCTATGGCTGGTACCAGTGGTGTGTAAAGTCTGGCCTCTGTAGAAGGGGCTGGTGAAATACGCTACTGAGGAGTTGGTAGCAACTGCCTTACACTAATAATTGGGGAGTGGCAGTGTGGAGGTTAGCAAGCTTTGCTCCAAACCCGGTGACCAGAGTTCGATTCCCGCTCATGGCCAACACCAGTGGCAAATTATCTGAACCAGTCCTAGGCCTCCCCTAGTTCGACTCAGCTTCAAAAAAGAACTTGGTGCGGTGTGTGCCGATGGCTTCCTTTCGATACGTTTAATTTTCTTTATGCAAGCCACCCACTTTTATTGAGCACATCAAATTCGATTTATTCAGGGGTCGAAATAATGAATTTTCTACCTTTGAGTGCAAATAAAAGTGTGCGCATTGAGAAGCTCGTTGTTTACCTAATTGTTTTCCTTCTCCACAGACCTATTTTTTCTTGGCACGCCAACACAATTCCGATTGCCGCAAAGCATCGTGCTAATCCAAAAATATCACATTCCCCTATGTACCACTTCAACTGGGGTATTATGCGCCGATACTCACCCATGTGGAAAAATCTGTAATTAAACGGCAAAGTATCGCGTTGAAACTAAAACGGATAATGATAGTGCTGAACGTGCATTAAAAAAATTAATTTCGATCTCTGCTGTTGGAATAGAAAATAAAAAAGTATAATTCGCGGATGGTTATAAAACCTTATTTAAAATATATGAATAAAATAGCATTATGCTGGAAGCCGCTATGGTAACAACTCTCTACTTGATTAGCACGGTTGGAAACAAGTTCTACATACATACTACAATACTTGCAAACGGAAACTGGTAATTTGAAATCTGGGTTTGAGTTCCTGCTGCCCATCATGAACCTCTCTCGGGGGGTTAAGAAAAATGAACACCACCAATGCGAAAAGTCTATTGCATCTGTCCTATGCGGATCTAAGTAAACGATTCCCCCTCAAAAATTACTTAATCACAACTGTCAGCTGAGTAATCGACAAATTGCCCTAATTCTAGAAACATTTCCAAGAATTTTAACTCCCACCCCCTTACGCACCAACCCCAATCCTGATTGGCTGTGGCATTTCACAAATTCAACCCGAGTGAACCTCGCATCTTACCCCCCCGACGTGCGAGTCGAGGCTTAAAAATGTGACACCGTTTCATTACGTGAAGGGAGTATGGGCCGGTACCCAGCTTGTGTACGTGATAAGAAACTTCATTTTTCGTAAACCCGTCAGACTTGATTCATGCAGGAGCCATTCTCCGTTCAACTCGGGTTGTGCAGCAAGAATGTCCACTGGATCCCTACGCTAATTTAAAATACGTTTTCCGACCTAGTTTAATAAACATTCCATGGCTGTTACCAGTCTAGTATGCATCTGGTACAAATGCAGAATGATGACTAGATGCGGTCAAGGGATTGTCAACCATGTGATGTATGCTCATGACCTGGAGATTGATGCATATTCTCGAGAAGTTGGAGAATCTGCTGCTGAACAATCAAATCAAGTGCCTGTGTGTGTCAATGCATGTATACGTGGTGCCTGTATCCAAGGCTTGCAGTGGTCTGTATTTGCACGGTCCGTATTCTGACCCCCCAACGCAGAAACATTGAGTGTTCTACGTCTCCTCACGTTCATGCATTTTCTCCAGGGAACTCCACCATTCAATCAAATCAATCGATATTTATTTTAAGTGCCAATATCGCCCTCAACATAGTAGGCATCGGTGCACATTACAGTGGAACGGTAACGGTACACAGGGTGTGGAGCAACAGGAATTTAAAAAAAGAAACCCGTCAGGACTTCAGCGTCTAGCATTCCTTAAAAAAGCAATTTGTAACACAATTCAAAGCGGGACTGCCCTGAATAATTCTTGAGACTCACCAGGCTTTCCTGGAAAAAAAAGACTATAATATCATCATAATTTGTACATGCAGCACATATTTTATCTTCGATGGCAAGCAGGGTAGGAGAAGAGGGGGATGAGAAAAGGAGCGGTGATGCAGGGGTCATGGCACGAGACAATTCAGCTCATGCTAATTTGCTTTTGGCGGTCATGTTATTCATAAACACGCGTGGTGGGCGCATGCCTTGGGAGTAGAGCATTCCCATCTCCTGAGCCAGTGTTGGAAACTCCATATTCCTAGGGCAACATCCCATCGTCTATTCATAGGACATACTGTTGAGATCCCAGTGTAACCTCTTGTAGCTGCCTCGTCAAGATGGTGAGCGGTGCTGAACCTAGACAACTGAGCTGTAAAATCTTGATTTATACTCTTGGGTCTTTCGGCAAAGTGACACGAATAAAAAATAATAGATCAAGACGTTCCGATCGCAACACAAGCAATCGTCTTCAGGTGCGAGAGAGAGAAAGCTGCTGAGACAAGGTCTTATATAGGCCTGATGCACCCCCTACTCAGGCTAACCTCTCACAATACAAAGCCCACTGCCCCAGCCTCTGTGGTTGGACCATCTCTAACTCCACCCACCTACCTTGACGCACCCATCTCAGGCCTATATAAGACCTTGTCTCAGCAGCTTTCTCTCTCTCTCGCCTGAAGACGATTGCTTGTGTTGCGATCGAAACGTCGTGATCTATTATTTTTTTATTTACGTGACTTGACCAAAAGACCCAAGAGTAAGCCTCGGAGTTCTGCAATAGACACGATCAATAATTCCCTTTATTAATCCGGTAGAGGCTTGCTAAGTATCAAGACTTTTTTCCCGTAAGAGTTCCGCATTGGGATGTTTGGCCACTTCCATCGTGTGTACTGCACGTGGGAGAGAAAGCAGAGCACCCGGTAGAAAACCATTCCACAGGAGTAGGGAACATTCAAAGCTCCACTAAAAATCAAGAATCAATTGCTGTACTGTAATTTCCTGGAAACCTCACAAACCCAAGCCTACAAAGCCTGGATTCCCCAGGCAGCCTCCCATCCAAGTACTAACCAGGTTTCAAGCCTGCTTAGCTTCAGATATCTAAAAGGCAACCATGTGCGTTTAGGGTGTTGTTTTAGATTAAGTTTAGTCGAATATTCTTACTGAAACCTCTCAATCGCACTGGTGGTGGTTCTTTTCACCGTACTTCCCCATTCTGGCAAGTGCGTATTGCCGAAAGGTGAGAGGTTCACCTCCAGCTGAGATATCACTCGTCAACGGTGCTAGCCATGGTCAGTAGATGATCTCAGGTCAAAGTGCAGAGCATTTACCACTGTACCACCAATCCACCCCTCGATATATGCGTACAGTATTACTCCTGTATATCAAGAACATGTCCCTTAGCAGTGGCAAAGCTTTTTCAGGAAGGTCCTCCTTTGGGATATTTGGCCATTTCCCTGACTATTTTATTTTTGTATGGCAGGAAACCGGAGTGCCCAGAGAAAGACTCGCACATACACGGGCAGAGAACAATTAAACGGTGCTGCATTCATGGCCTGTAATATTAATCGAGCATGCCGAGCGAATACAGATCACCTGAAATACTGTACAATAAATGCCTCGTGTGCATCATTGCATTGTTGCTCACCGTCTTTGCAATAGTACTAATCATGCTTCAGGTATATACATAAATACTGGAGACACCACAGTTGCATAGTATGCATGACCGTGTGTGTTAACCCTGGTTAAAGACCTGATAGCATAGTGGTTAGCGCGCAGTTTGATTCCTGGCGAAGGCTAACATGCGTGGTGATGATCTGAATCGGTCTTGGGCCGCCCCTTAAGTGTGGCTGAGCCTTAAATGAGCACCTGGCAAGGTGTATAACCATCAACACTGGCGATATGAAGGCGGGCTGGGCATGGTGCCGGCAACAACACGTCATCATGCGGCGAAACAGGCCTTCATAGGCGCTCGCTAACAGCCTGCGTAGGCTATAAGGGGGGACCTCTGTCTTTGGTAAACTCGGTGGCGCAATGGCTGGTAGCACAGGTGGTGGAGCATCTGCAAGTGATCTCACACAGACCGTTAACCCATAACACATGGGCCTGCCCCATGGCCTTCTGCCTGCGAGGCTTCGGCACTCAACCATGCAGCCTCAAAGTGCACCTATCCTGGCACAAACGCTGTTGTGACGTCAACGCCACTTAACTACGGGTGTAGTTAATAATCCGGTGCTCGTTAAGTTTGCATGTCATGGCATCAGCAACCATTGTCAATCCACTGCTGGATGAAGGCCTTCTCACGCCAACGCCATCGCCATCCCTCGCAGTCCAGTGCTGCTGACACGTCTCACTCCTGCAGATGAACTGATGTCATCGCTCCATCTCTTATCTAAACTGTTTATTTTACTAGGTAAGGCCCACTGAGTTATATAGCGCCTTTTCAGAAGCAACCTGGCCACAAATGATAGCTAAACTAAGTGGACTACCATGTGGAAACACTATGAACACATGCAGTTTCAAAATGTGGAGGGGAAAAACCGGAGGACCCGGAGAAAAATCCATGTGACCACGAGGAGAACGTACAGACTCGATATATACAGGCGCCAGGGTCGGTATCGAACCCAGGCCCCTCCTGCATACCAGGCGAGGTAGTTAACATCTCGCCACTGTGGCAAAAAGGCCATCCCTATGCGTGCCCCACCATGCGTATATGCTTTACTACAATGCATTAAGAGTTATTCATGGAGTGGAATAAGTTCAACATACATATGAGAGACCCTGGCTGGGAGCATATGTCACAATATCCACCGGGCATGACATAGCAAGCGTAAGTTTACGCGTGAGCACATGCAGCAGTGTTTGCATGTAGAATTATTGAGTAACATGGTTACTGGCAACAATTGCCAGGGAGTCCAATTACCATTTGGCTACACTGAGAAATACAGCAAGAACAGGAACACTTCCGTCGAGTGTTCACTATCTATGTTTATCTATATTATGGTTTTGTATAAAGGTGTGTATGTGTATATTTGCGGACTGCCAGGGCAGTAAAAGACACTCCAACCACTCGAAAATTATTCACGCAAGCAACTGTAAAAATATAGACACGCTGTGAGCACCATGCCCTATAAACCAACGCTGCTAACATCGCCACCATCACTCACAAACATAAACCAATCACATTAATTGAGGGCTACTTTAATATCATTCCCTGCTAATGGCATACATTACGACTGCGCCATCCGGCCATTATAATACATATTTTGCCAACACGGTGGATCCACTCTCAAATATCAGAGGGCCCTAGACCCGGTGTTGGATTCTAGGAAATATAAAAAAATCGTGTTTTTTTTCCATGCGTGTTCTTTCGTGTCGACTTGACTCTTCTTAGTCGACACAAAAATGCAATCTTCACTTGGGGGAGAATGTAAAGTCGTCACCCTATGTCTGCATCACATTCTTCACGCGGGAGTTAAGGTGACATCTGTCGAGAAAAAAAACTCACTCTGGTATCTGAAGTGGAGCACCACCCAGTTGCTACCTCGATGTGCAGGACTGATGTTAATCAACGAACACATTCAGGTTGATTGGTTATCTAGCACTCACCGGTTTCCTTGGTCGCCTCCTTATCACTATTCTATTGCTACTACCTGGCTGTGTCGTCTCATCCATACTTGTGTTTAACCACCACACTGCAGTTCACAACAACTCACCCACCCACTCACTGCTCACCACACTGCAGGCCACAACTTACTCACCCACTCACTCACTGCTCACCACACTGCAGGTAACAACTCACCCACTCACTCACCCACTCACTGCTCACGACACTGCAGGTCACAACTACTCACCCACTCACTGATCACCACACTGTAGGTAACAACTCACTCACCCACCCACTCACTGCTCACCACACTGCAGGTAACAACAACTCACTCACCCACCCACTGCCCACCACATTGCAGGACACAACTCATTCACCCACCCACTCACTGCTCACCACACTGCAGGTAACAACTCACCTACTCACCCACTGCTCACCACATTGCAGGACACAACTTACTCACCCACTCACTCAATGCTCACCACACTGCAGGTAACAACAACTCACTCACCCACTCACTGCTCACCACATTGCAGGACACAACTTACTCACCCACTCACTCACTGCTCACCACACTGCAGGTAACAACTCACCCACCCACTCACTCCTCACCACACAGCAGGTCACAACTCACCCACCCACTCACTCACTGCTCACCACACTGCAGGTAACAACTCACCTACCCACCCACTGCTCACCACATTGCAGGACACAACTTACTCACCCACTCACTCACTGCTCACCACACTGCAGGTAACAACTCACTCACCCACCCACTGCTCACCACATTGCAGGACACAACTCACTCACCCACCCACTGCTCACCACACTGCAGGTAACAACTCACCCACCCACTCACTCACTGCTCACCACACTGCAGGTAACAACTCACCTACCCACCCACTGCTCACCACATTGCAGGACACAACTTACTCACCCACCCACTCACTGCTCACCACACTGCAGGTAACAACAACTCACCCACCCACTCACTGATCACCACATTGCAGGACACAACTTACTCACCCACTCACTCACTGCTCACCACACTGCAGGTAACAACTCACCCACCCACTCACGCCTCACCACACAGGTCACAACTCACCCACCCACTCACTCACTGCTCACCACACTGCAGGTAACAACTCACCCACCCACTCACGCCTCACCACACAGGACACAACTTACTCACCCACTCACTCACTACTCACCACACTGCAGGTAACAACTCACTCACCCACTCACTGCTCACCACACTGCAGGTAACAACTCACTCACCCACTCACTGCTCACCACACTGCAGGTAACAACAACTCACCCACCCACTCACTGCTCACCACATTGCAGGACACAACTTACTCACCCACTCACTCACTGCTCATCACACTGCAGGTAACAACTCACCCACCCACTCACTCCTCACCACACAGGTCACAACTCACTCACCCACTCACTGCTCACCACACTGCAGGTAACAACTCACCCACTCACTCACTCACTGCTCACCACACTGCAGGTAACAACTCACCCACTCACTGCTCACCACACTGCAGGTAACAACTCACCCACCCACCCACTCACTGCTCACCACACTGCAGCTCACAACAACCCACTCACTTCTCACCACACTGCAGGACACAACCCACCCACCCACTCAATGCTCACCACAATCCAGGTCACAACAACTCACCCACTCACTCACTGCTCACCACACTGCAGCTCACAACAACCCACTCACTTCTCACCACACTGCAGGACACAACCGCTGGTCTTTCTGCTTCTTCTCTCGCACAGCCCCACTTTGGAATCCCCCCTCCCCCATGTTATCTCTACCCCCCGCCCACCCCCATCTAGTTCTTAGCGTAATATAACCCTAGCTCAAAGCAACAAAAGTACAACATCTTAAATCTATTGCAACTTTCATAGTGGGTTTTGTTGCTGGTCGGCCCGCTTTGGATTGTTGGGCCTTTCGGGACCCTGTGGCTGGGCAACCGTGAATTTAAACAAAATAACCTTTTTACGTGGCGGTTAAGTCAACACGAACTCCGCTCGTCACTCCAGCCGGCAGGCAGGGCAGCAGGGCAGGAAGGGCAGGAAGGATATCACAGCAGCAGGGCAGCAGAGCAGCAGAGCAGCATGGTAGCAGGGCAGGCAGGGCAGGAAGGGCAGGAAGGATAGAGTAGCAGGGCAGCAGGGTAGCAGGACAGGAAGGGCAGCAGGGCAGGAATGGCAGGCAGGGCAGCAGGGTACAACAAGCGAGGTGGGGCAGCAGCAGCAGCAGAGTTTCTGGCTCTGGTTTGGCAGGAAGCAGCCACCACGGCGTGGGCAGCTGCTGCTGCTGCCGCCGCTGCCCCACCACCACCACCACCACGGTGTCTGCGGCCTGCCATGGTGGCCCAATGGTCGCTGCGTGTAGAGTGGTGTGTGATGTGTGGGTGTAGTGTGGTGAAGTGTGGAGTGGTGTGTGATGTGTGGGTGTAGTGTGGTGAAGTGTGGAGTGGTGTGTGATGTGTGGGTGTAGTGTGGTGAAGTGTGGAGTGGTGTGTGATGTGTGGGTGTAGTGTGGTGGAGTGTGGGTGTAGTGTGGTGATGTGTGGGTGTAGTGTGGTGGAGTGTGGGTGTAGTGTGGTGATGTGTGGGTGTAGTGTGGTGGAGTGTGGGTGTAGTGTGGTGATGTGTGGGTGTAGTGTGGTGATGTGTGGGTGTAGTGTGGTGAAGTGTGGGCGTAGTGTGGTGAAGTGTGGGTGTAGTGTGGTGAAGTGTGGAGTGGTGTGTGATGTGTGGGTGTAGTGTGGTGGAGTGTGGAGTGGCGTGTGATGTGTGGGTGTAGTGTGGTGGAGTGTGGGTGTAGTGTGGTGATGTGTGGGTGTAGTGTGGTGGAGTGTGGGTGTAGTGTGGTGATGTGTGGGTGTAGTGTGGTGGAGTGTGGGTGTAGTGTGGTGATGTGTGGGTGTAGTGTGGTGATGTGTGGGTGTAGTGTGGTGAAGTGTGGGTGTAGTGTGGTGAAGTGTGGGTGTAGTGTGGTGAAGTGTGGAGTGCTGTGTGATGTGTGGGTGTAGTGTGATGCAGTGTAGAGTGGTGTGTGATGTGTGGGTGTAGTGTGGTGTGATGTGTGGGTGTAGTGTGGTGAAGTGTGGAGTGGTGTGTGATGTGTGGGTGTAGTGTGATGCAGTGTAGAGTGGTGTGTGATGTGTGGGTGTAGTGTGGTGTGATGTGTGGGTGTAGTGTGGTGAAGTGTATAGTGGTGTGTGATGTGTGGGTGTAGTGTGATGCATGATGCAGTGTAGAGTGGTGTGTGATGTGTGGGTGTAGTGTAGTGAAGTGTATAGTGGTGTGTGATGTGTGGGTGTAGTGTGGTGAAGTGTGGAGTGGTGTGTGATGTGTGAGTGTAGTGTGTGATGTGTGGGTGTAGTGTGATGCAGTGTAGTGTGGTGTGTGATGTGTGGGTGTAGTGTGGTCAAGTGTAGAGTGGTGTGTGATGTGTGGGTGTAGTGTGGTCATGTGTGGAGTGGTGTGTGATGTGTGGGTGTAGTGTGGTGGAGTGGTGTGTGATGTGTGGGTGTAGTGTGGTCAAGTGTCGAGTGGTGTGATGTGTGGGTGTAGTGTGGTGAAGTGTAGTGTGATGCATGATGCAGTGTGGAGTGGTGTGTGATGTGTGGGTGTAGTGTGTGGAGTTGTGTGTGATGTGTGGGTGTAGTGTGGTCAAGTGTGGAGTGGTGTGTGATGTGTGGGTGTAGTGTGGTGGAGTGGTGTGTGATGTGTGGGTGTAGTGTGATCAAGTGTGGAGTGGTGTGATGTGTAGCTTGGTGTTACGTGTGTGAGTGTGCTTGCGGTGTGATGTAATAATGCGTGCAGTACAAGGAGCGGTGGGACGCCTGGTGTGATGCAGTCGTGCGGTGCACGCTAGAGTATGGCGCGATTCGTAGCGTGCTGTGTAGGTCGTGATTCATGGGCTAGTGTGGGGATGTGTACTGTAGGCGATGTTGTGTACTGTAGGCGATGTTGTGTACTGTAGGCGATGTTGTGTACTGTAGGCGATGTTGTGTACTGTAGGCGATGTTGTGTACTGTAGGCGATGTTGTGTACTGTAGGCGATGTTGTGTACTGTAGTTGCGTGGTCTCCAGCTGCCGTGCAGGTGCGATGGTGAACGCTCGTGGTGCGATGCGTGGTGTCGTGATGTGGCAATGCAGGCTGTAGCGTGGTGTAGCGTGGCGTGGTGTTGTCTGGTGTGGTGTAGCATGGTGTAGCGTGGCGTGGTGTTGTCTGGTGTTGTCTGGTGTGGTGTAGCGTGGTGTAGCGTGGCGTGGTGTTGTCTGCTGTGGTGTAGCGTGGTGTGGTGATGTAGTGTAGCGTGGTGTTGTGGTGTAGCGTGGCGTGGTGTTGTCTGCTGTGGTGATGTCGGCTGTGGTGTAGCGTGGCGTGGTGGTGTAGCGTGGCGTGGTGGTGTAGCGTGGCGTGGTGGTGTAGCGTGGCGAGGTGTGGCGTAGCGTGGTGTTGTGGTGTGGCGTGGCGGTGCGCTAGTGCGCCCCGCGTTCTACCGACACTCGGCCCGCGTCTGGCCAGCGACACAAAACCGACGAGACAACAACGACAACAGCAGCAGCAGCAGCCACCACCACCGAGCACGCCAGAGAGAGAGAGAGCCACCGCTCACCAGCTGGTGGACGACTTCTCGCTGCACACATCCTCGTAGGCCGCGAGCAGAGCCGTGCGGTTCTTGTTGAGGTTGAGCGCCATGACCGCCTTCTTACTCCTCCTGCTGCTCCTCCTCCTGCTGCTGCTCCTCCTGATGCCGCTGCTGCTGCTACTCCTCCTCCTCCTGCTGCTGCTCCTCTTCCCCACGCCTCTCTCTCGACGCTCACCCCGCCGCCTCCTCCTCCCCCCCGCTCGCTCGGCGTCACCACCAGCACCACCACCACCAGCACCACCACCACCAGCAGCACCACCACCAGCAGCAGCAGCACCACCACCAGCACCAGCACCACCAGCACCACCACCACCAGCAGCACCACCACCAGCAGCACCACCAGCACCACCACCAGCACCACCACAAGCAGCAGCACCACCACCAGCAGCACCAGCAGCACCACCACCAGCAGCACCAGCAGCAGCACCACCAGCAGCACCACCACCAGCACCACCAGCACCAGCAGCACCACCACCAGCAGCACCACCACCACCAGCACCACCAGCAGCACCACCACCACAAGCACCACCACCACAAGCACCACCACCACAAGCACCACCAGCAGCACCACCACCACCAGCACCACCAGCAGCACCACGGGGCGGGATTCTCCGCTCCCTTCTTCTGGGCGGGGATCCCAAAGCGGTGCCCCCCCCCCCCCCACGGGGGTGGGTGACGTCACAGACTCCACCCAGACCCGCCTTCTTTGTGACGTCACCGTTTGATTCTCTCTCCACGTTGGGTGGGTTTCGGTTGACAGGGGGCTCCTCTACTTACGAACGAGTTGGGTTCCAGAGGACTGTGCGTAAGTCGATTTGCTCGTAAGTCCAAATTTACTCCCGTCGATTCCAAACACGTTGTACGGCGTGTACACCAAACACGGGAATGGCTTTCAAAGTTGTATAATCCCCTGTAGACGTAGATGCCACTGGTTCTTCACGTTCTGCAGACGTAGATGCCACTGGTTCTTCACGTTCTACAGATGTAGATGCCACCACTGCCATCTATTGCGCGACGGTTGAACTTACGACATTCGGTCTGAACAGCCAACTGGACATACGGAAAGGTTTGTTCGTATCTCTGAAAGTTTGTAAGTCGAACGATCGTAAGCAGAGGAGTCCCTGTATGCGATTTTTTTTTTGAAAATTTGCGTTATGTACGATCCAACTCAGAGGTCGGTAACTAAAAATGACAACAAGAGGATTTTTTATTACCGTTTCAAATTCGGTAAACAACTTTTAATATTTCAAGAGCCGCAATTGCACGTGGTGAATACGAGCGCGGTCGTCCTTAATAAATAAAGTTACGAAGCGCTCCCTAAAGAAGCCGCGTGCGGCTTCCGTTAGCCGCAGGTTTTTCGGCCCCTGGGCTAACCTGTTTCTATTCTAGATTTGAAGCTTTCGTGACTGCAAGGATCCACACTCTTTTCTACCCAAAAAATCGCTCGATGCCGTTTGAATTCAGTCACATGCGGCTGTACCGTCGGACGTCAGGCGACATTGTGTGCGCTGCTCGGCAGGCAGCTGCGTCCACGTCCGGTTTCGCTTTGTGTGGGCATTTTTTTGGGAAAGCATCTACTACCGCATAAAGCGAGGGAAACCTGTATATGCTGTATAGCACAAACAGAACAAAACCCCGGTTAAAACGAGTTTGCTGCACATATAGAAATGCCTGTATGTCGATCAACAAGTAGCTTGACGCATGTAGAGAGGTAAAAGCACCTATTGTTTCTAAGACGTCTTTGTCAGCGTGGAAGAGTAGACCAAATACCAGCTAGAGCTCCCTCTAGCGGTGGCCTTTCCACCAGCAGTGGTGTGAGCAAGTAATTACAGGGCTCTAACTGAGAAACCTTTTACCGCAGTGCAGTTTTTTTTGTTACGTTCATCCGTGACAATCACTGCAATCATGACGAAAATTCCGCCGCAGATGTCTACAAGCTCCTGACTTACTGTCACCTATTGGGAAAACGGTTACCGGTTTACCCAGGTCGCCCTTGCGAAAGGGGCAACGTTGCACGTGGCTTGATTTCTCCTGGTTAATTAAAGGATAATGGACGTTAGAATACGGGCGCATTGGTGCCTTTACTTGTTTTTGAGCCAAGGCCGTAATTATAATATATATTGGGGGGGAGGGACACATCTCCCCCCCCCCAATATTCAAATATGCTCAAAATGTCCCCCCCCCCAATATATTGCTATTAAAAAATAATTGCTATGCTATGTAAATAAAAAGAACAATTTGCTAAACCTTGGCCACAATATCTGGACTTGTCTTCATATAAATCAACGCATAGATTGCTGTTTATATGATTGTGGTTATGGTTGTACTTTATAAATCCCTAATCTCTGCCATTACATGCAATGAAACAAAAAATGGTAAAAAAAAGTAAAAACAGAGCAATGTAATACAATACACTATTAGACATTGTTGTTAAAAATAAATAAAAAGTCAATCCCATGTGTTAGTGAATTTAAAATATTTTAGGCAGGAAATGAGTTTTCAAATGTAGATATTTTTCTGGGTTGGGATCCCCCGACCCCCTGGAAGATTTGGTCTCCCCCAATGTTGACTCCATGGCTACGGCCTTGTTTTGAGCGCATGTCTCCCTACATGCAAATAACCAAACAACGTAGCAAAATCATACTGACAAAATGCATCCACATATCTGTCTCTCCACATTGAAAACTAAAAGTGTTTCCTACACAAACCCCGTCAGCCGCTCGGCCTTCTGGGAGTGCGTAATATTTAGCAGAAAACTCTGGATCGGTTTCGACCGACAGTGTCTCATCAGCAGTGTCAGGCTTGCTTGAGTCAATGCGGGTGGACTTCCGCTCTTACTTACAGGCAAGGAGCCTCTCTCTTTATAAGACGAGTCCGGCTTCAACAGCAAACTAATCACGAGGCTAGTTGTCGAGACTATAAATGCCGAAATAAATAATTAGCAGACAATTTCTCCTTGTCTGATAATTATTTTGCAAAGAGACATTGCTGATTTATTGCATTTATATGCAGTACAGTGCTCCTTAAAGGACGTGAACGATTATTTAAAGCTACACTTTATGCAGGCTCCCTTGGGGGACCGGCTTGTCAGCTTGTATTTAATGTCGATGCATTCCATCATCGCCACCGTGCACCTCCTCGGCGTGATGTCACAAGCGTGGATGTGGTTGTTTTTTTTTTGTAAACACGCGTCACCTTAGGGGCCGTCCATAAATGACGTCACGCGATTTTGGACGATTTTTGACCCCCCCCCCTCGTCACACGGCGTCACAAAAAGTCAGACCCCCCCCTCAAATATGACGTCACGAAGCTTTGCCCCCCCCCCAAACCATATTTTTCCATTTTGAAAATAAAACATGCTTCAAATCGTTTTAAACTATTGTCATTGTAGTGCGTATTTAATGTGGTGCTGCACTGATGTTGTAAGAGAAAACATTTATGAAAAAATATATTTAATTAATATATTAAGTAGAACGTGTTGTCTATATTTATTTAAAGTTGCGCATTTTGATGTGACGTCACATTTATCAACCCCCCCCCCCCTCGTCACACATCGTCACAAATGTCTGACCACCCCCACCCCCCCTAGGTGCGTGACGTCATTTATGGACGGCCCCTTAAACACTGTTTGGTTCCACGGGGCATATTCTCAAGTGCAGGCGTTAGACGCGAACTGGAAAGTACTGCGTGCACTGTACACCTCGTTTCCATGAATAAATATCAGAAATTTCTTCAACTATGGAAATAAAAAAGCCCTCTTGTTCACTGTGCCCTTCAACATTCGTTCAGAAATGAGGAAGGGAAATCGTGCATTTAGCGATTATCTAGCACTTTCTAAAATGTATTTATCCTCAGAGGTATTTGATTATGAGTGTGGTTTACCTGCTCAGGCAAATGGATTGTAAGCGTAAGATCGGACACATAGACAATGAACAAAGCGAAATGTGCAAAGATGGAAAGCGTGCAAACATTAAAACGTGCTCAGACAAGCGTGGAGATGCGATGCTTTATTTATTTCGAAAAAAACAATGAGCATATTATGAATGTAATGAATAACAAGCATGTTCGTGCGGCTTTAATTGTTGCGTTT
Organism: Petromyzon marinus; assembly: GCF_048934315.1. NCBI lineage: Eukaryota > Metazoa > Chordata > Hyperoartia > Petromyzontiformes > Petromyzontidae > Petromyzon > Petromyzon marinus. The sequence continues at coordinate 11,884,375 of NC_133677.1, forward strand.
GTTATTTCATATTTTGTCAGGATATGAAAGTAAAAATAAAATGAACAATAATAACGTACGCAAATATTTTGCAAATGGATGATACGATCATCGTGCATGTTATACCGAACGATATATTTGTAGTGGAATAAATAGGCGCATGAGGGTAAATGGTGAGATCGCGCGGGGGCAGGAGAGTACGGATCATGTTGGGACAGCCAGGTGCGATGGTTGGGACGATGAGGTAACGATTAGGCCAATTAAGCTGGGGGAGCCAGGGACGGCTGTGATTGGCTGGTGTTGTTGTCAGGGCTGAAGTGTGATTGGCTGGTGTTGTTCTCAGGGCTGGAGTGGCGTCTTAAAGTCTGGAGAAGTAACAGGCGCACGGGCACGCGGAGCGTCGTTGGGACCGCGGGTTAATTAATTGGAGAGTAATGAGAGCGGGGATAAATTGGGGAGTCGCGAGGAGAAAGGGGGAGTTGGATTCGGGGGCTGGACGAAGCAGGACGTGGAGCAGAGCTGAAGTGAAGGCAGCCAGCAGTGGAGAGAGGAAAGCAGGAGCTGAAGTGGAAGCAGCCAGCAGTGGAGAGCAGAGAGAAGCAGCCAGCAGTGGAGAGAGCACAGTGATAGCAGAGAGGAGAGAAGCAGCCAGCAGTGGAGAGAGCACGGTGATAGCGGAGAGCGGTGACGAAGCAGTTAGCAGTGGAGAGAGCACGGTGATAGCGAAGAGCGGAAGACAGAGACGAAGCAGTTAGCAGTGGAGAGAGCACAGTGATAGCGGAGAGCAGAGACGAAGCAGTTAGCAGTGGGGGAAGCACAGAGACATCGGAGCTGACGGAGAAGTGGAGATTGGAGAGACAAAGGCGGCGAGCGAGTCGAGTGAGACGCGGCGAGCGAGCCGAGTGAGGCGCGGCGAGCGAGCTGTGGCAACAAGGGAGTTGTGGAGCATTGAGGACATGTGGAGAACTGTAAATAAAGTGGTGTTGGAAGAAAGACAGAAGTTGTCCGAGTGAAATCGACCACTACATATTTGTAAGATTGCCATATTGTGACAAACCGAGTTAATATAGGATTAGGTATTCATATTAGCACTGCATTTTAAAAGAAAAATGTGATTAGGCATAGAGTTAGCAGTAGGCCAGGGTTACAGACGGTGTATATCACACGTGACAATAACATTACACGCATAAAATGAATATCTTTAATTTGTAAATGCCCACGCCTTCTGAATATGTACACATCCCTGGTGGGAGCAGTAGCGCAGTGGTCAACGCGCGGCATTACGAGCCCATAATAATGTTTCATTCTGAGGCGAGCGATTTATGAACCAGTCCTGGGTCCCACCTCCTTCAACCCGCAATGCCCAGCGTGGTGAGGTATTGTCAAACGACGTCAATTCCCAACTCAGAATACTGAGTTGAAGTATAGTATTACTTCTTGCAGTGTATTGGCAAAGGGATATATTTATATATACACAATATAATACACATTCATAATACAGTTTTTTGGGGTTAGATCGCGTAAATATATAGATGTGTCGTTAAACCTGCCACCACCCGACACAGCCAATTAGTAAGGTATGTCGCGTAAACAGAACATGCCAATTAGTTACTATTACAGTACACCGGTATGTCTCCAAAGCCACAAATGTTGTGGGATATATATACAGCTCTCCAAAGCCACAAATGTTGTGGCTTTGGAGAGCTGTACTCGTAACTAATTGGCATGTTCGCGCAAAGCCTACGTGTTAAGCTGAAAATATACACAAACTCTGTAACTTGCTTTAAAGCTGTGTTAGTTTTTCACGAAGCACTTGGACACCAATGCCGTGGGAAACTAAAAACAAAAACTTTTCCAGAGGAGCGGAATATTTCGTGCTGGAGACCTCGGAGGGAATAAATATGTGTTCATTTCCATTTCATCAGTACCTTTCATTGATTTTTGTAGAGCACGTGCTTTTCGTGTTTGTTAAAGGAGACTTGTAAAGTAAAATAAAAGTAGAAAAATATTCAACTGGTTAGAGAAGCTTCGAGTTGAATTAATTGAAAAATGCCCCCGAGCCAAGAAATGAGTTTTTTTTTTATTTTAAGGCTTAAAAGCATCACCACATTATGAAAGTAATAACAAATAAATAATGCCATTATTATCAGCCGCTGCCACTGTGTATTCACTGTTTTTGATGTGTATAAATACATATTCTGTATAAATATTCCGTATGTATGAATAACTATTAGTGTAAATCTATATTCTGATTTATTCCTTGCAGATTTGCGTTTGCCAAAGAGATTCCAGAGGCACCTCTTTAAATAATGGTGGAGAGTTCGTTTTCCCAAAAGGTTGACATACCCACTAGAATAATATTGGTCACTACTATCGTGTTTGTATTGTTTGTTATAACCGTCTGATCCAACCCTACTGGGCATCTGTGAAAAAGAGCTTCATGGCTCATCGGATTCTCCAGTAAAAAACTATATGTTTTTAAACAATTCTGATTCTGACAGCTGAATTAAGGGGCTGCCCACGATGTTTCCATCGCCCATGCTTCAGGCCTGCCGTAGAACAAAAGTTGCATAGTGTGCAAAGAAACATGGGAAGACGGATTCGTGGAATTACACTGAGAGGCATAAAGAGGAACACGTAAAAATGCAAATTTAGAGACATTATATTGCGAACAAAAACAGTATGTGGACTTCGGTAGAATGCATTGCTATAAGGAATGATGGCCGTTGAATGAGACTGGTTTACAGAATCGCAGCCAATGGATGGGCACACCCCTGGAGATTATGTCCATCGATGAGATGGGGTGACGAGAGGGTGAGGGATGGCTGCAGTGTTTGGAGGCCTTCATCCAGCATTTGACGGGCAATGGCTAATGGCGATCTGTCATTTGTCATTGTAATTAAAAGTTGAAGTATAGTATTACTTCTTGCAAGTGAGTTGTGGTGATTTCGAAAAGTATGATAAAAAATATTAACACTGTGTGAAGTCAGCGGTGTGGTGGTTCTGTGAAAATGGCTCCCACCATAGAAACGTGGAATGTCCATCACTGACTCAGGACCCCCGATAGAACGGCCTAAAACTAGCTAGAGCATGGAGATACCTCGACGCTTACGACATCATCCAAAGTTGTGTCAATGGCAGGGATATCACAATATTTAGTGTGTCGCTCAACCGAGATCAAATAAATTTGTAACTCCTAATTACTCTATAAAATTTGCATTATACCGGACAGACTTTGTAACCACTCATTGGGAAGTCGTCCTTCTGTGGTCGAAATAGTCACTGAACACCACCGGACATTAATGGCAGCACTGTTGACATTACAACCGTTAATATCCCGTACAAAAACACGTGCAAAATGTTGCCGTGGTGAACTTGTAAGGGGCCGTCCATAAATGACGCCACGCACCTAGGGGGGTGGGGGGTCAGACATTTGTGACGATGTGTGACAAGCGAGGGGGGGTAAGAAATATGACGTCACATCAAAATACGCAACTTTAAATATAGACAACACGTTCTACTTACTAAAATAGACTTTTTAAGAAATGTTTTCTCCTACAACATCAGAGTGCAGCGCCACATTAAATACGCACAACAATGACAATAGTTTAAAGCGATTTGAAGCATGTTTTATATTTTGGGGGGGGGGGGGGGCAGGGCTTTGTGACGTCATATTTGAGGGGGGGTCTTACTTTTTGTGACGAAGGGGGGGGGAGGTAAAAAATCGTCCAAAATCGTGTGACGTCATTTATGGACGGCCCCTAATCCAGACTTCGCCAGTTCCATATTCTGGCACGGCAATATAAACAATCTGATCCTATTCAGATTTACATAGCGCCTTATTCCAAAGCCGTATTCCAAGGCGCTTTAGCTAAATTATACGATTGAACGTAAGGTGACAGTGGTTGAGATAACGAGTGTGGTTGTTAAAAGTGTGTGGTGGTCAGGAGGATAGGTGGAAGTGATTAGGAGCGGTTGGGATAGTGATAGGGGTTGTGATAGGGGTGGTGATAGGGGTTGGAGTAGTGATAGGGTTAGGGGTTGTTATAGGGTTAGGGGTAGTGACATTGATTGAGATAGGCCTGGTCGTAGCTGAGGGGCAGGAGCAGTAGGATGGGCTGGTGAGAAGAGATGTGGGTTGTTTTAAGGGAGGAACAGAAGCAGGTTATTGATGATGATTTCTTGTTGTGCAGTGGGAAGTTTATTGAAGAGGAGCGTTTTTTTTTAAATCTCCCCGCCTCTTCCAAGATGTTTAGCCGGTGTGAACGAGAAGGTCTAATAATCTCTAGAGGCGGGCTCCATTGAGATCCCTCCCTAGAGTGGAGGCTCTTCCGCCAGAAGTGAGTCATTACAGGGCCGCGCCTTTAACTTTTACGTTTTCCATTTGCTTAGACAGGCAAAGTGCCACGAAACCCCGACTGTCAATAAATAGTTGTCAACGAAGATGTCAGCGCCAGGCAAATGGGGCTATTATTATTATTCTTCAGCGCCTTGCCGCCAAATAATCGATCACAAGCAGAGACACGAAACTCATCTCTTGCAGCAACAACAAAAAACATCACGTGGACCGCGCAGGCGTTCAAGTGCCCTCCTGTCCACCGCCACGCGCCACTTACAAAGTATCGGGTCAAAGAGGTTGGCCGATGCTCGTCATCTGTGCCGGGATTTAATTTTTTTTTGCTGTGCAGAGCTGCGCAGGCGGGGGAGGGGGGGGGGTTGAAATGCGGTTTGCTTTGAGGAATCCAGTTTCTCTGGTTTTTACGAATCGGTGGCAATCTGAATGCGTTGCTGCAGCGTTTTGCGCTAACGGGTTTATCTGGCTGCTGCTGTACAAGCTAAATACATGCTGCACACCCTAGCCCTGCGTGTTTTGCTCTCGTTCATTCTACGTTTTAAGTGTTTCCTGGCTTTTCAGTTCTACATCAAATGGGCAAAGACGCGATTAGTGTTCTTGATTGTGCTCAAGCATTGGGTGTTGTTCATTTAAATTTAGATTTTTTTTGCTGCAATAATTTTCCACGTGATAACCAAGTTTGTTGAGCTATCATTTGTTGGTCAGGTGGCTTCTGAAAAATAAGTTTATTTCCTTAGTAGGTTTTACTTGGTAAGAAAAAAAAACTTGTTTAGTTTTATTTGTATATAATTAAGTGATTTTTTTTTTTTAAAATCTTTCCTATACTTTGCACTCCTATCGTGTTTTTGCACTGTTTGTCGTTGTAACGTTCTGACCCGCCCCTACTGGACATCTGTGAAAAAGAGCTTTATAGCTCATCGGATTCCTCCAGCCTAAACACATTTTCTCATTCTGAATTAGCAGTATCGGAAATTCCACCTTCGCATGATGGGGAATGAGTATCTCCATAAAACAACCACACCAGGTGATGCTCAATTTCGCTGATAACACTATGTGTAGTGCCGTGAATTCACTCGGACGACAACAGTCTCTTTTTCCGCCGTCACTTTTATTCCATCGTTCCGTACACACTAATTCTCTCCGTGCTCCGCCAACTCGGACACTCCGATGTACTTCAGCATCGTCCGTGCATCCCCTTCCACACACAGTGTTTCTTCGCCTATCTCTTCACGCGCAGTGACTTCCCTTCCACACACAGTGGTTCGTCTTCTATCTCCTCACACACAGTATCGCCGCTATCTCTTCACGCGCAGTGACTTCCCTTCCACACACAGTGGTTCGTCTTCTATCTCCTCACACACAGTATCGCCGCTATCTCTTCACGCGCAGTGACTTCCCTTCCACACACAGTGGTTCGTCTTCTATCTCCTCACACACAGTATCGCCGCTATCTCTTCACGCGCAGTGACTTCCCTTCCACACACAGTGATTCGTCTTCTATCTCCTCACACACAGTATCGCCGCTATCTCTTCACACGCAGTGACTTCCATCTATTCACACACAGTGACTCTATCTATCTCCGCTAACGCTGACTCTCCCTATCGCTATTTACTGTCTTTGGGGTCCGGCTCTCTATCTATTCTTCCCTAACATTTCCAGCTGTCTTCTTCGTATCTCTTCACCTCTCGCCAACAACTGCCCAGCAACGACTCTCCAGCAACAACTCCCCAGCAGCAACTCCTCTCCGTTCAAACCACCTCGCGTTTTATCCCCTCTCGCATTAGCCTTAATTAATTGCCACGTGGATCGCTGGCCGTTTCCCGCCAGCCCGCACCTGTCCCCTTCCTCAGACATCCAGACGCCACCACTTAACGCTAACAGCCTCTCGACCAATCACAGCCCTCGTGTCACGACTCCCTTAATTACTTGGGTTTGTTTATGCCACTCGCGACTCGACCACCTGTTTGACCTCGTGTGACCCGTTCTCCTTGTCTGTCTGTATGTACTGTATATGGCCAATTCCTATACGCATTATATACTCCACTACATCACCCCCCCCCCCCCCCCCCCCCCGTGATGAAAGAACTTAGCCATCCCCGGCTACGATATACTCGAATTGGAGTAGTGGAGTGAAGCGGACGGAACGATGACAACATATATACATAACGCATTTGCAATATACAACCATTTTGTACAATCACGCAATGACACGCACACAACACCTTTATACAGAATTCCCAACCCCCAAAGTCAATATATTGTATTCCTCCTGGAACGGGTTCCCGCTGCCGGTCCATCTCCCCTGCACGGGATACCCTGCGGTAAGGGAGGGCCTCGCTCGTCTTGCCAATGAACCCTACGCCCATCCCTGTCCCAGCGACACTCAGCTGGCGGGGCTGTCCGTCGGTCCCGGTCGGGACGGCCATTGGTCCGGATCTGTGGCCGTTCAATCGGCGTCCGGTCGGTAACCCTGCCCTAAAGGGGCGATCCTGCAGGCACACGGGGGGCAGATCTCTGGGACACGCGCACTTGTGACCTCCCCACAGGTTCGTCGGACATATCCAATACAGGCCGCTCTCGGATGGGGGATGACGCATAATATGGTAACACAAATTTCTTCAGGCGCGACGGGTGAACAAACCATGTCCGACGACTGAATTTTATTCGCACACTCTGATCCCGTAAAACCTCCACAATATCAACGGGCCCCTGCCAGGGGCGGTGAAATTTCGGGGACGTTCCCACCGGCACCATGGGGCAGTGCAACCAGGCTTTATCTCCAACACTCCACGGCTCTCGTGGCCGCTGCCTGCCGAACAATCTTTCGTTAGCGGCTTGGCGTCGTGCCGTATTTTGTAATGCAGCCTCTCGGGCTTCCCTTAGACGGTCCAAAGCCACCTGCATCGGAGCAGGCACCGTCGTAGATTTCTCCCGTTTTCGAATTCCCAATTTCACAATAGCCGGCGCTTCCGGTTCCCGTCCATACATAAAAAAAAATGGCGAGTACCCCGTTGAGGCATGCGGGGCCAATCTATACGCGGCCAGCGTCGCTGCAACATGCAGATCCCAATCATCTTGAGCGGTGTTTACTTGGTGACAAAGCATGGACGTCAGCGTCCTATGCAGCCGCTCGACCATCCCGTCAGTCTGCGGGTGGTATGGGGACGTCCGAATTTTTTTGGTCCCCAGCGAGTCACACACGTCCTTAATCAATTTTGATGAAAAATTTCTGCCTTGGTCAGTAAGCAAATGTTCCGGGGCCCCCTTATCTAATACGTATCCATTCAAGAAAGCCTCAGCGATCGATGTCGCTGACTGGTCTACTAGCGGCCATGCCATCGGCCAACGAGTTAAGTATTCCACCCCGACGAGCAAATATCTGTGCCCTCGGGGGGTGACGGGAAACGGACCCAAAATATCCAGTGCCACAATTTCGTTCACTCTCGAAACTTGAATCGATTGCAAAGGGACACAATATGGCTGTGCCGGCGCTTTCCTCCGTGCACATTCCTGGCACGCTTTTACATGCTGTTTCACATCGTTAAACATTCCCGGCCAGTAAAATTCACTCCCCACCGTCAACGCGGTCTTCTTCTCCCCCAGATGCAGCAATTTCTCATGTACCTCGTTAATCAGTTTCCCCCGCAACACCTTCGGGACAACAATACAAATTTTTTGTGCTTCCACATCCCAGCGAACAAGCAACCCCTCCATTAACATCAAAAATGGGCGATCCTCCGATCCCCTTGAACGAAAGGCACGCAGCCTCATCCTGGTCAGCGAGGAATCTTCCACCTGCAGTTGCTTCCACTGCTTCAATGACAACCCCAACATTCCAATTTCTGCTCCAGGGACTATCCCTGGCACCCCCGAACCCGCTGCAGCGACCGTTTGCGGAACCTCCTGCAGCGGCGGGCCACAACGCAGCGAGCCCTCTTTGCACCGACACGTCTCAGCCGATCGCGGCAACCTCGACAAAGCATCCGCGTTTACATGGTGCGTCCCTTTCCTATGCTGGATCGTGAAAGAATACTCCTGGAGGGTCTCAATCCAGCAAGCCATTTGCCCCGATGGCTGATCCACGCGCAGCGAGTACTGTAGCGCCGCGTGATCAGTGCGGATCAAAAATTCCCTGCCGTATAGATACGGTCGGTACTGGCGCACAACATGGACAAGCGCCAATAATTCCCTACGCGTCACACAGTATTTTTGCTCCGCCGGCGATAACACCCGGCTGCCATATGCCACCACCTTCTCGACGCCATCAACCATTTGTGACAAAACCGCGCCTATGCCCGTATCACAGGCATCCGTGTCAAGTATAAACTGCTTCGTAAAATCCGGGTATCCCAACGGCGGTGCGTCCGCCAGTGCGGCCCGCAATGCTTCAAACGATTTTTGTTCAGCAATCCCCCATTTAAACTTTGCACCTTTCCCGGTCAGCGTATGCAATGCTCGAGCAATCGTGGCAAAATCCTTAACGAACCGCCGATAATACGACGCAAAGCCCACAAAGCTACGCACTTCCCCTGCTGTTTTCGGCACTGGCCATGTACGCACACAACTCGTCTTTTCCGGATCAGTGGCCACTCCTGACGCACTAACGACGTGCCCCAAATACTTCACCGATGTTCTCAACAATTGGCACTTCTGTGGTTTAAATTTCAATCCAGCGCGCCGCACTCTGCCAAAAATGGCGCGCAGCCGTTGCAAATGTTAATCGAAATTCCTACTGAAAACAATCACATCATCTAAATATATCAAACATGACTCCCACTGCAGGCCCGACAACACGAGTTCCATTAATCGCTGGAAGGTCGCCGGCGCTGAGTGGAGTCCCATCGGGAGCACGTTAAATTGATACAATCCTTGTGGTGTCCGAAATGCCGTTTTAGGTCTTGACTCTTTATCCAGGGGCAATTGCCAAAAGCCCGACAACAAATCGAGGGTCGAAAAGATTCTGGCGCCGGACAGGGCGTCCAGCGAATCATCAATTCGTGGAAGCGAGTACGCTTCCGCCACCGAAACTTTATTCAATTTCCGATAGTCAACACAAAATCGCATGGTTCCGTAACGTTTTTTAACGAGGACAATAGGGGCTCCCCACGGGCTGGACGATGGGGTGATAATATCCTGCTCTAGCATTTCGTCAACAGATCGCCGAATACATTCTTTCTCAAGAGGACCTACACGATGCGAATTTAGCCTGATCGGGGGTGCGTTCCCCGTGTCAATACGATGCTGCAACAACGTTGTTCGACCCACGTCGTATTTCCCTAAACTGAACACATCCTTAAATTCCACTAGCAACGCATGCAACCTCGACCGTTGCACAGGCGATAACTCTGGGTTTTGTTCGTAAAGATCCCTTAACCATTCCGGATCGTCCTCCTCCCTTGACAACATTTCATCCTGCCCCGTAGCAAAACATGTTTTTGTTTCTGGACCCGGCACACCCGTTGCATGCGCCAAAGTAGTGCCCCCTTGAATAACAACCTCTTCGTGCCCCGCGTTTACAATTTGAATGAAGGGATCACAATAAGTTGATATTATGGTCAAAGCTCCTACCACGGTGGGCATTCTCGACACAGCATTTGAGGGTGTCAACAGCACTCCCTCCTGTAGCTCATCCCAAGGCAATTCCTTATCTAACTGTAGCGGTACCAATATTTGCGATGCAGGCGGGACGCGCACGGTGCGGCTCACCACGGCCTGCACCACAGCGTTCGCCACCGCAAATTTCGAAGGCGTCCCCAAAAATTTCATACATTTCCCCGACGGTAATTCCAAACAACCTTTTTCCACTGAAATCTTAATTGGCATTTTTTGCAAAAAATCCGTGCCCAACAAACACGGTACCGCCAAGGCCGTTGAAACCAAAACACTTCCTGTCACAATAACCTCCCCAATTTGAATTGTCGCAACCACGCAGCCCATAATGCCCAAACTACCCCCGTTTGCCGCTACACATGGCCCTTCCACTGGCGCTAACGATCCAGGCAACGTCGGCAGCGACCGAAATGTTTGCAACGAAATGAGAGTTGCCGACGCCCCGGTATCCACAATAACCCGTACTATAACACCTTGAATACATGCCATCACATCCGACGATCCCGGCGCGGCCCCCAACACACGATGTACCAACGCGCCCCACATATCCCGGCCATGCGTACTATCCGAACCCGATGAATACGGTTGGGATGACGCGGATGAGTGATGTGGATAGGGCGGCCGTGTATTGAATGCATCTCGACTCACCCGGGATCCTTGGTCTTGGGGGAACCGCCGTAGTTGTTCGGCGCTCACGGAGGACCACCTCTTCGTCTCCAGCAGTCGCGGGCGAGATGACCCCTCCGCATGTCCGATGCACGCCGTCTCAATATGCCCCGGGACGACGTCGTCGGTCTCCGGTCGACACTCAGGCCGCCGCTGCCATCGGCGGCGCCTCGTCCACCACCACCGCCACCGTGCTCGCAGCCCCGGCAGGGGTCGTCAGCGATGGCTGCGCTACCGCCGCCGCTGGTTCGTCTCGTATATCAAGGTTGACTTGTATGTTCCTGGCGATCAGCAACGATGACACGTCGTCGTCATCATCCTTGTCCGGGAGCGACAAGATGACTTTCAGTTCCTTTGCCAACTGTAACATCTTCTCTTGCAGCAGGGAGTCCCAGCCCTCCTCGTCCATCGCCGGGTACGCAACCTGGGCGAGGGCCAGCAAGGCACTGCGAAATGCCAGGGGGGTCTCCGTGGCCTCCCGTTTCTTCTGTTGAAATCGACGTTTGGCGACCGACCGCGGCTCGTAGACTTTCCTCATTGCCGCAATAGCACCGTCCAATGTTTTTCTGACAGCGGCAGGGAGTCCGTTAAAAGTCGCCAAGGAGTCATCATCCAATGCCGTCGGCAGTGCTCATAACGCGGCACTCTCCGTCCACTTCAGGGACTCGTAAGCCGCACGGAATCTTCGTATGAATGCCGTCCAATCTCCCACTTTGGCCTCAAATCGTTGTACGTGTAGCCGTCGTGGCGGTCCCTCCGACTGGTCGTCTTCGTCGTCAGAATCTTCCAACCGCTCCGGCTGAGCGGCAACCTCCGGCGGTGGACCCGGTATGGGTAGTTAAATGCGGTTCTCCGTCAAGAAGTTCTGGAATTCCTCCGACAACTTCTCCATTCTGGCCTGCCACTGGGTCATGAGGACTCGCCAATCCTCCGACGATCCCGGGCCTTCAGCACCACCTGAACCACTGTCACCGTCCGGAGTACTGCCGGCCATCTGGCCGGGCTGCTGTCGCCGCCCGAGTCCACTGGCACATTTCTTTTCTTTGCCGCTTTCCTTGACATCGTGGCGTGTTCCGTACTTTTTCTGACACCAAATGTAGTGCCGTGAATTCACTCGGACGACAACCGTCTCTTTTTCCGCCGTCACTTTTATTCCATCGTTCCGTATACACAGTAATTCTCTCCGTGCTCCGCCAACTCGGACACTCCGATTTACTTCAGCATCGTCCGTGCATCCCCTTCGACACACAGTGTTTCGTCGCCTGTCTCTTCACACACAGTGTCTTCCCTTCCACACACAGTGGTTCGTCTTCTATCTCTTCCACACACAGTGGTTCGTCTTCTATCTCCTCACACAGTATCGCCGCTATCTCTTCACGCGCAGTGACTTCCCTTCCACACACAGTGGTTCGTCTTCTATCTCCTCACACACAGTATCGCCGCTATCTCTTCACACGCAGTGACTTCCATCTATTCACACACAGTGACTCTACCTATCTCCACTAACGCTGACTCTCCCTATCGCTATTTACTGTCTTTGGGGTCCGGCTCTCTATCTATTCTTCCCTAACATTTCCAGCTGTCTTCTTCGTATCTCTTCACCTCTCGCCAACAACTGCCCAGCAACGACTCTCCAGCAACAACTCCCCAGCAGCAACTCCTCTCCGTTCAAACCACCTCGCGTTTTATCCCCTCTCGCATTAGCCTTAATTAATTGCCACGTGGCTCGCTGGCCGTTTCCCGCCAGCCCGCACCTGTCCCCTTCCTCAGACATCCAGACGACACCACTTAACGCTAACAGCCTCTCGACCAATCACAGCCCTCGTGCCACGACTCCCTTAATTACTTGGGTTTCTTTACGCCACTCGTAAAGAAGGCCAATTCCTATGCGCATTATCTACTCCACTCCATATGTAACACGATTTTTGTCCCTGGGTAGTAAGTATTATTTTTTTATTACTTATGCCTAAAAAGTATAGCAAATGGCTATTATTCCCCACAAACTTTGCTTTTGTGACCTTTACTTTATGTGAAGGAGTGACACAAATGCACACTACATTTTCTCATTGAAAGTAGGTGAATAATAGCCATTTTCTGTACTTTTGAGGCATAAGCCATTAGGAAATAATACTTACTACCCAGGAACAAAAAATGAATAAATTTGTTACACAGTGTTATTAATGGAGTGGATTATTAACTTTGCTTTTGTGTCCTGGTCAATAATATTAACCCTTTCCCATTCCGATGATCTACGTGTACGTCATCGGTTTTTCTTCCGATTCCGATGACGTACATCATCGGAACGGAAACGGAAGAAAAATACCGTGCAGGAGGGCGTGTGGCTCAATTAGGCACCAGCTATCGCAGAGTGTGGTCGTGTCGAGTGCGGTCATGTTGTTACAGTTCCCTGCTGTGAGTACAATGTCCTGAAAACAATGGCGCCATGCCTCTATAAATAAAATTAACACTGAGCCGCTTTATTCGGTAAAGTCACGTAGGTAAAATGAAATAAAAGGAACAATTAAATCACGACGTTTCGGAGGCAACACAAGCTTCCGTCTTCAGGTGGAACAATCACAGTAGAAAATCTGTCAAGTGCACAGCTCTGAGACGATCGGGTTTATATATAGGTTAAGGGGGGGGGGGGAGGAGCCAGAAAGGAAACGTGGGTGGGTGGGAGGGCCGAGTTGAGCCGCCCCCCGATAAGCTGCAGGGGGTTCGAGGGGAGGGGATGGTCGACTGCCACATCTTTCCAATGGTTGCTTAATTTGAAACCATCCTCTCGGTTGAAGTTGTGTCTATGTTTGTATATCTGGATGGCCTCGTGGACAAATCTCTGGTAATAACCGGGAGGTTTGCAAAGTACCTTGGTATCGGAGAAAACAATATCATGATAACCCACAGCATTGTAACAGTGATCAGCTACGGCAGAAGAATTCGTTCTGCCGTGTTTTAAATCTGATTTGTGCTCGCGAATTCGGTCAGAGATATCTCAGGTCAATGTAGTCCTCAAAGGCATAGGACACATTCAAGCAGACATTGCGAGAGCTGAAATAGCCACTATTCTTAAGAATGCTGAGAATCCCATTAGCAACATCAGCAAAAATGAACGCTCTGAACTCGCAAACTTAAAAAAGAGAGATGATATAGTCATCATCTCGGCCGACAAAGGCAATGCCACTGTCATTATGGATAAAAACTCATAGAACAACAAAATCCAGGACCTCAATGATGGGAGTTACTCAAAAATTAAAAATGACCCTACTAACAGCCTAACGATAAAAACCAACAAGATCATCACAAGTTCGACTTCCCTAATCGAACCAACCAAACGTCCCTCCCTAACACCCTCCGCTGCTAGACCTTCCAGATTCTATGGTCTTCCCAAGATCCATAAAGAAGGTACTCCACTACGACCCATCGTTTCCACGATCAACTCCCCTACCTACAAGCTGGCCCGTTTTCTGTCAGATACTCTGCTTCCCTTCACTGGCAAGACAAACTCAGCAGTACTTAACTCAACCCAATTGGTTTCTATGGTCAAAGACATTGTACTGTTTCCTGACGATATCCTCGTTGACCAAGGTCCCTGTTGACCAAGGTCCCAGTACCTGATACCATTACAATGATTGAAGATTTGGTCCAACATGGACTGGACCCCGATGTACCTGCGCTGGTTAGGCACTGCCTCACCAACACCTACTTTACTTGGAATGGCACCTTCTACAAACAAAATAAGGGTACCCCTATGGGTTCCCCCTTATCACCAGTGATAGCCAATGTTTTCATGGAGAAATTTGAATCAGACGCCATCCAGACATCCACCCTCAGTCCTTCCCTGTGGAAGAGATATGTGGATGATACTTTCGTCATTTGGCCACATGGCCTCCCAGCTTTGAACCTTTTCCTAGACCACATCAATTCCAGACACCCTTCCATAAAATTTACCATGGAAGTGGAGAAAGATGGCAAACAGCCATTCTTGGATGTTCTGTTTGAGAGGAGGTCTGATGGCTCTTTGGGACATTCTGTTTACAGGAAGCCCACCCACACAGACTCCTACTTGAAACCTGATTCCCACCACCACCCGACTCAGAAGAACTCTCTCATCAAAACGTTATACCATAGGGCTCATTGCATTTCTGACCAACACCACCTGATCAGTGAATTAAAACATGTACATCTGGCTCTCAAGATGAATGGATACTCTGACCGTACCATCCGCCAAGCTGTTTCTCCCACCATACAGAAACAACCACTTGATACTCCGATTAAAATCATCACGTTACCATACATAGCAGGTGTTTCTAAAAAGATTTCCAAAATTCTAAACAAACACAAGATCCAGGTCCGGTTCAACACAGTACACAAAATCCGTGATTTGATCCCATCCGTAAAGGATGTAATTCCTGACTTACAGTACCCCGGTGTTTACAAATTGAGTTGCACCTGCGGTGATTGCTATATCGGGGAGATGAAACGACATATCTCTGACCGAATTCTTGAGCACAAATCAGATTTAAAACACGGCAGAACTAATGTTTCTGCCGTAGCTGATCACTGTTACAACGCTGTGGGTTATCATGATATTGTTTTCTCCGATACCAAGGTACTTTGCAAACCTCCCGGTTATTACCAGAGATTTGTCCACGAGGCCATCCAGATATACAAACATAGACACAACTTCAACCGAGAGGATGGTTTCAAATTAAGCAACCATTGGAAAGATGTGATAAATCAAGTCAAGCGTTAGCTACCTCTTAATTGTACAGCAATTTTCAGTGGTGGTATGCCAAACTTTAGATGCTTGTTTCGTTTTCAAAAATGGGGTGTACTCGCACGCCATTGGCTCCGGTAGCAGTCGACCACCCCCTCCCCCCTCCCCCCTGCAGCTTAACGGGGGGGGGCGGCTCAACTTGGCCCTCCCACCCACGTTTCCTTTCTGGCTCCTCCCCCCCCCCCCTTAACCTATATATAAACCGGATCGTCTCAGAGTTGTGCACTTGACACAGATTTTCTACTGTGATTGTTCCACCTGAAGACGGAAGCTTGTGTTGCCTCCGAAACGTCGTGATTTAATTGTTTCTTTTATTTAATTTTACCTACGTGACTTTACCGAATAAAACCAAAGAGTATGAATCCTCGCAGTCACGAAAGCTTCAAATCTAGAACTGAGCCGCTTGTCCGTTTCGATATTCGGCAGCGAACAGGACACCACCCACCCTGCAACTTGCAGACGTTTCGGAACGGGACAGGGTTAATAAAGTGACGACGTATTTGCAAAATGACGTAAAAGGGGGAGACGTCAATCGGGGTATTACATGAATACCAAGTAACCGTGATGAATTTGTTTTATGGGCCACACCCTTGCTCGTTGAGACCTCGAGAAGGTGAAACTGATCTGGGTTTCTCTTGTTAAAACAAATGATGCTACTGAACACCTTGACTCTGTATACCCCACTGGTCAATGTACTGAATATAGTGAATGTTACATAGGTGACCATATACACAGAAATGTATGTATGTCTTACGAGTAATGCGTGATGTTAGTGTAACTGCATTGCATATATGTACACCCCCGCATGCATATCAGCGATGTAAAATGTAAATGGTAAAAGTGCAACGCCACTGCTGGTGGAAGGCCTTCACTCGCGAGAGTTCTACAGAGCCCCTTGCCGAGGGTATTTTGGCCTACTCTTCTACGCTGGCCAGAGACGTCTTGGAAGGTGTACCCACACACTGGCGTCACCACGCATGCCCTGCCGATCGACCAACTCTGGCGTTCGTCTTCTTCTTCTCGCCGTACGGCTGCTGGCATAGATGCAGAGCAACAATTTACAATTTCACATTCAGGTGGTCAAGCCAGCGGATAACCGCGTCACAGGAGCAGCGGGAGTTCTATCTCTCTGATTGTCTCCTTCGTATGAGAATAGGTTTTCCCCTTTTTTCTGGCAACAAAAACAGGTGTTGAGATGTTAAAACACCAAACTGAAACCTTTTACAAAGAATCATGTCTGCATTAACCACAATACTTGTGGTCAGAATGCAAACAAAAAACGTACTCTGATAATATATGCATTGTCTTTGAAACTCATTGGTCCAGGTGTTTGAAACTAGGCTGGACCAATCAAACGGTGTTTGAGACTAGGCTCGAAAGAAAGCTGTCTCTGGTGTGGACCAATCAGTTTCAAAGACAACGCATATATTATCAGTGTGTTTTTAGTTTGCATTCTGACCACAAGTATTGTGGTTAATGCAGACATTATTCCTTGTAAAAGGTTTCAGTTTGGTGTTTTTACATCTCAACACAGCTGTTTTGTTGCCAGAAAAAATGGGAAAACCTATTCTCATATTTTGGTACTGGCCAAGGAGGTCCTATGATGTCTCCTTCGTGTTTGTGGATCTGTGTCATTTGCCATGTACAGCGCAATGTTTGGGTGGATAGGTACTGGGGGAGAATTTAAGGAAGCGGGCATGGGCAGAGTTGGGGGTGGGGGCACGGGGCGGGGGCATATCCCCCCGCATTCTTTGGGTCTTTCGGTAAAGTCACGTAGATGGTTCAAAGAAAATTTAAAAAAACTACGACGTTTCAATCACAACACAAGCGATCGTCATCAGGAGGAAAGTGGAGGAAAGCTGCTGAATGCAGACTGTTATTTTCAGTCGTTCACAATAAAGATTGTAAAAATACTCCTTGGGTCTTTCGGTAAAGTCACGTAGATAGAAAAATAATAAAATAATAATATAAAACACGACTTTTCGAGCGCAACACAAGCAATCGTCTTCAGGTGAAAAAATACAGCAAGAGAGCTGCTGAAGCAGCATGGTGTTATATAGGCCTGAGATGGGTGCAGCCCAAGGGTGAATGGGTGGGTTTGGCTGCCCATTGTATTGTGAGAGATTAGCATGTCAATGTAGCCACCGCCACATCGAGGAATGCAACTCAGAGAGTCGGAAATAACTGCTAACATCGGCAGGTAGGTTGGAAACATCACAGCCAGTTGACACCACCTATGCAACCGCTGGCCGTTGTTTCAATTGCCAACAACCGGGAGACCCAATCGGACCGGCAACCTCTGTCCTTGGTGCACTAACCGTGAACAGCACGGCCAGCGTCTCCATCAGCGTTGCGTTGCAGCTCATAAATTGATGATGCATATAGGGGTACGTAGTCAATAAAAGCAGCACCTTACACTACATTTTAAAGTTGGAGTACAAGGGGAATAATGTAAATATATAGTGTGGGTGGGGTGGCAGGGTTAGGTTTAGGGTTTAGTTTAGCTCTCCGACGCGTCAATCTTGATTTGAAGCTTTCGTGACTGCAGGAATCCATTCTCTTTGGTTCTTTCGGTAAAGTCACGTGGTTAGAAATAAAATAAAACAAAACAAATCACGACGTGTTTTTTTTGTGGGCAGAGTTTCTCCTGCTGTGATGTCTGACGTTCCGCTCCATGACCTCACTCAGCAACTGAGTCAGTTCCTCATTTTTTTTACGTGTACAGCGAAATATCACAAACGTGACAAATAAACGTGGTACAAACAGAAAACACATCAGAGCTGTACAGGACGAATACAAATGCCTACACAGTAGCAGGGGTGGGGCTTCAGGCTGAGAATTCAGAACCAACCCAGTTACTTTAGCTAGAATTTAAAGAATGTTGGGTTTTTTTCTTTCTGAGGAACATATGTTCGCTAAATTTGGCATGCGATGCGATTATAAATAAGATTAAGCAGTTATGTAACATGGGGCAAAAGCGAGCACGTCAAAGTGAAACAGTCAGTATAGGAAATGTCACTGAAGTAAAAAAAAATATGTTGTTACAAGTATATACAGCTTGTCTAACATGTATGATACATTAGCTATTTTTTCTCTGTAATTGTACCACTAAATAATGTACAGGATGGTCCAGATGTCTTGTGGCTCCCAATTAATCGACCCCTAACATTGTTTTCCCCTTTGCTTATTGATTTCTATTTTAAATCAACCTTTCCCTAAAAAAAATATATAGGCAGTATAGAATTAAACGGCGGTCACAAGACATCTGGACTATGCTGCACAACTTTTAGGTTATATGGCCTTGAGAAATCCCCTTCTGCATCACATCATGTCAAGGAAATGTCCCTTGTGAGAAGACAACATAGCATGCTGCGTGAGATCAATTCAACATGTCACTTGCACCCAAGAGTAAAGTCAGCCTTTCATGCTACGTCAAGAATGTTTTTAACTATCATCAACAGGTTAAGATTTATTACATTTTTATCTTTCCAGTTGGCACTCTTGGGATGGCGTAAGTTGCCATCAGAATGTTTCGAGTTCAAATGCCAATTGGGGGGGTCATCTCAGCCAATAACACCTCTAGGGTCAATAAAATGAGTACCACTTTCAAGGCAATGGTGGTTATCCTATGGATTGACCAATCATCATCATCGCTAAAGTCAGTTATGAATCATATTGGCAGAGAAAGCCTCCGTATTGAGGTGAGGGGGGTATTAGTGAAGGTTCTGCACAGATTCCACTCACAACAAAATAAGAACAATTAGCTTATCTTAGGCCACTTTGCAGGTCCACGCCTAAAACTCTTGACCAATTCCTGGGTGGGGTGGCTACCCATCCAAGTAATAACCAAGCTCGCGTCTCTGATAATCTTCCAAGATACGATGAGACGTATTCAGGGTGGTTTGGTTGTAAGGCGATTTTGCACATCATGGTTAATTTGCCTTGGTACAGTTAGTGGCAACTAATGAAGGTCGTGCACTTTTATTTAGCCTAATTAAGGGCCCGCAGCAATGAGGCGTTGCACAGCAAAGCACAGGACAGGGTGGTCCAGATATCTTGTGACCCCCCCTACCCCGATTGATTTCCCCCCCCCCCCCCATTTGCACATTCATTTATGTTTTAGATAAACCTTAACTTTTTAAACAAAAACATATATGAAGTTTTAGAGAATTAAGTTTGGGGGGGGGGGGGGGTTCACGAGACATCTGGACCACAATGTCCTGGCGAATTTGGCCAACCTGGCATGTACCGCCACCTCGCTAAGCCAAGCGCCCTGTGCACAAACAAAGTTCCTGCAGGAAGCGGGCCGTACCGCCAGGGCGCATGGCTCTTCGAAGCCCTCTCGTGGCTGGCAGAGCCCGAAGTTGGTCGCACGCAACACGAGAGGAATGCTTCATGCACACGGGGGCCTCACACGTCACAGAGTAAAGTTGTTCTTCAGTGCATGGCACGCGGACCGCTGGCGGGCCCTGGTGGCCTTTTCGTGCGGCAGTTTGACGTGCGACCACCTCCCCCAACCCCGACAACACACACCAAGTGAAAACACCTCCAGCAACATCATCATTGATGTCTTAGGGGCCGTCCATAAATTACGTCACGCACCTGGGAGGGGGGGTGGGGTGTGGGGTCAGACATTTGTGACGATGTGTGACGGGGGGGGGGAGTTTGAGAAATGTGACGTCACATCAAAATGTGCAACTTTAAATAAATATAGAATTGTTATAACAACACTCCTACAACATCACATTATATACGCACTACGATGACAATAGCTTAAAGCGATTTGAAGCATGTTTTATTTTTAAAATGAAAATATGGTTTTGGGGGGGGGGGCAGAGCTTTGTGACGTCATTTGAGGGGGGGTCTGACTTTTTGTGACGCCGTGTGACGATGGGGGGGGAGGGTAAAAAATCATCCAAAATCGCGTGACGTCATTTATGGACGGCCCCTTAACGGCGAAAATGCCCCCCCCCCCACTCTGGAAATTAGTGAAGAACACTGCCCTAGAGAAACATCATTGTCCAGATGCATTTTAAAGATGCGTTTCGTAATTCATGCATTCGTCAAAAAACATTTCGTTGGCGTTTAATAGTTTCAATCTTAAAAAAAAAATGTTTTAAGAGCTTGCCAACAACTACGTAAAGCGTGCGGTATTTGTGTGAGGTTACCAAACGTGTCCGGTTCGGCAGGGACAATCCAGATGTCACAATGAACGGCTGTATCAATGTGCTGGAGACAGTTGTCACCCGGCCTGGTACTCCCAAATATCGTCCTCTTATTGATATCGCTGTCCTGGGGATTTTTTAAAAATTCTTCTTCTCCTCCTCCCATGTAAATGTCCCTGGAGGTGTTCCCGGGACATTATTGTTCCCAGTGGACGTGTCAGTTGCGTAGTGACAGACTACGATACTCAAGACAATGACATATTTACATGCAGTCTCCCTCCTCTTACCGTATTGTGACAATGTTTTTCTCTACTATTCTTATTCCCCATTGTTTGTACCGCAGAGGTGGCAAACCCTAGTCCCAAAATCAGACGTGATAATATGAAATCGTTTATTCACACGCTCACCGTCAAGCGAGTCAGAGCAGCCGACACGCTGCGGCTGCGTAACATAATCTCTCTCCCACTTCAGTAAAACATTTCCTTGCTGTGGTTGTCACACCTGATGATGATTGCTGGTGTTGCAATCGAAACGTCGTGATTTATTTATTTCTATTTATATAGATTTTTTCTCACCTAAGTGACTTTACCGAAAGAACCAAAGAGTATCATTTCAGAAATACATTATTTCATAATATATATCGGGGAAATGTGGTAAGGGCTACAGACGGGATGCACCCGCCATACGGACAGGGTTATCATTGGAGTGAACCTGGCTATGTAACAGTGAGCGTGGCTGAAGGAGGGAGGGGGCCGTCAGCTAGCCACGTGTTGTGGTTGATCCTCCAAGAAAGTCGGTAGTCTTCTTACTTAGACATACAAAACGTGTGATAGACTTCATGGGGAGGGGGGGGGAATCAACTTGAAAGGTGAATGAGACATTTAACAATTGGCAATAATGCAGCGGCGAGTAAGGTGATGGGCTGGCTAGACCGTTCGACTAATAGTTGTAAGTTTGCGAGTTCAAATCTTAGTTGTGGGTCATTGCAGGTTATCATCTCTCCGGCAAGTATAAAATGAGTAGCACGTCATGGGAAGTCACTATTAGTCATCCTATGAAGTGACTGTATTTCTGTCACGGAAATGTGGAATTTCCAGCAGTGGCTCAGGGCCACCAATTGAGTTGAGCATTCTCTCACTGCTTGTTTGAGCAAGCACTTGATAACTTCATGTCAATTAAATTGTCATACTCTGGGATAAATTGGTGAATATTTGTTCTCCGTTAAGCAACACATTGTCTTCCCGGGGTTGACTCGATCTACAATCATCGCCCCAGGGTTGGTAGAACGAACACCGTTCTGTGTGACACATAGTAGATGCTCTCTGAGTAGCCTGATCCTCGGCAACGCGGCCTTCCCTTTGCTTCCTCAGCACCCACACCAGAGCTGAGCACTGCCCAGTGCTCATCATAACAACGTGGAAACATATATCCAGAAAGTCGAAAGTCATCCAGTATTTAATAATAGGGTTTTTCCCCGTTTTTCTGGCAACAAAACTGAAACCTTTTTGCAAGGATTCATGTCTGCATTAACCACAATACCTGCAGTCAAAATGTAAACAAAAAACATACTATGATAATATATGCATTGTCCTTGAAACTGATTGGTCCACACCAAGGGACGGCTTTCTTTTGAGCCTCGACCCAATTGGTGCTCGACCAGATGACGCCAGAAGGCGTACAGCTCAAAGACAATGCTACTATCAAAGTAATGAGGGCTCGGGGTAAGCATCTACATCATTAGACCTCCTTTGCCAGTACAAGTATTTGTTTAACTAGCCTGACCCTCCTCATGAGACCCATAAGGCCAAAACCAGTCAAGTGCTCAGTTGCTAAAACGAATGCTTCTGTATAATATTGCTGTGGAAAGCCAAGGCCATAAAATATTTATATGGAATATAAAATGTCCATTAATATGTGGAGACAGAATGGATTTCTGTTGGCATACGTATGCCTTATACAATTCGTGCTTCGTTAAAAAAAACGTTGCAGGCAAAATTAACAAGAAATCAGTACAGCATGAGTGGTATCGTGCGTAATCAACAGGAGCAATTATCTAAGTTTAACTTGCCCTCGCACAATTACATAACGTGTGACGTAAATTCAGGGCGCACACTTGGTAATTAACTGCGGTGATGAAGGCGTATTTAACGCGTGTTTATGGAAACTGAGTGTGTACGTTAAGGCAAGGCCAATAATTATAATATGCCACCAGGAAGGGAAGAAAAAACATTTCGATTTGCTATCATTAACAATGTGCCTGCTGAGCAAGCACAGAGGCATTCGTGGTGAGGAATAAGAAAATGATCTTATTGTCGTTAAACGGGTGACCTCTGCATTCTAAGTCCAGTGTGCGAACCAATGCAAACAATGACACCACAACTTGCGGCTGTTATGCACAAAAAGTATAAATGCGTATACTGTATAGGTGTATTTTTAGAAATAATGCGTGGCGTTTCTTCCCAATGTTATTCCCAGAGCGTTATTGTTGCCACGTGGCAAATCATTAATTTGTAATTCTCGCAGAGCATTGCGACCCCGTGTGTCTGAGAATGGATGTGCAAGAGATTTTCGCAGAACTTCTCATTAAAAGCCCTTCAAACACGATGGATTTCCATGAAATGGATGACTGGTCTGACTCTTCATGGAAATGTATAAACTGGTCTGAGCTAGTCTGAAAGCAAGTCCAGGAAAAAAAGCACGCTTCATTCGAGACCCAAAATATCGCACCTCCCGGCTTTGACATGCCTCGAAGACACCGGTGGTGTAACCATCAACCGCATCGAAACATCAACAGGCCACCGTGCACGTCTCCTTCATGAACCGAAAATTAAAGGCGCATCTTCGATTAGCACGGTTTAGCCACGTACGGTGCGAAATATGTTCAGCATTCAAAGACAGGCCACATTGTAACTGTGGCCATGCAGCCCAAACTATGGACCACACGGTAAACCACTGCAGTCTGCGCTCCTTCAACGGAGGAAAAGCAAAACTCTACGAACTCTCCCCTGAAGCCCTCTTGTGACCAACAAACCTCGACATTGTCATTCAGCTCCTGAACACGTTACCACCACCATACCCAAAGCGTAGAGAGAAAATGGACGTGAACAGGACATGTTGCTTGAGCGATTGATGGCCAGAGGTCAAGGAATACTGACAGTGTGGTAACCGAGGATTGAAACACGTCCGCGATTTTTCATCCACCGAGGAGATGAAGTGTTGAAATCAGCTCGTGGGCAGGTGCCAGGTGAATTAATGTCACGTCGCGGGATTCTGAACGTTGGCGGTGGCTTGGGGAAGGAAGCGTTCGCCCGGAAGAGGATTTACCATATTCTTGGTTCTTTCGGTAAAGTCACGTGGAACAAAAATCTAATTGAAAATAAAAAACCCCCACGACGTTTCGATCGCAACGCAAGTGGCCTTCTTCAGGTGGAGAGAAGAAGAAGACCGCTTGTGTTGCGATCGAAACGTCGTGGGTTTTTTGCTTTTAATTTTTGTTTTCTATCTACATGACTTTACCGAAAGAACCAAGAATATGAATTCCTGCAGTCACGAAGGTCTTAAGTCTAGGATTTACTATGAGTGATGATGATGGTGGTGGTAAAGCTCATTCTGCAGGGAATTACTGACGTATCCAGTTGTGGACCTGTGTAAGCAGGATGTGTACTTTAAGTTTGGTGTGAACACTGCAGGGGTGACGTGTATTGTGTGAGACACGGAGAGGGCATCAGATTAAATCAACGAAGCACAACAATGTAATTGGTATTGACCAAACACCCTGCAAATTACTCAATTGGGATTGAGCAGAACGGCATTGCCCCTTGTGTAAAACCGCTAGCAGGGACGTCCTTCTTCTTTCGTGTGGCTGATGCCGATGCGGAGCAACAGCTACAATTTCACATTTAGACTTAAAACGTTCGTGACTGCAGGAATTCATATTCTTGGTTCTTTCGGTAAAGTCACTTAGATAGAAAACCAAAAGAGCAAAAACTAAATTTAGTTTTTTTTGTTTTCCATCCACCTGACTTCACATTCAGGCGGTCAAGCCAGTAGATAACCGCGTCAGGCGTATCGCTGTGATGTCTCCTTCGTTTTTTTGTGGATTGAGCATTGCATCGTTAGACGTTGTATGGCCTGTTTCGGATGCTACTGGAGAGTTTTTAATTTTCCATTTGTGCATCAGGTATCCCCCATCTGCCACGGTTTGTGCGAATGCGGTTTAAGGTGGGGATCGTGAGCTTCGTGGAAGATAAAACCCAGGGATCTTCTGCGTTGGCTCTGTCACGAGATATTTGTGATTTATTTTGAACTCCATTCAGCTCCATTCAGCTTCATCGGAATTGAACTCGCATGGTTGAAGGTGCATGGGTCCATCCTGAAAAATGTGAGTACTGAATAAGAGTCTTCAAAAATAGTGTGGCTTTCCTGGCTACAAGTGTAAATAAATAAAATCAGCATTCCAGCAAATTGTTTGAGATGAGACGTAAAATTCACGTGAAGGAGGCAAATTGTCTGCTAATAAATTGAGATGAGGGCAGTGTTTACTTCAAGCTTAAGTGGCTGCTGTCAACGGTGTTCGAGCATTGTTCTAAAATACCTCAGTGCCATCATTACATAAACACAGCTTGGAAGGTTAACACTGCCTGATAAGAAAACATGAGCATACAAGCAAACATCTGTTCTTTGTGTCCATGTATAAATATAAAATATGTTTAGTTAGCCTATTTGTTTTTCTCACCAATATCATCAAGCCACGTTTGTTTAAGCAAGAAAACTACTGATGACTTTTGATATTCTGGGTCTCATCATCAGAGTCTGGTTTGTTAAACAGCAACTGCTGCTGGACTACCAGATGCTATTGGCAAGAGTACTTCACATACAGTAAACTATGGGACCCAAAATAGCAGCACTGTATTATAACATTAACTAATTTAACGCATCTCGTTACACAAACACTATATTATATTTCCCTTAACGGCAGTGTTGTGTTGTTTATAGCCGTAATAAAATCATACTGTCTTTGACATCGGGTGTAATCTATGGACAGTGTTTATTTGTTACACGCAAAAACTATTTTAGCCAGTTATCCAACTGGCTTGCGAGGGAGGTCCATGATGCATCAGCACTAAAAATAACATCAGAGTGATCTGTACGGAGGAACAGGCAATAACGGAACAGAACGTGCAGACAAAAATAATGTGTAAACGACAATTTTTTTTACGATATTAACAAGATAAACAACACCTGCGTGCAACCCAAAAACAAGGCTCGAGCGAGAAGGAACAGCGAACGGGTTTAATAATATTTGTTTACAACACCAATTTTTGTCAATTGATTTCTCATCAATTTTACATTGTCATGTTTACATTTGACTTCGTAGCTTCATTGTGTTAACAAGTGTGAACGTGCACGTAAATATGTGCACGTGGATGCATTTTACATATATTTTAATGTTACATCTGCTCGAGGCGTGTGTGAACACGTGCACATGCTCAATAATTCATAAACTAAGCTCATATACAGTTGTGCCATGCTTTCCAATGTTTTAGAAGAAGAGAAAAAAATAGGCCGTAGTCATGCCATAGATAATATTATCCCTAGCAGTGGCTTGACAAGTGTCTGCAATTGCATTTTATGAAGAAGAAATGATTGATCGTTGAACGCAGGGCACGATAACTCAAAATGAAGGGAAATGTGTTTGCTTTCCACTCCTGCCACCAAAGCGAAAGGGGGTCAACTTTAGTTGGTGGTGAAAGTTTGTTGAGAGCCTTTTACTTCAGCTCCTTATTCATTAATTTAGAGTATTTAGCTGCTATAAATTTCCACATGATCAGCCACTTCGTTGGGCGATGATTTGTGATCGCTTCTGAAAAAGAGCAACATAGCTCAGTGGGGCCTTACCTGGTAAAATAAAATACAAAATAGTTTATAATATAGTGCGCACAGTATCACCGACCTCCAATGCAAACCTATACAACTACAATGAGTGTAAGGGATGTGGTCTGGAATTCCTTTCTGCGAGCCATCTATACTGTCCAGAACTGGATCAGATATATATTTTTTATATTAAGCAACACAATAATAAGCCTCTTTTCCCCCATGATATCCATGCCCCACTGTTTAATACAGTATCTAAAATTGCAGTTTGCATTTACTGTAATTATAAATCCTAATTCTATGTAGACCGATGAAGCTCAAGGTAAGTAGACTATTTGGGAGGATTGTTGTTGGTGCTGGTCAAGATTCATTGCGGGCCCTTGCACCGGTGTTCCAATTTGTAGCGACTTTGCTGTGCTTCTCGTCCTTGTGCGTAACTCGACATCCATCGAAAAAGCGAAGGTGCGGAGGAAGGCTTCAACCATGTGTGACCTCCAGCGCTGCGCTCAAAATTAGCGGCGTTTCAGCAGAATTAAAATCTGCGCACTCGCATTGTGCCTGCCCCGAGGGTCATCTCCATCGGGGTTTAGCTGATGAGCCGTTGACGTCACGAGTTGGTTGGATACCAAGCCACCTGCTGTGCGCTAAAGAGCTCTGAGATGCAACAGCAGAAATAAATCCCCCCCCGAATGGAATAAAACGTAGCTCATGTTGGCCACGTGCACAGACAGGCGTTCACCACGATTACTGGGTTGTTGTTGTTAAACTCAAGAGTGCTCAGACATGTACAAGATGAAATCCTAGTTGGGCATTAACTTTGGTCAGCTCTGGGCATTATCCTTTCTGGATAATTCAACACGTGATTACAAGCTTCTGGGCAACTCTTCACGAACACCTTTAACGTAACAGAGCCATCTTTGCCGGTAAATAAATAAATATCGCTTGTATTCTATTTGATAAATCATGAATAATAAAATTTTGACTTAAAGCTTTCGTGACTGCAGGGATTCATATTCTTGGTTCTTTCAGCAAAGTCATGATTGCTTGTGTTGCAGTCGAAACGTCGTGAGAATTTTATTGTTTTATATTTTTATTATTTTACTGTTCCCTTCTACGTGACTTTACCGAAAGAACCAAGAATATGAATAATCAATTTACTTGTTTGTTATGTGGGATGGCAAACATCATGCTACGCTGGGCACGTAGGGGAAGTGAGTCACATCTTAGAGTGGAGCTGATGACTCAGGGATGTGTGTGTCGAGATGAGTTATTTGTGGTTGAACGAGCAAGGAATTGACAGAACAATCAAACGAGTGATGGGAAAAACCTGCAATGTCCAGCTGAGCTACAGCCCTTGCAACTGCTGCCGTGTTTAATTCGAGAATTATACGGAAATGCGATATATTAAACAGCCATACATGTTTTTTTACTGTGTTTACTGTAATTTGTGATGACGATTGCATACTTACTGCGAGCATTACAATGTCACTGCAATTTAAGTGAGCGTTGTACAATTTGGCTTTCAGAAGTGGCTCGTGAAACACGACCTTGAAAGGTCGGGAGTGAGGGATTAGCAGCAGGTAGCAGCAGCAGCAAGGGGCACGTGCTGTTTTTCTTAACTGAAAAAAAAACCCCCGCACGCAGACACACACTCACGTGGGGTTTGTTATGACCCGATTAATCCCCTGACCACCACACCTGCTAAGCAGAACAGCACAGATGTCACGTAGGCCGGTGTTGGTACAGACTGGCCTTGGTTTCACGTTAATGTCTAAACTGCCAAATCTGCAGGTGAGATAACACCGTGGCGTGGTCATTGAAAAGAAAACACAAATGCAGGGTATAAAGCACGTTCCAGACGTGTGCTTTTTGTGTGACTTTATATAATTCAGTATGCATATTATTTTTCACATACATACAATGTTTGTATATACAGGGACATTAATATATAGATACCCCACCAAATAAATAAATATAGAGATATCATACAGAGGAAACAACATTTTTACTCAAACACCCAACGTGTCCACTACTGAGACCTCCTTCGCCAGTAACAAGATATAGTAATAACTGGCACAAAAACTGACACCTTTATTCAAGGCATCATGTTTGCAATAACCACAACACAAGCAGTCAAAATGCAAACAAAAGAGACAACTCTGATAATAATATTCACTGTCCTTGAATTTGATTGGTCCGCACCCGAGACAGCTTTTCTTAGAGCCTAGTCTCCACTGGTGTTGGACCTCAAATATGACGTCACAAAGCTCTGCCCCCCCCCCCGCCAAAAATAAAATATGCTTCAAATCGATTTAAACTATTGTCATTGTAGTGCGTATTTAATGTGGCGCTGCACTCTGATGTTGTAGGAGAAAACATTTATTAAATAGTCTATTTAAATAAGTAGAACGTGTTGTCTATATTTATTTAAAGTTGCGCATTTTGATGTGACGTCACATTTCTCACCCCCCCCCCTCTCGTCACACATCGTCACAAATGTCTGACCCCCCCACCCCCAGGTGCGTGACGTCATTCCGTGCTGCGATGAATGTCAGGTGGTGTTCAGTGACTCTTTCGACCACAGAAGGACGACTTCCCAATGAGTGGTTACAAAGCCTGTCGCGTATAATGCAAATTTTATAGAGTAATTAGGAGTTACAAATTGATTTGATCTCGGTTGAGTGACACACTAAATATTGTGATATCCCTGCCATTGACACAACTTTGGATGATGTCGTAAGCGTCGAGGTATCTCCATGCTCTAGCTAGTATTAGGCCGTTCTATCGGGGGTCCTGAGTCAGTGATGGACATTCCACGTTTCTATGGTGGGAGCCATTTTCACAGAGCCACCACACTGCTGGACGGCCCCATACTTGCGCGGTTGACTTGTCAAATAAATCAAATATCGACGGGCTCTCCTCCTCCGGCTAACAAACAATAATTTTGATGGTGCTTAGTCGAACCAAACAGCGATGTGCACACATTATAGAACGGGTGGTAATGGTGTTAAGGCCAAGACATTTCTCACCCACCTCGCGTTTAGCTAACTCGGAACACCTCATACGCACGTTTGCACTGCAGCAGTCTTGTGATAGTATGAGTGAGTGTATACTGTATATTTGAATGTTAGGAGACGATGGAAACACATGTAAAGTATTGAATCCCGAGTTATTATGCATACAGTGTACAAGACCGCTAGGAAGAGAACACGCGCACTGCCGTTTGAATATTTTACGCGCAGAGGTAAAACTATACTACTGTGCACGCTTGCACAGATGAATAGTATCCTGTTGACATCCTGCAGCTTAAGGAGCTGTGTGTCACAATACTCTGTGATGTACATGCATTATCAAGCAAAAATATCGTACAGCCGGTCAAACGCATGAAATGCTGGCGGTGACATTTTATGGTATTGTCGTGCTTTGTTCCAAAAATTAAATTTCAAAATGCCACGCATTGTATCAGCGTCCCCAGCTGTGAATATTTAATCAATGCAGATTGCTCTGTTTCTGGGTTGTGGCTCCGTGAGCAATGAATTACACAGCATTGTACAACTAAATGATCCCATTCACAGCAGAGCAGAAATGTATCTTATCCGCGATCCTACGACCCGCGGATCCGATCAATCCGTGGGTGCCGTCATCATCATGATCACGATCCATGGGCAGATAGTCCTTAGGTGTCCACTGACACATTTCATCATTTGTTTCCACTTTCCTCTGTCTTGTGCCTATATGCTCAAGAAGTAGCCACTTCATTCTGGCACCAATCTCTGTTCGACGTCAAGCCATTCTCTGTTAGCTCTTCCTCTCTTTCAGATACCTAACATTTTTCTGAACAACACACTTTAAATGTTGCTGTTGTCGTCCATCCTGTATATGTGTATGTGCCGTAGGATCCACAAAACTTTCATATGCACCCCCTTTTCTTCCTGTTATCCATCCTGAATCGCATAACAACTGTTGTTAAATCTTGACTTAAAGCTTTCGTGACTGCAGGAATTCATATTCTTTGGGTCTTTCGGTAACGTCACGTAGATAGAACAATAAAATAATACAAATAAAAATTAAAATAAACTGAATAAAAAATAATAAAAAATATCACCTTTCGATCGCACCACAAGCAATCGTCATCATCTGATTATTATATTTCTTTTCACTTTTCATTTTTATTTTTTATGATTTTATTGTTCTATCTACGTGACTTCACCGAAAGACCCAAATAATATGAACTGCTGTTATATTTAAGTATTTTTAAATGAATAATAGGAGTCATGCTGCAAATGATTCCTGTTATCCGCAACATTTCTCAGATAAGCGGAGTCAATTTGCGGATAATATGTTCAACGACGTGTATCCACATCACCGCGGGCAGGAGGCAGTCTAACTCAATCAGCCAATTCGTGGAAAGGCAGGCAAAAATAATCTAATATTGTTTTATATATATTTTATTATTTTGTTGTTTCCCTTCAACGTGACTTTACCGAAAGAACTAAGAATATAAAAATAATCTACTTAGGTCTGTTGATTGCTTATGCAATGACATTAACACTGCAAAAACATATATGTAAAAATAACTGCCTTATGTGATTCTACATTTCATGTTTTGTTTATACGGCACAGTACTCTGAACTATAGCCTCTATATATCGTATGCTGTAGATACAATACCTACTATAATCACCCAAGAATGTCTGGCCTTAACGCTTGTGACGTCACTCCACATCGACCAGCCCCCCTCATTAATATTCATGAGCAGGTGACGTCCACCAAATGGACACCCCCCCCCCCCCATTATTATTACCTACTATGAGCCAAGAATGTCTGTGTGCAACGCTCGTGACGTCACTCCACGTCGACCAGCCCCCCTCATTAATAATCATGAACAGTTTCGATTTAAAGCTTTCGTGACTGCAAGGATTCATCTTCTTTGGTTCTTTCGGTAAAGTCACGTAGAATGAGAATAAAATAATAAATTGATAAAATAAAATAACACAATAATATTCTGTGTTATTTTATTTTATCAATTTATTATTTTATTCTCATTCTACGTGACTTTACCGAAAGATGTAGCAGCATAGCGCTGGCTGCTGGCGGGGAAGGGGATCTGCGGCTTACAGCAGCCCTGATGTCAGCAGCAGGCCACGTGACACACCAGAGGGGATATCTGGGGGAAAGGTTACAGAAGGGGCACGTGGAGGGTGCCCGGAAACCCGCTGGTAGGTTCTAGAGAGGGGGCGTGGCTGGGGCGGAACGAGGCGATGCTGGGAGCATAAAAGGGGGCCCTGAGTGAGAGCTCGGGGCTGTCGTTTGAAGTGGGATCTCAGTCGTGCTGTTGAAGATCGTCGCCATCGCCGCTGTCGTCTCGTCGCTGTCATTCTCACTCGATATTGCGCTGCCAGACGGTAGTTGGCTGTCTCGGTTCAGCGTCGTCAGTGTTAGACGGCTAGCGCTGTGTAGAGGCTAGCGACCCACGTAGTGTTGTGTATAGGCTAGCGACCCACGTAGTGTTGTGTATAGGCTAGCGACCCACGTAGTGTTGTGTATAGGCTAGCGACCCACGTAGTATTGTGTATAGGCTAGCGACCCACGTAGTATTGTGTATAGGCTAGCGACCCACGTAGTGTTGTGTATAGGCTAGCGACCCACGTAGTGTTGTGCATAAGCGGCCGACAGAAGAGCGTGTACCAGCGTAGGGTGTGTATTGTTCTTAGAGTGCTCGGTTAAATAAAATAAGTGCCTCCAAGTCTTAGCGTCTCTCAGTAAGTCACTACACGTGTTTAGAACACTCGTACAATATATACACCCATGTGTTGTGTTGTAGCTAAATGTCAGGTTTAACCAGGTCGCATTTCCTCGAGAAAGCTAGAAACAAATGCAAGAAACCATTTCTTACAAATTAAACACGTTCTAGATTTAAAGCTTTCGTGACTGCAAGGATCCATACTCTTTGGTTCTATTCGGTAAAGTCACGTGACTTTACCGAATAGAACCAAAGAGTATTAAACACGTTATTGGGTGATATTGCATTGGTGCACAAGCACAACCAACTAACATCTCAATACATCCGTCAATGACTCCGTGGCTTTAAAAGGAAAATATATCATAGGTGACATTTACGGCAAGTGGCCCTTCTTCAATAGCACAAGTGTCTAGCATTAACGTAACATTCGCAGAGAGCTGTGTGTGATCACTGGTGGGGAGCAGTAGTGTGGAGTGGTTAGCGCACGTACTGGCCGATTTAATCCGGCCACCTGAGTTCGATTCCTGCTCATGACCAATAATAGTGGCGAATATGTAAATCGCTCTCAAATGATTACCTGGTGTGGTATAAAAGCATAAGAACTAGGGAGACAAAGACGGCCGGACGTGGTGTTGGCCTTCATAGGTGCTCGCGAATAACACTTACCCCATAAGTCTGTTAAAGGCTACACAGCGGATCTTTGTCTTTGTGTGTATACTGAGGCTGTGTAAGTAAATAGGTTCAGTGTGGTAGGGTATATGTGCCATGCTGGAGCATGAGATGCACTGGCACAAGTGGTATGAATAAGGCCTGTTGCCCGAAACGTCGCCAATTACTATGTATATATTTACCCTTTTAAGGCCACAGTCTTATTGAACAATATATTTGTTTATATCTCCAAAATAAAACAATAACATGTAAACTGTAGAGAGAGAGAGAAAAAAATCTCCAACCGCAACTGGTCAAATATCTCAGGTAGGGGCGATGCTGAGAACATTCCCCATCCTGTCACAAGGCAGTGCTTTACCCTGTCAGGCAGAGAGGTACATACACGTGCTCTGGCAGTCCCTTGCTTACGCCGCTTCTATCGAATTGCTGTAGAAGATACAACATATTGTGGAACGCTTTGATGTCGTCTGCCGGCCGAGTTGCCCTAGAAAAGTAGCCTCCTAGCTCAGTGGGCTTGACTGGGGAAAGTACACTTCGGATATATATTCTCAGCGAACACTCCAAAGTATGCACAGATATAATACGCTGCTGTATTATAAAATGTAATCTTCTAACAATTAAGGCAAATGACAGGTGTATCTTTGAAGATATTCAATCGCGTTAAATATGCCCACAATATACAACCACATTGTATACACCTCCACATGTACACTACACACATGCACATCACAACATCAATTCGATATGCACTTCATGATACGTTTTATATGCTGCCCTATCTATGCATTGGAAGAAACACACTCCAGTTTATTATTAAGCAAGTTCTGAAAAAAAGTTTGCTTAAGTTTATCAGAAGAATACTACAAAAATACTCCAGTATTGATTAAACGTGTCTGATTTTGTTGCCATTTGTGCAATATTGTAGTTTTTAAAAACCCCACATTCAGACATCACAACAGCATCACAACACTCTAAATTATCAAAGTCAAACAGCACCAAACCCCTTATTCCAGGAGCTCGCCTTGCCTGCCAGCTAAATACAGCAGCCAATGGGGAGTGCGGTCTGGTTACATCAGCGGGACTCAACAACCCAGAGCTATTTATTTCTCTCTCTCTCTCTCCCCTTACCCCTATCCACCACACGGGCGAAAATCTCTCTCCTGCCAGCCAGCACAACAGCCAAGCCCTGCCCCCCACACACACACACCGACACGCACACACGCACTGACACACACCGTTGATAAGAACAATGCTGCATGGCATGCGAGTGTGTCACTCGTGGTGACGGAGCGCGCGGGGCAGGGAACAGCCCGGACCATTCAAGGGGGGCTGCTGGTGGTGGTGCAGCAGCAGCAGCCATCCAGAGGTAAGAAAGAACGCATTGTAGTGTTAGTAGTAGGCGTCGGTGTGTTTGCCTTAGAACCAACACAGCGAGGGAAGGAATGAAAACACCTTCATTCACGTTCAACAGCCACACGCAGCGGTGACAAGCCACGCGTACGCACATCGCAACGCCGCTGTGCCAAGACGCAGCGGGCTCGCTGCAAAGATGCACACGGCTAGTAAGGAGTGGTGGTGGTGGTGCTGTTATCGTGTGGACCCTGAGTAAGCCCGGCAAGGGCAAGGCCGGCCACACTGTAGCCAGTCAATATAACATTCGCTCGCTCTCTCACACACAGTGCGAGAGAGCGAGGTGTTTAGTTGTGTGTGCCGAGTGTCAATGCGTGCAGCGGTGTGGTTGGTGGTCGCGTGCCAAAGCGCGTCCGTGACTCCCATTGTGCTTGGTGGGGGGGTGTACGGTGTGGATGGGATGCCGCTACCAGCGTCGGGGATGAAGAAGGCGCTTTGGTGCAGTGTGCCACTCATTCGCAGGACGTGCGTGTGGACACACAGGCGCGCGTACTGTAGAGTCTTGGACGATTGCCGAGAGAATGCAGTGAAACTGTGGATTTGACCACATCTTGGAATAATCACAAAGTCACAATCCTGGCGAGCTCCCCCCCACCGCTCGTTGGGTTGGAACAGCGGCCGCTGGACAAGCCGTGGGTCTCCGTGTGGGCACTCGTGTGTCGTGTGGGGTCCCGCGCGGGGTCCCGCGCCCTTGCGTGCGCGTGTGTCTGTGTGTGCGTGTGTCTGTGTGCGTGTGTCTGTGCGTGTCTCTGTGTGTGTGCGCGTGTGTCTGTGTGTGTGCGTCTGTGTGTGTCTGTGTGTGCGTGTGTCTGTGTGCGTGTGTCTGTGTGTGTGTCTGTGTGTGTGTGTCTGCGTGTGTGCGCGCGCGTGTCTCGATCTGGAGACGGGTCGTGGGTGAAGGTGCTCGCTAATAGCACTTGCCCCAACAGTCTGTTAAGGCTATACGGGGGTCTTTGTGTCTGTGTGCGCGTGTGTCCGTGTGCAAGTTGTCCCCTTTCATCCGCAACACTTTCCAAGTGGT
Source organism: Petromyzon marinus (assembly GCF_048934315.1). Lineage (NCBI taxonomy): Eukaryota > Metazoa > Chordata > Hyperoartia > Petromyzontiformes > Petromyzontidae > Petromyzon > Petromyzon marinus. Next base: position 11,919,643 of record NC_133677.1, read on the forward strand.
GACGCTCTTCAACCGTGCTCATCTGCGTGGCTACGCACAGGCGGGGGAGGCATTATTATGATGAGTTCTGTGCATTGTTGGTTCGCGGTAAGCGGCTGTCGGTAACAAACAAACAAAAAACCCAACAACATGCAAACGTGTAATTGTACACGTGCTTGTGTAGTACAGTGCAATATTATGATCATCAATCATCATCATCCATGGTGAATCCACTGCAGGATGAAGCCCGCCGTCGCCGCCACAGCCTCTCACGTTATCGCGATGCAATAATTATCCACCTGGGGCCGGCACTCCGAGTTGCTTTCGCCGCTCCGTCTCCACGCAGTGCTAAAAACCCCACTCTCTGGACGCGTTCCACTCCTCGCCTGCCATTCCTTCTGTGCGCTTGACCATCGGGTGTGTTACATGGTGACGTGTCCCTCCATCTGGTGACGGGTCCTGCTCAGGTATCACTTCGCTCGCCAGCCCGGAAGACGTGATAAAAGTCCAGCTTAAAATCAAGATTAAAGACGTAATTAACCCATGCCGATTCATAATTATTGGCGTGTGCATGCCGAGTCAGCCGATTTCATGCAATGAGCGGCAATTATTGTGCGGCGCTGAAGCGAAATCAAATTGAGGGTCAATGATGCCCCATCAGTAATTGTTCGTGTGGATCTGCTTAGGTGTCATGGTCAGCAGCACACCGGAGCTGAAATCCGGAGGTCGCCGGTTCGATCTCCAGATATATGTTTAAGCTCCCCGGTTCTGTCGACCCCAGAGTACGATTGGATACACCGCAGTTACTGTTAATAGGCAGGTCCCCTTTCGTGGAGTAAAGAGTGGGCTCTATCACCTCTTCTAAGACGTTTGGCCAGCATGGAAGAGTAGGCCAAATACCCTCGAGAGGGACCTCTTTAGAGCACCGTTCAGTGGAGGCCCTTCCTCCAGCAGTGGCTGGAGGAAGCAATTGCAGAGCTACACGGTTTTACACTTTCACGAGAACGTTATGGGGTTTTAAGTACTTGGTAGGGAAATGTAGCCATAGGGTTACATACAACTGTAGCCACACTACTTGTGGAACATAATACAGTGGCTATAATGGGTTGTGTTGTCAACATATTGGACATTACTGCAGGTAGTGAACATCTTGAGCTTGTTCTCAAGACACTGAATTATGTATGTGAACATTAGCATGATGCTTTCAATGTAAATATCTGGTTATGCACAGTGGCGCTGTGCCATAGATTTATGACTTTAACAACAAGTACTTTGACTCGCAACGTAGCAGAGGGGTGAATTGACAGTTTATGTCCCACTGTTGTCACATGGAAGCAATGTAAGATTTATATACATAATTTAATGCTCTGGTTTCTTGCCACATGTACAAAACTTAAAAAAGGAGTGGGCCCAACATGAAAATGCAGGGCCCTACTGAGAATTATCCAGACGTTCGTGATTTTCTGGATTAATAAATTATATTACAAATTTTTGTTTTATTTCCCAATTTTATCCAAATTATTTGGTGACACTGCGTTGAAAGTGGTGCACAATCACCATGAGAAAACAACTCCACATTCGTCAATAACGTTTTCTTGAAAATATAAAGTATAAAGCGACGATGTTTCAGGCAATGGCCCTTCGTAGCACACACCTCCTCTGACTTCTATGTGCCGTGAAGAAGCTCACTGACCAAATCTTAGCTTAGTATGTATTTTGCATTTTTAAGGAAATTTTTTATCGAGAATGCGCTATCTGCATCGGGCCAGGAGACCAGAAAATCCGTTCAGAACTCCTCTTCCTTCCGATATTTGGAAGCTACTGGAGCTATGCACTTTAAAATCTAGATTAAAAACGAATTTCTTTAGAACTGCTTTTTGTATTTAGTTCCTTCCCCGGCACCTCCGATTAGCACGGTTGGCTACATACGGTGCGGAAGAAGTTCAGCGTGCATACTGAGCAGTGAGTCACCTCATGTTAGAAAACAGTCCGTGGAAGAAGACATCACAGAACTTATAATTAAATATCCTCAAGTGACTTCTTATCCACACTCGGTGCCAGCGCTTTCCCACCTGCCCAGCTGCAGTGTGTCATGGACGTATTGGCGGTAGACCGTTGCAGCATAACACACCGGTCCTCCCATAAAACAGTCAAAAAAATCTAAATTTGAACTGACATTCGTCTTCCGACTGCTTCGATATAACGAGAACTGATTTTGAGGCACCCCGTACGATTTCCTGACCGGGGTTGCAAATTGCGGTAAAATGTATAATTATTGCGAATACGTTTAAATGTTCAGTGCAGGGCAAATCCAATTCGGCCCAATTAAATGTGCAACCATATTTCTTATGAAGTTTTTTTTTTCTGTGCACGTCATTGGTGACTGGGCTGAACCCACCAACTTATTACGCTTGATAACCTGCTTTTGTTATGGTTGGTTGCCAGGACCTCAGTGGTGCCACATCAGCCGTCTAACCTCTGAGCCACCTTCAAATAAATTAAACTAGAGTACTAAATTGTTATTTGTACAGAATATTTCAGCACATGCGTTACTTCTTTTCATAACGTAAACAACTCTTATTCGGAGCAAATCCCACAGGAACCTTTCGATACTGCAGCTGCTGGGAATATTGAATGAGATCATACTGTCTCTAAATGTGTTTCCAATGGGACATCAGTCTGACTTGAGCTCTTTGATGTGTTTTTCGGTTGTACTTGGAGTTGTTGGGCATTGTTTGACATTTCGCTCCACATGCTGGGAGCGTCTATGGACATCGTCCCACACCTCCGATTAGCACGGTTGTATGCATGTATGTTAGGTAGCCAACCGTGCTTATCGGAGATTGGCTACGTACGGTGCGAAAGAAGTTCAAAATACATACATTGTGGCAAACAACACAATGTCTAAAACACAGTAGTGCCCCATAGTGCAATCGCGAACACCGACGCAGCAAAATTCCTCACTATATTTTTCTGTCTGGAAACGGTTTTATGTAAATTATTTTTTCCCATCCACATTTCGATGGAGAAAACATCCTCATATTTAATCTTTGTCAATCACTTACGTGTATAACCTTTATAACTGCATATTGAGTTAGAATGATTTTGTTCAAAACTATATTTTGCACACAAACAATGATTACAATGGACTCTCACATTGCGTGGCTACACGCAGCAGCAGCACCAATAGCTTTCTGCCTATGCAGAATAAAACACAGACACACAATGGGACCCATATGGTTAATACACGAACTCGCACCTCTGATTAGTCCTGTTGGCGACGTGCGTTGCAAAAGAAGTTCAACGTACTGTACATACATGGCTTGATTATTTATGATTTCTGCGACACATTTTTACCCAGGAAAGCCTCACCCAGGAGTCCCACAACTGTTTTTCAGGATGGTCCCACCAAGTTTTTGCAGGAGGGGTGGGCGATAATTTCTACGTGTGTTCCAGTCGAGTCATTTTTGGGTACGTTTTTTTTAAAATAAAAATGCGGACCGTGATTCCGGCACACAATGTAGGCACTCTTGCGAATGACATCACGGGATCTTTATCCATCCACTCTGAAGCAGACTGCGCGTAGAATTTTCACTTTGAATGCATCCGCAGTATTAATCAGGGCGGCCATTGGGTTCCAACCGTGAACCTCTGCAATAAGCAGCAGAACGCGGTACCGCTGGGCCACGTCGCCGCCACGTTGCTACGAATTTATTTCATTGCGTCGGTGTTCATTGACAGCTGGCGTTTGGCAAAGCAGTCTGGTTAACGTTCACTTGTATGCACGTCACAGTTTGCGCTATGGTTCGGGAGGGCTCGTGGGGAGTGAATAAACAAGGCTGTTGATTACAATCCGCATCTTCAGCGTATGACAACAATAATAATAATACCCTCCGGCTAAATGCTTCACCGGCCATCCCAGCCTGTGGTCATTGTTTATTGTCGGAGTTCGCGCGCACGAAGGGAGTTGCGGCGGATATGGCCTCGCTCTTGTTTTATTGTTGTTGTTTGTGCGTGCAGCGAGGCCCAGACTTTCCGGTCAGGTGTGCGGGGTAAATTAAACGCGGCAGCTGCCGGAGGCGCGCCTGTTATTTACCGCCTGCAACGGATTAATTCTGCGCATGCTCGACGCGATGTCCTTTGACCTACGCTGCACCACCAGACCCGATGGGTGTTTTGTGCGCGGCTTTAGAGCAATTGCTGAGGCCATCCAGACCGTGGCTTGGGCTGCTGCTGCTGCTGCTGCTGCGAGTCAAGAGACCGTTTAGCCCGTCAGCAGGTTAATGCGACTGTAAAGATTATGATAATATGTTCTTTTAACCTCAGAGCTCTTCCTCTGCTGACGAATTCACGCAAGCTCGGAACTCTACCCCGGCCTTCAGTGCCGAGGCGATGTAGCCCGGCTGGACACAGCGGTCCGAGTCAACTTATGATGTGGCGAGATGTTAACTCCCTCGCCTGGTGTGCAGGAAGGTCGTGGGTTCGATCCCGACTCTGACGCCTGTATATTTGGAGTTTGCATGTTCTTCCTGTGGTCGCGTGGATTTTTCTCCAGGTTCTCCGGTTTTTCCCCTCCACATTTTGAATCAATGTGTTTAGAGTGTTTCACTGCGATGCATTTCCACGTGATACGCCACTTAGTTGAGCTGCCATTTGTGGCCAGGTCGCTTCTGAAAAAGAGCTACATATCGGAGTGGGCCTTACCTGGTAAAATAAAACATAGCTTCTTAGTTTTTATGATGATGTTGATCATATAGGAAGGGGACTCATCCACCGCTGTCAAATTATATTTTCCATATACCTGCATACGGAAGTGAAATCTAACAATGTAGTAAATTGTATAAGTATATGCCGTACATGTTCATGAGCAATACTGTCGATACAGCGTAGTTGCCACCGTGTGGCGTGTAGCGTGACCTCGTTTAAAGGGGGGGCAGATGCAACTCGGCACTGGGCGGTGGGTGGTGTCCCGTGGTTTTACTGGCTGGATTTGAAGCACCTCATGCCCTCACGTGTCCTGTTGGCCTTAAATAGGAACTCACGGACAGAATTTGTCCGAGCTAAGGGATGAAGGCAACTGCTTTGCCAAGTGGTGAATCGTCCAATTTTCTTGGGAGCCTATGGCCCCGATTCCAAGTGTAGCGCAGTTATAAATACGAGCAATTAACAGAGTGCAGCCGCTGCTAATCGCTGGATGGCAACGTCTCCGTGATATAGTTCACAAGGGTTAAGCCATTGTGCGCCGTGGCCCCATGCTAATATTGAATGTGGTACTGTATTACTGCATGCTGTTAACGAAATAATAGTAGAAAACCGCTCTCGACGGATCTCAGAAGACACGCAGCTGGACAGGAGACGACTACGCATGCCAAGGCTGTCATAGGCCGCTCGGGTCAACGTTGTCAACATCCACTATTGTAATGTACTCTGCTCCAAGGTCTATGCTGCCTGCCTAATTCTGTTTCGTAACAAGGCTTTGGACTCCGTATAATCGGTGTACAGTAACAATGCAACGTGCATTGGTGTCGCCACGGTGACGAGACGTGAACGTGGTTTTCAATCCAGACCCTGTTGCCTGCTGTATATTTGCAGTTTGCATGTGTTTCTCCGTGGTCACGTGTGGATTTCTCTCCGGACCCCACCGGTTTTCCCTCCACGTTTAGAGACATGCGTTTCGAGTAATTTGGCTGCCATCAATTTCCACACGATGCTAAGCCGCTTGCGGGCCAGGTCGTTTCTGCAAACAAAGAGCAATTTATCTCAGTGGGCCTTGCCTGGCAAAATACAAAAAAAAACACATCGTTTAGTGTCTAGTCGGCAGGGTACTTTTTGAAAGAAAGGACTTTTTATTATCTGCTGAACTTTGTGAAGCCGACTGCTTGGAAGCAATATTCAATCAATGTAGGTTCACACCACCCCCACCCCCTCTCGCATACAAAGGTCGCTGAGGAGCCACAATTAAAGCAATCGGCTGTCGGAGCTCCTTGAAAAGCCAGAGGGCCAAACTCGAGCTTCACACACGTGGGCTCCCGCCGTATACAAGGCTTACTAAGGCTTCGGTGGGCACGTGCAAATCAAGCATGTGTCATTTGTTTATTATTCTTCTCATTTTGTTGACTTCCCCATTGCTTCGCTCCAATACACCGCCGGCCTCTGGTGAGTGCGTCCTCGGAATATTAAATAAACGCTCGGCATCTAAACGTGTATATCTCCACATATATAAAAGGCAAAGTTGTGATTATGTGTGTCTGTTCAAAATGTTTAGCGTACTTCCCGGCATGCAACAAACTTGAAGTTTGCCATGTGGGTACTTTCCAGACTGTACACCATGCAAAAATTATAAAAAATAAACTTTTTTAGGGGGGGGGGGAGCTCAATGATGTATATATTTTTTGCACGGCGAGTGAGCTGTGACGTCAAATCTGTCACGTGACCCGCGCATGTGGAAGCGTAACGCATTGTGGTGTAGTGGTTAGCGCGCCGCGCTACGAACCCGGCGACCCGAGTTCGATTCCCGCTCACGGCCACTGCCGGTGACGATTATTTGAACCGGTCCTGGGCCCTCCCCTAGGTCGACTCAGCCTCAAACGGGCGAAGCCGGTAGTAAAGGTAGTTTAATATAAAGTGCACGTGAGCAATGGGAGCGGTGGAGTGGTGGTTAGTTCGTGCGAGTAGACCGCGATCTCTTTTTGGCAGCCGATGTCAAACAATTCTCGTCGTGCACAACACCAGTGGTATTTGGTAACTTGGTCTCCTCTAGGTTGACTCAAACTGAAATGAGTACCTGGTGTAGTGTATAAAGCATCGGTGCTGGGAGAGAGATGGGCGACATACCTTTGGAGCCTTAATTGGTGTTTGCTGACAACACTTTTTACACCAGTCCAAGGTTGAACTGGGGCTCACCTTTAAAATGTATTGCGTATTCTTTGCTTTTTTAAAATATATAACTACAGTATTATATGCAAACTGTGTGTCGTGCTTGAAGTTAAATTATGCAAATTGGAATTGTGAATGCTTTGTGTATTTGGTGACAAGATGATGAATGAAGCAACATACTCTACATGTGTACATTAAAGTCATATGTTGATGTACCAGTAAAATATTGACGTTTGGCCACATGTGCTGGATTAATAAATCGCCAAGTATCTGCAATAGTTTCATCAATAAAACCAATACTGTCCATTGTATATTATATTTTGCAAGCAGACAGCTGGAATCGGTATCCTGTCGCTCTGGAGCAGTTGTGCATGTTTCACTTGGACAAAAAAACAATGTTCTCTGGAAGAAAAAAAATACAGGTGCACTGTGTATTGTGTTCGGTATGGCACACTTTCAATCAGGATTTGCATTGTTGCTATTCGTCACCTTCATATAGAAGAGTTTGCAGCCTTCCCTATCTGGGTTTCAACAATGTGACTCCACTGAATATTTAACCACCGTCACCAAGACACAAGCCTCTCGGTTGCCTTTTCTCAGAAATCTAACCGAGGCGAAATGCTGCTGCTTTACATGTGTAGAGGTGTTATGGGACGGGGACACGCGGTTGTAGGGCGGTGGCTACAACCACGTCCGCTACGGCCGCCACCCTGGGGGGCTGTGGGGGATGCTGTGATCCCTCCCAGCCCCACCCCTCAGTGAGGGACTGTATAAAAGGTGGGACCCGGAGAGCTGAGGGGGAGTTCGACTCAAGCAAGATGAAGAACCAGTTGGAGAGAGAAGACCCACTAGCTAGACCCTGGAGCTCCCTTGATCCGTTGTCCTTTTTGATGGCCGGGCAAGGCAAGCCAGGGCGCGACCCCAGAGCCGCGAGGGCCGATGTCCTTCTGAGGGCCGGACTCGTGTGGCTGGTGGTCGGGACCTGCGCCGAAGCTGGGCCTGGTCAGAGAGCTCTGGAGATAGGGCCAGGTGTGAGGGAACCAGGGAGCTAGCGTGGGCTAAAGCTCGGGGACCGTTCCCTCTGTAGAGGACGGGTGAAGAGGCCGTTACCTCCTCAAGTATTAGATTCGATACTGTAACAGAAGTGATTATAATAAATACGTGTTGCCTCTAAGAACAGTCTCCGACGTCGATAAGGCCACCACACATGCAACCCTTCTGGATGACACGCTTTGTTATGATCTGCACAGTGTGCTCTACAATTGGCTTTGTATAGCGTAGAAATGCTTTGGAGGCACACGCTCGTAACACAGCGATTTAAAGTCGGGGATTTGCCTGAAACGGAGATGGAGCAATTTCTTTTATGAGCCATTAAGCAGGTGGACAATGATGTGCTTCTATAGTCAGAACAGCAAGTCGGTTGGTCGAATTATTTTTAGTCTTTTTCTCAAAACTTATCTCGTCCATGCTGCATGTATGTTGAACTCCTTTTGCACCATACGTAGCCAACCCTGATAAGCGGAGGTGCTATCGGTGTTAAGTCATGAGGTCAAGTATCAATTTGGATCTCTCTTAAAGCAGTTGCAACCCTCGTTGATAGAGAACGGCTGACGGAAGTGGATATCACAGAGCTACCTCTGAGATCCCTTAAAGTGACTTCTGCTCCCCACATTAGGGGGCAGCACTTTCCCACCCGCCGCGCCACCGATAGTAATCATTCAGAGGTGGAGTCATGGTAAATTAAGTGCAGAGCCAAATATGACGTGCTGCTTTTTTGTGCATCATCGGTTACCAGGCTGAGACCATCAACTCACTACACTTGAGAACCTGGCTGCCTGGATTTGAACCCAGGATCTCAGCTCTGCCGGCACAGTGCTCTGACATCTGAGGCACCCGGAAACCTCAGGTTAGTGGAATTTAAATATTTCCCTTTGGAGATTAAAATCTCCAAACAGGAGTCTCATGTATAATATTCTGGATAAGCAAGAAGGAGCACTCCTGGGTTTAAAAAAAAATCTAATTATTCTCAAAGTTATTAGTAACAGGCTTATTATGAATGTACGGTGGAATTCCGAGGTCTGTATTGTCAGCAGGGTGCAACAAATTATACAGGGACTCCTCTACTTACGAACGAGTTGGGTTCCAGAGGTCGTCTGTTCGTCAGTCGATTTTTTCGTAACCTGCCCATTCCAAACATGTTGTACGGCGTGTACATTAAACTCAGGGGATGGCTTTAAAAAGTTGCATAATCTCCTGTAGATATCACTGGTTCTTCATGTTCTGCAGATGTAGATGCCACCACCGCTGTCTATCGCGCCCTGATTGAACTCACGAATCTCGGTCCGAACAGGCAACTGGACATACGGACAGGTTTGTTCGTATCTCTGGAAAGTTCGTAAGTTGAATGTTCGTACGTAAAGGAGTCCCTGTATTGTACTGCCCTGAGGGAAGAGTTGTGCAGCTCAACGGGCTTCACTCAGCAAATAAACACATTCTCCTGCGGAGGGAGCTGGTATGAACGTTGGTTGCTCGGTCAATGGCCAGGGTCAACGGCGGCACCACGTGGTGGTGTATTCCGCAAATATGCCCGACTGTGAGGGCGGGCACAAGCCGGCGTGAGTAGGTTAAACGTTGAGTTTTATAAGGGCACCACGGGGTGACCAGCCCCTCCCCACCCAGCCCCACCCCCCACCCAGCCCCACCCTCCCTACCCAGCCCCTCCCCACCCTCCCCACCCAGCCCCTCCCCACCCATCCCCTCCCCACCCTCCCCTCTCCACCCAGCCCCACCCCTCCCATTTTTCGATGCACGACGGATGGACGGACACAATAATCCCCTGTGGGCTGGTGTAGTAACCAGGAGGTTCCTACCAGTAGTGTTAACGTCAGCTTCTGAACGTCGTCTACTCTTCTCGCTTTCACCAACCCGCACTGACCAGCATGGTGAAGTATGGCCAAGTAACTCTCATGATCCGCATGGATTGGGAGAACCATGATCCAGCAGTGGATTGACCGTTCAGGCCATACGTGTACATGCGTCACAGTTTAGGCCACATTGAGACGTTGGTGATGGTGCTGAAATGTATTTCATTGTAAATTTGCCACATTTTGGGCGATGGAGAGACACCAGAACATTTTGAGCCATAAAGATCAAACGACAAAAAGGGACATTGTCTGACACTTTATGTAGTCGCAAAGAGATGCAGTTTAATAACAAATGGGGTACTGGAGTGGCGTGGGTGTTCAGGTAATTGTGGATTGAGTGCTAATGTGATAGTGATGCTATACAGTGGAGTATAATAATTCGTGATTTTTTAATATAAAAATTTCATGGTTGATTTCGCCACAGAATGCTTTTTTTCCCCGCAACTCCAATTAGCACGGTTGGCTACGTACGGTGCGAAATAATTTCAACATGCATACATTTAAACAAAATACGTTGCTGATGTTGCCTGTTACAACCACATCATCATGTTTTCAGACTTCCCGGAGGGCTGCGTTGTTCGCGTATGTACATTGAACTTCTTTCGCACCGTACGTAGCCAACCGCGCCGATTCGGAGGTGCGGTGGGAAGAGGCTCGCAGCAGATCATCTGTGGTGGAACGTTGCAAACTCTTGCAGTCGTCGGTTTTCCCATCGTTCCGTGACGCACGATTTCGAATCGAAGTTGAGGTCCTTTATTAATTCATTATTAATGTACACACACACGTACAGACACACACGTACACACACACACGTACACACACACGTACACACACACACGTACATACAGACACGTACATACAGACACGTACACAAACACACGTACACACATACATGTACACACACACACACGTACACACACACACGTACACACATACACGTACAAACACACACGTACACACACACGTACACACACACACACACATGTACACACACACGTACACACACACACACGTACACACACGTACACACACACACGTACACACACAACAGGGGTCTAAATTTGCTACAGCTGCTGGTGGTGGTGGAGAGCGTCTATAATTGTGACCATGGTGACCGATGCCAAAACATGTTCGAGTGATGGTTCAGCTATTTCTGCCTCAACAGGGTTATTTCAGGGCACACTACACACACCACACACCACCACACACACCACCACACACCACCACACACCAACACACACACAACAACAACCGCCATTCGCCACTAAGTGGCGGTGACGTCACCACGACGGTTGTGCCAGGCCATGTGCACCTTGAGGCCACGTGAAGTGTCGAACGCCCGCTGGCAGGAGGTCACAGGGCAGACCCAAGTGCCACGGGTCGACTGACTAGATGACTGAGATGATTGGCTGATGCACCACCTGTGCCCCCTACTGTGCCAACCTGCTATGCTTTAGCCACCCGGCGCTCCGCTCGTTGTTGTGAGCGTCGCTCCTCCGCCTCCAACTGCCCAGTAGCAGTGTCCTTCACGAGCCTCCTCCACAGAGGCCGATCTTGACACCGCTGGTACCAGTCATCGGCAAGTCCACTCAGCTCCACGTCCTCCTGTACCACATCACTCCATCTCTTCTCTAGCCCGTGCTGTGTCCGTTTAGCCCCTCGATCCGGCCAAACAAAAGCTGTTCCAGCATGCGGTGGCTGGGCATGCGGGCTACATGACCCAGCCAACGGAACCTTGCCCGCCGGAAGAGCTCACCGATGGGACCTTGCCCAGATCTTTCAAGGATTTGTGAGCTCCTCACACAATCCAGCCTGGTTAAACCCAGGATGGATCGTCGGCAGGCTAGCCTAAATGTTTCTAACCGGTGAAGATGCTCCACCAAGGGGGTCCACGTTTCGCAAGCGTAGAGAAGGGAGGGAATGACCGTGGCCGAGAAGACCTGAAGCTTAGTGCAGAGCGACAGACCAGGTAGCTTCCACACAGCGTTACGCAACCGATGAAAGATATTGCCGCTCGACTGATTCGGAGTGAGACCTCTGCTGTTAAACTGGAGCCGGTCACACACACCACACACACCACCACACACACCACCACACACTACCACACACACACCACCACACACACCACCACACACTACCACACACACACCACCACACACACCACCACACACACACTGTTTTTACCCCATTCACTTGCAGCGGTACATTTGGCCAGCAAACCCTGCGCGGTTTATCCTGTCACACGCACCCCCCCACCCCCCCTTAAATAGGTCACCCCGTTACTATGCAAACATTGTACGGACGGTACATGCATGTTGAACTTCTTACGCACCATACGTAGCCAACCGTTGCTAGCCGGAGGTGCCGGCGGGAGGGAGGGAAGAGGACAAAATCCGTGATAGCAAAACGAGAGACTTTTGCGAGCCACACTTGTAACCAAACAGAAGGGCCGGTATAGCTTTAGCCGCCGGTGTTAAGAGAGTGGCAATGAAAAGACAAATGTATGCACAGCACGTGTTTATGCCCAAAGCGTTGTTAGGCGTACTGAAGTTTGCCAAGAATTCATTCATATTCTGGAAGATGTAACCATCTCAAATGTATTTTCTCGACAAGAGAAACCCGGACAGTATTAGTCACCGGGATAGCTTTAACTATATAACGTACTGTGTGTATATTACAGTGTGTTTAGCAGGCGGCTTTAAAATATTAATGGTTTGAGCTGTGACGTTCATACGCGATTGCCCGTTCACGCGAATGAAGGTCGTGATGATGACACGGAGTCGTTAAGAGTCCACTTTGTTCGTGCTGTACCTCACGGATACCTGCTTGGTAATTTCTGAGAGACATTGATCAGGTTTGCCGGAGGAATCCATAAAAATCTCACGTTCTGTTCTGCCATCATTAGTTTTGTCACAAAACAAACAGCACGAGCGAAATCTTAGTAACAAAACATTTAGTTTGCCTTGAATTGCACAAGAATCGAAGGTGATCAGTTCAAACTGAGCTCAGCTGTGACCCAAAAACAAGGTCTCTTTATCACTCGCAGGAGACATTGCAACCTTTGCATCCACGTTGGTGAAGATCAAGCGATACACACTTTCACAATTTGCTGGCATCTCTGCCACATGAGCCATCGTGATAATAATCAAGGCGCTGGGACGGTGGTGCAGCGGTTAGCACACTGCAGACGTATCCTGCACTACGGACCAGCGTGGTGAAAAGTACGGTCAAAACAATCTCCCGGCCGACATGGCGTGGGGAGGCCTTCGTCCAGCGGTGGATTGACAAAAGGTTAAATGTTATCACTTTGATTATCCCAATCATTTGGGAAATAACCAGAACGTTAAGGATAACGTAGTGCATTATGATACAGAAGTATACAGAGTGCCGTCTGGTTTCAATCCCGTATCCAGTTTCCAGATCCAAGAATAGAAGTTGCGTTTAGGTGAAAGAGACTCGCTTTGCAGTGCCGAGTTTGAGTCGCATCGTATACCCAATTCGCAGCCAGGTTGCTCACGTGGTGAGTTTTTGTTGTTTCTCACAATACTTGTATTAAACGACCTCCAATTAAGTCAAGTGGGTCGCACAGATTTGCTGGGCGAGTGGGCCCTCGAGAGTGGTGCTCATGACGTCTGGAGTAAACCACTCTCTTTCACGTGCTAATCAAATGCGGTAGTTGTATCGTCGTTTGTGTTTAGCGTGAGTAACCCTTAGGCGTAACTGCCGCAGGCATTTTTCTTCTTTCGTATGGCGTTTTGAAAAAAATCAGCAGCAGGGCTACAATTGTATGATTAATGTTACTCTTTGGTTCTTTCGGTAAAGTCACGTGGGAAGAAAATAAATTAAATAATAATAGAATACGACGTTTAAAGGTGTCAGTTTTTGTGCCAGATAAAAGGGTAAAACCTATTACTATATCTTGTTACTGGCAAAGGAGGTCTCATAATGTAAGTGCTTACCCCGAGCTCTCAATACTCTGATGGTGCGCTGTTTTTTTGAGTTGTACGCCTTTTGGCGTCTTCTGGTCCAACACCAGTGGAGACTAGGCTCTAAGAAAAGCCGTCTCGGGTGTGGACCAATCAAATTCAAGGACAGTGCATATTATTATCAGAGTTGTCTTTTTTGCTTGCATTTTGACTGCTTGTGTTGTGGTTATTGCAAACATGATCCCTTGTATAAAGGTGTCAGTTTTTGTGCCAGATAAAAGGGTAAAAACCTATTACTAATGAGAGAATTGTGTGGAATTCCTGCCCATAGCGGCTGGAGGAGAGACAATGGACTTATAAAGAAACAAGCACCGCAACATTTAGAGAGAGGAATAGGAAGTTTGAGAAAACAAATTTAGTAAAATTAGGAAGTGTAATGCAATGCGACACAGAGAGTCGGTTAACACACAGTTAACGCATAGCCTGGTTGATTACGTTCTCCCAAAGATTGCTAAATTAGAAGTTAAGGATGGGTAGTGAGGCAAATCCTCCCCGTAGAGATGGTTCAAACTTGATTCGAAGCTTTCGTGACTGCAGGAATTACTCTTTGGTTCTTTCGGTAAAGTCACGTAGAAAGAAAATAAATTAAATAATAATAGAATACGACGTTTCGATTGTGACGCAAGCAACCATCATCAGGTAGAAATGAAAGAGAAAACAAACATAGTAAACTTAGAAATATAAGGAAATACAACACAGAGAGTCGGCTAACACAACAGTCAACACCCCACCTGGTTGATTACGTTCTTCCAAAGATTGCTAAATTTGAGAGAGAGACAAAACAGAGACACGGAGACACACATGGGTGACTGTCACATAGTCACTTTAAGATGTTTTCTTGTTCATGTTTTTTGTTTGTTGCGGTTGCACCCGATTCAAGAGCCGAATGGCTCACAGGGCTGTACCAAATAAATGGAACTGAACAGACAGACACACAAGCAGAGAGAGTTGTGTGTCTCTCTCTGTGTCTCTGTGTGTGTCTCTCTCTGCTTGTGTGTCTGTCTGTGTGTCTATGTTGTGTGTCTCTCTCTGTTTGTCTCTGTGTGTCTCTGCTTGTGTGTCTGTCTGTGTGTCTATGTTGTGTCTCTGTCTCTGTGTGAGTCTCTCTCTGCCTGTGTGTCTATGTGTCTCTCTCTGTGTCTCTGTGTGAGTCTCTCTCTGCTTGTGTGTCTGTCTGTGTCTATGTTGTGTCTTTCTCTGTTTGTATCTGTGTGAGTCTCTCTCTGCTTGTGTGTCTGTCTGTGTGTCTATGTTTGTGTCTCTCTCTGTCTCTGTGTGAGTCTCTCTCTGCTTGTGTGTCTGTCTGTGTGTCTATGTGTGTCTCTCTCTGTGTCTCTGTGTGAGTCTCTCTCTGCTTGTGTTCCTGTCTGTGTGTCTATGTGTGTGTCTCTCTCTGTTTGTATCTGTGTGAGTCTCTCTCTGCTTGTGTGTCTGTCTGTGTGTCTATGTGTGTCTCTCTCTGTGTCTCTGTGTGAGTCTCTCTCTGCTTGTGTGTCTGTCTGTGTGTCTATGTGTGTCTCTCTCTGTCTCTGTGTGAGTCTCTCTCTGCTTGTGTGTCTGTCTGTGTGTCTATGTGTGTCTCTCTCTGTGTCTCTGTGTGAGTCTCTCTCTGCTTGTGTGTCTGTCTGTGTGTCTATGTGTGTGTCTCTCTCTCTGTTTGTATCTGTGTGAGTCTCTCTCTGCTTGTGTGTCTGTCTGTGTGTCTATGTGTGTCTCTCTCTGTGTCTCTGTGTGTCTCTCTCTGCTTGTGTGTCTGTCTGTGTGTCTTTGTGTGTGTGTCTCTCTCTGTTTGTATCTGTGTGAGTCTCTCTCTGCTTGTGTGTCTGTCTGTGTGTCTATGTGTGTCTCTCTCTGAGTCTCTGTGTGTGTCTCTCTCTGCTTGTGTGTCTGTCTGTGTCTATGTTGTGTCTCTCTCTCTCTGTTTGTCTCTGTGTGTGTCTCTCTCTCTGCTTGTGTGTCTGTCTGTGTGTCTATGTGTGTGTTTCTCTCTCTGTTTGTATCTGTGTGAGTCTCTCTCTGCTTGTGTGTTTGTCTGTGTGTCTATGTGTGTCTCTCTCTGTGTCTCTGTGTGTCTCTCTCTGCTTGTGTGTCTGTCTGTGTGTCTATGTGTGTGTCTCTCTCTCTGTTTGTCTCTGTATGAGTCTCTCTCTGCTTGTGTGTCTGTGTGTCTATGTGTGTCTCTCTCTGTGTCTCTGTGTGAGTCTCTCTCTGCTTGTGTCTGTCTGTGTGTCTATGTGTGTCTCTCTCTGTGTCTCTGTGTGAGTCTCTCTCTGCTTGTGTGTCTGTGTGTCTATGTGTGTCTCTCTCTGTGTCTCTGTGTGAGTCTCTCTCTGCTTGTATGTCTGTCTTTGTGTTTATGTGTGTGTCTTTCTCTGTTTGTCTCTGTGTGTGTCTCTCTCTGTTTGTATCTGCGTGAGTCTCTCTCTGCTTGTGTGGCTGTCTGTGTGTCTATGTGTGTCTCTCTCTGTGTCTCTGTGTGAGTCTCTCTCTGCTTGTGTGTCTATGTGTCTATGTGTGTCTCTCTCTGTGTCTCTGTGTGAGTCTCTCTCTGCTTGTCTTGTCTTTGTTTTGTCTCTCAAATTTAGCAATCTTTGGAAGAACGTAATCAACCAGGTAGGCTGTTGGCTGTTGTGAAAGCCGACTCTCTGTGTTGTATTGCATTCTATTTCTCATTCATTCTTACCTGATGATGGTTGATTGTGTTGCAATCGAAACGTCGTATTCTATTATTTAATTTATTTTCTTTCTACGTTACTTTACTGAAATAACCAAAGAGTAATTCCTGCAGTCACGAAAGCTTCGAATCTAGTTTGATTAATTGTTGTTAGCCATTCCACGGCATCCGGGTTGGGAGCTGAGTGGAGTAGTTCGCTTGTTCCCCCAGTATACGCGTGGCTGAGTTGGAGTAGCTGAGTGGAGTAGTTCGCTCGTTCCACCAGAGTATGCGTGACGGTTTGCACCTCACCACATTCGCAGTTTGGTGAATCCCTGATCTTCCATTAATTGAGGAATAGTATTGATGACAAATACACTTTCTTTGGTTCTTTCGGTAAGGTCACGTAGAATGAGAATAAAATAATAAAATAACACAATAAAATTCTCACGACGTTTCGGCCACAACGCAAGCGGCCGAAACGTCGTGAGAATTTTATTGTGTTATTTTATTATTTTATTCTCATTCTACGCGACCTTACCGAAAGAACCAAAGAAGATGAATCCTTGCAGTCACGAAAGCTTTAAATCGAGACAAATACACTGTTCAACGTTGAACTTGGGCTGCTCGGATTGTTGTGCATTACATTTACCTCCGTATTCTAATACTCCACGAGCACAGATGATTGCCGTGTAACATTACACATACACAGTCGTATACGTGCTTGGAGTTTGCACAGGGAATTATGTGGACTTAGAAATCGCAAAGAAGGTTCGTGAAGGGAAAGGTAGCCTCTGATCTCGGGGGCCAAGCCTCCAGTTCGACATTGAGTAGCGTTTGAGGGATGTTGTATGTTGAACTTCTCTCGCACCATATGTAAGCAACCCGTGATCATGCTCATAGTCTATTGAAATGCAATCCTGAGTGAGGTCATCTTGAATTTGGCTGAAGTCTGATAAGGATTAGTGGATTGTAGAACATTACAACTATCAATAAATATATCTCCATTTGTCTCTGCACATAAATATACTGTACACAAAAAAGGTCATCAGCCACTGGGGTTTTCAGACAAATGTTATCCAGCAGCATGTATTTTAAGCAAGCAAACTCTGAACCAGTTATGACCTTGAGGGTCTCGTCATCATCATCATCATCAGTCTAGCTTGCTAAAGAAATGCAGGTGGGTTGTCACGTGTCGTTGGTAAGCGTACCCCATCTTCAAAGCTGAGTCCTCTTCAAGAAGCAAAAGAACTCTGTAACAAAAAAAAATATTGTTACGTCAAGTAAAGAATAAATAAGCAGACGTCGCTTATCTCTCAGCCCTGGTGGGCTTCATGTGGTGAACGTTTAAAGGAAGCACATATTTCTAAACCAATAAAAATTAATGTTTCGAGATAAATTTGGCTATTTTACTACACGTAGAAATAAGAAAAATAAAAAAGAAAATTACATAATATACGACGTTCGATTGCAACACAAGCAATCATCATCAGGTAGAGGAAACACATAACCGCAGATATATACAGACCTTAAGTAGAAGGAATTAACACAGATATACCAGGGGATACAGAGAGACGGAACATCACACTAAATCAAACAGGGTTTAGCAAAATTTGGAAACTATATAAAGCAACACAGACGGTCGGTTAGAGTATATTGAGTATATTGATGATATTGATGTAGTTTATATTTTAATTTTAATTGTGTTTTAACCGACCGTCTGTGTTGCTTTATATAGTTTCCAAATTTTGCTAAACCCTGTTTGATTTAGTGTGATGTTCCGTCTCTCAGTATCCCCTGGTATATTATCTGTGTTAATTCCCTCTACTTAAGGTCTGTATATATATCTGCGGTTATGTGTTTTCCTCTACATGATGATGATTGCTTGTGTTGCAATCGAAACGTCGTATATTATGTAATTTTATTTTTTCTTATTTCTATGTGACTTTACCGAAAAAAACAAAGATTAATTCCTGCAGTCACGAAAGCATCAAACCTAGTTATTTTACTACAGTACGTATATGATGTAAAGTAGCCATTGAGTAATATCCGTAACATGCTGTAATTAACAATAGCAAAGCAGTGTGTGTCATGCCTCAAATTCCAAATAATATTAATGGCATCTTCCTCATAACCTTGTCTCAGTGAGCGACTACTATGTGGAAATAAGAGAGCCTTTAGGTCATTGGTATGGGTTATAGCATATTGTATAATAATAAATAGTATAACAGTGTAATGTTTAATATAATTTATAAGGTAATATATGGTATCGTAATTGTATAGTGAATATACAGCAGTGTGGTATACAGTAGGGTTGGTAGAATAATACATAGTGTAATATTACAAGTCTAATATTATAGTCTAAAGTATAGGGTAGTGTATAGTAACGCAGTGTATAATTCAATGTTTGGGTCTGTCTATGGCAGTTTATAATACGGGGTATAGTCGTGAGATGTAAGAAAACAGATTAGTTGGAGGCATATTATAATATTTTTTGCGACATAGAAGTGTAATGTATAATGACTTATTGTTCGTAGCTCAGCTTATTGGAGAGTATATTGAGTATATTGATGATGTTGATGTAGTTTATATTTAAATTTTGTATCGGTTCACTATATGGTAGTCATTATATAGTGTAGTGTATACCCAGTTACTTAATGTTAATAGCTCAACTTACTGGAGAATATATTGAGTACATTGATTATATTGATGTAGTTTATATTTAGTTCTTTCACATCGGTTTATTGTATGATAGTTGGGTAGTTGCAGTTATTTAGCGTTAATATACTAAATGCCTCTGTTGATATGTAAACTCTGACTTTAACATAGCCACTTCCTAATCTATCACATTAACTTAGCTACTTCAATGCTAAATTCTTCTGTTGATATGTAAACTCCTTTGTCAAGGCGCTCTGCTCCTCCCACCCAGCTTAAAAGACGCTGCCAAGCTTAGCAGTGTTCATTGGAGCGCTGTCTTTCCGACAGCTCTGTTTCTTCAGCTGAGGACGGCTGCTTGTGTTGTGGCCGAAATGTCGTGAGAATTTTATTTCATTATGTTTGATTTTTATTATTTTATTATTTCACCTCTACGTGACTCTACCGAAAGTAACCAAGAAGATGAAGCCTTTACTGTGTTTGAATAAAAGGCAACAATGAAATACTAGAATATAATTGTTTCTGACGTGATACCAAAAATACACATACTGCCATATAGTATTCCGCTATCGAAATACATAAATGCATTAACCGAGAGAAAATGTTTTTGTTGACAAGCCTTCAAGGTCAATGTTTTATATTATACTCTGATGGTCTGGTACGGGTGCGTACAATGTTTGATATTGCCAGTTGTGCTTCATTGTGGACTCGGAACTGATTTCCGTGCCCTCAGCACCCAGTTGGTTACACAGGCCTCAGGTTGGATACACAATGGCTTACTCATGACAGTTTATACAATTGTTGTGCAAAAATACATTTGTCCGCACGGTTGCCAATGGTAAAGCGTGAATATTGCTCCTCTGTTGACTGATGGCTATATTGTTTCCTTTCAGACGGCCTATTTTCTACGGACAATTATAGTAACGCAGTGCTGCTGTGCACTGTCGCGCTAATGGTGTTAAGCAGAATTGTACGACCGTCATGGACTATATTTGTTATTATTTTATAGAGTGCAGGCAATCAACATGAGCACACACCTTACAATCAGGTTGAGAGTTAGAATCCAGATTGGGGTCAACACAACCCATCCCCCTGTCGTTGGTGTAATGAGTGCCAATTTGTGGAATATCAAAATTGGTCAGCCTATTATGAGACTGACCCCTTCCAAGGAACTGTGGAATTTCCACAACTGTCTTAGGGTTGCTGTCAGAGATGGGCACCATCTCATTACTCGATTGAGCAAGGAGGCAGTAACTTATTATACAACTGCTGTCTATTTAGTTGTTTTTAATTCTCAGCAGCAACTAGGCCTCGGCAAGGTAAGGTAATTTACCCTTTTTACTGGGTAAAAGGGTAAAGATAAAGGTGTCGACCACGCCAAGGGGTAAGGTAAAGGGTATGGTAAAGGTAGCGTGGAAGAATTACCCGGTAGGGTAAAGGTAGCGCGAAATATTACCCAGTAAATACCCTGTTTACCGCTCGCTAAAAGCTCCGTGGCACACTCCGTGGCCTTCATTTAAAATTGGAATCATCGAGAGTCTTCTATGTGAATGAAGCGCACTACCTAGCATTTACCTGTTATAAACCTTGTTCATGTGTAGTACCCCAGTAATTACCCTGTAATTGGGTAATTTGTATGGGGTAAGGGTAAAAGGTAGGGTAAAGGTAGACTCGTTGCTTTTGAACTTTTACCTTTTACCTTACCTTGCTAAAGGGTAAAAGGTAAGGGTAGAGTGATTGTATTGTAGTAAGGTAAAAGGTAGGGTAAAGGTAGGCTCGTTGTTTTTACCTTTTACCTTACCTTGCCGAGGCCTAGCAGCAACCGTTTCTGTAATGTGTAGTACATTCTTGGGATGTGCTCCCAATTTTCAGATGCAATTGAAAATCAAGTCTAGATGCAACATTTTGTACGATCCAAAAGTATTTTATATTTTGGAAGCGACATAAGTTACATGACAACGGTTCTGCATTTTTCCGGCCAAAAATATTGTCATGTTGCACTTTCTTAAACTGCCGTAAAAAATTATAAATGGTGAAATATGAAACTCATCCGTTCTGCATCTGTTCTATATCAGCCTCTAAGCTTGCTTTAAAAATCTCATGCTCCAACTGGGCCATGATAACTCCCGAAATGATGATCCGATTTAAAAGAGATTTCAGCTCAAATATGTGTTGCTATTAGAGATGTAAATTATAAAGTTACGGCCAATTTGATCAAAGGAGTTAGCTAAAACTTGGGAGACAAAAACTAGCGCTTGGCTTTTACATTTTACTGGCCGCGACACGCACGTCTCATCTGGGCCTAGGGTCAGACTGCATTTCCATCTTAAACATGAAAAAACATTTGTTAGGCTTTAGAATGTTTTGTTTTTGAGAACGTTAATTTGGAGCTGAGTGGAAGCGCTGCACACGTGGCATATTTTAAACTTTGTTTTTCACTTTAACCTTGAAGGGTTTTGTGCAGCTGAACGAGCATAAAGAGTCACAGCAGAATGCCTGCCGTGTGTGCGAGTGACCTTGTTGTGGAACGCTGCCATGAATAAGATCGACTAATCACGGGACTCTTTGTTTGTGCCCCCATACGGAAACAACAACAGCAGCAGCAGGTTCACCTTCACAAGACTCCCAGTGTAGACCAGGCACTTGCCCAATCGGGTAAAAGTCATTGTAAGCAAATAGAGCATGTAATGAAGTTACTTTAAAGCCTCTCTAAAATGTTTGTGTTGCTTTTGTAATTGGGCTTTAAATGGGTATGCTCTCATTCCAAGCCGTAAAAAAAATTGCTGAATAATGTTTACTTGGTACTGTTTGCACCATGCCAATAATATTGCAAGCTACCATAATAAAAAAAACATGACACCGTTCAGCCTTCGTCAAACAGTAACTTCATTGTGAAGTACATCTGAAAGATAAGCGGTGGTGCTCATCTTCATTCGCTGACCAGATTTCCCTCGCTTTATGTGGGTTCGGTTTGTGCGATTTCAAAAATTTCACTCTGTGCAGTTTGAATTCACTCAGCATTCGGCTTTGTGGTCGGACGTGGGACAACATTGTGTGTGTGTACCGTACTCGTTACTGGGCAAGCAGCTGTCTCGTATTGATTCGCCTTGTGATCCATTTTTTTGGAATGCATCTACAACTGCATAGAGCGAGCAAAACCTGTACTGCACAGTGGTTAAGGTGCTGTAATGTTGCTTGGTCTACAAGTCCCCAACATTAATGTCCTGACGGTAGGAAATAGAAATTAAGAAAGCTCCATCTTCTAAACAGGTTTTCCCAATACTTGCAGATTAAAGGGAGCCACGTTGGCGAGATGTTAACTGCCTCGCCTGGTATGCAGGGGATTGTGGGTTTGATCCAGACCCTGCTTGTCTTGTCTTCAGCTATCCTCGAGCCGCACCATGGGCAATCCTTCGCCATTGACTTCTATTTGGAGTTTGCGTGTTCTCTCCGTAGTTGCGTGGATTTTTTTTCTGGGTCCTCGGTTTTTTGCCTCCACATTTAGAAACATGCTTTTAGATTACTTGGCTGCTATACATTTCCACGTGATGTAAATCCACACGACCACGGGGAGAACATGCAAACCCCAAATATACAGGTGGCAGGGTCGGGATCGAACCCACAGCCTCCTGTATACCGGGCGAGGTAGTTAACATCTCACCACCTGCGGCACCCATGCATGCACGAAGAGCCAAGCAATGTGGGAGCAGGTGTTCAAGCAGAGCAGATTGAATAAACTGGCGCTGCTCTCGAGGAATCGAAGCTCGCCGTTTCTGAAGAGCTGGCGGATTTCTGGAAACCGCGGTGCCAGAAGAATAGCGGTGTTAGTTCATCGATGGGGCATCGGCTGCTGCCGGCGTCCAATCGCATTTCAGCCTCGTGGCGTGGACCTAATCGAGGTCAGGAATATGTGAACAAACAAGAAACCAAGGTCGATGAATTTATTACTGCGTTGATATCAGATTTGAATGCCGATCATTGCCCACTCTGAACGTACATCGCCCGTTTTAATCGTAGCTCCATATATGATCACCCGTTAGTTTTAGTCTCCTTCGTCGGCCTGTTTTATTGTAACGATCGTGCCATTTACCGCCGCTAAAGCCGCTCGCCCCCATTGCAACCCATTGCTTTTAAGCACAACCTTCCCAATGGGGTAATGTATACGAATGGATTTTCCGGTAAGGTTAAATCAAGAATGTAATTGATTGGCCACCTGATGAAAGTGGAGCGGTTTATTTTTCCCAATGGGAAGGTCACAGCGATAGGGTGCGTTCGTATTTTTAGCCAAAATTGGCTAAAATTTTCGATTGGCTGCCTGTGTAGTACAACATTACGGTAGTCACTGGATTATAAGACGCATCGGAAATTAAGACGCACCCCAAAACTGTGCTCAGTGTCACAAATCTGCTAACATAGATGCGCACATACATATAATAGATTATGAGCCACAAACCCATCACTTTTGCTTTACCATAGAGGGGACATTTTTATTTATCTCATAATTCGGAGAATGCAGTACCAATAATAAATTGCTGCGCATGCGATAAAGCACCACATTTTCCACTCAAGGGGGGTAGCCACTGCTATTGATGTAACTGCCGTGCCCACGTCACTCGCCACTATGATCATTTCCACAGGGGCACCGGTGGTGCCACGGTAGCGAGATGTTATCTGCCTCGCCTAGTATGCAGGAATCGTAGGTTCAATCCCAACCCTGACGCCTGTATATTTGGAGTTTGCATGCGGTCCCCGTGTTGGCGTGTATTTTTCTCCGCGCCCTCCGCTTTTCCCCATCCACATTTAGAAATGTGCGCTTAAGAGTTTTTGGCTGTCATAAATTTACACGTGATAAGCCATTTCGTTGAGCTATCATTTGTGGCCAGGGTGCTTCTGAAAATGAGCTATGTAGTTCAGTGGGGCTTACCTGCTAAAATAAAAAAAAATAGGTTAGTTTATTGTTTTGTTGGTCCCCATGTTCTTACCTTATCGGTAGTAACAACCTCTGACTTAGCAACTTGGTCGTCAGTTTGCAAAGTCATCCATTCATTAACTGCGCTGAATCCACTCACTACCCTGAAAAGGCTGAACGTGTAGTCCTTTCACCTTTCAACACCAACAAAGAAGCTGGTTGCGGAGGTGGAGCTGAGACATCAGCTTGTTTGCAGGTGCGAGATGAATTGTTGCAGCACGAGATTGGAATAGTGGCAATGGCTTGGAGAGGTCTTTATTCAGCAGTGGATAGATCGTGGCTGACAATGATGATGATGATGAACTTGGTTTCATTGGCCAAGGTCAAGAGGTCATTGTAGCCGGTTTGGTTGATGCTGCCGCATTTCACCATGATTTCATTTCTTCTGGTAGACCACTCTCCTGCTTGCGAGTGGACGACTGACCTCAAAGGTCTCTCCTCGCAGTGCCCGTTCACCTGGCTTGAGGTCTACGCCTTGCCAACTCGCCGACGCTATCTGATTCAACAATCTGTTCATATGCGTCCCGTTTTTATTTTCTCTTTCGCGCCGTTTCATTTGTGCAGTTGGGGTTGGTTTACTCAGCCTAAATTTACGACCATCGACATATAATTCGCGTCACGCAAACGTGTATTGCACTTTGTACGCACGTATCGTTCGCCTACAAAAAAAAAATCAACGTTGATCAATGAATCAATGCGTCTTTTCACTCACGTGGCACCCAGCCTTATCCGTCTGGTACAGACGGCCTACCCATCTGCACGCATGCCCTCCCCCATCCTCTAAGTACGGTCTGTTGGGCTTTCAATGTATTCTGCCATCTCCCCGTGGTATTGTGTATCCTATTTATTTGACAGCATAGTGTATTTATATAGATAGTAATTCGTTTTCAGCGGGGCTTAATTGCTCATGGAATATATTCCGAGGCCGCTAAACCCGCCTGTCACACTCCCGACTGTCGATGCTGAGTGGGTTGGAGCCGGGGTTGGCGGCAGGAGGGAAATATTTTCCAGGCCTCAGCCCTGGACAGCTCCGGCTCTGCTTTTCAGCCTCTTTCGCACCTTTGAGTTGTTCTCATAAATAATATCCCAGATGGAATGTTTCGGCCATTAACAAAAAAAAACACATGAATGTTAAACTATTCATTCATAACTCTCCCAACATGATGGCAAAATATGCTCCCAAATGTGCCTTGTGAAAGAGATAATACATCTGTGTGAGCTTGTTTCCAATAAATCACATAAATGAATCGTAAGTATTTTAGTGATCACTGATTTCCCTTTTCTAGTGCCTAGTCTCACAATAACAAACGTAAAAAACATTTAAACGTTCATTGCTAACTAGTCTATAATTTGATCTTTGAAATATATATTTTAATGCACATCTGTATTTTACGGGCTGACGAGCTTTGGAATATGAAATACATTTGAGTTTTTGTAACAATCTAATTCGGCCGCCGCTCCAGACCTCTGATTTGCACACGCACCTCCGATTAGCACGGTTGGCTACGTACGGTGCGAAAGAAGTTCAACATACATACATACAGGCTGCATTGTACACCCAGAGCAGCCTTGCAGAAATAAATTAGCCAACTTTTTTCCACGAACAAACCAATGAATACAAACTGCAGAATAGGGGAGGACATGACAGTTTAGTTGGCACAGCCATCCTTCATAAAAAAATGTGTATCTGCACTGCCTACAGCCTGGAATTATTCTATTTATACATGCATCTAGCTTTGGGATCAATTGGAATTTTGAACTTAATCACCACTTCATCGTGCAGGTGTCCTCGCTGATTCAAAGGTCGGCAATCGTGCAGTCATGTTCCTCGACTCATGACGATGACACCGATATAAAATACTCACGCTTGGTGACTTATTTTGATGTCATCTGCCCGCACCCACCCCACTCTTCTGCTCGCGTTCTTTCCTCTCGGAGCTGCCGTCTGGAATGTGAAAAAGAATTAACTGCTTAACTTTCCCATTAAGTGTGCTGCCAACACCGTTTTTGTCTTTTCCGCGCCACTTTTGGCGCTTTTTAGCCCTCATTTATTCATCTCGGAACTCGGTGATGGATGGCGACAGCAAATTTGAAGGTTAAACGTGGTCCTCCATAAACATTCTATCGCACAAGTTTCGAATTTAATTTAGAGTTCAGATACATGTGTGCAGCATAGGAGACCCTTGAATGTCGCAGGTTGGGTTACGTTCTTGGAAAGTGCCACGAAAGCCAAAAATCGCGATATTCAATAGCTTGGGCCTTACCTAAATAATGGGGTTAAGGCACACGGCAACCAGAGACATAACAGTAGAAATAATGACTGTACTGTATGCCAAATGAACGAAAAATATATATTTTAAAATAAACATGTAAAAAAACCCGATATAAAAATGTTTTCCTAGACAATAACTCGTAGTATAAATACTGTACTTAGTGATGATGATGATGATGATCCAAAGTGAGAGTGTGTGTGTGTGTGCTTGTCCGCGAGTGTGGAGCGGTAGTGCAACGGTTAACGCGCTGTGCGACAAACTAGGGCTGAACGATTAATCGATTTCAAATCGAAATCGCAATTTGAAACAATGGGATTAGCAAATCGCAAAAGCTGCGATTTTTTTTGCGATTTGAAAAGTCCTATTACTTGCTTATTGGAATTGTTTTATTATTATAACTTTATTTATTTAACTTAACAATTGTTCTATGTTTGATTGTTCTATTTCGATTTTTTTTAAATATATATAAATAAATGTTGGAAGCAATTGATATATTTTAAGTTCTCATCCTTGCATTAGAATATCTCGAGCAGTTCATATGTTGATGGTATCATGTGGCAATGTTCCATCACATGTTTTAAATCTATTACACAGTGAATATTGAACTGAAGCTTGACTTACCAAAAATATGTAATCGCAAATCAAATCGCAATATCTGTCAGAAAAATCGCAATTACATATTTTCCAAAAAATCGTTGAGCCCTACTAGAAACCCGGCGACCCCAGTCCGATGATTAGCTCAAACCCAACACCAGGACCGATAATGAATGATTTGAATCGGTCCTGGGCCTCTGCTAGGTCGCCTCAGCCTAAAATGAGTGCTTGGTGCAATGTGCAAACGTCTTCACTGGGCAGACAAAGGCGGCCGGGCGTGGTGCTGGCCACCCACCCCCTGTCGTGTGCCACAGTGCCGACCTTCACAGGTGCTGTTCGCCTACGCAGCACTTGCCCCTACAGACTGTTACAGGCTTCACCGGGGGGGGTCTTTGCTTGCACGGCAAAGGTTGAGGTGCCACTGACTGCCTCGTGTCCCTCGCCTGCTCGGCACCACAGGATCAGCCAGACGACACCATCACTCGAGAGTGATACCTCCGTGTATACCAAGGACGTAGCCATGGAGTCAACATTGGGGGAGACCAAATCTTCCAGGGGATCTGGGCTCCCCCCCCCCCAGAAAAAATCTAAATTTGAACACTAATTTCCTGCCTAAAATATTTCAAAATTCGCTAACACATGGGATGGACTTGTTATAATTTTTTTTTAAACAATGTCTAGTAGTGTATTGTATTACATTGCTCTGTTTTTTATTTTTTTACCTTTTCTTGTTTCATTGTATGTAAAGTTTGAGATTAGGGATTAATAAAGTACAACCATAACCACAATCATATACACAAAAACCTATGCGTTGTTATATGAAGACAAGTCCAGATATTGTGGGCAAGGTTTAGCAAATTGTTATTTTTATTTACATAGCATAGCAATTATTATTTTAAAATATTTTTATAGCAATATATTGGGTGGGACATTTTGAGCATATTTGAATATTGGGGGGGGGGGGATGTGTGTCCCCCCCCAATATATATTATTACTAGCTTTACTACCCGGCTTCGCCCGAGACTTGGATTCATCACGCCCGGCCGCCTTTGTCTCGCCAGTGGCCATGTTCACACCACAACAGTTACTCGTTTGAGGCTGAGTCGACCTAGGGGAGGCCGGTGGTGGCCGTGAGCGGGAATCGAACTCGGGTCGCCGGGTTCGTAGCGCAGCGTAGCGCTAACCGCTACACTACAATGCGTTACGCTTCCAACTGCGTGGGTCACATGACAGATTTGACGTCACAGCTCACTTGCCGTGCAAAAAATATATACATTATTGAGCTCCCCCCCCCCCCAAAAAAAAACCCCACAAAAGTATATTTTTAAAAATATTTTTTGCATGGTGGACAGTCTGGAAAGTACCCACATGGCAAATGTCCAGTTTGTTGCATGTCGGGAAGTACGCTAAACATTTTGAACAGACGCACATATTCACAACTTTGCCTTTTATATATATGGAGATTACGGCCTTGGTGTATACCCACTAAAGGCCAAAAATAACCCCCTCGATAACTAAATCGCTTTACAGAGAGAGTTTGCCCGCGATAGGTCGAACCCGCGAACGATAAACCCGCGCTATTCAAGGGTCTCCTGTATGTGTACAATTTCAGAATGAAAACTACAAAAGTCATACATAGTTTGTCTTCACAAACTTTCTTCTCGGCGCATTGTCCCGTAAGATATCTTCACTACAGCTGGGATATATCCAATTATTTCTCTAATCGGTTACTCTACTGATGATCTCTTCCATCACTAATCAGATAACATGAAAATAGTTCCAGGGGAAAAAAAAAGTCTCGCCTCGATTTCCAAGTGTGCTGCTGGACGGGAGGTGATGGGGGGGGTGCCCACCTTCAGGAGGTAGGATGTTGGGGTGGCCACTATTTTGAAAGCGGCACCGATTAATCAACATCGGAGTAGTTCATTTCGCTGACTGTACCTTCACATTAATGCCAAAGGCCTCTGCTGCAGTCGCTCACTGGAGAGCCATTGGACGAAGACGGTTACCGCATCGGGCGCGCTCGGATGCGCTTCTGCAGCCATCTGGAATGCTCTTCCTTCCGATATTAGGAAACTAACTGGGGCTATGCACTTTTAAATCTAGATTGAAACTCATTTCTTCGTAACTGCTTTTTGTGTTTAATTCGTTGTCCTTCTCCCGCACCTCCGATGATCAGGGTTAGCTACATACGGTGCAAAAAAAAGTTTAACATACGTACATAGTGCTACACCCCTAAATGCCTGAATATTGTCCCGTGGTTGTTTGCAAGCTATTTGGCTGCGGATCTTGAACGTAACTTTCCCTTCCCAGTCTCGGTCTGGGCCCTCTGTGCTGTGAAGCACCCTTACCCGGTCCTCGGGCTGTGCCTTTGAAACATTAAGCTGCGGGAAATAAAGGACGCTCTTTTTTTTCCGCCGAGCAGTGAGGTCACCAATTCCACGTCGTGAATCGGCAGGACAGCATCTGTGTAAAGTGTACGGTAATCTTGAGACCATCTTATGCTTCTCACGAATGGCCTTTACTGTGCTGCGGTCCAACACTTGACCGGTGCGGTGAAGTACGGTCAATCAACTTTGCTTGGACGGTGTAGGGAGACCCTCATCCAGCAGTGGATTCACAAAGGGGCTGAACTTTACGGTATTGTATGGTGGGATTGTTGAGTCTAGGAGGATTATGGTTTTGGGCTCCGGCAACATGCAAGCGAAAGGTGACGATGTCACGTTCACGATTATGATGTAACGCTGCTCGTCCATCCGTTGTTAAATAATCTGTTGATTTCTCGCGCGTCCTAAGCACTGACAGCTGCTCAGTCATCCTGAAATTCCATCCGCCGATTTCCAGCAGACTTAGCAGCGAAGGAGTTAAAGGTTTTGATTGGTTTCTTTTAAATTCCAGCTGTCTGCCTAACGGACAAGGTCGCAGTGACATCAGCGCCGTGTGCACCAGCATAGAAAATTCAGGCACGTCGCCGGCGCAACGACCTGCGTAGGTACGACACCGGATTTTGGACACGTTGTGACGTTGTGACGTTCACTCTTCCGTGTAATCTAGTGACATTGTTACAGCTAGAGAGAGATATATATATATGCTAATGTCGCTTCTCTTAATGAACGTCAATACCTCGCTGATCTTGTCGAGTGAGCATAAACCATCACGTGAACTCTGGTCCTCATCGCCGCATCGCGCGCTTTCAGATGCGCTTCTGCGGCCGCCTGGAACGCTCCTACGTCCGATATGAGGAAGCCACTGGGAGCTTGTGCACTTTTAAATCTAGATTGAAAACTCATTTCTTTCGAACCGCTTTTTTTTTGTTGTCCTTCCCCCCGCACCTCCGATTCGCACGATTGGCTACGCACGGTGGAAAATAAAGTTCGACATATACGTACAATTACAAGTACGTACAATTGCGGGTGCCATTCCGCTGTGGTCGGGCACGACCTATGGTGGAGATGCTGGGACGGCCACTGCGCTTGGAACAAAAACACAAGCAGCAGTGACTTCCGCACAGGTACAGTGAGGGAAAAAAGTATTTGATCCCCTGCTGATTTTGTACGTTTGCCCACTGACAAAGAAACGATCAGTCTATAATTTTAATGGTAGGTTTATTTGAACAGTGAGAGACAGAATAACAACAACAAAAACCAGAAAAACGCATGTCAAAAATGTTATCAATTGATTTGCATTTTAATGAGGGAAATAAGTATTTGACCCCTCTGCAAAACATGACTTAGTACTTGGTGGCAAAACCCTTGTTGGCAATCACAGAGGTCAGAGGTTTCTTGTAGTTGGCCACCAGGTTTGCACACATCTCAGGAGGGATTTTGTCCCACTCCTCTTTGCAGATCTTCTCCAAGTCATTAAGATTACGAGGCTGACGTTTGGCAACTCGAACCTTCAGCTCCCTCCACAGATTTTCTATGGGATTAAGGTCTGGAGACTGGCTAGGCCACTCCAGGACCTTCATGTGCTTCTTCTTGAGCCACTCCTTTGTTGCATTGGCCGTGTGTTTTTGGTCATTGCCATGCTGGAATACCCATCCACGACCCATTTTCAATGCCCTGGCTGAGGGAAGGAGGTTCTCACCCAAGATTTGACGGTACATGGCCCCGTCCATCGTCCCTTTGATGCGGTGAAGTTGTCCTGTCCCCTTAGCAGAAAAACACCCCCAAAGCATAATGTTTCCACCTCCATGTTTGACGGTGGGGATGGTGTTCTTGGGGTCATAGGCAGCATTCCTCCTCCTCCAAACACGGTGAGTTGAGTTGATGCCAAAGAGCGCCATTTTGGTCTCATCTAACCACAACACTTTCACCCAGTTGTCCTCTGAATCATTCAGATGTTCATTGGCAAACTTCAGACGGGCATGTATATGTGCTTTCTTGAGCAGGGGGACCTTGCGGGCGCTGCAGGATTTCAGTCCTTCACGGCGTAGTGTGTTACCAATTGTTTTCTTGGTGACTATGGTCCCAGCTGCCTTGAGATCATTGACAAGATCGTCCCGTGTAGTTCTGGGCTGATTCCTCAACGTTCTCATGATCATTGCAACTCCACGAGGTGAGATCTTGCATGGAGCCCCAGGCCGAGGGAGATTGACAGTTCTTTTGTGTTTCTTCCATTTGCGAATAATCGCACCAACTGTTGTCACCTTCTCACCAAGCTGCTTGGCAATGGTCTTGTAGCCCATTCCAGCCTTGTGTAGGTCTACAATCTTGTCCCTGACATCCTTGGAGAGCTCTTTGGTCTTGGCCATGGTGGAGAGTTTGGAATCTGATTGATTGCTTGTGGACAGGTGTCTTTTATACAGGTAACAAGCTGAGATTCGGAGCACTCCTTTTAAGAGTGTGCTCCTAATCTCAGCTCGTTACCTGTATAAAAACACCTGGGAGCCAGAAATATTTCTGATTGAGAGTGGGTAAAATACTTATTTCCCTTTTTTTTGACATGAGTTTTTCTGGATTTTTTTGTTGTTATTCTGTCTCTCACTGTTCAAACAAACCTACCATTAAAATTATAGACTGATCATTTCTTTGTCAGTGGGCAAACGTACAAAATCAGCAGGGAATCAAATACTTTTTTCCCTCACTCTAAACGCGTTCACAGACGCCGCTGTTGGGATGTTCAGAAATCAGAATATTTATACTGGAGGAATCCGATGCGCTATAAAGCTCCTTTTCACAGATGTCCAGTAGGTTTCACAGATGTCAGCAGCGGTGGCAAGATTGTGCGGGGCGTGCTATATATTTTTTTCAAAACCAGCTCTCTACGGACAGAAAGTGATGAATGGTTTTGTTGTTGACGGGATGCGTAGCACGCAATTGTATGCAGATATGGGGGGGGGGGGGGGCATTCTTGTTGTGCTGAGCATTTTGCGATGCCAAGGAACTGAGGTCAGCAGCTGAAGCCTCTTAAGAGCCCTGCCCGAGTGGGATTTCTGTTTAGTATATCGCAGTCGACGCACAGACCTTAAATGGCGTGGAGCTGTGCCTACTCATTCGCTGTGCGTCCACAGGTACAGCACGCACACTGTGTACAGCATGTGCTTGTGCAGAGCGGTAGCGCGCTGCGATTACTGCAACAGCATCCTATACGGCACCTCAACCAAAGCATGAAATAAACTCCAGTACATCCAGAACTCTGCTGCCCGTCTGCTGACTCACACCCGCACCGGTGACCACATTAGCCCTGTCCTCCAGAACCTCCATTGGCTCCCGGTCCCACAACGAATTCAATTCAAAATCCTCCTCCTCCTCACACATAAAGCCCTTCGTAACCAGGCCCCTTCCTACCTCACTGACCTGCTCCACCGCCACAACCCATCCCGTAGCCTTCGCTCATCTGACGCCAACCTCCTGACTCCACCTCTCAGGACCAAGCGTCGAACCTGGGGCGACAGAGCCGTCTCTATAGCTGCCCCCTCAATTTTGGAACTCTCTCCCAAAACAAATCCGTGACTGCACCGACCTTCCAGCGTTCAAATCATTGACTCAAACTCACCTTTTTAAAATTGCTTTTAATGTTTAGCTAAGTTTGATGTTTTTTTTAGTGTTTTTACCATTTGATGTTGTTTTCGCTGCTTTTATGATTTTATGTAAAGTGTCTTTGAGTATTCAGAAAAGCGCTCACAAATAAAATGTATTATTATTACAAGCCCAGAGAGCCGGGTTCAATTCCTGTTCACGGCCAACACCAGTGACGATTATCTGAACCGGTTCTGGGCCTCCCCTAGGTCGACCCAGCCTCAAATGAGTACCTGGTGCGGTGTGCAAACATCGCCACTGTATGTATTTCGAACTTCTTTCGCACCGTACGTAGCAAACCATGCTTATCGGAGGCGGTCGGGCGTGGTGCTGGCCACCCACCCCCTCGTGTAGTGTTAGGGGTCGTCCATAAATGACGTCACGCACCTGGGGGGGGGGGCGGTCAGACATTTGTGACGATGTGTGACGAGGGGGGGGGGTTGAGAAATGTGACGTCACATCAAAATGCGCAACTTTAAATGAATATAGGCAACAGGTTCTACTTAAATTTTGATTTAAAGCTTTCGTGACTGCAGTAATTCATATTCTTAGTTTTTTCGGTAAAGTCACGTTGAAGAGAAACAACAAAATAACAAAATATATATAAAAACAATAAAAAAATCTCACGACGTTTCGACCATAACTCAAACGGTCATCATCAGGTGTGTCGGTTTGAGTTATGGTCGAAACGTCGTGAGAATTTTTTATTGTTTTTATATATATTTTGTTATTTTGTTGTTTCTCTTCAACGTGACTTTACCGAAAAAACTAAGAATATAGGTTCTACTTAATTAGACTTTTTAATAAATGTTTTCTCCTACAACATCAGAGTGCAGCGGCACATTAAATACGCACTACAATGACATGTTTTTTTTTGGGGGGGGGGGCAGAGCTTTGTGACGTCATATTTGAGGGGGGTGTGGGGGTCTGACTTTTTGTGACGCCGTGTGACGAGGCGAGGCGAGGCGGGGGGGGGGTCAATTATCGCCCAAAATCGCGTGACGTCATTTATGGACGGCCCCTTACGGATACACGGGGGATCTTTGTCTCTCTGTGTGTACGAATGAGTCGGTGGTAGCGTGCGTCCTCGAGCGGAGTTTGGCCTGTTAATGTTGTGCGGGTCTCGTCTGCCACGTGCATTGCCCAAACCGGGCGTTGTTCATGAATGTCGTTGATTGGTCTGCGACCGCTTCCCGACTCAGTGATCGTCTCGGGACGGTGAAGCCTTCGACCTGGCGCAAACCGCGAGGTGCACCGCATTTGGGAGGAGCGCTAGAAAGAATCAATGACGGACGTACAATTGAGATAACGAAGTATGTCTGCGTGGAAAACATGGGGAAGAAATTGTGTTACCTTCGTCATAAAATGCGATGCAGTGGCATGCTAGATCGCTATCACGTTTGAGAAGGGAAACATCGCGTTTGGCCGATTCGAAGATCGCACACAGCGGTGTTTAAAAGCGGAAAACCTGCACAGGGACCGAAACTGTGGAGCGTACAGTGAGCGCACAGACAAACATAGAAATATGTAGACACCCCGAGAGATGCAGAGATGCACAGATGTACAAAGGGATGCATTAAAGGCAAGACACCACATTGCACTGACAACCCGCGGGACTTCTTCGACGGAACAAGAACATTAGGACCGTGTAGGCTCCCCCTACTTTTTGTCCCTTAGGGGGCCGTCCATAAATGACGTCACGCGATTTTGGACGATTTTTGACCCCCCCCTCCCCCTTCGTCACACGGCGTCACAAAAAGTCCCACCCCCCCCCCTGAAATATGACGTCATAAAACTCTGCCCCCCCCCAAAAAAAATATATAAAACATGCTTTAAACTATTGTCATTGTAGTGCGTATTTATTGTGGCGCATACACTCTGATGTTGTAAGAGAAAACATTTATTAAAAAGTGTATTTAATTAAGTAGAATGTGTTGTCTATATTTATTTAAAGTTGCGAATTTTGATTTCTCAACCCCCCCCCCCCTCGTCACACATCGTCACAAATGTCTGACCCCCCCCCCACCACCTAGGTGCGTGACGTCATTTATGGACGGCCCCCGATCCATTATTTTTCCCTCCCTATATAATAATAACTGACGCCCTCCCGCTCCTCGTAGTCCCCACGAGTGTGGGGCAGTGAGCCCAATTCCCCCCCCCCCGTCTATAGACCCAGGAGTATTGAGGCCGGACTAAGGCCTGCGGGGTTGTTGTACCCCCCTTGGAGCGGTCTGTGCCTCCTCTACTTACGAACGAGTTACGTTCCAGATGTCTGTTCGTTAGTCGATGTGTTCGTAAGTCAAACTTTACTCGATTCCAAACGTGTTGCACGGCATGTACACTAAACACGGGAAATGGCTTTCAAAGTTGTATAATGTCCTGTAGACGTAGATGCCACTGGTTCTTCACGTTCTGCAGATGTAGATGCCACTGCTTCTTCAC
Source organism: Petromyzon marinus (assembly GCF_048934315.1). Classification (NCBI taxonomy): domain Eukaryota; kingdom Metazoa; phylum Chordata; class Hyperoartia; order Petromyzontiformes; family Petromyzontidae; genus Petromyzon; species Petromyzon marinus. The sequence continues at coordinate 11,955,014 of NC_133677.1, forward strand.
GTTCTGCAGATGTAAATGCCACCACCGCCATCTATTGCGCGGCAGTTGAACTTACGACAGACAATTGGACATACAGATACATTTGTTCGTATCTCTGAAAGTTCGTAAGTAGAGGAGTCCCTGTATCATGTTATTGAACTCAGGAGGCTTTCTCAGTCATCAAAGGAATAATTTGCAGTATTGTGCCTGCCGAATATATTGTGTGCACATCTCAATTGTTCTATTAGATGAGTTCAATAGACTGTGTTGGTTGACTGGGTTGGTGATGGGGGTGGGGGAGGTAGGGGATGAGGGATGACCTTGTCCGGGAATCGAACTCATAACAAAGTGCATTCACCACGGCTTCACCGATCCATCCCAGACGTTCATAACGTTGGTGTTGAAAAGAGATAATGACTATTAATGGGTTAAGTCAACATTGTATGTTTTGTATATAACATGAAGGGGTTATGTACAATGTAGCCAATGACTAAGTGGCAAAGTATCACAGCTTAAGCACAAGCACTCGTCTCAGTTAGTGACCCTGTACCACTCGCGAATAATCCACATTGACACGATGGGGGCCAGTTCATCCATGGGACAAGGGCAGCTCCCTACCTGCACAGCGCTGTGTTTATCGACCTCAGTGGGATGAAAAACGGAGTTGACCCTTGACTAGGATTTGAAAGTGGAACCTTCTGCTGCGTAGGTGTTCGCGGTTGCACACAGCGCTACGATACCCAGCTTCACCGAGTTCGATTCCTGCTCATGGCCAACACCAGTGACAATTATCTGAATCGGTTCTAGGCCTTCCCTAGGTTGCCTCAGCCTAAAATGAGTACCTGGTGCGATGTGTAAACATCGCCACTGGGGAGACAAGGGTGGCAGGCCGTGGTGCTGGCCACCCACCGTCGCGTGTGCCGTGCCGGTCTTCATAGGTGCTAATCGCTGACAGCACTTGCCCCAAAATTTTGTTAAGGCTATACGGGAAATATTTGTCTTTGCTGTGTCGCTCGCTAATGTGTTTTCCGCGTCGTACCGTGTCTTTTTTTTGGCACGATGTCCAACACATCGCTCCGAGTCCTTGGAGCATCAATCTGGAACTGAACTTGATTTGGAAATTGACAATTTAGTTCCTGAAAAAAATTCCAGTACATCGAGCAAAACGTCAGACATGCTGAACAACACGCGGTCCTAACCAAGAACACATCAGAGACCTTAACCTTCTACATTTTTCTCGTACAGTTTTTATCTGTAATCCATCCCTCCAGCCTTCTTAGTTAAGTTTTCCAGCCATTTATCGTAGTTAATTTGCAGTGGTTGTATCGACAATGGCATCAGCGAATCTGCGATGGTTCGTAGCATTGGCGAGGCTATTCACAGCGACATTACGCTAAATATATTTTTCAACAACTGGAATGCAAATATAAGTGCATGAGCATCAATCGAGATCGAATTTATTATTTTCACAGATTTAATAACACGCAATAGCTGGTTAAACATTTGCACCCATTGCGAGTGTCACCCGTATTGACCACTCATGCGTTCTTGTCGGGACATCACTGAAGGTCGCGTGGGTCAACAGAGGGTGACGGGAACAAAAAAAACGTGACGCCAATGGTGTCACATTTGTGGCGGACGTCACAAAGATTAGAATTCATGTGTGTGGACATATTAGGCTTGCAATTAGACTCCTCCAAGCGCGGTGTACCGTACTCGTGGCAATTACGACTCGTTAGGATGCCATACTTGCGTTGAGTTACAGTGGTGACAACATTAAAAACTCTGAACAAGCACCCGCATCTAACGAGCTCGTGTTTATAGTTTCATCGTTTTATTTATTAGGTATAGCCCTGTGAGCCATTCGGCTCTTGAATCGGGTGCAACCGCAACAAACAAAAAAACAAAAACATGAACAAGAAAAACATCTTAAAGTGACTTTGCGCATGTGCAAACAGAAAATCCAGGAAAAAACATCAAAATATTCCTGAAATAGCACCGTACACCAACGCTGTGTGCAAAAATCGCAGTGGGATGCAAGTCAACAACAACAACAACAAGAAAACTTAGATTAAGGCCATCAGTCTAACTCCGTACTACAATAAACAAAAACATGGCCAAACCAAAAAACTTTTAGAAATCACCAAAATAAAGCCATAAATGCAATGTAACAGTGATCACAGGAACTGTGACCGAATTTTTAACAATAAACTACATAAACAACATGTAACACCAAACCCTAGAGCCACAGCTGGCTGCATGAGTCACTCCACAAACAACAGGAGCATCAGTCGGAGTATCACATTGTTCAATGGGGGCACTCGGCGATGGTTTGCGTCCGCCACAGAGAAGGCCACGTTTGGTGGATTGTGAATACATCATCATCATGTAACAGTCCTCCGTAGGGGTCGTCCATAAATGACGTCACGCGATTTTGGAAGATTTTTGACCCCCTCCCCGTCGTCACACGGCAGCGTCACAAAAAGTCTGCCCCCCCCCCCCCCCCCCAAAATAAAACATGCTTAAAATCGCTTTAAACTATTGTCATTGTAGTGCGTATTTAATGCGGCGCTGCACTCTGATGTTGTAGGAGAAAACATTTATTAAAAAGTCTATTTAATTAAATAGAACGTAACTCATTGGTTTTTTCGGTAAAGTCACGTATGTAGAAATACAATAAAGTTATATTAAAACAAAAAACAATCATCATCTGATGAAGATCGCTTGCGTTGTGATCGAAACGTCGTGATTGTTTTTTTGTTTTAATATAATTTTATTGTATTTCTACATACGTGACTTTACCGAAAAAAACAATGAGTCATTTTATGCAGTCACGAAAGCTTTAATACTTTATTAAATAGAACGTGTTGTCTATATTTATTTAAAGTTGCGCATTTTGATGTGACGTCACATTTCTCAACCCCCCCCTCCCTTGTCACACATCGTCACAAATGTCTGACCCCCCCCCCCAGGTGCGTGACGTCATTTATGGACGGCCCCATAATGCATACCTGTCAACCCCTTATCAGTGCCTACCTTGTTACAGACCAATTCAAACCTCATTTGTCATCCCGAGCCCTTATAAATCGACGTTCATCTTACAAAACCCCATCACAAGGGAGAAACAATTTCCCTGTACAAGAATACGGGTAAGCCGTATCGGATGAAAGCTATGATGATGACCCCCCTACAACATGAGCATGCCCCTACTCACAAAATGAGCATCCCCTACCCTCTATACCCACTGACGTCAATCCCTGCAACGAGTTGGCCGAGAGTAGGCGAGCGGTGGTGCCGTGGTTAGCACGCTGTGCTTCAAACCTGCTGTCCCGGGTTCAATTCCCGTTCTCACGGCCAACACCGGTGACGATTATCTGAACCGGTCCTGGACCTCCCCTAGGTCGACTCAGCCTCAAATGAGTACCTGGTGCAGTGTGTAGTAAACATCGTCACTGGGGAGACAAAGACGGCCGGGCGTGGTGTTGGCCACCCACCCCTTCGTGTGCCATGCCAGCTTTCATAGGTGCCCGCTAACGGCACTTGCACCCAACAGTCTGTTAAGGCTATATGGGAGATGTTTGTCTTTGTGGCTGGAGATGAGGGGAGGGAATGGGAGAGAAGACCGTGGGAATAGGAGTGGATGTCGGAGGAGGGACGATAGGAGAGAGCTGTGGATGAAGGAGGGAGCTGTGTGTGGAATACAAGTACTGGAACCGCTACAATCGTGTGCACGAGACACTCAATATTGCAGAGCTATGAGATGGCACCGGGCTTGCGGTACAGCAAGTTGGATGCTGACCTATATCTTTAGATCTTTGACGAGCGTGTCCGGGTGATGTTCTGGGTTCTCCAGTTTTCTCTCGCATCCACAAATACTTGTACACCCATTTGTACGTTCATTGGCCGTGCGCCTCCAGCTCTTAAACCCCTTTTCTGGAAAAGCGTATTCAAGGAAACATTACACGGCTAACATACACGGGTCAGCAAGCGCGACGCACACTTAACACAGCGTGCAGTCGACTTTAATTCAGCACGTTGCGTTTGTTCTCGGGAAGTATTTAATTAGCGACGGTCATGGCAGCGATTGCGTCAGGCACTCGGCAGGGGTAGCAGCAGCCTCCTAGGCCGGCGTGAGACCCACGGGGCTCGTCTAGTGGCTGTGCCTGTGATGGGTGCGTCACGGCCTGCAGGGCTGGGACGCCGAGTCGTTGTTTTGGGTAACCCAAGATTTGGGAGACCCTTCAATGAATGTAGTTTGTTTTGAGTGGGGTAAGTCTCTCGTGGCAACATAACTCAGGTCTCAGCACGTTATATGATATTACAGACCAATTCAGACCTCATTGGTCACCCTGTGCCCCTTATACATCTGAACGTGCATCCTACAAAGTAATCTACAAAGTCCCATCACAAGGGATAAGCACAAACAAATAGACAAATTTTTTGTTATTTTTTGCCCGTTTTGAAATGGCTGTATACAGTGTTGTATTTGCGGGTATAAAAATGTAAAAAACCCACGAAATTATGTTAATTGATGTAATTATGTGCATAAATTATGCTAATTAGGGAGATAATCGTATTAGTTTATGCGAATGTATGCGATTATGCCAATGTACGTAGTTATGATAATTAGGCTCAACCTCGTTGTCGAGGGTAGTATCAATCGGGATCGTAGAAATAATTGTATGAAGTTATGCAGGTGTGCTGTAAGTATGCTAGATTAAACTTTGCTTCGTTGTCTAGGTTTGTATTATCGATCGGTATAATACAATTATTCTCGCTTTAACATTTACTTATGATGTATTAGTGTGTTATGTCAGGTCTCCAAATTCAAATCTCACCGCAGGATACAGTTCTTATAATTAAGATTATTATGCATGAACTCAGGAAAGAAACACTCAAACACTTCTGTGTTAAGCAATTTTAATTCTAAACAAAACCTTTACACTCTAATTTGCGAATTCCTATGCTTGAAATTGTCAACACAGTACTCCAGGAGATGTTCCCCTCATTGATCCATACATTTAACCCTCACTGATCACGCTTGTTAACTGGGTAAGAGAACAATTGATTACTTCCTCAGAGTAACACGAGCATATAGGGCGAGAGGAAAAGTCATAAAAAAAATGTATGCCACGACATTCATACGAAAGGCAATAAAAGCAAATTATTATACCCCAAAGGCAAAAGTATACGTCAATAGATTCATCGGCAAGATTATATAATTAACGAAATGTCTTGGAATAAGGGTATGCGACGGGGTGCGTGCTCTCCCACGGGAGATTCTTATCTTTGGCAAAGCTTTAATTAATTCGTGGACAAGATTACATGATAAAGAAGCAGGTTTAACACGATATTCTCTCTGTGAGCGTGTAGATTCGTGACAAAGGTTTCAAAAGTTTAGTTTGTATCGATGAATCTATTGGTAATTTATGCGATTGGAAGTAAAATCACATACAACAAAATAAGAAAAAAATTAATGTACTTTATAAACGACGTATTCTTATCACTCGATGAGCCGCGATGCCTTCACGGCCAGCTGATGGTTCATGCACTTTTATAATTAGTCTTAATATTGTGTGGGTGCGTTGGATTGTCTCTTTGGTAAATTCTTGTGTGAGCAGACGCCGGGAGCGTCGTGGGTTTGTGAGGGTGGGGGAGGGTATACGAACGACGGCTGGTTCCCACTATCACTCGGCGTCTGACGCTGGCTGCCGGTTCTCTCCGCCGCTGGATGATGAGCTGCGTCGGTACGATGCCCGTCCTGGAGATGCTCGGTCGCTCGTCCGCTGGCAGCTGACACCCTTGCTTGTCTTGGTTCCCAGCCGGTGCTGGTCGGTGCGCGTGTGGGTCGAACCCACGGCGCGCTCGCTGGCGCCGACACTCTTGCTCACGGGCGGCTGGTCAGGCTCTTTCCCCTGCTGGATGAGCCGAGTCGGCACAACGCTTGTCCGCTGGCAGCTGACACCCTTGCTTGGTGATGCTGGTGGCACTGCTGGGCACTCTCTTGCTCCGTCTCTCTCTCTGGTTGATTGCTTGACGCTGAGAATAACTTTTCAGCGATACTCTGTCGGTCCATGCCGAACTCAGCACAGAGCATCACCTCGCCCCTCCTCTCTGCGATGCACCACACGCATTGTTGATCTCGAGGCCATGCCCCGGGGCTGGCTTGCTCTCCTCTTCTGAGCTGCTGTGTGTCTTCTTGTCGAGCTGATGGTCGCCGTCTTCTGCCGCTGGTAGCTGGGATTTTGTCGAGCTGAATTGTGTGTGTCGTGTTGCTGTTTATATCCAAAATATCTCCCCTCTGCGCGTCTCTTGCGAGAGGAAAAAAAAACAGATGCTTACTCCGTCATGCTCTCTCATAAAGGACCGGAATTCCTTTGATCTCGCTCTGTGTTGTGGGGGGGCTGTACGTGTGTCCGTGTGTGTGTCTGTCATTTATCAAGCCATCTGTGTCTCTCCCTGTGATCACAGTCGTTTCCCTCGCTCTGGGTGTTACATTCCTTGCTATCCCGTGCTGCGGGAAGACAAAGACGGTTGGGAGGCTCTTTTCCTATGGAACACAGTTTATCTTGGTTGTGTAAGTTTGACCTCTTTCGCCTCATCTCTTCTGGACAACCTTCGGTTAAATACTGCACAAATATTATTTGGTTTATGTTTCTTAAGATTTGTGATTTAACATTGTCATCAGCACGTATTTTTTTTGGGTTTATTAATTTCGTCCCCCCGTCTGTATCCGAGGATCCGTGCTGTTATACTTGAGTTATTATTTGTCACGTAAACGGCAAGATGTAATATAATTTAAGGTGAATAAAGTTAGTATTAATATTATGTGTGAGAAGTAATAACCCGCTATGTAGATTGTAGTCTGTTTTTTTATCGTAGTGAGTGTGTGGATTCTCTATGATGTCGATTCATTTGTTGCTAAGTTCTGAACTTTAACCGTTGTATTAATGGGGAAAATTATTTTAGAATTCGCCTGTGAGTGGCGCCGGATTGTCTGTGAGCTCAAAGAGGGGTCTTTGAAGTACTCATTGGAATTCCCCTCGAGTCTCATTAGTAATTCCCCCCCCCCCCCACTTTGCCTTTGTTTCGGGTTTTATTACTTTTTATGGCCTCTCTCCGTCTCTGTTGTGTGTGAGGGGAGGGTGCTGTGAGGGGTGGGGGCTGTGAGGGGTGGGGGCTGTGAGGGGTGGGGGCTGTGAGGGGTGTGGGCTGTGAGGGGTGGGGGCTGTGAGGGGGGGGAGGCTGTGAGGGGTGGGGGCTGTGAGGGGTGGGGGCTGTGAGGGGTGGGGGCTGTGAGGGGAGGCTGCTGTGAGGGGTGGGGGTTGTGAGGGGTGGGGGCTGTGAGGGGTGTGGGCTGTGAGGGGTGGGGGCTGTGAGGGGTGTGGGCTGTGAGGGGTGGGGGTTGTGAGGGGAGGGGGCTGTGAGGGGTGGGGGCTGTGAGGGGTGTGGGCTGTGAGGGGTGGGGGCTGTGAGGGGTGGGGGTTGTGAGGGGTGGGGGCTGTGAGGGGAGGGTGCTGTGAGTGGTGGGGGCTGTGAGGGGTGGGGGCTGTGAGGGGTGGGGGCTGTGAGGGGAGGGTGCTGTGAGTGGTGGGGGCTGTGAGGGGTGGGGGCTGTGAGGGGTGGGGGTTGTGAGGGGTGGGGGCTGTGAGGGGTGGGGGTTGTGAGGGGTGGGGGCTGTGAGGGGTGGGGGCTGTGAGGGGAGGGGGCTGTGAGGGGTGGGGGTTGTGAGGGGTGGGGGCTGTGAGGGGTGGGGGTTGTGAGGGGTGGGGGCTGTGAGGGGTGGGGGCTGTGAGGGGAGGGGGCTGTGAGGGGTGGGGGCTGTGAGGGGTGGGGGTTGTTCACCTCACCCCCTCTGGCCTGCAAGCGACACCACGAGCAAAAAAAAAATTGGCAACGCATTCTTAATATCAATTTTGGAAAAAGGCCTATATACACAACAGCCGTATGGCCCTGAAAGCTCAATTTCCCTGTATAAGAATGCGGGGTAAACTGTATGGGTTGACAGCTATGGGTATGTGCCAACTTGCCCACGAGTCAATGTCAGTCGTACGTTTCGTATTGCTGTTTAAAATGTACAAACACCGACCATTCCAGTGCACGGTACACGAGCCTGGTGCAAAATAAATCCTATTAGACAATACTAATCCGTCTTCTTTGGTTCTTTCGGTAAAGTCACGTATAATAATCCGATGGGTAAACAATACATTTAGCTGAACGATAATGAGTGAAGAATTCAACAATTTGCGTGGGCAAGCATGGCAACTGGATAGGTTGGTAAGGAAAAACAGCACCACCTCAGCTCGCTGGAAAGATTTTTTATATATATTTTAAATATCTGCCAAGTTCACTTCTAGTTGTAGCACATGACATAAAAAAAAGATTGGCCTTGTATCAGTTCAAAATAGATGTAGGGGCACACGTCTATCATACAGCGACTTGGAATTACTGTTGTTGGCAGATATGGAACTGGACCGATGATGTGTTTGAGATGCTCAGCAGCTGGGAAATTACGTGCTTCTTATATAGTCTGTACAGCAAGTAGGTTGGTGGAATTAAACATTTTTGCCGTTTCCCAAAATGTTATCCTGATGGGTGCCATGAAGAATCCATTCAGATCTCTTGCAGAGCAGTACCACCCCTTTGTGTTCGTGAAAGCAGATACCACAGAGCTAGCTCTGAGATCCCTTCAAGAGACCTCTGTTTGTTACACTTGGGGCAGCAATTTCCCAGTGGTCATGCCAGATGAGATTAATGTTCGTCGCATGACAGTCAAATCTATTTTTTTTTTACCAAGAAGTAGAATTTAGCCATATTAATTGCAGAACCAAATTGAATGTGATGATATTGTTGGTTCTTTCGGTAAAGTCACATAGATAGAAAATAAAATAAAAAGATAATAAAATTTAACAAAATACAATTTTAAAATAAAAATAATAAATGGAAAATAAAGCAAAAAACCCCACACGGGTTTTTTGCTTTTATTATTTTAAATTTATGATACATTTAATAAATTATTATTTTAATGTAATTATCTTTTATTTGAGTAAATTTTCTATCTACATGACTTTACCGAAAGAACCAAGAATATTAAAGTTTGAAGTAAAAATTAAATGTGATGATGTATTGTGTGCACTCATTGGTTCACTGGCGCTGAGACCATGAACTTGTTAAACTTGAGAATGCGGTTTAACCAAAGGTGGCTGTCCTGATTCAGACCGAGGATCTCCACGGCACAAGCTCAGCGCTCTGACCTCTGAGCCACCCATGCGCGTGGCGCGCATGGCACGCACAGCGTTGCATGCGACACATTGTGATTAATGCCCATGAGCATCCGTGAACCCCTTTTGTCTTTTTATCTCAGTCTGTCATGGTTTATTTACACACGCAAGCAACAGCCCTACACGCGGAAGCCTATCAGCTGGAGCAGATGGTCTGTCGCTATAATACGGGGTTGCCTCTCTGCCATATCCGCTGGTTTTAGGCATTTAGATGACATCCAAAAATTCGTATGACTCGTGAAATTGTAAATTACACTAGTAATTTTATTTTTTTGTATGTTTATAATTGTGTCGCTAATTTTGCGATATCACATTTACTTGCAATGCTGTCAACGTATGAATGCAGAGAAATGCCAATTCCCATAACTCGGGAATTGGAGGATGACAGCACAGCCCGATTTCAATATCTGTTTACTCAATAAGCCTGCCTTAACACAACCACAGAACAGTTGATTACAGCGGGTTTACTGAAAGTATGTACAGTATTAACAGATGTGTGTGTATATTCTTGTTATTTTACCCTTAATGGCAGGTCACATCACATGAAGTGTAAAGCCAGTCTTTGATGGCCAGACTTTCACCTGGCTGCACCTGAGATTGCTGAGAACTAGGATTAATCTGTGGTCACAATTTTATATTTTTACTCAAGTATCAGTGATGCTGGCTCAGTATTGTGACCCGCATTCAATTCGGGGATATTTAGCCACAACAAGCACCAGAGTTATTGATTTGCAGGAATTGAAGTCACTGGTTTAGAAGTGAAGGATGCAACCACCCCGAGGAGATAGCGTGTTGTGTGTTCTGTTATAAAATGTAAATAAATTAGTTATTGTCGTTGTTGTTGTATGTATGTGTGTATGTATGTTGAAGTTCTTTTGCATTGTACGTAGCCAACCGTGCTAATCGGAGGCGTGGGGAGAACAATTTGCAGGGAATCTTTCAATGTTGGAAAAGTTGGACCGTGACGTTTGCACATAAAATTGCCCACTCTTGCGAATGACGTCACGGGATCTTGAACACCCACTGTGTATTTCTGCTTTTAAAACACTCCTAGAAATATCCCGGGCGGAAATGTTAGCAATATTCTTTGAAGGAAAAATGTAGGTTAATGAGTTTACAAGAATATATTTGGCGCGCACACCAAACTTGATAACTTTCAATATTTGACAGTGATCTGGACCACAGAAATATGTAATTTTCATCCAAATGGAGATGAGTGCCACCCCACTGCTAATGTGGCAGTGAGACACTTTTCACTTCAAACAGCGCACTAGGAATTAACGATAATGCTGGCAAGCACCACGAAGCCGGGGTCACACATTACAGATCAACAATTATTCGTGGGCAAAGTGGCATTGTTCGACAATCCTGAAAAAAGGGCACTGGGCACATTCTCAAAGGCTCGACGAAGGAAACTCTGGAGGGAGAGGATGCTGGTCAAAGAAGCCAAGAGACAGAAAACGGAAACTGCTGCATGACAAACTTGAAGGGAGGGGGTGCGATTGTACGGTGAGACGGAAGAAAGCCCAAGATCTGGCATACGATCGAGGGAGCTTGAGCCAAAGACCTACCAGTTGGCTGTGGAATAAAGGTGACGTTCAAAGTCATCCACATTGCTGTTGTTCGTTTTGCTGCGTCGGTTTGTTGCAGAGGACCCCCCATGATGGACTACGAACGTCCCAACGTTGAGACCATCAAGTGCGTGCTGGTGGGGGACAACGCCGTGGGCAAGACGCGTCTCATCTGCGCGCGCGCCTGCAACGCGACGCTCACGCAGTACCAGCTGCTGGCCACGCACGTGCCCACCGTCTGGGCCATCGACCACTACCGCGTGTGCCAAGAGGTGAGCCGTCGCCCCACGCGGACAGCGCTCACTCGATGGAGGAATCGCTCGCCCGAAATGTTCGTCACGCTCCCTTCACCAGAACCTCCGATTAGCACGGTCGGCTACACACAAAGATCCCCCGTGTAGCCTTAACAGACTGTTGGGGCAAGTGCTATTTGCGAGCACCTGTGAAGGCCTGCACGGCACACGAGGGGGTGGGTGGCCAGCACCACGCCAGGCCACCTTTGTCTCCCCAGTGGCGATGTTTGCACTTACACATCGCACCAGGTATTCATTTGAGGCTGAGTCAACCTAGGGGAGGCCCAGGACCGGTTCAGATAATCGTTACCGGTGTTGGCCGTGAGCGGGAATCGAACTCGGGTCGTCGGGTTCATGATGCCGCACGCTAACCGTTACACTACCGCTCCTCACAAACATACACATTCGTACATCATCAACCTTGGTCAATCCACTGCCGGATGAAGGCCTTCCCAAGCCGCTGCCATCTCTCACGATCCTGAGATCAAAAACTCCACCAAACACCTGCTCCTAAGCTAATATCACCGCTCAACGTCCGTGGCGGAGACTCTTGAATGCGTTACGTTCCATCACCGCCACTCCTTCATTAGCCTTTCCCAGCCGCCATCATCAAATGTTCATTTATACATTCCCCTGCTGCTCGGTGAGGCCTTCATCCGGCATTGGATTAATTATAAATTCAATGATGAAGATAATAATATTCTTCTGTGACAAGATACTGTCAGTGATGTGGTGAGTTATATTGTCGCTGTACACTTGTGGACCACTGCCACTATAGATCCTGGATTAATTAATGATTAAAAAATTAACATTTTGCTGTGTGCTTGTGGTGATGTTAATGTGCCTCTACGCTCAACCAAGTATCGGGTTGTCAATGCACTTCATAATGGTAAGTTAGCATATTGTACAGAAGCTTTGCATGGGTTTAGAGGTGGTTGGATTGCGTATTTTATTAAACTAAGCTCCGAGTAGAAGTGAACTCACGTTGACCACCAGGAGGAGCTAATGATGATTATAGTCCAGGTTTCACCAATTTACGCGGGTTCAAGTTTGTGCAATTTCGTGTACAGTCTGTTCTGTATTTCGAAAAGTTTTTAGTTTAGCCATATTTGTTTGTTGTAGTACAGAGTTAGACTGATAACTTTAATCTAAATTGTCTCATGGTTGTTATTGTTTGACTTGCATCCCACTGGCATTTTTGCACACAGCGTTGATAGACTTTTTTTAGAAGACTTTGCTGTTTTTTCCTGGATTTTTCTGTTTGGGCGTAGTCACTTTAAGATGTTCTTTGTTCATTTTTTGGTTTGTACGCGGTTGCACCCGATTCAAGAGCCGAATGGCTCACAGGGCTATACCAAATAAATGAAACTGAAATAAATGAAACTGAAAACTGTAACGCGGTACTAGTTGCGTTCCTGAAGAACGCCGCGTTGTGGAAAAATATCGTTATAATAAATAATATATAATAGAGGACAAAGCACAGTCCGCTATAACACGTGAGATGCGTACGCAGGCTGAACAAAGACTGAGGCGCGTGGGTAGCACCTAGAAGCATCCAGCAGCATCCCGCCTTGTGTGATGCTGCGCCGAGACAGTCGCACGACCGCCTATTCTTACTCGCGCGACGCAGTTCTGTGAACTCAATCGCGTTACATCCAATTCGCGTTATGAAAACACGCCTTGTAAGAGAGCAGACTGTATACGCGGCCAACTTACTTCTCCCCACAATTCGCTAAATAAGCAGTTTGAATTCACTCACTTGCGGCTATTTGTTCGGACGTGGGACAACATTTCGTGTGTGCTGTACTCGCTACTCGGTAGGCCGCTCTCACGCGCGGTTTCATTTTGAAAGGCCCTTTTTATGTAACGCATCTAACACATGAAGCGAGGGGAACACCTGAAACGTCCTTTATGACCAACCTGGGCAAACCAGCCAAGAGGTATTGGCCAAAAATCCCCCCATGACCGATACTGCCTGGAGAGCCCGTCATCCAGCAGTGGATTGGCAAAGCAGCGCAGGTGATTTAATTATTAGCCAATTACTTTTTCGCATGAGAAAATGTGTCTGGGTGGTGCTAAGCAGCAGGGAGCTGGCTTGCAATTGGAACGTTGCAGGTTCAAATCTCCGGTTGAGGGTTAACGCAATGTGTCGTCTGGTTGGAGTTGATAAATGGGAACTAGGCAGTGGTCGTACTATGGAATGATACCATGGGAATGTGGAATTTCACACTCCTGGCTTTTATGGTAGCCGTAATGTAAGTAGGTAAGCACTACCCAATTCTCATTTGAGCAGGGTGCCATGGTGACCTTTGAACTTAATCTGACACCGGTTGTTATGTCCCATTATGAACCTTGCCTTTGTAATCCATTCAAGGAGATCCTGGGGATTCTCACTGAGTCTTTGGACTCTTCTTCAAGACGGTCATGCTTGGGTTTCTCCCCCCTCCCCCCAGCCAATTCCTTCGTGAGTGGCATTTCAGTGCTTGGCAGCAGACTGGAGTACCCCCAGAAGCCAAGTATACGAGGGTAGAGCTGTAAACGTGTACAGTGTTAGCTCGTTATTTACGATGCTGGATACGTTCCGGAGATGCTCGTGAGTAGCACATTTGATCACTTTATCTAAGTGTTCTTCACTCATTTTCCGAGGGGGGGGGAGCACTTTCGCCGTTAAGACATCATCAGTGTGAGGGCCGCCACACATTTGAAACCATTGGGGTTGGATGATGGGGGTGTCTTCATATTTGTGTATTGTCAGGGGCCGCACGAAAGGCCACCAGAGGCCGGTAGTGGCCCGCAGGGCTTACAATGCAGAACGCTGGTTTATCTCATCACTGTCTTTCGTCACATTCTCTCTCATCACTTTCTCTCTTGTCACTTTCTCTCTCATCACTTTCTCTCTCATCACTTTATCTCTCGTCACATTATCTCTCGTCACTTTATCTCTCGTCACTTTATCTCTCATCACTTTATCTCTCATCACTTTATCTCTCATCACTTTATCTCTCGTCACTTTATCTCTCATCACATTCTCTCTTGTCACTTTATCTCTCATCACTTTCTCTCTCATCACTTTATCTCTCATCACTTTATCTCTCGTCGCTTTATCTCTCGTCGCTTTATCTCTCATTACTTTATCTCTCATCACCTTCTCTCTGGTCACTTTCTCTCTTGTCACTTTATCTCTCATCACTTTCTCTCTCATCACTTTATCTCTCATCACTTTATCTCTCGTCGCTTTATCTCTCGTCGCTTTATCTCTCATCACTTTCTCTCTCATCACCTTCTCTCTCGTCACTTTCTCTCTTGTCACTTTATCTCTCATCACTTTCTCTCTCATCACTTTATCTCTCATCACATTATCTCTCATCACTTTATATCTCATCACTTTATCTCTCGTCACTTTCTCTCTCGTCACTTTATCTCTCATCACTTTCTCTCTCATCACTTTCTCTCTCGTCACTTTCCTCTCCAGCAGTCGTGGAGAGTTTCAGATGCGCTTCGCGGATAGCCAAAATCGCGGATAGCAAGTTCGTAAATAACGAGGGATTACTCTACTCTAGACAGCTTCTTTGCTGTGCTGCCATCTACTGTACTCCTCGTAGCCCTGAAGGTTTAGAGTTTCACAGACATAGTATTATTTTGTACATATTTACAAACCCTGCACATTGAAGGGCAGCAGGATCACCATAGTTGAAGACGGAGGCAGTTTTTTGTAATTTATTTTCAAACGTGAGATTTCAGCCATCTCATTTTTCCACATTAATACTTTCATATTATATCGCGTCAGTCATGCTAATAGCATACCATAAGGCTGTACATTAATTATATATGAGGGCCAAATCCCATACACAGCTACGACCAAGCAAATGAAAACCCTACTACTTAAGCAAACTTAAAAATGAATAAACAAAATTACGAAATGGCACCAAAACAAAAAGCAATAGCCTAATACTCCAAATGATTTCACTGTCTTCAACAGCCGCCTCAAATGATACAGTGCCCTGTTCTAGTGCCGCACTAAATTACTGATTTGTAGCAGGAATTGACCCAATGGCTCTGAATTATGTGTGAGCATGCCAAGCGCTCTGCTTAGCATGTAGGTTCACCAATGGGTTTATAGAGTGTCCGTGTCAATGTGTGCTCACGTGTGCGTGCGTGCGTGTGTCAGTGGGGAGCGGTAGTGTAGCGGTTAGCGCGCTGCGCTATGAACCCGGCGACACGGGTTCGATTCCTGCTCACGGCCAACACCAGTGACGATTATCTGAACCGGTCCCGGGCCTCCCCTAGGTCGACTCAGCCTCAAATGAGTACCTGGTGCGGTGTGTAGTAAGCATCGCCACTGGGGAGACAAAGGCGGTCGGGCGTGGTCCTGGCCACCCACCCGCTGGTGTACCGTTCCGGCCTTCATAAGTCCTCGCTAACAGCACTTGCCCCTACAGTCTGTGAAGGCTATACGGGGATCTTTGTCTTTGGTGTGTGTGTCAGAGGGTTGGTGTTTACGTTGCATATGCAGTACATACATCTGTAGATGTGCACGTGGCTATGTGTTTGGGGAAAGACGTGCATATGAATCGATTGGCGGTAGCCCGGGTCACCGCAAAATATTGGTGGGCTGGGCATAGTTTAAGGTTTTTTTTGCTGGGAGCATCGCTGGTACCACCACGCTGTCCTGCCGGAGGGCGACGCTGGGAGCGATGATGACGACGACAATGTCGATCCCGCCAGCACGACCGTGACCACCGGCCGTACCGAGAGAGCGCCTGGTGCGCCATTGCCTCCAAGTGGTCTCGCTGCCAATGACAAGGGGGTGGCCGCCCCCGTAAGAAGCAGAACGTGCTGGGGAAATGACCAGACCAGCATCCTGATGTACTTTCAAAACAAGCCATAAACAGCCGTTGCCACGCACAAATCCCCAGCAGCTCCCCCTATTTTATGGGTGTTTTGCGTGTGTTTTTTAATTTGAATATTTGGCGTGCGTATCGGGCTCAGTGACATCTCCCGTCTTCATAGGCCTTCTGGTTTCGGAGTTATGGAGGTTTTGTGACCCCCAGGTCAAGATGGTGACCCGGGTCACCGCCAATCGATTCATATGTACATACAGTTGGAAAGAGTGTGCATGCACACGTGGATGAGGACACCATAGGTGTTCTTTGGGTCTTTCGGTAAAGTCACGTAGATAGGTTATTTTCTTTGAACCTATATAGGTGACTTTACCGAAAGACCCAAAGAATATGAATTCCTGCAGTCACGAAAGCTTTAAGTAATTATTCACACCAAAGGTGTTTGCGTACACATGGATGTGCATCGACGAGTCTGTTTTCTTTCGTAATTTAATAATCGGTATCAGTTGTAGAATGAAGATTTTATTTTCTAAAGCAGCGCCGTAGAATTGATCCTGCACACGCCATGAGTTTTACTCTTCGTGTCGGAGAAACCGGGGAAGACTTTGGCGGACAATCGCACGATGAAAACGAGAGGCGTGGACGACGAGCTATATTTCCCAGCGGCGCATGCAGACGGAAAAACGTCATCCTTGCCCCGCACCTCCGATTAGCACGGTGGGCTACACACGGTGCGAAAGCAGTGCAACGTACATACAACATACATGTGGACATACAACATGCATGTGTCCGTGCACGGCCGTTAACACGCCGCTTCTCCCGCGCAGAGCGCCACGGCCGCTCTGCGTTTATCTACGCAGATCCGGGGGGGGGGGGGGGGCACAGGAACGTGTAACCCCCCCCCCCACCCCCGCTTCGTCTATGCGTGCCTCAGACTCTCCGATATTTGAAGGATGCGCTTTTTGCTTTTCTGTTATTTTCACGGGGCTAAGCAAGCGTAAAATGTTTGCCGAGGTCAAAGAGCAGCGGTAAAGCGTTTTGCCAGGACGAGACAGATTGGGGCGGTCGTCGTGTCTAGGGATGGAATGATCAATTAAGTCGATTAATCGAATAAACGTTTTAATCGACTCCTTGTTTTTGGTTGATTACCCGTAACCGCTTTAAAAATGGTGGCCGCCGTGATAATCCTGCCTCCCGATGGCAGGAAACTCCCGAAAGGACGCACAGCTTCACTTGGCTGATGATGCCGTGGTGGCGAGATGTTAACTCCCTTGCCTGGTATGCAGGAGGTCGTGGGTTGCATCCTGACCCTGACGCCTGCTGTATATTTCGAATTTGCATGTCTGTCTCCCCTAGGAGCCTGGATTTTTCTCTGGGTCCTCTGGATTTGCCCTAAACATTTAGAAATATGCACTTAAAGTAAATGTCTATGTGATCAGCCAATTCGTTGAGCTGTCATTTGTGGCCAGGTGGCTTCTGAAAAAAAGATATCTAGCTCAGTGGGCCTTACCTGGTAAAATAAAAAAAATAGCTTATGGTTTATTTTATGCCAGTGATGTCACCAGGGCCTTGACTATCACCTCCCGTCCAGTGGCACATGTGGGAATAGAGGTGACACTTTATATCCGCAACCATTTATGTGTTATCCGATTCGTCGACAAATAAAGCCAATGCTTGGTAGAGTAATAGATTGCGTAATTGGATAGCCCAGCACGAGTCATGTCCATCAGCAGCTCTAAATCACGAGGCGAGTTTTCATAGACTGACTGTTGACTTCTCAGTAATCTGCTGTAGTTTCATGAATGCCACGGGCACGATGCTAGGAGTTTACCCTGACTCGAATTTGAATTTAGCAGCTTCTAATTGTCCATTGAGTGTTCGGGCCTCCGAGATGCCCGAATTTTCAAGGTCACTCCAGACTGCTTTTACACCACATCCAAGAACGTAGTAGGCTCTGCAGGAGTAAGACACGTGAACATTTTTCACACTTAACCAGTTGAAGTTCTGCAAACTGTAACACGTGTGCATCTTCAGTAAAATAACACAATTTGAAGCAAAACGTTATGTGTTTGTGTCATATGGTTGCTACTGTATTGGTAGTCTTGAGCAAGGCCAGGTTCCTATGGCAGGAAAGAGTCCTGCCACTTAAACATTCACTCGAGACTTCCCACCAAGTGCTGCAAGCCGTACCCAGGGTCGTGTAAACTAAAACAAAACTAAACAATGTTTTACCTTACTAGGTAGGGCCCACTGATCAACGAAGTGGCTCATCACGTGAACATTTACAGCGGCCAAATACTCTTAAAGTGCACGTTTCTAAACACTTGACCACCCATGTGTGTCGCGTAAGCCAACGCTCGTACAATGAACGTCGATGTGGCAGCATACGATGACTGAACGCACCCCTTCTGGTTCGTGCAGGTGCTGGAGCGCTCACGGGATGTCGTGGACGAAGTCAACGTGTCCCTGCGCCTGTGGGACACGTTTGGAGATCACCACAAAGACCGGCGCTTTGCTTACGGGAGGTAATTTTTTCAGCCCCCTCTCTTCATTGTGGTGTCTGCGGCATTCGCAATCCGTCCGAGTTGCTCTCGGCCATTCGATTGTGTTCTTCCGCATACACGACTGTCTTCCCTCTACATGCATAGTCTCATTGTACAAAAGTGGCTCCGGATCGGATGAATAATGAAAGTGTGCTGGCAATACCCGAATTGCAGGTGTGATTAACAGATCACGCGGAGATTGCCATCCGTCCAATCAGAAACAGCAGCCGGAAAGATTTTGACTGGTCCGAGTCGCGTTTGAGTGGCATTCTCCCCTCTTATGTGTGGGGTTTATCGAGTCACTCTGCTGGAGTCTTCTCTCACATGCAACAACACGCAAGGGCCAGAGCATCTTTCAAAACAGTCATTGAGGACCGATAACGCATGGTCTGGTAAAACAAGTGTGTCATTAATTGTATTATGATCATACGCTAATTATGTTTGCCGTCCGCAAAGAGTTTTATTTTGATGCCCAAGGTGCTTTATGCTTAAATTTATTGCTCGAGCAGGAATAGTTATGCTGCTTTACTTGTTCATAGCACAGGCCACTGAGCAAATAGGAATTCGAAAAAATAACGATGCCCATTTGCTCTGAAGGGTATTTAAATGCTGCACCATGCATCAATGCGGTACAGAATAACCAACGTGGAGTTGTCACACACCGCTTTGCATGAAAGAATGTTCACGTGAGTGAAATAAATGTGCTTTCTAGGAAGTGTAATTTCCTGTTTCCAGAATGTTCGACCTTTCTGACAAGCACTGCATTAGTCGTGCTTGGTGGTCCTGTCATGTCGACTGTGTGCATGCCGGGGTTAGGATACACGACGCAGATGCAGATTCACTTTCATGGGTACATTTTCTCGGCATGAGCTCTGAAAGCCTGCGTACTGAGCAGGTGTATTTGTCGTTGGTTTAGAATCAACTGCAACATCTGGAACGTGTATTCTTGGGCCTTTCGGAAAAGTCACGTAGATAGATTCAAAGAAAATAACAAAAAAAAACTACCGTAGTTTCGTGTTCTTTTTTTTTCAACCTAACTACGTGATTTTCACCGAAAGACCCAAGAATACGAATTCCTGCAGTCACGAAAGCTTTAAGTCAAGATCCGAGGCGTGACTTACGTTGCGATGAAGTTGTCCTGCACAAGAAAGTAGAGCTTGTGCTTGGCGAGAAGCGTGGTTTGTGAATGAACGTCTCCACATGCGGGCCTCATGGCAGCACCACGTACGGCTTGAATATGCTACGGGTTTCTCCCGCGTTGTGCGGTCGTAGATGCATTCCAAAAAAACAAGGTGCATACGAAGTGAAACCCCACGAGGCAGATGCACCTCCTAATTAGCACGGATGGCTATGTACGGTGCGAAAGAAGTTCAACATGCATGCATACACGCTTGCCATGTAGGGCGTACAGTACACGCAGTATTGTGCCACGTCTGACCACATAGCCACATGTAGAGTGAATTTAAATCGCACATGGAGAATTTTGGATAGAAATAGGTGGGCAGTATGTAATGCAAATTCTCACGAAGTGAGGAAAACCTGTAATTTGTCATATTCATTGCCTTTAGAAAGGGCCACCAGTGTTAATATCTGGATATACTTTAACGTTAGAAAATGTTGAATCATTTCAATTTTGCAGAGGAATACTTTATCTGAATTTTTGGTGCCATTCTCAAAATTCAATTTTAACAGATAATGTTGACTCGACTTTTTTTTTATTATAAATTACCATGAATATATTCCCAACACCATGGAAATGAGAATTCCAAAAACTGATTGGAAATTTCATGCATCCATTATCACCGTTAATTCCCAGGCGACATTACACATTGTGACGTTACAAATTGACACTGGAAATGCATTGCGACACCATTCCACTGCAATCAATTCCCTTTATTTAATATATAATTGGCCCATTGGCATTGCTTGCTTCTCCTCGGAAGCCAAAAGCTGGGTAATTGTTTTAAAACTGGTTTGTGACTAACTTAAAATACATAAATATGTTTTAATGTACATAAGCACGCGTGAAAATGTACTTGTCAATGTGATATCATGGCCTTGCGGTTCTGTCCAAGTGTTTGGATTTGGGCTATATTATCAGCACGCACCTTGGGCAGGTGACCTCCCAGAGCAAAACACAGCTGATGTAGGCGTTGTGGGAAGCAGAGGGCAGTGCAGCACAATCCATTGTTGTTTTGCACATTCACTAACCTGCACTGACCATCGCGGTGAAGTATGGTCAAACAACCTTCACCGCCTGCAAGGCCCTCATCCAGGGGTGGATTGACAAACGGGCTGTATACGTTAAGTGTATATACTGAGGATGCAACATTTACATTTCTAAAAAAACTGGGAAATAAAAAGGGAGAATGCTTAAAATGCGTGACACTCAGGGTGACCTGCTTCTGCTACAGCAATGAAGCGGCATCGCATAGATAGAATGTGCCCTGGGTCGCGTGCTGTATGAGGATTTGATCAAATGCTGGGTGTGGTGATGCAATGCCTGTAATTCTACGCTTTGTGGCCGGCATTGGTGAATCTTGTGGATTTCACCACTTTGCTGTGAAACTCCCGGCCTCCACAGGGCTTTGAGGTGGCCAGCTAGTACAGAAAAATGGGTTACTGACCTGCCTCTACAGATTTTGAGCGTTATCGCTCGCAATGCGTGCTTTCTTTTCATCCAGGTCGTCTCAGACGCAGAACGCTTTTCTAAATTGGCCAAATATCCCAATGTAAATAAAATACATTATTATATGGTATTGAAGGCTCAGTCATTTAATCACCGGTGCACACAAGGCTGATTTTGTCATTCCGCTGGAGCCGCGACGCTCAACCAAATAATCTAATTTCACGATATAACCAAATTATGAATGCTATTGGTCGTGAAATCCTACGTGTTAAACCGAATAAGTTGATTTGCCAACGGAAGTGTAATCGAACGCTCTTTCTGTCGCCGATTACTCGAGCCCCTTTAAAAATTAGCGGCCGCCCCCACATCCCGCCTTCTTGAAGGCGGGAAACCCCCCCCCCCCCCCCCCCCCCTGCAGGCCACCGCAGCTGATGATGGCGATTCTGTCGCCAAGCCCTGCTCATCATCCTCCTGTCTGATAGCACATGTCGGAACAGAGGAGAGGCTTTGTTTTCTCCAACTGTTTTTCGTGTTATGGAAAGAGGCGAGTATATTGCACCTGTAGTCAGTGGAGCGGCCGATGATTTAAACAATCGGATAGCTCCGCTCCAGAGTTGACATCGACATTTTTCTCTCAGTGGATGGCGTGCTCTTGCTATTCCAAGCAGAAATTAACAGGAAAAAAAACATGCCGAAAGCAGAATTGTGCATTTCGTGACCCGGGGCAATGCACCACAGCAAAATATATGACGCGCACTACTCAACCAGACTCTCAGACGGCCTGTCCTTGAAATGACCTCGCGTGCCGTGGGAGGTGCCAAACGCAAGCAGCACGGTCATCAGTTTACCACGCACGTGCTTTGCCTGCAGCAACAACAAAAAAAAATCACTGAACACATTGTTAGCGTTTTTGAGTCAGTGCGCGCATGTGCACGCACGTACGTAAACACTGCCAGCGCGTGGAGTCGTGCAATGTCAGATGCGCACGTGGACAGGCATGCGAAATGCTCATGAAAGCACAAACCCATGCACTCCCATCACCTTGTCCGTGGCCAGATGTAACAATTCCCGGCTTCACACTTGAATACAGGTGGCCAATTATGTGACCTAAATTCTTTATTTTTTGGGATTGATCTAAAACTGTTCTTAACGCTCGGCTGGAATCAAATTCGGTTCTCGCATTCATCGTTTTTCATTTTCTTCAGATTCATTCCAGCGTGTTAAGTCATATACTTTTTTTGACGAACAACCGTTTTCCGTATTCGCCTGTTTTGGTTTTTATTGGGCTGTGACTCTCAGGCGGAATACGGCAGAGAAATGTGAGTTCAGTCGGAATGCTCATCCTTTTGTACCAGTAAAATGGGGTTAGAAGTTTGTAAGACGTGAAAAACACAATGGAGAGACTGGCTTCTACCATACCAATGTGAAATGTCCACAGTTGGCTCAGGCCCAATTGAGATTTGTACTCCCCCACGCACATTTTAATTGGAATAAACACTTTAAATAACGTGTTAACTGGAACTTGTGTCTAACTCTAGAATAGACTTGAGTAACTGAGCTGTGCCTACATATTTTTATTATCATATTTGTGCTTTTTCTCTGGGTACCCTGATTTTTTATCCCTCGCCCTTGCGGTATTGGGACAAGCAAAACCCTCCTAAAGAAGACTGGAGACTCAGTGAGGACTTCCTGGCTATATGCAGGACATTTGAACATATATGAGTTTTTAATTAATTATATAACAATTTATTATTAGGTATAAAGAACAATCCTAGTTTACTAATTGCATCGCAACAGCTTTTTCAACACCACAGTGACTGCAATGATCTAGTGTCAATAAACACCATTGTGTGCAAAAAAGATAAAATATATATTTGGCCTATTTTGGCCGCTGAAAATTAAACGGTTGAAATTGTCCTTAATTATCTAGGAAAGCCTAAGGATATCTGAGACAAGATTCAGGACAGTCCTGCTTGGGTTATTTGGAAAATGCCTTAATTACGTTATTACTGTCCTCACTGGTGAGAAATCTGCAGCATCTGGAGAAACCCGATACGTATGAGGTTATAACTCTCAAAAATCGATACAGATAGGTAACCAACCTATTTTATGTCATACCGACCATGTCATAGCTCTAGAGTTTGGGAGTCTGGCATGAATGCACATGGAGATATCCGCGCGAATCCACCGAACTCGCCTCCAAAGCGAGGACTTAGTGGTATGAATCGCCACGTCTGGTCAAGCTTTCCCCCGCATAAAGACGATTTCCAGGAAAATAATCATTTTTAGCACGGTTGGCTATGTACTGGGCAAAAGAAGTTCAACGTACATACAAACATCCGTACATTTAACCTCTATTTATAACAACGCTCGATGACAGCCGTGACTTTGCGACGCGCGCTTGCTCCCGTTATCCCCGTTGATTCTAAAATGGATTTTTAATCAAGTCTTGAAGGTGAACGTTCCTCGAGAAGACATGGCCATTGGCCAGCAACGCTTGGCAACGGGCGGCTCTCTGTCACCGAGCCAAACATTGGGATCTCAAGGGCACTGGCTGAATTCCGCCGAGTGGACGATTTCGTTCACATTGAGCCGTCTGTGCAGCGTCCATTCATGTTGTCACTATTTGCCGCGTCGCTTCATTGCCATGCACGACAAGCACTTGAACAAACGTGTGCGGCTACATTTAGTGCGCCGGGGAAAGTGTGGATTGATGCTACCTCTGCTGCTTCTAATGTCTATTTTAAAATGCACGATAATATGTGCCCTGAGCTCGTCATTAGTGCGCGTTATATACACGTGGAATACGCTGCCGTGCCACGTGTGCAATCAGGCGCTGATTGACTGCCCCCCAAAAACCGTCGCTCTAAGATTCACTCGGCGTTGTGCTTTCCATTACCTATGAAATCACATCGGACTTTTTTCGGGGATTACTCTGCCCATAATACCCCAAGCTGTTATCATGAAAAAATGTACGCAGGCAGACTGCTATGCGAGATTTGCTGTGCTATTCATGGAAAGTTTTAAAGGCAAAACAAATGAAAAGAAAGATCAAATTTTCATTGAAACTTAACATTGAAATTCTAGATTTGAAGCTTTCGTGACTGCAAGGATTCATACTCTTTGGTTTTATTCGATAAAGTCACGTAGGTAAAACAAATTAAAATAAATTAAAATAAAATAATATAAAAGAAACAATTAAAACACGACGTTTCGGAGGCAACGCAAGCTTCCGTCTTCAGGTGATTTTGCTGTGACTGGTTCCACCTGAAGACGGAAGCTTGCGTTGCCTCCGAAACGTCGTGTTTTAATTGTTTCTTTTATTTTATTTCAATTTTTTTTACCCACGTGACTTTACCGAATAAAACCAAAGAGTATTAACATTGAAACTTTAGCACTTGGATGCTGATCTGAGAGTGGGCTCGACTCAGATCATCATTTTCCTCTGGGTAGATGTGTACCAGTTGGTGGGAAGTCAACGGTTTTTGTCGGATATGTGGATTATAAATCGCTGTCTTGGAAATCGCCATCCGAGGTGTACACTACCCAATGCTTATTTGAGCGTGTGGATCCTAATGTAATCATCATCATCATCAGCAGCCATGATCAATCCACTGCTGAGTGAAGGCCTCCCCAGGCCGTTTCCATCCCTCGTGGTTCTTCGATGCAACAACCTGCACACGGGCCAATTTCACCCGTCATAAAATTGAAATTCACACGACGCTTACTATGTTCATAATAAAAAAAATAATACCTGCACTTCGAAGGCGCAGTCACTTACACAGGTTGAGAGAAAAGTCACAGGGACACGCTGTTGCGACTGCAGTGCCCTTGGCGGATGGGTCCGATGCATCATCGGGGCACGCAATCGCTGCCGCCTTCACGTGTCCCTCGCGTGCCCGAGAACAAGCGGCGCGCTGCATCAACGCGCCGCACGCACGCTCACGTCGAGTCGACGTGGGGCAAGCAAAGACGACTATCCCCCCCCCCCCCCCCCCGTGTAGCCTGTGAAAGACTGTTGGGGCAAGTGCTGTTAGCGAGCAGCACCGATGAAGGCCGGCACTGCGGCACACAACGAGGGTGTGGGTGGCCAGGCACCACGCCCGGCCGCCTTTGCCTCCCCAGTGGCGATGTTTACCACACGCCGCACCAGGTACTCATTTGAGGCTGAGTCGACCTAAGGGAGGCGCAGACCGGCTCAGATCATCGTCGCTGGTGTTGGCCGTGAGCGGGGAATCGAACTAGTGCGCCAACCGCTGCACTACTGCACGTGTGCGCGTGCTGTCGCTTGAACGCACGCCAGGGCTAACATCAGGTTTGTGTCGGACCACTTTCCTGGAAGACCATTGAGATCGGTCAACAGGAAGCCCTCGGAGCATTACATTCACCACGGGATACGGTGTCGCTTGTTTTCTAAGGGGCACCTGGGAGACGGCACAGGGGAGGGAGCGTTGTTATTCATTTTTTTCTTGACGGCAGTTAACTATTCCCATTGAGGATTTGGACTGTGACTGCAAACCACAATATATTTGAATGCCTACGACACAGCAGATAGTGCATGCACTGGCACATTAATTGTACGTCTAAATGTTAAGCAATCTGCCTATATCTCGGTGGCACATGATGTGAATGTGTGTAATCTTTTTTGCCGAGTGACTGAGCCAAATAGCGCTTAAAGACAAATGAACAATTTAACATGATGACAAAGTTGCTTCACTGTACAGGACTCGAATTTGTACCGAATAAACCCATGTGATATTATACAATACGTGCTGCGACCCAGAGCAGTCACCAGTTAGATTCCATCTCCAGGCGCGGTGGCTGAACCAGTGGGGTAAGTTTAATAAAATTCTAAGAATAGGTTTTACCCTTTCTGGCAGGTGTTTAGATGTTAAAACCCCAGACAGAAACCTTTTTTCAAGGAATGATGTCTCCATTAACCACATATACTTGTGGTGAACATGCAACGAAAAAACATGCTCTGGTAGTATATGTTGCATGTCTTTGAAACTGATTGGTCCACACCAGAGACAGCTTTCTTTAGAGCCTAGTCTCAAACAGTGTTAGACCAGAGGACCCTAAAAGGCTGGGTCCGATGCATCTTCGGGGCACGCAAGGGAGGTCCCATGATGTAGCTGCTCACCCCGAGCTCTCATTACTCTGATAGTGGCATTGTCTTTGTGCTGTTCGCCTTTTGGCGTCCTCTGGTCTAACACCGTTTGAGACTAGGCTTTAAAGAAAGCTGTCTCTAGTGCGGACCAGTCAGTTTCAAAGACAATGCAACATATACTACCAGAGCATGTGTTTTAGTTGCATGTTCACCACAAGTACATGTGGTTAATGTAGACATGATTCTGTTTGGTGTTTTAACATCTTAACACTTGTTTTATTGCCAGAAAGGTTAAAAACTATTCTTATATTTTGATACTGGCAAGGGAGGTCCCGTGATGTTCCTGAAAATCTCTCCGCCTTTGTCCAGCGCAGCGGTGTTAATGGTTACAGCGCAGACCTGGAAGAATTTGGCCAGCGTGAAAAAATACACCGAGACTAAATTTCTAAAGTGAGCTTTATGTATTTATGTTGGCCTTCTTTCGCACCGTACGTAGTCAACGGTGCGAATCGGAGGTGTGGTGGGAAGCACAACAAACTAAACGTAAAAAAGCAGCTCTGACGAAATTAGTTTTCAGTCGAGATTTGCAAGTGCATAGCTCCGGTGGCTTCCTAATATCGCAAGGGAGAGATCGTTGCACACGGCCTTCAGAAGCGCATCTGATAACCGCGCGATGCGGTGACCGCCTTCGTTGGATGGTTAGCCTAAAGCCGCTGCTGCTGCGAGGACGACCGGAGTTTGCGTGACGATGGTTTTATGCTCGTCGAGCTCTAGAGGGCCCTTCCACCAGCAGTGGCGTGGAGCCAACGATTGCAGGACTGCACCTTTGCCTCTTCGACTGCTTGCGCTGGTGTAAACAGAGAGGGACTGAATGTGCTTTGAAAGTGAATTCCGAGTTTTTCGAGGAATTTTGTTACCCAATGACCGTTACTTGAGAGGACTGTTTTGGGGGTATATATATATTTGTTTGCATCAAGGAAGCACAGAGACAGCCCAGATTTTTCTATTCTTGCAACGTTGGAATACAATCCACATATTGAGCTGCTCCTGCGATGCCTTTGAAAGTTTAGACCGATAAGAAACGTAATATGTTGAAGAGGTCCACTTTGTCCTTTTCAATGACAGTTTGAAGTACACTGATTGAACAGACCTTCAAAATGTAACCTTTGAAATGTCTTTACTCGAAATTCAATAGCCTTTAGAAACATTTAATCAATAAAAAAAAAATCATTTTGAATGTCATAAAAAAAATAAGTCCTTTGTAAATTACCCACTTTTTTTCAGTTTTTTTTTTTAAATATATATGGGTTTGTGACAGATATCCAGTTATACGGATTCGGCAGGTTTTCTTTCACTTTGTTGCTGCGAGGACTGAAAATAAAATGCACAGAAAGTCCAAGTGGTAATAGACGCTCGCCTATTTACACGCAAGGCATGGATAAATGTTAGGGGCGCTGTTGTGGTGAGATGTTAACTCCCTCGCCAGGTATACAGGAGGCCGTGGGTTCGATCCCGACCCTGACGCCTGTATGTGTGGAGTTTGCACGTTCTCTCTGTGGTCGCGTGGATTTTTCTCGGTGGGGGGGGGGGTGTTTCCCCTCCACATTGAGAAACAACATGCCTTTAGATTATTTGGTGGCTATAAAATGTCCACATAAGCCAGCGGTTTGTATGTGGCACGGTGACAGTAGTGGGGAATGTTGCACTCCCGGTCGTGGGAACCATTATCTATATATTGTCCACTCGCGAACCGAAATCATCGAATCAAATACGGCACAAATTCCTCGGTAATGTTAAGCTTCGGCTTGCGATGCATGCAGTTTAATTCACTACATGCTGAGGCTTTGTTGGAAAGTAACGGTACAGTGTTTATCAGGAGCACCTGGAATGCGCCCAACCATATCAGATCCCAGAAGCTAAGCGGGTTGAGCTTGTACAGTGATTGCGAGTATATCTCGTACAACTGCTTTAAAAAAGATATTATGAATGCAGATTTTCAGAAATACATGAATATGGAGTACAGGTAAAAACGTAAATCTCACGTAATTTGATTCAACATAAATATAGATTGTGATACATGCATCTAATCATGCACAAAAGAGTTGTTTTTTTTTACCATGTTTTGCAAATTTCATGAACATTACCTGTTGTCACAATGAGGTTAGCAGAGTAAACGCAACTGTACAATGGACCAAACAAGAAACAATAGAAACAAGGCTGTAGAGACGAGAAAGGGTATACATGCTCAAATAAAATCACGGCCCTGAGCCTTGACAAGTGAATTGTTGGTCACAACTACTCACCCACTCACTGCTCACCACACTGCAGGTCACAGCAACTCACCCACCCACCCACTCACTGCTCACCACACTGCAGGTCACAGAAACTCACCCACACACTCACTGCTCACCACACTGCAGGTAACAACTCACCCATCCACCCACTCACTGCTCACCACACTGCAGGTCACAACAACTCACTCACCCACCCACTCACTCACTGCTCACCACACTGCAGGTCACAACTCACTCACCCACACACTCACTGCTCACCACACTGCAGGTCACAACTCACCCACACACTCACTGCTCACCACACTGCAGGTCACAACTCACCCACACACCCACTGCTCACCACACTGCAGGTCACAACTCACTCACCCACCCACTGCTCACCACATTGCAGGACACAACTCACTCACTCACCCACCCACTGCTCACCACACTGCAGGTAACAACTCACTCACCCACTCACTGCTCACCACACTGCAGGCCACATCACTTCTCTATCTGCTTCTTTGTTCGCACTGCTCCACTTTGGAATTCCCTACCACCGTCTCTTTTCCCAAGCTCTTATAATCTTACTCAATTTAAGAAACGTGTTCATTTGTTTAAATCTAATTCAATAGTGCCGTATGTTGCTGGCCACTTGGTGTCTTTGGGTCTGCGGTCAGCAATCGTGATGACAAAAAGTGCACGTACAATGTGTTCAACCAACTCAGTCACAACTTGCTTTTAATTCTTTTATTAAACTGTATAGAATTGTTTATTGTTTTGATTAATGATGTGATGATGGCGCTCTGAGTGGAAGATTTGTGCCACAGAGGCGCCACCATGTGAACCAAAAATAAGTTCGCTCGACTTGGCTTCACCTCCACGAGAGGCTTTGGACCGGCTTCACCTCTGTGACCTCTGGTTCCCTGCATCTGCTTTCCTCGTGCGCTGCGGCAGGTCGGACGTGGTGGTGGTGTGCTTCTCCATCGCCAGCCCCAACTCTCTGCGCCACGTGCGCACCAAGTGGTTCCCCGAGATCAAGCACTTCTGCCCCCGCACGCCCGTGCTGCTCGTCGGCTGCCAGCTTGACCTCCGCTACGCCGACCTGGAGGCTGTGAACCGCGCGCGCAGGCCCCTCGGCCGGTAAGCCAGGACAGGCGGGACCGAGCCAGGCCCAGGCCACGCCAGGCCAAGCTACATTGTACGTGCACTTGTACAGCCCCTTATCAATCCACTGCCGGACGAGGGCCCGACCTGGAGGCTGTAGATCGTGCGTGCAGGCTGCTCGGCGGGTAAGCCAGGTGAGGCCAAGCAGGGCCTGGCCAGGCCAGGTGAGGCCAAGCTGCATTGTACTTTAATTGTTATCACGCAGGAGTCGTACTCATTTTCAACGTGGCCCCAATGTCACGCCAGCCCCGGTATGGTTGGCCGATGCAGCCCTCCACTGTTGATTATCGTCATCATCTGCAATCTGTGGCTGATTATTCCATGTCATTCCTTTCCATTCGTGTGCCTCTTTCTCCTCTCCGTGTTTTTTGCAGTCGTCCTCTGCTACCTTCCACTAACGGTGCTATTGCTTTAGATTAGTTCTGTAACACTGGGCATCAGTAATTTAGGAAGAGATGACATCAATGTGGGTTTGTTTACTTCCACGAAGCCTGAGAATCAGACACGTAAGCTCCAGTGACATGTATAGGTACAGTCCTTTTTGTAAATCCACTGTTGGATAAGGGCCTCCCCACGCCGTGCGGGTCGTGGGAGTTATATGACCATACTTGACCATGCTGGTCAGTAACGGTTGGTGAAGGCAAGGAGCATAGATGTGGGAGCATAGAAGTACAATACAACTTCGGATTTTGCTCCACTGCCCTCCACCGAAGTTGTATTCGTGCAGCAAAATTAAACGTTGCTTGCCCCTTGGTTACCAATTACAGACACTCGTTATAAAAGAACGCTTCGCTGATCCTGCCTGTAAGTTGTTCATTCAGCATTAACGCTGCCTTATGATAGTAATACTGGAGATGACAGGCCAACGTTTTGTGCAACGGTCCTTCTTGTGGGGTGTCTGGTATCTGTGCCTGAGTACCTTGTGTTACCAAACACTCCACCTCAGCAGTGGAGAGAGTGGAGAGTTTCCCATACCTGGGCAATGTGCTCATGACCAGCTCCGGTTTGACAGCAGAGGTCTCACTCCGAATCATTCGGGGGGCATCTTTTCATTGGCTTTGTGGTAGCTACCTGGTCTGTCGCTCCGCACGAAGCTTCGGGTCTTCTCAGCCACAGTCATGCCCTCCCATCTCTATGCTTGTGGAATGTGGACCCCTCTAATGGAACATATGCGCTGGTTAGAAACATTCAGGCAAGGCTGCGTTGGCTGGGTCATATAGCCCGCATGCCCAGCCACAGGTTCCCCAAGCAGCTTCTGTTTGGCTGCATAGAGGGGGCTTAATCGGGCACCACATGGGCTGGAGAAGAGATAAACTGGTGCGGTAGGGAGGATGTGGAGCTGAGTGGACTTGCCGACTACTGGTGCCAGCGGTGTCAAGATCGGTCTCGATGGAGGAGGCTCGTGAAGGACGCTACTGGGCAGTTGAAGGCATTCGCCCTCCAGCAACAACGGAGGGCAGAGGAGCAACGCTCACAACAATGAAAGGAGCGCAGGGCGGCTAAAATACAGCAAGTTGGCACAGTAGGGGGTACAGCTGGTGCATCAGACAGTCATCTCAGTCAGCCAACCCATGGCACCTCGGTCTGTCCCGAGACCTCCTGTCTGCAAGCCTTCGACACTTTACATGGCCTCAAAGTGCACGTGGCCTGGCACAGGCGCTGTGGTGACGTCACCGTCACTTAGTGGCGAATGGCGGGTATTGGTATCTGTTGTGCGTGTCACTGCATTGGGTGTGTTTGTGTGCTAGTGCGAAATACTTCATCAGGAGCAGGAGTGCAGTGCTTTGCCCACTTTACTACAATCCTGGTGACCCGGTTTAAATTCCTGGCCATTAGCCACAGGTGACATCTGAACCTTTACTGAACCCTTCCCCGTGTTATCTCCGTCTATGCCGAGTATCTGGTGTGGTTGTGTCAACGATCAGCATTGGAAAGACATTAGTGGCCCGGCATGCGTAGCGATTGTTACACCGTCCCTTCATGTATCAGGTAAACATTCATACATCATTCCTGATTGTGCGATTAAAGAAGACTTCCAGTGGACGCTGACAGTGATATCCGGGAAAGGTGCTTGCTGGCAGTGTCTGCTCTAACATTTAAATTAGGCCCAATGGGGATAACATGAGCACGCATATACACGTGTACACGTGTATACGTATACACTTGAGACGCTGCGTACGGTATAAATCCAGATCGTGTTGCAAATTGCATTGCGTGCGTGCTCGCTTGTACAACACAGCCACAGCTTTTGCTAGGCAAAACTAAAATGTAAAAAAATTCCATTACTAATTTCTCAACTACGCCGTACAAGGACCGCCTTTTGGCTACGAATCTCAGGAGCAATGAGCGTGACCGGGTGACGCTTGGGCGGGTGTGACCGTGACGCCGCAGGCTGATCAAGCCGGGCGACATCCTGGCCCCGGAGAGGGGTCGAGAGGTCGCGCGCGAGCTCGGTGTGCCGTACTACGAGACGAGCGTCGTCGCGCAGTTTGGAGTGAAGGACGTCTTCGACAACGCCATCCGCGCCTCCCTGCTCGCCCGTCGCAACCTGCAGTTCTGGAAGGCTCACCTGCGCAAGGTCAGGCCCGGGGCGCGGGGGCAGCACCGCCTGTGTGCACACTGCGCCCTGCGGCGGTCGATTGTGACAATGTCCTTTTAGCACCCCGGCGGTCGTGTATTCACTCTCCACCAATGCCGTGTATTCACCCTCCACCCAGGCCGTGTATTCACCCTCCACCCATGCCGTGTATTCACGCTCCACCCATGCCGTGTATTCACCCTCCACCCAGGCCGTGTATTCACCCTCCACCCATGCCGTGTATTCACCCTCCACCCATGCCGTGTATTCACCCTCCACCCATGCCGTGTATTCACCCTCCACCCATGCCGTGTATTCACCCTCCACCCATGCCGTGTATTCACCCTCCACCCATGCCGTGTATTCACCCTCCACCCATGCCGTGTATTCACCCTCCACCCATGCCGTGTATTCGCCCTCCACCCATGCCGTGTATTCGCCCTCCACCCATGCCGTGTATTCACCCTCCACCCATGCCGTGTATTCACCCTCCACCCATGCCGTGTATTCACCCTCCACCCATGCCGTGTATTCACCCTCCACCCATGCCGTGTATTCACCCTCCACCCATGCCGTGTATTCACCCTCCACCCATGCCGTGTATTCACCCTCCACCCATGCCGTGTATTCACCCTCCACCCATGCCGTGTATTCACCCTCCACCCATGCCGTGTATTCACCCTCCACCCTTGCCGTGTATTCACCCTCCACCCATGCCGTGTATTCACCCTCCACCCATGCCGTGTATTCACCCTCCACCCATGCCGTGTATTCACCCTCCACCCTGGCCGTGTATTCACCCTCCACCCATGCCGTGTATTCACCCTCCACCTTGGCCATGTATACACCCTCCACCCATGCCGTGTATTCACCCTCCACCCATGCCGTGTATTCACCCTCCACCCAGGCCATGTATTAACCTCCACCCATGCCGTGTATTCACCCTCCACCCTTGCCGTGTATTCACCCTCCACCCTTGCCGTGTATTCACCCTCCACCCATGCCGTGTATTCACCCTCCACCCATGCCGTGTATTCACCCTCCACCCTTGCCGTGTATGCACCCTCCACCCTTGCCATGTATATTACGCAAATGCGTGGGCAGTGCTCGTTGTCATCATCATTATTAGCATCCCTTCTCCTGAGCTACTCTCGCCTCCCAGCTACGACCAGGCCTACCCCAGCCCCTATCACTACCCCAACCCCTCACCATTACATTCTCCAGAAATTGTACATGGAGTAATATCTGCCCCCTTTACAAAACTGCACTGACCAAGATGCACAGACATATTCTTTTTGAGCTACCTTGTTAAATAATTCCACACGAGCGCAATATTGGACGTTCAATGGCAGCGCTGAACACAAAAAAAACCTAATTGCATTATGCCGACAACTTGAAATTATTCCGCAAAGTGGCGCATAACGTCTAGGTTTCCCCCTTGCCGTGAATGTGGCAGCATTATTCGATTGTCACAGATGCGCCAAAGTTCGACGAAGTAAACACTGCCAAATTGTTCAACCCCCTCCGATCCGCCCTGCAGGTGCAGCGTCCGCGCATGCAGGAGCCGTGCCTTCCGCCCCGGCCCCCACCGCCTCCGATCCGCGTGCCGCCGCCGCCACCGTGCAGCCCTCTCGGGGACCCGGACCCCTGGGCCACGCTGCTGGGTGACCCCCCCATCTGCTCCGACGTGAGCTTCCTGCTGCAGGAGGGCGAGCGGTTGCACGCTCACCGCGTCTACCTGGCCATCGCCTGCTCCAAATTCCACGACCTCTTCACCATGGACCTGCTCGAGGCCTCCTCCGAGTGCGAGGGCGACCACCACCACCACCACAACAACGACAACAACAATCAGGCTGCCGGCCAAACGGACGCCTCCGGCGCCGCAGCCGCTTTCGGCGCGGACGGCCAAGAGAGCGGGCGGCCGGAGACGGACCGAAGTCTTTCGGCGAGCGACAGGGCCGTTTCGAGCGGCGCCGATGGAGACGTCGACCCGAGCGGAGCCGAGCGACCGAGTCGCGACGAGGCGGACGCCCCCCCCTCCCCGGAGGAGGAGGAGGAGGAGCGTGCGGAGCGGCCGCGTGCGGCGGAGGCTGCCGAAAAGACGCCGCAGACGCCGGCGGAGAGGCTGCAGGCCAGGAGCCACGGGCGCGGGCTCCTCACCAGGGCCCTCAGCCTCAAGGTGTGGAGCAAGGAACCTCGGGATGAAGCCGGCTGCTGCGGTGGAGGTGGCGGAGGCGGCGGCGGCGGCGGTGGAGGAGGAGGCCACGGCAACGTGGCCGACGAAAACCGCCGGCGGCTTCGAGCATCCCGCAGCGACGGCAGCATCAAGCTGGGCTCGGCGGCGCAGCAGGGCCTGGGTCAGGTGCGTCGTTCGTTTCGCGAACGAGGATAGTCACGGAAATACTCAGTGACCAATTGTTTTTCATTTATTTGTATTTGATCTAACGATGGCTACTGGGAGATGAGATTCGTCAAGCGTGATGACGGCTATGGCTGCTGTGCGATAAGCACTGCTGTTTGTGCGGAGACGGAATTAACTATTAGTCTGAGCCATTAGGTAATTTGAGTTACGGTCTTAAGAGACTGCATTGTACTGAGCAAGAAGAATCAAACATGGTAATTGGCTATACAGTATATGAAGCAATTGGCGGGACCCCGGGGTCCCATCACTGCCCCGGGGTGGGAAAAACCGCGTAGCGACACGAGTCTTGCCTTACCGACAACAAAGTTGAAAAATTACATAAACACGTTAAATTCACCGCCTGGGGGGCGGCGGGCTCGCCTTGGCAAAGAAGCTGAGGATCGACGGCTGACCGGAGGGCGTCGTCACCGCGCGCGACTGCGGCGGACGCCCCCCCGGGGCTTGTGTTTGGCCGGTGGGGTGGCGCCCATCGTGTTGATCGCCGCCTGCTGGCGCTTGTTGGCGCGAGTCTGGGTGGGCGGCGCGTTGCTGTCGGGATCACGAGTGGGCGGACTGAAAAATAATAATTATTGACCTGATTTTTGCGGGACCCCGGGGTCCCGCCAAATGATTCATTTGTTTAAACATGTACATACCGAGTTCACTGGCTGGCTGACCTCGAAATATTGGTAGAGAAAAATTGCGCGCCACCTCGCACCGACATTTCATTACTGGAATCGTTTGACTAAGGTTTTGACTGAAAGACCAGGGACCGTGATCGCCGAGACGTAAGACAGCTCGCAGTGGTGGCGGTAATATTACGCAAACTCAAAGAAATGCCTCGGAACACAAGCAGCTCAAATGGGCCTTCGACTCATGTAGGAAATTCGAGTGCACCAAATAATAGCTCTAATTCATGTCCAAACAAACATAGAGCGCTAATTCACATAAACAAGCTTATGAATACTTCTCATCTCTATCTTGTCTGCAGCTCTCTTCTCTCACCATCTCACTACGCCTCCTTGCCTACACCTCTTTCATGTCATCTCCTCTCTGTCTCATCTGTGTCTCTCTTCTCGCATATTATTACTCCACAACATTCATGCCATCTCACTACATTTCTATCGCTCGTCTACATCTCTTCTGACATCCCATGAGGAGTTCGTAAATTAAGAGGGGGGGGTGGGCGCACCCCCGACGTAACGTCCGCTTTGGGGCCCCCAAATGAGACAGCACCACCACCACCGTGGCTGAAACAGCGGTGGGCGACGGTAGCCTTCTCACGGTGGCCCACCTATTCCGTGCTCTCACGTTACCTTTCACAACAACGTGACCCTGGCCTGCGCTCCTTCAACGGGGGGAGCAGCAAAACGACGCGGGCTCTCTCCCGAAGCCCTCCCGTTGTGTCCAGTAAACCTCGACGTTGGCATCTGCACAGCACTTTCGCGTGTGTGTTGAACTTCTTTCGTATCGTACTTAACCAACCATGCTAATTGGAGGTACGAAGAAGGACAGCAAACTAAGCACAGAAAGCAGTTTAAAGTAATTCGTTTTCAATCTAGATTTAAAAGTGCGTAGCTCCAGTGGCTTCCTAATATTGGAAAAACGTTCCAGACGGCCGCAGAAGCGCATCTGAAAGCGCGCGATGCGGTGACCGTCTTTGTCCGACGGCCAGCCAAAAGCCGCCGCTGCTGCGAGGATGACCGGAGTTTGCGTGACGGTTTACGCTGCTTGACGAGATCAGCGAGGTATTGATCGCGGTCCATCTGTGGCAAGCACTTTGTGTGCGCGACGAGCGCTAACCGAGCGACCTCCGCGCCCAGGTGGTGGCATCCCGCTCGCTCGTGGGCTGGGGCCGCGGCTTCGTCAGCGTGCACCTCGAGTGGGCCGAGGACGCCCGCACGGGCCGCCGGCGGCTCGCCACGGTGGTGACGGCCGACCGCGGGGTGCGCGTGGGCCCCCTGCGCGCTGTGCTGCGCTACCTGTACGCGGGACGCCTCGAGGAGGGCCTGCGCAGGGAGCAGCTCATGCAGATCGCCGCCATCGCCGAGGCTCTCGAGGCAAGGCCCCCGCCAGCCGCGTCTTTTCTGCCCCGCGACCCTCGCCTAAACGGGTTCAACGTTCGGCCCGTCAGTCCGCTAGCCGGGGGGCGGAGCGGCGGTACACTGTGTGGGTCACGCGTCGCGCCACGGGCATGACGACCCAAGTTCAAATCCCAGCCATGGCTGACGGTGGCGAGTGATATTGGAACCGATTCTGTTCTCCCACACCGCCTCTCTCCCACCAACTCGTACTGACCAGTACGAGTTGCAGTATGGCCAAAACCTTCCATTGCCAATTTGTGGTGGGGAGGTCTTCATTCTTTCGTGGGATTGAAAATGGTTGGAATTCATGTTTTATTTTACATTTGCGTAGCAGACGCTGCTGTAGTGTAACGGCAATCCTGAGGGTTCCAAGTTCCATGTCCCGGTGTGGCAGTTGAACAAATGGGCCAGGTTCTATAATACCCCTTCCTCTGTCCACATAGCAGCATAAATGGGTACACAACACTCTGTTGATCGATTTTTTGTTTGTTATGCCTTACCAGTGATGTATCTTGCATTATTAAATTCTGCAAAAACATTTCAGTGTTCACTCAGACAATAAGGCTATCTACGCTAAATTATTCAGCAAGGAAAGGGGTTTGTGTCCTTGCCAGGAGGAGACAGCAGGTAATGACGAACCCTTCACACTGATGTTTCCAGTGCTGTTCATTGAAGGGAAGCATCCTGCAGGTACTTCATTGCCGAGCAGCTGGTCAGTGTCTGTTTGTTGATGGCTCACAACTGTTCGTGATCTCCCGAGTCCTTGTCCAAGGTGCTGGATTACAGATGTGTACCATTATGCCCGCCAGAATGATGGTAACGACCAATTTATTATATCTTTTGTCTGCGGCTAATACGATTTGGTAATCACAAAAAGTAAATATAACACCATAACGCATAGTAGTTGAGGCTCTGCAACAAGCGATTGATTACAAATATGTATGAAGTTTGAGATTAGTTAATCGCAGGTGTATTCATACCCTAATTGCAGAGGCTTGTGAAATACATTGTGGTGGCTTATTCAGCAAGTCGGAAACACCTGGGCTTCTTTACTTGCGCGCCACCATTGCCAAGGGAATTAGGTCAGTGGATTAAGCGCCCTTAGTCTGTGAACGTTGTGACGCCGTAGCTACATATGGCCCATTAGTGTCTCGTGTCACCTCAGAGATGGATCAGGGTCAGGCGTGAGGCTATTGGTGTGGGTGTCAGGGGTGTGACGTTGTCGAGTTATGAATAGGTTTTCCTCCCATCACGCGTGTGGCCCCAAAGCCTTCACCAATCCCTCTTGATGTCATCCGAGGAGAGGCTCAATAATGAAAATCCATTCGGAGGCTGAATGAATGAGATGCACTGCCAACACTTGTGCCACTTTAACTAATGTGGCGACTGCACACACACACACGCTACGCCACACCACGTAATGCATTTAGTGCGGGGTTCAATTTAATTTAAGGCCTGGGATGTAGCTCCGTTGCTAGAGCTCAGGCTCCCAGGCGTTAAGGTGATTATTTAATTTACAGCCATGGTCGACGCAGTCTATAATCCCATTTACACTGCTAGGTGGACAGATGCGGGGGGGGTTAATTGTTTTCAACTGCCACGCCGGAAGATGGAATCTGAATTGTGACCTCTTCATTGTGAGACGTAGTTCGCTAGGCATTACACCGCTGCAGCAGCAGTATCCATAAACTCTGCAGTGGCTCTGGCGTGCTTTTTGTGCAGGCATAACGCCCCGTGTCGCCGTTTGTTTTGTCATCCGAATGCCCGCAGGTGTTTGACCTGCGCATGATGGTGGCGAACCTTCTGAACGACGAGGGCTTCATGAACCAAGAGATTACGAAAGCCTTCCACCTCCGTCGCGCAAACCGCATCAAAGAGTTTCTCGCTAAAGGGACGCTGGCAGGTGGGGGAAAAAAAAAACAATCCTTCAGCCATTATCGTCAATATCAGATGTCATCATAAATTATGTATTAGCATACATCAAGACATCGTCGTCTTTAATAAACATTCTAACACGTGGAGAATCATTTAGAAAATAAATAAGGCTGCTGAGATGCAGGACACTACCGTGCATCTGCATACAGGATCTAACTTTCGGCCAAATATGAGGAATTGCTACAGCTGCTTAGAATGCTGTGGTGACACCATTATTATGATGAGCATTATTATACTGTATTGCTGAGGAGATCAAGACGATTCAGAATCACATACAAAAGCGCAATGTTATAGTATTTGTTATAAATAAAGATAATCGAGCAAAGAGTGGTGTAATTACAGAATGTACTACCTCGTTGTTGAGAAGGTTACTCACCTCTGAAGTAGAGTCGGAAGACTGAGATTCGCTGACCTTGAAGAATGTATTTGGTTTTTCAAATAAATGTGAAAAACCAAAGAGAGTGAGATGACTAAGAGCACGTGGCAAGGCCAAGGTGGGCAGGGGGCAAGTGTTCTCAGAATTTCGTGCAACGGATAAGAATATATGTTTATAATTGCTAGTGCATATAATACACATTCATTGTAATTCTTACGTTAGGGAATGGCGACACATACTTTGTAATGTCGACAAGCACATCTTGCATTTCATACACTGGATTGCCAAGGAGATTTACGGAACGCAGCTTTAATCATGTCTGTTTGTGGTTGAATTTTAAAACTCGGATTTATTTATGGCATCCTTCTCGGCACGCCCAGAATTCCAGCTTATTTAAGTGACCAAATTTCGAGAGAATTTACTGGAAGGTATTTGAGGGGATCAGCCAAAATGAACGGTTGATGTGGGACAATGTTGTGAGGGAACGTACAGCAAATCAGGCGCTCTAGACAGGACGATTGGTGTCGGAATGGGCACAAAGCGGCAGCGTTATAATGAGGTTTCACAATATACATGCATTTTTTATATATAAAAAACAATTTTTACGTCTGAGAAAGAGACATTATGAATGTACAAAAACAGCTGATTTAGAAAAAAAATAGGCAGGTTCACAAAGATGTGATTTCTACAAAAAAAACTAGCCCCATTATATTTGCAGTGCATGCTCCATATGGGAGGACGCATCACTGTGACCTCCTCTGTGCCATGGCTGGGCAAATGTCCTTGGACGCGAGAAGACATTTTCACAGCAAAGCTATTCTCATTTACACGGCTATTGGTCCATAGATCTGCACTTTATTTGTCTGACCCGTTGTTATCACCATTGGACAATCCTAAAGGTTGGTGACGTGCGTCTGATTGCCTGTTAATAATTCCCAGATTTTGTACACAATTTGGATAAAAAAATATTTAATGTGGCTGCCCCAAAGTTTTGGAACCTTTTTTAGTCTCTTCGCATATCCATTCTGCCATCTCCCTATTTAAATTGACTCCATTAAAATGACTGAAGTTCAAGTGCGAATCTAATTTTATAACATGAATGCTATTACTTTTTTTTTAACCCGTGATAATGGAATATGTTGGTGATGTCTGCCGCCCGAGTCACCCTTGAGATAGAGCTCCTTCGCTCAGTGGGGCTTTACTCGGTTTAAAAAAATAGTTAAACAAATTCCACGTGTAACATTGCTACTGTTCCTGCTGCGATTGGAAATGAGGGGCCAAAATTTCCCCCCCCCCCCCCCGCCAAATTGCGTCTTGTATTTACATCGCCACTTTTTCTAATCATCTCTCTCTAGAGGGCTTAAGAGGCTTGGCTATTTTTTGTGCATTCACAATGTCTCTTTTCCAATTACTCTTTTCTTTCTCGTTACAAAATACATTATGGATAATCTCTTCTCCCCAGCGAGGCCCATGCCCCGCTGTTTTGTACCGCACGTTGGGCTGTCATTGCATATTTAGACGCTGCGATGTATACATCCAAATTGTATTACACTACATTGTGAATCTTCCTCAGATAAAATATCCAAATTGCGGTCGTGATCAGACATTTCCACTAGAGGGCGGGGATTCTACGTGCACAGTGGCAAAGGCGAGTTTTGCAGAAGCTTGTACTTTGCATCTCAGAAGGAAATTATGCCACAAGCAAACGCTGGGGGCAGGACACGAGGACAGAAATCACATTTACACACTGGTGTACCATCCGCGTGTCTATTTTAGAGTTGCGATAATTAATCGATTGAGTGGATGAATCAAGCAAAGAAGTCCATAATCGACTGGATTACATATGTGTGGTCGATTACACGGACCCCTTTGAAAAGAGCGAGCACCCTAACATCCCGCCTCCTGAAGACGGGAAACCCCCGACAAGCCACACCCAGCGTGACGCGGCTGATGATGCCGGTGGCATTGCCAAGCCCCCGGCCATCACCTCCCATCCAGCGGCACATCTGGGAGCCGAAGTTAAATGTTTCACCCCCCCCCCCCCCCACCAACTATTGCCGTGCAATCTGAATAGTCGAGCAATCGAAACGGCAATGCGTATCGGGTAAATCGATTACTTTCTCGGGTATCTCAGCTGTAAATGCACTGCATTAACAAGTTGAAAATACATGCATTACAAATGGATACACTGACAATAACACTGAATGTAAATGTGGTGAATCATTTTAATAACTGCAATGTTAAAGCACCGCGGTACGTGACATTGCACAGCACTCCGCTCCCCTTACCCGCGTCGGTGTGTACCGCGTACACTTTAGTACCTTAGGCCCATCTTGGACGCAGGGCCTCGGGTCTGAGTCGACAATGAGCTTTTCTCTAATCGGCGTGAGGCATGCAGAGGGTGAGGGTTTATAATGATTACCGCCGAGTGCCCTCCAGAGCCCCATGCAATAATATTCACAATGCATCGGCACCCCACCTCGCTGCCCTCTCTGTTCATAGCCACCGATTGTAACCTTGTATGAATGTGTTCGTACGTTGAACTTCTTTCGCGCCGTACAGAGCCAACCGTGCTAATCGGAGGTGCGGGGGGAAGGACAACAAACTGAACACAAGAAGCAGTTCTAAATAAAATTAAATTTTCATTCCAGATCGTTTTAAAGTGCGTTGCTCCAGTGGCTTCGTAATATCGGAAGGAAGAGCGTTCCATACGGCCGCAGAAGCGCACCTGAAAGCGCGACGCAGTGACCAACTATATGACCTTGGCCTGTAACGTTGAATTGATGCAGTCTATACGTATTGATTCCGAAGCTCACGGTAATGCTTGGAATTGGCATCCATAAGTTCGATGTCTTTCAATGTGTACATGTTGTATGTGATAGGTTCATCTGGCCCCTGTAGCTGCGAAAGGCTGTTACATTCACTATACAGTAGCTGGGTTTTCCAGCGAGCTACATTATAGTATATGTGATGTTTGTGTGTTATATACAGGCAAACAGAATATGCACACGGGTTAGCCAGAATTTAGGTTATTATGGAAAGAGTGCCTGAAAAAAACATTCATGTAAAAGACAATCCCAAAATAAATTGGCTTGTACAGTTCCTGTCTTAAATAAGCTGAGCGTGAAATGATACAGAATTATGGTATCAGTAATATATGTTTTTAATTAA
This sequence comes from Petromyzon marinus, assembly GCF_048934315.1. Lineage (NCBI taxonomy): Eukaryota > Metazoa > Chordata > Hyperoartia > Petromyzontiformes > Petromyzontidae > Petromyzon > Petromyzon marinus. The sequence continues at coordinate 11,997,246 of NC_133677.1, forward strand.
AATATATTTAATTTAATTTAAAGATATTGATGTGCAAAGATATTAACGGCCAAAGTGCTGCAATCTTCAGACCTCATGGCAGGCTGATGCAATCGTTTGAAAGTGCACTCTGCTTGTGCCATGCATTCCTTGATTCTTCAATCATATCACAGATTACTGAATTGTGTACATTGCATTCATTTTCTGAGTCCATTACTTTCATTAAAAAAAAATTAATACATAGTATGTATTGTAATAATTTTGTATAGTTTTTTTAATATTAATATGATCCAGTACTTACACGGCAAATACTTAACAGGAAGAAGATTGTTGCCTTCTACACAGTCATAATATCTCGTGAACCGTCCCTGATGGTGACACCGCTCAGACTATTGTGATGTGTTTTTAAGTGTTATTACATTCGAGATATTTAGTTAATGGTAATTAGTAGTTAGCGGATAGATATCAAGTGTTGATTAAATGTAAGTGTTAGGTATTAATTCAAGCTATATGTCATTAAAACATTTTTTGTTGCAATCCCCCATAACCAGGAAGGCTCTCTCCACGTAGCTGGCTGGCAGTGGTGGCTCCGCACGTGGCCTTTAGTAAAATCCATCACTGTGGAGCCACTGGGGGCTTGGTGGACCACCGCACGGATGTTGCGACGCTCCCTTTCCGTGGGCGTCGAGGTGCCATAGCCAGACTTGCCAAGAGAGGGCGGTTCAGCAAACGGGGACTCCATCTGTTCCATCTGCATGGGACAGAATGTGCATGTGCGGGTTTTTTTCCCGGGTGCTCTGGTTTCTTCCAACATATTAACAAATTGGCTGAAAACATTTTAACACAGGCTTTCGCGACCAATATTATTCATAATAAAGGTTTTTGGGTTATCTACAGTGCTCTATTTAAGAGCGGAAGCAGGAAGACTTCTTCACAATTCTGGCAAATCGCCTGATGAAGCTGGTTGCAATGGCCAGCGAAACGGCATATTCAATTGTTATTGTTGTGGGCTTACTTGCCATCACACCGATGTGCTGAAGTAATAGCTAATTAGCACGTGTTTTTCACGTGACAAACCTTACTCATTGGCTGTGTCAGGTGGTGGTGGGTTAACGACACATTTATATTTATGCAATCTAACCCAAAAACCTTTATTATGAATTAAACCATCTTCACATATTGAGGACCTCAGAGCTTGGGAAATTATTGATGCAAACTCAGCACCTGGCTGCCTTCCCGCTCGTCTGTGGTTCGCCACGCCTTTGCGTCATTCTCTCTCTTCGAGAGCGAGCGAATAATGTGTGCATTATAAATTGAAACTATTATGTTTTTATTATTATTATTAGACTGACTTTGAAAGGCTTTACTGTGCGACTAAAGTGGCGTTAACTGTCCATTTATATTTGCTAGGAATGTGTAGGTTTTTTTACCGATTCCAAAATGAATACTGTATAGAATATGGTACATCAATTAATTTACAGTATACAAATGTATGGATTGTAGGATTCCCTAACTAATCGGATTCCTCCAGTCTAAATAAAGGTTCTGATAATCACATACAGTGTGAGAAAAACTGTTTCATTTTACAAGGGCACTTTCGAAAGTTCGACATGATTGGCTTGTGAATCTAGCAACCCAGTGAGCCCTTTGTGTACGGTGTGAATTTGGTGTCGGCTTAGGCTGAAATATCCTTTCACTGCCATTCCTCGAGTGAGAAATAGCAGGACTTTGATGATTACAGACAGCCCATGGCCTCGCGTGACACTGTTTGGTGTCAGAACGCTGCGCCCGTTAAACTATAAACGTGGCTCCCTCGGATTGATGAAACCCTCTCTGTGAGGTTTTTTCTTTCCTTCTTAAATTGCCATTGCATCATCCTTCCTTGTGGAATTAGTACAAATGCGCAACATCTGTTCTTAACGCACCCCCAGGGGGTGCGAGATGCCCTCTGAGAACCAAAAGGCTTGCCGGCTGCAGTCAAGGTTACGGACCACTGGTTTAGAGCCATTGTGGAGTTGGCATTGGGAAGGAAAAGCGTGCACTGCGTTTATAATGTTAGCAAGCTGCGAGTTGCGTGAAGTGTTGCTGGTTTTTAGTAGCTTGCCGCTGCTTTTACGTAAGTTTCCACTTTCAGTTAATGCAGGATTTTGATTGAACTTCAGTCTTCATTCACCTTGAATGTCTCTTTTACCAAATTCACCAATGTTGTCCAATTGCTATTTTCTCCTGTAACATGACACATAGGAGATCATTTGATAACAGTAAAGACCTGACAAATGTTTAAATTCAAAAGTCTGTTATATATTTTATTTTAATATTGGGCAGTCTCATGTCTTTTCGCAGCCCGAACCAGTTTTGAAAAAGGTTCCACATTGCTATGGCAGGGGACAGTCTCCCCGAAGGTTCTTTATATCTAAATATCAATTGGCCATCTTTACCCGTCACGTGAATATATCAACATTTACTGCGGGGCAGATAGAGTTTTGATATCCAGCATGCGGAATTAACAATTGTCATCCTCCCAAAAAGTGATTATAAGGGGCGACTGTTCACGATGTTAACAGTCGCAGCTAGGCCATCCAACATCGCAACACCAATTACATAAATGTCTTTTCAACTAGATTCGAAGTTTTCGTGACTGCAGGAATTACTCTTTGGCTCTTTCGGTAAAGTAACGTAGAAAGAAAATAAATTAAATAATAGAATACGACGTTTCAGTTCCAACACAAGCAACCATTATCAGGTAAGAATGAGTGATAAAACACAGACATGGGAACAACAAGGCAGTCACACATGCAGAGAGAGACACACAAAGATATACACCAAGACTATGTTGTTGCCGTGTCTGTGTTGTATCTTTGTGTGTATCTCTCTCTGCACGTGTGACTGCCTGTGATGTTTCCGTGTCTGTGTTTTATCATTCATTCTTACTGTACCTGGTGATGGTTGCTTGTGTTGCAACCGAAACGTCGTATTCTATTATTATTAGATTTTATTTTCTACGTGACTTTTCAACATTAGCTAAAACATAAGGTCCAGTTATTTAGCATATGGCGAACTGTATTTATAGTAGCAGAGTAGATATGAATTACTTTGTATAATAGTCAAATCCACTTAATGCTATGAATCGATCCAACAACATCCCGATTTGTGCCATTTGTTGTGGTTGTTGTATTTGTTGTTGTTGTTGTTGTTCTGTGGAACAGACGTCACGTTTCGTGTGGAGGACGGAAGCGTGCCAGCACACAAGCCGATCCTCATCTCGAGCTGCGACTGGATGTCGGCCATGTTCGGTGGAACCTTCGTCGAGAGCTCCAACAAAGAGGTGAGGTCGCCGCGATCTCCTCCACGTCGTCACCATCCACGTCGTCACCATCCACGTCGTCACCTCCACGTCGTCACCTCCACGTCGTCACCTCCATCATTGTCACCTCCACGTCGTCACCTCCATCATTGTCACCTCCACGTCGTCACCTCCACGTCGTCACCTCCATCGTCGTCACCTCCACGTCGTCACCTCCATCGTCGTCACCTCCATCATTGTCACCTTCACGTCGTCACCTTCATCATTGTCACCTCCACGTCGTCACCTCCATCGTCATCACCTCCATCGTTGTCAGCTCCATCATTGTCACCATCCACGTCGTCACCATCCACGTCGTCACCTCCACGTCATCACCATCCACGTCATCACCTCCACGTCGTCACCTCCACGTCGTCACCTTCACGTCGCCACTTCCATCGTCGTCGTCATCGAGTTCACACTTGGGTTGTCACATTTATCATAAAGAATGCCTTCTCACAAAGTTATATTATTATAAAAAAATATATAACATCAATCGTCATCGTGATCAACATCGATTGTGATTTAATGACCATCGCCATGATCAGTGTCATCACCATCATCATCCTTATAAACACTGAAGATCGTCGGCATAATGCTCAATTATAATAATCACTAATTCTCTTCAAATCATTGTTGTCATCTTGAAAATTGACATCCACAAAATCCACCAGGATCACTGTGTGGGTCACCTTTCAAAATTAATGGGGGTAAACAACTTTAATGGCACCATGTTAATGCTGACATTTGAAATCTGCTTTTGCATTTTAAATGTCCATTGTGAAGCTGAATTCTGTGCCATACGAATATATTCTCATTGACACAAACAGAGACACACTTCCAGTCTTAACACATTATTCTATTGTCTCTGGTTCTTTCGGTAAAGTCACGTAGATAGAAAAAATAATAAAACACGACGTTTCGGTCGCAACACAAGCGTCCGTCTTCAGGTGAGATCTGCTGTTGTTGCTTTATATAGGCACGGGACGGGGGGGGGGGGGGAAGGGGGGTGGGAAGGAGTTTTGTCGAGTCGTGGCTGTAGGAGTTCACGGGGGAGAGGGGGGGGGGTCAAAACTCCTTCCGCCACCCCCCTCCCGTGCCTATATAAAGCCACAACAGCAGATCATTTTCTCACCTGAAGACGGAAGCTTGTGTTGTGACTGAAACGTCGTGTTCTCTTTTGTTAATTTTTCTTCTATCTACGTGACTTTACCGAAAGAACCAGAGAGTATGGATATTCCTGCAGTCACGAAAGCGTCCAAATCAAGACATGATTCTTTGTCTAACCATCAAACAAAGACCGTCACTGCATCGTGTACTTTCAGATGTGCTTCTGCGGCTGTCTGGAACACTCTTCCTTGTGATGTTAGGAAGCCACTGGAGCTTTGCAATTTTAAATCCAGATTAAAAAATCATTTCTCTAGGACTGCTTTTTGTGTTTAGTTTGTTGTCCTTCGACCCGCACCTAAGATTAGAACGGTTGGCTACGAACGGTGCGAAAGAAGATCAACATACATAAATACATATCCAGGATCAGGGACGAAACTAGGACGGTCCCATTTCAGTCCCATCAGTCTCACGAGCAACCTGCCATGACCGGTAGTCCATTGCACCTTCAGGGTCTCCGCTCTCTCTCACAGCGCCTCAAAATTACGGGTCCTGAAAACAACCACGATGATGGCAACGAGCAACTTTAATATAAAAAAAAAACATTCCTTAAAGAACGTGAAGGAGCATCGTCCAATGCTCCATGATGGCTCCCCCTCCACCCCCGCTTCCCAGGGGGAGGCCTGCTAAACGCAGCACTTAACAATGGCTACGTTTTCACGTGAGAGCAACTTGCAATAACATCATGGGATCCCACGTCCTGCAAGATCTTCAAAGCGCTTGCAGTTGCTTAATTATGTAACGGCATCTTTTAATTCCCAGGGTTAAGTGCTCAAACATTTGAGATTATTCACAGGCTGCCAGAGTCACCATTTTAATCTCTGCTGATAACTTCTGTACCCTGGGATTTGGGGGTGGTGAGGGCAAGTGTGGCCAAAGGTCATGTGCCCTATGCCCAATAAGACGAGTGTGCAAATGGAAAGCTTTTTAAAGTTATTATTCATTATATATGTTTTCTTTATCGGACCATCTGAGCGGCTAAACCCCGGCTCACCGAGCAAAGCCAATTGTGCATATTACAAGTGTGTGGTCGTTTTAAGTCACAGTCATTCATTTTTAGTGCATGGATATTTAATTACAAATGTTATCAGAGTCGTGTCATGGGGTGAAGAATCATCCTCTTGGAATCGGTTCAGTCAGCCGCGTGTCATGCTAGGTCAGGGAAGGGCCCTGGTACTTGATATTTCAGAACCACATTTCATTTCCCTTCAATAGGACTCACGTGAAAACGTAGCCATTGCTAAGTGGTGCTGCGTTTAGCAGGCCTCCCCCTGGGAAGCGGGGGTGGAGGGGGAGCCATCATGGAGCATCGGACGATGCTCCTTCACGTTCTTTAAGGAACGTTTTTTTAATTAAAGTTGCTCGTTGGATATCACCATCATCATCAGCCATGGTCAATCCACTGCTGGATTATAGCCATGGCCAATCTGCCGCCATGTCTCAAAAATCCCACAACGCAGCATGGCGATCTAAAATAGATAATAATAAAACAATACAACTCCAGCATTTAACGTATAACGCATGGTCGTCAAAGTAACTGTGTGGACCGTATCCCTGCCGCGTGACCTATTCTCCACAGGTTTACTTCCCTGGCACAAGTCGCGCGTGCCTGCAGGCGTTGCTCGAGTACCTGTACACTGGCCAATTCACAGCCAACTCACACCTGGATCCCATTGAGCTCATCGCTCTGGGTAACCAGCTGTGTCTCCCCCGTCTCGTAGCGCTCACAGGTATCCTTGACCAACCTTCTCTGCCCTTGCATCGTCGTGAGGTCTGGTGCATGTATGCTCGGGTTGCCGTGATGTGGTATCGCTATGAATGTACATACGTACGTACGTTGAACTTTTTTTGTACCGTACGTAGCCAACCATGCTAATCAGAGGTGTGACCGTGGTGATCGGAGGTACGATGTAAGGTGCACGCTCGTCGAATCGTCCATGTTGCTAAATATCGTTATGTTATGATTGTTTTTGCTTGTTATACATATATTTTAAGTACGTTCTTTCCCGGTGAAATGTTTGCGAAATTATAATCGCAAGTAATCTGCAGCATGGCGATTATGTGAGGTCGATCATTTTCGCAGTTCCTCGGCTTAATTACTGCTTGTGTAATGTGCGTTACAGGTTGTGGAGTTACGATGATTATAGGACTTATGGCAGGCTTAGGTTGAGTGAACTGAACTGGAAGACATTCTAAGTAATCCAAATTTCGAGATACAAGCACAACAAAGCGTAAAAACAATGCAGCAAAATGTGAGCACAATTACAAACCTATGGGAAACTGATTTCGCGATGATCATATTCTGAGGTATTATTTTGTATTATATCATAGTGAATTATATCGTGAAAACCCTAATGCATACCAAGTAGGCCCTCATAGCCATACAGCAACACTCTCCTGAGGCTCCATCCATTCTCTGACTCCTGCAATTACAGTCAAATACATAACAGTGTTTTATGCTACGAAAAGAAAGTCATAGAAAGGCAATATAGTGGTAGGAACCTCCTGGTTACACCACCAGCCCACAGGGGATTATTGTGTCCGTCCGTCCGTCGTGCATCCAAAAATGGGAGGGGTGGGACTGGGTGGAGAGGGGAGGGTGGGGAGGGGCTGGGTGGGGAGGGAGGGGCTGGGTGGGGAGGGAGGGAGGGGCTGGGTGGGGAGGGAGGGGCTGGGTGGGGAGGGGCTGGGTGGGGAGGGTGGGGAGGGGCTGGGCAGGGATGGGTGGGGAGGGGCTGGGTGGAGAGGGGAGGGTGGGGAGAGAGGGGCTGGGTGGGGAGGGTGAGGCTGAGAGGGGAGGGTGGGGTTGGGTGGGGGGGTGGGAGGGGTGGGGCTGGGTGGGGAGGGGCTGGTCACCCGGTGGTGCCCTTATAAAACTCAACGTTTAACCTACTCACGCCGGCTTGTGCCCGCCCTCACAGTCGGGCAAATTTGTGGAATACACCACGTGGTGCCGCCGTTGACCCTGGCCATTGACCGAGCAACCCAACGTTCCTACCAGCTCCCTCCGCAGGAATGTGTTACAGAGAAGCAGACGAGTGAAATGTCTCTTGATTTGGCTTTGATCCGAGAGTGCTTGAAGATAATAGTAAAGTTTGTGGCATTTGACAAATCTCATTGTGATTTTTGTTGTTGTATGATATCGGAACTGGATTAGCACATCATGGAAAATCCTGAAGATTCAAATCCCATTTTGACCGAGTAATAAGATTGAATGTACGCGTTGTACAGTCTTCTGGGTTCTTTCGGTAAAGTCACGTAGAATGGGAATAAAATAATAAAAATAATAATAACAGAATAAAATTCTCACAACGTTTCGGCCACAACACAAGTAGCCTTCCTCAGGTGAAGAAACAGGACTGTCCGGAAGACAGCGCTTACTGTATGTGTTGTACAGTGTAGATTTACTGTACGGGTTTTTTTGCGGTTGTGCAGCATGGGCTCTCTCACGCGTTTTCGGGTCGTACCGCGATTTGTTCGGCACGACGTCCGACGTTTCGCACCACGCGCCGGGAACTTCACCTGAGTTCCAAGCTCCCAGCAAGTGCAGCGGAACGACGTCAGTGTGTCGTGTCGGACGACGTGACACGGCAGAATCTGACGGCACGTCGGAGAGTCTAAAATGCAGACCGTTCATGGGGCTGTGCTTTGGTGCGCAGAGCAGCACGCGGTTCAAGAGCTGCGTAGGGCCATGGAACGCGGCGCTGACATCGACGGGGAGTGCCTTGTCTACCTGGAGTTGGCCCAGGTAAACACGATGGTTCCAACCTATTGTATTGTTTGTTTTTTTTTTACCAGGTAAGGCCCTACTGAGCTATGTAGCTCCTTTGCAGAAGCGACCTGGCTGTCGCGAATGACAGCTCGACGAAGTGGCTTATCGCGTGCGAATTTATAGCAGCAGCCAAATATCTCTCAACCTGAATGTGGAGAGAAAATCCGGAGGACTCGGAGAAAAATCAATCATGCCCATGGAAAGAGAGAACATGCAAACCTCCAAATATACAGACGTCAGGGTCGGGATCAAACCCACGACCTCATGCATATCAGGCGAGGGAGGTAACATCACGCCACCAGGTGCATGCAGCGTGCAGTGGCTTGATTTGCACAAACAGAACAAATAAATGGGAATCGTTAGCCTGTGTGACTTTGTCGTGGTTACATTTGGCCCTGTGAGCAGTCTTGATAGCATTGCACACCCATATAATATTTAGCCAGTAACTTGGAAGAAGGCTTCCTGGGCCAGGAACTTATGAAAGTACCGTGTTGAATTGTCAGTTCCGTGATGCGCACAAAGAACCCACCTGCAGGACAAAGAGGTGCCGATGTAAGGGGCCATCACTGCACGCAGGTTTCTAACAAGACATATGGGCACTCTTTCAATATTTTCCTCTCTTACGACATTTTTTCCAGCACATCAAGCAGAACTTTTAAAGTGTATTAGCTTAAAATCTCAATTAGGGCCGCTCTGAAAAAAGTCACAAATGCCATGTGAGACTTTTTATATGGACAGATTTAAAAGTTCAAAGCAGAGATCATTTTAAAGAATTAATAATGTTCACGTATCAGGACACACGACCATTTTTGTAGGAATCACACAACTCGGTACAAATGCAAAATTACCGACGATATAAAATTATCCACAAGTGGATTTTGCAGACCTATCGTCGCTCTCATTGTGACTGTGCTGCTGTGTATATATTCGCGATTGTGCCATCGTGTTGTCAAGTCATAACGTGTGTTTTTTTTAGCATGACATCTGACGTTTTTGCTCCGCGTGCTGCCGGGGGCTTCTTCAGTTCCCGATGTAGAATCTCCCAGCGCGTGAAGCGAAAAGTTGGACGCGTAGTTCCTGCCGTAGAATCTTATTTTGGCACGCGGTGCAAAACGTCGGACAGCGTGCCTACGACACGCGGTACAGACCCGACAAACACAGACGGGGTGACTTTACTATGCACTTTGCTCTGATGATTTTCTTACACTGAGGAAGTTAAGTACAGGAGAGCTTTGTCTGCATGCAGGTGGCTCTGCTCGCTACATGCAGCTGCATCTGACCCATGATCCTCGCCCCGCTCCCCACAGTTCCACAATGCGGATCAGCTGGCCGCCTGGTGTCTGCACCACATCTGCACCAACTATAACAGCGTCTGCCGCAAGTACCCAAAAGAGATGCGGGCCATGAGTCCAGGTGAATGTGTGCATGATGTCCTTACTTATTAGTATATTGAGGTTATTAATGTATGCATATAAGTTGAACTTCTTTCACACTGTATGTAGCCAACCATGCTAAGCGAAGGTAAAGACAGAATTAAGGCAATTGTCACGGGATGTGTGGAATAGATCAAATGTTATCCACTGCACAGAACTGTTGAGTTCGTAGTATAAGTATAGCGAGACTCTCACCTTATATTTGAAATATCACGTTGAGATGATTGTGATTCAAAATAGCAGCAGCTATGACGGTGACTTAAAGCGATGTAAATGGTGGTCTTTATCATCATACAATAGACCGAATCTCAAATTGTCTCCATGCTAAAATGAACACGGAGCTCATCTCCTTCGGAGGCCCAGAGTACGACAATAATTATCATCGCAATATGCAATATGTAGGTCACACCTCATCCTATGGAAATAAAAACAAATGCTTTGTCCTGAATAGCAGGTATTAGGATGTGTTCGGAAAAAAATCGGATTAAACTGAAACATCTAAAAAATTGGGCCTGGATATGAAATGTCAAGACGGTCTAAAACACATTTTGTTTTAGAATGGCATGAAAATACGACGGCACATGCAGTGATGTCACACTCGCGCATTTGCTGCCACAGTTGGTGTCACATTACCTCGGGGTGACGTCACTTTTGTTGTTACGTCAACGACCTAAAAATCCTCGCAAAGAACTGAAATTGCCCTTGAAATTGGCAAACGTGAAATTTCAAAACGTGAAACACGAATGCGTGTTCATAACGGATGTGGTTCTAAACGTTGGGATGGCGTACACGTACATCGTCCTCTGTTCTCGGGCAACGCATGCTCTCGTTCCTGACTCCAACTCTCTTGCTTTGTCGTTCCCCGTCACCAGAAAACCTGCTGTACTTTGAGCTGCAGCGCTGGCCACCGGTCTGGTACCTGAAGGAGGAGGACCACTACCAGCGCGCTCGCAAGGAGGAGGAGATGGACGGCTACATGACCAGCAAGCGGCAGAACGCCCGACGCTGGTGGTCGCTCAGCCCGCAGCCTCCGTCATCTCCGTCCACCTCGGCGTCGGCGTCGGCCTCCCCTTCGACGTCCGCGTCCACGTTGTGATGCGCCGAGACCGGGGCCAGCGGAGGCCCCTTTGGACCCTGGCCGACGTCGACGGGGGAGGGGGGGTGGGCCCGGTGGTTAGGACCTCGGGTCGAGTGGCGCTCCAGCTGCGAGGGCGAGGCAGTGAGCTTGTGACGAGGGCAGAAGCGCTCCACGGCTCGGCGATCAGCGCGTGGGCTTCTCTGCATGCAGTAGATGAGGGGTGCAATGAGACACCCATATCGAAGTTGAATCCAGATGTTATTTGGATGGTGGGTTTTTTTTTCTGTATCTTCTATCTGGCCGATAGTACACGACGCTAGCATTTGCTTTATGCCTGTGTTCCTGCAGACCTGCGCCCATAGGGATACATCATGTATCGCTGTGTGCGATTTACTGCAAAAGTGCCCACGTTTTTGGGGCCTAATGGTAAGGCTGCCACTGGCCAACGGCGTCCCAGATAACTCTACAGTTTCTCCAATGCTCACTCGAGGCCAAACAGAGGCCGGGTGGCTTCAGGGTAAGGTACCGAGTGTGGAGTTGATTGCTGTGTTGGTAGCATGGCGCAATGATATCAGTATGCCACCCTAATGCAGCTGTAGGAACTAAGTGGCATTTGATCGAGTTTTGTTGATGGCGTTAGTTAAAAAAAAGTCCTATTTCACTATCCACTGCTAGTCAGGTGAATTACATTCCGCATTTCATCTTCGTGAATCTCCACCGTCATCTTTGCAGCCGTAAAGAGAGGGAGGGTGATTCTAGCTCCAGTTAATTTAATGTCACTCGACTGTGTTGTTGAAAATGTTTCCATATCACGATGGACTATGGGCCTTACCTTGGGCACAGTCACCACAACCAAAGCGACCCACAGCCACTTTGCCTGCTTCAACACCATGAAGTCACTCATTTCATAAGCAGCTATCATTTGAAGATAAAAAAAATATATATCTAAACATATGAGATGCATAAAGAAAATTTTCAAATAATTTTTAATGCAAACAATATTTAAAACATACATGAACTATCTATGCTATTTTCTCGTACATTTGGCTAATTACCATATATATGCTTATAACAATGTAGCTACACACAGTCGTCACATCGTCACCACACATACAGCAGCACGAGGTATGCTGTGCAACCCTCCTGCATCAAAACCGTATCTTCGTTCTCTGGTACAAATAATAATAATACGGGCCCACAGATCTATTTTGTCCCCCGTATTAACGATGTGTCTCACGGTCTTGAGACATTCCCTGCTGGCCTGTAGTTGTTTTTCAGCTAAAAAATACCTGAGAACGATTTCCAATTGACAAAACAGGGCCCCCTGTATAAACCGAATGTGCTTCACTCGCGCGGATGCTGCAGTGGGGTCGACTGTGCCAGGGGCGTGGGCGAGGGATGCCCCCCCCCACCCCCCCTCATAATAACCCCCAATACCCAATCGCCACATGAAGCAATTCGCATGAACACCTCTGCCTAATCCTGCGGTGGCCACCGAAGGGCATCAAAGCAGGACGTGTGTGTGTGACCTGTTCAAGAGTATTTTCGTCAGCTCTCCAAGTGTTGCTGAATCGTGTGCGCACATCAGTGACAGCAGCATAAACCTGCAGAGATCCATCCAAGAAGATCTGTGAGTATTGTGAAACTTTGGTTTTCACTTCAATCCGATTCATTTTTTTTGTTCTTACAAATTGGAAAATACGGTATGCTATCGCAATCTATTCATAATTGTAGTGTAATACTACAACTATGTATATGTATCGTGTGTGTAAAGTATATACGTGAGCATAACCGTACACTAATGTACGGTGTGTGTGTGTATATACATATATTTATATGTAAAGTATGTATGCAATTGATACTCATACATACAAATAGATGTATTATATGTACTGTATATAGTGATACGTATTTTTTGTTTATTTAATGTATATGACTGAACAAATTCGTGTTTCAAATAAATAATAACGCGATTCTGGCATAAGAAAATGTACAAAAGGGCCACCTGTTAAGAACACCCTCAAAAGTAACTCGTGCAAAGTTGTACATGAGAAGCACTCTGTTGTATATAATCACCACTAGTGCGACATTTCATAAACGAATTAAAGTTCAAGTTATTTACTTTGGTTAAGCACTGTGTTTATGTTGCAATGTTATTTCCAGTAAATATAAAAAAACACTCAGTCTACTGAAATCCACAAATTGAAAAACGTTGCAAGTTTGGTGTCAAGCTTAAGTGGAGCAAATACATATAAATTTTGATTTAAAGCTTTCGTGACTGCAGGGATTCATATTCTTGGTCCTTTCGGTTAAGTCACGTAGAAGGGAAACAATAAAATAATAAAAAAAAATATATTAAACAATAAATTCTCACGACGTTTCAACTGCAGTGGTTTTCACACCTGATGATGATTGCTTGTGTTGCAGTCGAAACGTCGTGAGAATTTTATTGTTTTATATATATTTTATTATTTTATTGTTTCCCTTCTACGTGACTTTACCGAAAGTACCAAGAATACAAATGCATATACTTAAAAAATGTTGGAAAAAAAATTGCTGGATTAAAACTGTAGATTAATCAAACCCATTTTGCTTTTCTTGCCATGTGAATATCTTTAAGGGCACGTGATGAATACACACGGCACTGCATACGTTTCTCTTTCGTGGCTTTCACAAAACTGAGCAACTTATGTTAAATCTCGTGTCAGTGTTTTCGACGAGGAGTAGTGGCGACACCTCGACACATCGTCGTATGATAGAAGGTCCACAAAAATACTATCGTCCGTTTTTGCTAAATATCATTATTTCGTGATTATCGTTAACCATTGCAATTTGCTTAATATTGTATTTACCAAATAACAAACTCGGTAATGAAAGCGTGTAAGCAAATCGCTGTTATACATTACATTAGTGCTTTGTAAAAGTTTTTCGGAAGATTTGACGGCATGGCGATTATAACGACGTCTATTGTGCAGTCCTAAATGTATGCGTATCTTCGTGTTTCTGTCGGTACGTGCGTTATAAGCATCACAGATTGCAAAGAAAATAAGACTGGTGGCAGGCTTACGTTGAGTGAGCTGCAGCTGAAGAACGTTTTAAGTGGTATTCATGCGTGCAAGAAGTGCGTCAAAGCACAGTAACAATAAAATAACGATGCTAAATACATTTACGAGGATATAGGACACTGAATATTTGCAATAATCGTCATATCGTCAAATTGATACGATATCGTATCTGCGTGAAAAAATACATCAAGGCATCCCCTACTGAGTAACATTGGATTAAGCCCTAAACAAACTCCACATTGAACTAAAACTACCTCCACATTTTTGTTATTAATACGCTGAACTGGTGTGTGTTTCTCCCTTTTCATTTTACACGATCACAACTTGTAATTTTAAGAGAACATCAAATGGAAATTAAACATGAGGATTCCATTAACATGTGGAAAATACACCTGCTTTAGAAAAATAGTCAACCATATATGTAAATGAATATAGTCTCAGTAAGATTGAAGTGTATTGCTTTTGTTTAATGTATCTGAATTGTTTACCCCAAACGCCATCATATTTAACAAACATATAAAGGAGTAACATTAAATGTGTATTAAATTAATGTGTATATAATTGAAAATATTCATATACCTATATGAACATACTGTGCATATGTATATATTAAATAATATGTATATAACTGTGCGCGCTTATGCTGCGATTGTACATATTTATTGTTGATATTTATACGCACATATAATATGCAGACGTTGTAGCCACAGCCGATATATTCCATTGCTTGGACTGTTAGATCAACTGCGTTGCATACCGTACCGATGCAGTGTTATGCATTTATGAACGGCATGTTTCCTCGAGTCAAAAGCACACAGGTACAGTGAGGGAAAAAAGTATTTGATCCCCTGCTGATTTTGTACGTTTGCCCACTGACAAAGAAATGATCAGTCTATAATTTTAATGGTAGGTTTATTTGAACAGTGAGAGACAGAATAACAACAACAACAAAAACCAGAAAAACGCATGTCAAAAATGTTATAAATTGATTTGCATTTTAATGAGGGAAATAAGTATTTGACCCCTCTGCTAAGCATGACTTAGTACTTGGTGGCAAAACCCTTGTTGGCAATCACAGAGGTCAGACGTTTCTTGTAGTTGGCCACCAGGTTTGCACACATCTCAGGATGGATTTTGTCCCACTCGTCTTTGCAGATCTTCTCCAAGTCATTAAGGTTTCGAGGCTGACGTTTGGCAACTCGAACCTTCAGCTCCCTCCACAGATTTTCTATGGGATTAAGGTCTGGAGACTGGCTAAGCCACTCCAGGACCTTAATGTGCTTCTTCTTGAGCCACTCCTTTGTTGCCTTGGCCGTGTGTTTTGGGTCATTGTCATGCTGGAATACCCATCCACGACCCATTTTCAGTGCCCTGGCTGAGGGAAGGAGGTTCTCAGCCAAGATTTGACGGTACATAGCCCCATCCATCGTCCCTTTGATGAAGTTGTCCTGTCCCCTTAGCAGAAAAACACCCCCAAAGCATAATGTTTCCACCTCCATGTTTGACGGTGGGGATGGTGTTTTTGGGGTCATAGGCAGCATTCCTCCTCCTCCAAACACGGCGAGTTGAGTTTATGCAAAAGAGCTCCATTTTGGTCTCATCTGATCACAACACTTTCACCCAGTTGTCCTCTGAATCATTCAGATGTTCATTGGCAAACTTCAGACGGGCATGTATATGTGCTTTCTTGAGCAGGGGGACCTTGCGGGCGCTGCAGGATTTCAGTCCTTCACGGCGTAGTGTGTTACCAATTGTTTTCTTGGTGACTATGGTCCCAGCTGCCTTGAGATCATTGACAAGATCCTCCCGTGTAGTTCTGGGCTGATTCATCACCGTTCTCATGATCAATTCAACTCCACGAAGTTAGATCTTGCATGGAGTCCCAGGCCGAGGGAGATTGACAGTTCTTTTGTGTTTCTTCCATTTGCGAATAATCGCACCAACTGTTGTCACCTGCTCACCAAGCTGCTTGGCAATGATCTTGTAGCCCATTCCAGCCTTCTGTAGGTCTACAATCTCATCCCTGACATCCTTGGAGAGCTCTTTGGTCTTGGCCATGATGAAGAGTTTGGAATCTGATTGATTGATTGCTTCTGTGGACAGGTGTCTTTTATACAGGTAACAAGCTGAGATTAGGAGCACTCCCTTTAAGAGTGTGCTCCTAATCTCAGCTCGTTACCTGTATAAAAGACACCTGGGATCCAGAAATCTTTCTGATTGAGAGGGGGTCAAATACTTACTTCTCTCATTAAAATGCAAATCAATTTATAACATTTTTGACGTGCATTTTCTGGATTTTTTGTTGTTGTTATTCTGTCTCTCACTGTTCAAATAAACCTACCATTAAAATTATAGACTGATCATTTCTTTGTCAGTGGGCAAACGTACAAAATCAGCAGGGGAGCAAATCCTTTTTTCCCTCACTGTAGCAGAATAAGATGAGCACGCGAAGACACGATTTTCTTGCCAGGATTTGTTTGCGCGCCACCGTGACCAATTATTTATCCGAATGATCATTAGGAATCTGACATCAGCGCGACAGGGGAGGTCGGCAACAGAGAGTCAAGAGGGCCAGTAAAGCGATGGGTAACGCGAGTGTGAGAACAATCTCCCATTCCTGGATGTTCAGGTACATCCACAAGTTAAATCGCGAGTTGAGGGGCTGCCGAGGCTTGGCACAGTCACCCTCTACTACGATACACTTAAATCTTGACTTAAAGCTTTCGTGACTGCAGGAATTCATATTCTTTGGGTCTTTCGGTAAAGTCACGTAGATAGGTTCAAATTTAATATTTTTTGTTATTTTCGTTGAACCTATCTACGTGACTTTACCAAAAGACCCAAAGAATATGATACACTTGTCCCAGCGGCCAACACTTATAGACTCGTCACTGAAGCTTCACTTTGGAGTCAACACCACTCCTGGGCGGTGAACCCGATGTTCCAGAACATTCCATCCAGGAGTTACCAACAAGTATATCGTTGCACGTGCGAAATGTGGGAATGCATTGTCATGCTGAAGCACCACTCTCACAAAGAGTCCACGACATTTTTGGCTGCATAGCAAATCAAGCTCTCAGCACAATCGATGCTTTCCAGAATTCAGGCATCGATTGGCCTACTGCTTCTGTCATTGTTCATTCCATCCATTTGTCAATATTAACCACAATTCATAATTTACTCTTGTATTGTCCAGATTATAAGACGGTGTCAATAAAGTTGTATAAATCTGGTCACACACACACACATACTCGATTATAAGAAGCAGCCCCAATTTTTTGCTTTAAAATATTGGGAAATGGGGGTGCTTGTCATATAATCTGGAGGGTGTCCCCATTTCTGACATGATACAATAACTCAAGTGAACTCGTTGTCACCTCTTGATAGACTAATGCCCCAGGTTACACTTGTGTAAAGGAGACTATTCTGGTCTCTTGAGTGTCCATCTGGTTCAACAAAATAAACTTGAGCCTTGCACTTGATCATCCATTTAGTGGTCAAATCTTCGAAAACATACTGCATATAAGTACCAGGATTATGCTCGTATTTACTACTAAATCTAACCTAAAAATGCACTTACAGGTTACACAATTTTGACAAGTCTCAAAACGTATTGGAACACCCTCTTATTGACGAATATAAACCTGCATCGTGCAGACCGTTGTTTAAATGTGCAATCGGAAGTGTTTAAGCGCTTTCAGTGAAATTCAATCGGAATAGCTTTGCTGTTCATTTCGAATGCAGATAGTTACAAACGCATTAACAAAGTGAGCTTGCACGTGAACATTTTGCGTGCAGCGCTTTCGTTCGCGTGCGGTTTGTACACTGGCCCAGTGCATTGTTCAACTATTGCGGTGGAAACACTCGTCGCTTGTAGGCTAAAAACCCGGTGTCGCTTTTGACACGGTGGCTAGACGTTTAAAGGGCTCGCCTGGTATACAGGAGGCCGTGGGTTCGATCCCGACCCTGACGCCTCTGTGTTTGGAGTGTTTCTCCCAGTGGTCGCGTGGAATTCTCTCCAAATCGTCCGGGGTTTTCCCCAACCCCATTTAGAATCAACACTCGTTTAGAGTTTTTGGCTGAAATACATTTCCACACGATGCGCCACTTAGTTGAGCTATCATTTGTTGATAGCCAGGTCGCTTCTGAAAAAAGGCCTATACAGCTCAGTGGGTCCTTACGTGGTAAAATAAACAAGAGGTCGTAGTTGTAATTGTTTATAGTTTCACTGATTTGCACACAGATAAAAGTAATATCAGCTCACAGAAACAAAATCGGGAATGTACACGTACGTCGCTTCATAGATTGCGTCAACGCGTGGCAATGCACTGAGCATGAGGGCGCACTGGGAAACTCGCTTGCCCAAAATAACGATATGAACATATGTAGTTTATATTGTGGAATCGCGCGCGTGCTCGTAGGTTTTTTTTCGCGATGGTTACGCATCGAGCTCTTTGCGCTTATTATCGTGGCTTTCGGCGGGACCGGCTCCAGATCCTCTCCTCCTGATAGGTCGGGGGGGGCGTGGGGGGGCACCACCACCACGGTTCACGACTAAGGGGAGTAAACTTGGGGGGCGAGAGGACTTGCACCCCCCCAACCCCCCCCACCAGCCCTAGCTCTCGATGGGAACTATTCTCTCAACTTTGTTGCACTGGTATTATTACCACCACGGAATTCTTATTTTAGTATCGCTACTTTATTATACGTTCATGTATTTGTTTTTACTTTCGTAGCTTGCATTAATAATAGAGATTTTTTTTGGTATACCAAAGTAAATTCTAACCGTTAAATAGAACTTCAAAAGGAGGGTTTTTTCCAACTTTGTTGTTGAAAGAGTGAGAACTAGGCCCTGTAAATTTAATGGATGTTTTGGTCGTAAAATGTTAATGTTGCACTGTGTCAATATTTAATCAGAGTTATTTTTGCGACCTATTTGAGAAGAGAAAGGAAATTGAGTTTCTCGAGATTTGCCGTGATAATTTTCTCATTGTATAATGAATACGATCGATGCAAACAATATACAAATGTGTGTCGCACTATATCTAAGTAGGTCTGTACATTAAACCGCTACCATATGATACTATATGAACTGCTTAAACACAATTACTTGAACTTTCATAACGAATAAAAAAATCAATTTTTCCATGAAACAAACATGACACGTACCTCAAACCGTTCGAAATTAACATTTCGCACTTTAGCGGTGAGATGGGCATTTCGTGTAGTCGTATGAGTTCAGTGACAAGTCTCGAAGAGGAACTTGGTGCACTCCGAAAAGCAATCTCACCGTATCATATTCGTGCGAGGAAAGTGTGCAGGCCATTGTGGCATCAGCAGCCCCTTATGTCGCCGAGCATTACTCTGCATCTGACAGCGCAGCGTGTTTGTTGTTCTAGACTAGAGCTCGCTGATGATGTAGCTGTGTGAATATATATGTGTGTGTGGGATACTATCGATGAGTCCTCGTTAGCAACCGTTCGTGTGAAACCCAGTTATTCCCGAAACTTTTGCTGTGCGTTCTAGTTGTAGGCGCTTTTTTTCTTCAACCGAAATAATTTTTTTCGTTCACATGTAAAAAAAAAATTGCACGCGTCTTATTAACTACACTAATATATAATATATACACTAATGCTGTTTTAATACAACTTTTGTTGTCGGTAATGCTGCGTTCGGTTGCCAGTGGTGCACAATTAACAAAAATGCAACTCACCATTCGTCAATGACACTGTGAACTTAAAAGAAGAAAATATACAATCGATGACGTTTTGGCCAATTGTGCACCTCTTCGGAGCACGTGCGCTATGAAGAGGGGGTATTGTCAGAGAGGGTGTTTCCAGAGAGGGTATCGCCAGAGAGGGTATCGCCAGAGGGGGTATCGCAAGAGGGGGTATCGTCACAGTGAGCATTGCCTGATGGTGTATTGCCAGAGAGGGTATCGCCAGAGGGGGTATCGCCAGAGGGGGTATCGCCAGAGGGGGTATCGTCACAGTGAGTATTGCCTGATGGTGTATTGCCAGAGGGGGTATCGTCAGAGTGTTATTGACGAATGTGTTGAATTGTTTTGTTAACACTGCTTGATGCTGCTTCACCAATGCCTTTATCATTTCATAATTATTTCCCACATATCCTACTGGGCTCTTGGGTGGTGAGATGTTAACTCCTCGCCTGGTATGAAGGAGGTCGTGGGTTCGATTTCGACCCTGATGCCTGCTGCTGTATATTTGGAGTTTGCGTGTCTCTCTCTCCTCGTGCTCGAGTGGATTTTGCTCCGGGTCCTCTGGTTTTTCCCTCCACATTTAGAAACACGCGTTTAGAGTATTTGGCTGCAATACATTTCCACGTGATAAGCCACTTTGTTGAGCTATCATTTGTGAAAAAGAGCTGTACAGCTCAGTTGACCTGAGCTAGTAACATAAAAAATAGATGTATACTTTTTTTGTATTAAAAAAGCAACACCCGGCAAAAGGCAAATGTCACGTAATGCTACGGCATTTATCAATGCCGTATAATAAATTGCTTCTCTTTTATTAATACGGGCACAATTCAAATAACTTTAAATATCTCCACTGTGATCGTACAGTCACAGCACTCTCAGACTGCAGGAGACGAAGTGTAGCAGTCACGCTTGAAACATCACAACAGTTCAGCGTTTGAAAAGCAATTCCAACTTTTGCCTTTTTATTAATTTATACTTTTATATTTTGTGCGAACATCCCAAATGAACATAACAAATGTCTTTTTTTTTCCTTTCACAGAAGATAAGCATTATGTTTGGAACGTTTAATATTTGGTCAATACGGGTTTACTTCCTTACATGTTCTGGTATGAACGGCTAGATTTGTTGTAAAAGAGTAAGATTTTTTTCTTTAATTGAATTCAAAAGGAAACATTTCAAAAAATCGAGAACATGTTTTATGCACGGGATATACACGCATGTCCATGGTACCTACACATATACAGTGTATTGTATGTCGGCAGTATACTCAAGTGCAGCTATGGCTTTGTATTGTAGCGCTTACTCCGAACCATTTGAGTGGCATTATATTGTTATCGGCTGCATAACGCTGTGTGGAAACTGTGGTTATTCTCCACCAAAATCATGCCCTCTCTTCTCAATGCTTACGAGATGTGGACCCATTTACAAGAACACCTGCACCTGCTTGAAACATTCAGGCCGGTGCCTGCGGTCTATGCTGGATTTAACTAAACTGGATTGTGTGGGAAATTCACGGTAACTTGGAAAATCTGAACACAATCTCATCAGAGTCCATCTGAGAGACAAGAATGCATTGGTCGGGTCATGTAGCCTACATGCCCAGTCACCTCATGACCAAGCAGCTTCCGTTTGGCCATTTAGAGGGGGCTCAACAGGCACGACAGGGGCTTGAGAAGATATGGGTTGATGTGGTACATAAGGACTGAGCCCTAAATAAACTTGCCGAAAACTGGTAACAGCGGTGCCAAGATCGGCCTCTGTGGAGAAGGATCGTGAAGGACGCTTCTGGGCAGTTATAGGTATCGCTATCTCGATACATTGTGAGTATAAACACATGATATGTTAAATATAAAAGCATATTGGAAGATACATGCCAAATAAAGGGCTGTGTTAGAGAGATAAGCATTTTACGAGCATATTTTGATTGCTGTTAACGGTATACAATGTACATTCTGCATTATTGATTATGTAATTGCCAGCGTGGATCATTGCCGATGCCTCTGTATTAATGTGTTTCGCTCGATTCCACTTGCTTCTGGATCAGGAAGGGAATGTGCATGCCACAACAACGTTTCCAGTTTTATTTAATTTAACACGTAGGGTTTCGCGACCGATATGATGATTCATATGATTCATAATAAACATTTTTGGGTTAGATCGTTATCCCACCACCACCCGACACAGCCATTCGGTTCAGGGTTTTCACGTGAACAAAACGTGCCAATTAGCTATTGATCAATAATTACTGGCGAAACGTCGTATACTCAGATTGTAAATGTTGTGGCTTGGCTCTCCAACACACCGGTGCGCTGTACTAGTGACGAATTGGCCACGTTCTGTTTACGTGACAACCCTTACTAGTTGGCTGTGTCGGGTGGTGGCGGGATTTTAACGACACGTTTATATATTTACGCGATCTAACCCAAAAACCTCTATTATGGATTATATTGGTCGCGAAAGCCTGCTACGTGTTAAGTTTGTGTCCACGCGTGTAAGGTGCAAAGAGCCGGGGTGCGTGCACTGCAATACAAACCCTGTAATCCGGTTCTCATTTCTGGCCATGCAATCCGGTGCCAGTCGCTCGATTAATCTGGCCCTCTCTAAGGCAAACCGAGCTTTGAATGATTACCTGGTGTCGTGGTGTGGTCAACACGAGCACCTGGGAGACAAAGGTGGCCGTGTGTTTGCGGCGTTGACCATAACGAACCCCCCCTCGTGTGCCATGCTAGCCTTAATAGGTGCTTGCTGAGCAGCACCTGCCCAGACAGTCTATACGGCCACATTGCTGATCTTTGACGTGTATATTACATATTTGAATTATGTGCATACATATACATAGCTTATACATTATATATATATGAAACTGATGATGCAAAAGCACAAATATCAATATAGGGATATAATGTAAATGTTATATTGTGTACGGAGTTTCATGGAATTTGAAATTGGCCGATAAGTGGTAGAATGTCTGCGTGCATTTTAAGCTTCGACGCTTTAGGGTCCTCACTCTAAATAATGTATTCGCTGAATATGAATGTAGACAATTAGGACCAATAAGGATGTCTTTGTTCTTGTAGATTTGCACTTATAAACAAAAAGTCGTTTAATGTTGACCAGTGATAAATGTCAGTGCGTGTTAGCAATGCGTTAGGTGCTCGTCAAACCGAAAGGAACATTTTAAGAATTGAACGTTGACCAAGCGGGGCCGTAACTATCACACCGTGTTGTCATATGCCACGCAGAGTCTCGTGTAACACTCGTTCCCAGGGTCCTATATGACTCGGTCACCGCAGTCAACAGCGTGTCACGGTGACGATGGGAGTGCTCCTCCTGCCCACGACTCTCATATCGGTTTTTTTTTTGCCGATGGCGCCACTTGTGTGCACCAGCGCTCGTCTCTGTGTCGTCCTCCTCGTGCAATAATGTCGCCGTGTACAACTTTGGACGTCGTTGTGTTTTTAAGTGGCGGTGGCTGTCCGATGATTGTCCCTGTGTTCTGCTGCTGCTATACAAGTGGATGAGTTCCTGTGTTAATAAATATTGCATTGGACGGGGGGGTTTTCATACATGGTTCATTTAGTGACTTCTCTTGCTCTTTGAAATATGCCATCACGTGCCAATTCGTTCTACGAAGGAAGGTGGCTGAAATGTCAAAAGCTTATTACCCCCCCCCCCCCCCCCCCGACAATTTTCCTTTGATATGATTGTCAAACCAGCGGCAATGGTAGCACGTTTCTGTTAAAGCATTTAAAAAAATAACTTAAGGTTAATGGTTATTTCTGATTTGGCCGACTGACAAGGGCTCTATAGTTGTAACATAAATGGCGTAAAAAATACAGATACATTTTGAAACAATTTGATGAACTACATCAACGAGATAATTATATGCGATTGTTAAATACTTTGTTATATTTTGAATGGTTAAGAATGTCACAGAGTAGCATAAAACTCAAATAATAGCGTCATTAATTATTATTATATAGAACTTCTCGTATGCTGCCACTACATGCAAATGTTCACCCAGTATCGGGCACATGATAGGACCCGGTCTGTAGCCCTGGCGACCCAGTCAACATGAACATTCGGACAACGTTGCATGTTTCATTCGGGAGGTCCTCCATGGTGCATGGCTCCTCCAGTCAACAGCGCTCACGTTGCGGCCCCTGGCAGATTCTTTGTGAATCCTCCTAAGATTCACAAGGAAGGCACCCCAATATGACCCATCGTATCCACGATCAACTCCCCTACCCTACAAGCTGGCACGTTTTCTGTCGGATACCTTGCTACCTTTCACTGGCAAGACCTCCTCAGCAGTACTTAACTCGACCCAATTGGTTTCTATGGTCAAGGACGTTGTACTGTCCCCTGACGATATCCTTGTCAGCTTCGATGTGGTCTTCTTGTTCACCAAGGTCCCGGTACCTGATACCATTGATATAATTGAAAATTTGGTACAACATGGACTAAACCCTGAGGTACCTACTCTGGTCAGGCACTGCCTCACCAACACCTTCTTTACTTGGAATGGTTCCTTCTACAAGCAAAATGAGGGTACTCCCATGGGTTCCCCCTTGTCACCAGTGATAGCCAATGTTTTCATGGAGAAATTTGAATCGGACGCCATCCAGACTTCCACCCTCAGACCTTCCCTGTGGAAGAGATATGTGGATGACACCTTCGTCATTTGGCCACATGGCCTCCCAGCTCTGAACCTTTTCCTACACCACATCAATTACAGACATCCCGCCATCAAATTCACCATGGAAGTGGAGAAGGATGGCAGGCTACCATTCTTGGATGTTCTGTTTGAAAGGAGACCTGATGGCTCGTTGAGGCATTCTGTCTACAGGAAACCCACCCACACGGATTCTTACTTGAAGCCTGATTCCCACCACCACCCAGCTCAGAATAATTATCTCATCAAAACTTTATACCACAGGGCTCATTGCATTTCGGACCAACAACACCTGACCAGTGAATTATAACATGTACACTTGGCCCTCAAAAGGAATGGATACTCTGACCGTACCATCCGCCAAGCTGTTTCTCCCTCCATACAGAAACAACCACTTGGTGCTCCGGTCAAAACCATCACACTACCATATATAGCAGGCGTTACTAAAAAGATTTCCAAAATTCTAAACAAACACAAGATCCAGGTCCGGTTCAATACAGTACACAAAATTCGTGATCTGATCCCGTCCGTGAAGGATGTCATTCCTGACTTACAGTACCCCGGGGTTTACAAATTGAGTTGTACCTGCGGTGATTGCTATATCGGGGAGACGAAGCGACATGCCTCTGACCGAATTCGCGAGCACAAATCAGATTTGAAACACGGCAGAACGAATTCTGCCGTCGCTGATCACTGTTACAACGCTGTGGGTGATCACGATATAATTTTCTCCGATACCAAGGTTATTTGCAAACCCACGGGTTTCTATCAGAGATTTGTTCACGAGGCAATTCAGATCTACAAACACAGACACAATTTCAACCGAGAAGATGGTTTCAAATTAAGCAACCATTGGAAAGATGTTCTAAATCGAACCAAACATTAAACGAATTTTTCAATGGTACAGTATATTTTCTAGTAGTGGTACCCCAAACTTTCGCAGCTTAAAATCCCCTTTTCACACCACCAGCATGTGGACGCTGCCATGCCCCCTCGCCAGCCTGCACAGGTCGACCCCCTCCCTACCTTTCGTCATGCTCAGTCCGCCTATTAAAATGCTAATTTTTTAAAGCTAATATCTTTGTCAAGGCACCTTAATCCCTCTCACACAGCTTAAAGGCTGTGGTCTGAGCTTGGCTCTGTTTCACTCCAGCGCAGTCTTCAAGACAGTCTGGTCCCTTCACCTGATGAAGGCCGCTTGTGTTGTGGCCGAAACGTCGTGTTTTTTTTATTTTTTACCTACGTGACTTTACCGAATAGAACCAAAGAGTACCAACCACCACAAACTGTAGAGGAACTACAGTCATTCACTTTTGGTGGTGTGGTCTTAATTGCAAATTATTTATTTCTAAGATTGAGAGAGAAAAAAAACGAAGCCCTAATTCTTGTCAGTCATTGCAAAGGACGTTGCTTCTTCTTCAAAGCCAGTGTCGTGGGTATACCATTGAATAAATGAGTTGAGTATAATAATGCATTCGTTGCCATGGTTGCATAATGTTTTGTTTGTTATATACGTGTTTTCATAAAATGGAACTTGGCACCTTAGACAGGAGTCTAACTTGACTTGAGAGCGATGTAAAAATGAGAACTCTGCAGAAAGGCGTTGAGGTTGGCCGGAGACACCCCCGACTCCGGGTGCTCATTCTAGTGATTAGCTGTGCCGCTCCAGGAGTGGATCACGAGGTCAAATATACACGCACTGCCTTTATCCCCGACAGATGATAGATTGATGGCCAAGTTGTGGAGGTCCAATTAAGTAACTTTTTTTTTACCAGGTAAGGCCCACCGGACTATATACAGGAATACCTTGCACTTTCGTCTGGTTATGGAGCAGAGCATGGACGAATGTCAAAAATGGACGAATGTCAAAGCAGAGCCTTTATTTCGCTTGCAAATTTATTTTGGCCGGCGAGAAATGTACATGTAAATAACTACAGTAAATATAAAAGCGTGCATGCAAATAACTACAGTAACTATAATACGCATGCGTGCGAAACCTAAATAAACAGAAATAAAAAATAAACAATATGTAACCAAAACTAAATAAACAAAATGATACCTTGAAATATATACACTGTAGTATTATACTGTTATCACAAAAATAACTATGAATTGTTTACAGTGTAATCACAGAAATAAGTGCAGTATTAATATATGAATGAACACATATACGAGATGATCACTGAACGATTAATATTCAAAGACTGAACGAAAAAGATGGTGCGTGGCGCGAACGTCGTGCAAGGTTGGATGAAATCTGACGAAAGATGAAAGCACGTGGACGAAATTTGAAATGTGGTTATAACAAGGCCGTAGCCATGGAGTCAACATTGGGGGGGGGGGCAAATCTTCCAGGGGGCCTGCCCCCCCCCCCCCAGAAAAAAATATAAATGTGAAAACTAATTCACTAACACATGGGATGAACTTTTTATTAACTTTTGTTACAATAATGTCTAATAGTGTATTGTATTACATTGCTCTGTTTTATCTATTTTTACCTTTTCTTGTTTCATTGTATGCAATGGCAGAGATTAGGGATTAATAAAGTACAACCATAACCACAATCATATACACAGAAACCTATGCGTTGATTTATATGAAGACAAGTCCAGATATTGTGGGCAAGGTTTAGCAAATTGTTGTTTTTATTTAGATAGCATAGCAATGATCATTTGTAAATATTTTTTATAGCAATATATTGGGGGGGGACATTTTGAGCATATTTGAATATTGGGGGGGATGTGTTCCCCCAAATATATATTATAATTACGGCCTTGGGTTATAATTGAAAACGGCCGAAAGAGCGAAGCGACGAAAGTCAAGGGGATGAAAGTCAAGGTATCGCTGTAGCTATTTTTTAGAAGCGACCTGGCCACCAATGATAGCTCAATGAAGTGGCTTATTACGTGTCCATTTATAGCAGCCAAACACTCCAAACGCATGATTCTAAATGTGGAGGGAAAACCCGGAGGACCCGGAGAAAAATCCACGCGACCACGGAGAGAAACATGCAAACTCCAAATATGCAGGCATCAGGGTTGAACCCGCGACCTCATGTATACCAGGTGAGGTTGTTAACATCTCGCCACTGTGGCGCCCTCAAGATCCCCACTGCCTGGCAAATTGGCAAGGTCCCCACTGTCTCACACAACGGAGAGAGCACTTCGATTTCTCATGGGAAAGATTGGGTACGAAATGAAATCAATAATTAGAACACATTGGTCAATCCATGATTTTTTGGTAAATCTACGCATGCCACCTCTGAACTGTGGGTAGGCCGAGCGCAATCGCTCGTTGCCATTGCAAAGTCGCCCGACCACGAGACAAAGATCCACCGCTGAACATATTGCGGAAGTCGGTGGAGAAGCACAAGAGAATATGTAAAACAGCGGTAATGAGCTCATCGCAATAAGCTATAGAGGAGCTTCGGGAGTTGAAAAGCTGACGTAAACCAGCAGCAGAGGTGTTTAAAGGAGATCTGACGATTTGCTGTTGTTGAGAAGTGCCACGTGTCACGAGTCGTTGGAGAATAAGTCGGGATAAGTACGACTCGAGGAGAAGATCCACAGAGAGGATATAACTCCTCCTGCACCAAACTGTGCCAATGCAGTCACACGTCATCATCAACACGAGCTAATCACTTTATAACCGCAGGTTCGTGGACTTATCATCACGATGAAAATGATCTGTCCATCTGTCACATGACAAGAGACGTCGTGAGAATTTTATTGTTTTATTGTATTATTTCATTCTCATTCTACGTGACTTTACCTAAAGAACCAAAGAAGAAGAGAGAGCGTTTCTGTAGCTGTATGCACACCCACTAAAAGATCTACGCACTGCTGCTGCTGTGCTGTCATTATCGGCACGCGCCTGTGTTATCGTCATCACGGGGCCCGTCGCTCATCAGCTGCCACTGCTGTGCGTTTGGCCGTCTCGCTTGCGGCATCGTGCTGTGAACGTCGATTTGCATCGTGTGCAACAAACTCCTTCTAGCGAGAGAAGACGGCCTGCTCATCGACTGCGACTTAAGGAAGGATACCAGGCTGCGCTTTCAGTCCATTCATCAATAAGTATCACAACTACTTGGTGTCTGTGGGATAAAGTCCTTATCGATTTTGCATACGGAGTATTCGATTTGCTTTTTGATTTCTACCAATACCTTCGTAAGAGTATTACACAAGTTGTGCCGATCACCGTACTGGTATAGGTTTGTCTCCCTTAACGAGCGTTCTTTCTGTGAGAATTCGCTATCACGAGCCATTTGAATTTGGGACCAATTAGTTCGAAAACGAGCTAAATGTTCACTTATCGAACGGAGACCGATCGATAAGTTTCCGTCGCTTTGCGGCATAGGGTGCACCATGACACCGCAGCCCTTTGTAGCGGCTTTGTTGTGGTGGAGCGGGGGGGGGGTCGTGATGGCATTGTAATGGGTGCGGCACTACTAACCCGGCGACCCGAGTTTGATTCCCACACACGGCCAACTCCGATGACGATTATCTGAACCGGTCATGGGCCCCCCTTAGGTACAATGTGTAAACATTGCCACCTCGGGAGACAAAGGCAGTCCGGGCGTGGTGCTGGCCACCCACCCCTCGTGTGCCATGCCGGCCTTCATAGGTACTCGCTCACAGCGCTTTCCGCAAGGCTGTTAAGGCTACACGGGTGATCTTGCATTGTGACTCTTCACGTGTGGTGTTACATTTGAAGTTTCATTACTTTATTTTTTTAATAATAATTCGTATTTCTCAAGTAAAAAAAAAAGTTAAAGAGTAGAACATTTCGGTGCTGAAACGTGTCTCAGATTTTAACATGGCATGCGAAGGGGAAAGCGATGATCATTAAACGAGTGTTCGCTCACCGAGCTATTTTCGCGTAACGTATCTCGCTCGTTCAGCGAGACACGCCTGCACCTGCTCTCTGGATCTTTCGGTAAAGTCACGTAGGTATAAAAGAAAAATTAACCACGACGTTTCGATTGCAACACAAGCAATTATCATCAGGTGGGGAAACCACAGCAATATTCTTTTGTTTGTTGAAGTGGGAAAGAGATACCGTGGTAAGAGGTTTTATTGGTAAGAGAGGGGGGAGGGGCAAGGGAGGGGGGTAGGGGAGCGTTGCGTGGACGCAAGGGGAGGGGCGTGAAGCTGGATGGGGGAAAGTGGGCGGGGCTGGAAGTGGGCGGGGCTGGGGATGCACGGGGGGGGGGCAGAGGATTGCTGTGGTTTTCCCACCTGATGATGATTGCTTGTGTTGCAATCAAAACGTCGTGATTTATTTTTATTTTATACCTACGTGAATTTACCGAAAGAACCAGAGAGTATGGATTCGTGCAGTCACGAAAGCTTCAAATCTAGATTACGCCTGCACTTGCTTGCGTTAACGTCCTGTTCCCATTTATCAGCATGTTCAACCATTCCTTGGCATACGATGATATCATACGAATCTGGTTTCCATGTGTTACTCTCATTCAATCATACCCTACACAACTAAACACCTAAATAATTGACAGATACTGATTGGAACGACACCAGGTAAGGCAATTGTAAAAGCATGGTTTTCTGGTCCACTTTCTGCCCCGCCCCCTCTCTCCCCCCACCTCCTCTCTCTCCCCCCCTACTGCCGAGGCCTACTATATAACCTCGTTCCATGGCAGATATCTCGCCTACTTCAACAGTTGTTTCTTGCTGTGGTTGTCCCACCTGATGACGATCGCTTGTGTTGCGATAGAAACGTCGTGATCTATTAGGGGCTACCGTCCCCCACCATCACCGAATTGTCGGGGCCGTTGCTCCCCGACTCCCCCGTTACATTCACACTACTACCCCCCGGCTGTTCTGTGGGGTTCGGGTTACCGACCCCCGACTCCTCGCCCCCCTGTACCCCTGACTGTGTTGTTGACCGCGTAAGCATGGCTCAATTAGTGGGCTTGGACGCTTTACGCTGGCGGTGCGCTATGCGGGTTCAGTGGCGGTGCGCTGCGGTGAGCGTGCTCGCAAAGTAAAATCCCGTCCCGCACGTGAACAAACAGGTACAGCGCGCCGACGCGTGATTCCCTCACACACACGCTCTACGCGCTCAGGCAATAACAAACACGACGCTGCTACCTGCCGAGCCTCGTGCACCAATCACACGCGAGGGAGTGGGGAGTCGGGGTGGGAGGCCAGGGGCGTCTGCCGTGCGCGTGCTGCTGATTGGAGGGGGTCACTTCGCTCCGATTTAAAGGGCCGTTTAAACAGCCGCGCGAATACGCGCACGCCAGCCGCTTAGCTCGCTACCTCGCTATAGACATTCGCACAGGGACGCGACCGCAACAGTCACACAGGCACGCGAGCGCTAAGCACTACTGTAAACAATCGCACAGGCACGCGAGCGCTAAACACCACCGAAAACAGTCCCGTAGGCACGCGCGCGCTGAACACTCCGCCCCGTGGTAAACAACCGCGCATGCACGCAAACACCAAGCACGCTCTACCCTCCTCTTCACACTCACAAAGACCATACGACACAGTTTATCCCCCTACTAGCTATTTTATTTACCGCGAGTAACCCGTTAAACTACGCGTGATCATGTGGGTCAGTGGATGCCAGCCTATTCCCCCTGGGCTCCTAGGCTCAATTTATCCTGCCTATCGCTCCGCTCTCTACCCTCGATTAAATAGCTCAAACTCACCTCTCTCTCACGCTTACGTCCACTCTGCTGGAAGCTGTAGAATGGCGATGTTGTGGGTCGTCTCCGCGGAGGATGGTGCCTGGCTGTGCTGAAGCTCGTCACACGGACGATTCGAACGGCCGGCTCCGTGGACCTCGATTACTGGAAGAAGAACTCTGGTGCTACCCTAAGCCTCCGCATTTTATCCACCCTATCCGTGGTGCTGTTGTTCGTCCACCCGTGCTCTTTGCCCAATCGGAGGCCGAGTTATTCTCGTCCCTTTCACATTTGGGTCTATAATTTTACCTATAACAAAAAGGTATTCAGATGCTTCCATACCCGTGCTGCCCTGTCCAATTGGAGGCTGAGTTATTCTCGTCCCCTTCACATTCGGATTCGTAATCTCACCTATCACAAAGGCGTACCGCTGTTCCCACGCCCCATGCCGTGTGTGTGTGATCTCATCCGTGGTGGCTTTTACAGCCCCCTGCCGTGACTATGTACTTATAATATCAGGCCACGGCGCCGCAGTGCTGGTCAGCCCCGGCCGCAGGAAACCATGAAGCTCGATCCCATTAGGGGCTTCTGGACGAAAACCTGTTGGCCAGGTGACCCACCCCGCGGGCCCTATGTGGGGCATGCGTGTGCGGGGTGAGCGTGGATTCATGCGGGGGGGGGGGGCGGCGAGGGTGCGCAGCGGCGGCGGCGTTACTCCCCGGTGGCGGCGTCACGGCGGTGGGTACGTCCCCGACGGAGCGGCTCCGCTGCAGCGGCACCACAATTCCTTTGCAATGTGTAACTTAAACCTTATAATGGTACATATATTGTATTTAGGGAGGGAGTAAACATCTCACCCCATGCTGGCTATGGGAGAGGTGGGAGTTACCCACACTTCATGCTATCACACACAACCTCATCAACCAACTATGATGTACAGATTTACACTGCTGGGTGTGGAAACGTACTCACTGTTGCAACTGTTGGACCGGGAGATCGAACTGGCAAACCACTGGACTGTCAGTCCAGTGTGCAAAATATAACCACAGCAGCATCCG
Source organism: Petromyzon marinus (assembly GCF_048934315.1). NCBI lineage: Eukaryota > Metazoa > Chordata > Hyperoartia > Petromyzontiformes > Petromyzontidae > Petromyzon > Petromyzon marinus. The sequence goes on from NC_133677.1 coordinate 12,029,187, forward strand.
TGTATCGTATGATGCAGCGGATTTTTGCGAAGGTGTTGCAGATTTTAAATTCACAAAGGGTAATTCTGAAGGTGGTTGAACTGGTTGACATGGCTGGCGCGCTGTACTGCCGCAACCAATATATCTCTTATCTTATAATCAATCTTAAATTTAAGCAGTAATTTCGTTTTATTGCTTAATCTTCTGATTCGTTGAGCTTTTTAATTTTAATTGTGTATCTAAATATTGTTATTTTTGTTTATGTATTATTGCTTTGGTTATTACTGTTCTGCCCCGCGGCAGATAAGGGGGTGTGTTTACACAGGAACTTCCTGATATATGGTGTTGAGTTTGGTCTAATGACCAGGCAGTTACGAGTTAAGGGTCTCTAAGCCCCGAGGCCAGGCAGGTGTGTCAGCCATTAAATAGAGTACAAAATGGAGGCACAATTAGCGTCTCAGTGAACACAGGTGCATCTGTTCATTGCGGGAATTTAATAAGCATTGTATGTAAGTTCGTTTATGTTCTTATAATACTGGGAATTCCGTTATGTTAGAATTCGATTCGAAGCTTTCGTGACTGTAGAGATTACTCTTTGGTTCTTTCAGTAAAGTCACGTAGAAATAAATAAAATAATAGAATACGACGTTTTGATTGCAACACAAGCAACCGTCATCAGGTACAAATGAATGAGAAAACAAACATAGTAAACTTAGAAATATAATGCAATACAGCACAGAGAGTCGGCCAACAAAACAGTCAACAACCCACCTGGTTGATTACGTTCTTCCAAAGATTGCTAAATTTGAGAGAGAAAAAACATAGACACGGAGACACACAGACAGACACACAAGCAGAGAGAGACTCACACAGAGACAAACAGAGAGAGAGAGACACACACGGGCACACAGAAAGACAACGTCTCTGTGTCGGGGCCCTTAATAGAGAGAGAGGGAGGGGGCAGAGGGGGAGTTGTGTGGAATTCCTGCCCATGGGGGATGGACGAGCTGGACACTGGACTGCTAAACAAACAAGCACGGCGCGTTGAGTGGAATTACTGAATGGACTTATAAACAAGCACGGTAGAAAACAAATTTAGTAAAATTAGGAAGTGTAATGCAATGCAACACAGAGAGACGGTTAGCACACAGTTAACGCATAGCCTGGTTGATTATGTTCTTCCAAAGATTGCTAAATTAGTAGTTAAGTGTGAAACCAAAAAAGCACGGCAAACCCTCCCCGTAGAGGTGGTTCAAACTAGATTCGAAGCTTTCGTGACTGTAGGGATTACTCCTTGGTTCTTTCAGTAAAGTCGCGTAGAAAGAAATTTTATGAAATAATAGAATACGACGTTTCGATTGCAACACAAGCAACCATCGTCAGGTACAAATGAATGAGAAAACAGAGTAAACTTGGAAATATAATGCAATACAACACAGAGAGTCGGCCAACAAAACAATCAACACCCCACCTGGTTGATTACATTCTTCCAAAGATTGATACATTTGAGAGAGAGAGACAAAACATTGACACGGAGACACACAGACAGACACAGAAGCAGAGAGAGATTCACAGAGAGAGACACACACATAGACACACATAAAGACGACGTCTCTGTGTCGAGGCCTTAAATACAGAGAGAGGGGAGGGGCATTTGTGTGGAATTCCTGCTCATGGGGTACGGACGAGCTGGACACTTAGGCCATAATGTGAACTAGGAAAAAGTGGCTAGAAAATGATTATCGTTCCCACACCTGGGCACTACTTTTTAAATGATTTTTTTTCATAGACAAAACCATTATCGACTTTATGTTAAAAGTTCTCCTCAAAATACCCTGCAGTTTTTTGTCACAATCCATAAATGTATATAATTGTCAATTGGAAAAAACGAAAATCTTATGCTGCTGGTTTTGTTTGTAACTTTATTTTTATACATTTTAGCAACACAAAATATCTCTCAAACTGACATTTATACATGTACCTAAACACTTGAGACAGGTTTTGGTGCATTATATACTCAAGTGTGAATGTAGACCATGAAATATGGCACATTTGTAGAAAATATGCTTCAACTTTACGGATTGGCACTAAGCAACATTAAACATAAACATTATAAATTTAGCAAAACTGTGGTGTTTTATACATCAAAAATTTCAGTAGGTACTGTGTAATCACAGAAAGATACAAATATAAGCACACTTTGGCCCAAGTTGGCTGAAATGACTCGAAATGCTACACTGTCCCCTTATTTTTGAATGCTGCCAAAAAAAAATACAATTCTACAACAGATTCTTTACAGCTCAAAATCACCTTAAATTATAACACAGCGCATATTTACTCATCGGTATCATCCCTATCACTATCAGAGCCATCATCCCATGTAGGTCTTTCTTCTGTTTCCTGTGAAACATTTGCACAATTGTGGCACCGACATAAATCAGTACAAGACAGTCTTGCAGACATACAGGAACATCTTCCAGTCTCACATTTGCTATGCTTGCAACTGCAGTGGACTGCCTGCAACACACTTTCAGGGGCAGGATTTCTAGTCATCCAGGTCACTGATTTAAAGCTTTCGTGACTGCAGTAATTCATATTCTTAGTTTTTTCGGTAAAGTCACGTTGAAGAGAAACAACAAAATAATAAAATAAATAAATAAACAATTAAACATTCTCACGACGTTTCGACCATAACTCAAACGGTCATCTTCAGGTGTGTTGGTTTGCATAAATTTATTTTTTAAATAAATGCGCCGTTTAAAAATAAATTTATGCAAACCAACACACCTGAAGATGACCGTTTGAGTTATGGTCGAAACGTCCTGAGAATTTTTTTTATTGTTTTATATATTTTTTATTATTTTGTTGTTTCTCTTCAACGTGACTTTACCAAAAAAACTAAGAATATCCAGGTCACTGTTAACTCACCATCCTCGAGGTGCCATCCATTGCCAACGGGTGAAGGGGCACACATTATACCTTTCAGAGAATGTCTCATTATGGCTGCTTAGTAGTTTGCCCTTTTGCAGTGTTGGTACAGGGCGCCACTTGTCGGGGGCATGGATAGTTCTGGCAAAGCTGACGATGCCATACAGAATGCTTTGTATCTTGCATCGGTCACATTTTCGGCAGATGACTGGCCATACAGGTGGCACACATATGTGCAAAGTAGCTCAAAGGTAGACTGGTCTAGGTTAAAACTGCTACCCAGATTTGTAAAAGCAGTCAGATATTCCTCTTTCTCACAAGCAACAGAAAATGCCTTTCTTTTGCCTTTGCCATAAAAGGCACTTGTAGAGTCACAACCTGAGAAGGTATGGATCCCAATAAGTGCCAAACAGACACTTGTGCCGAGAGCTGACGACACCTTAGCTAAGTCAATGAGCCTTGTTTTGTTGCCAACCCCCGTGAAAAAATACAACCTACATGGTAAATCTGGCTGCAGACTTAAAGCAATCACTGCCACATCAGTATCAGGGCTCTTGATGACTACAGTTTGATGTTCCTGTGCAGCATGTTGTGCATGTAAAAACACCCTGGTGTCACATTCCTCATGATCACATGTCAGATCTTCAACAGCACTGAGAGTTTGTAAACCCTCCATTACAGTCACGCAGTGACACAGGTCTCCATGTGCTATGTACAAGCTTAAGTCCTTGCCCACAGTGGTAAGATCAGCCTGTCGCCACACAATATAGAGGCATTCTGCCAGTGCTCCTTTGTTCCATCTGATAGAAACTTTTTCCATTGTGTTGGTGTCTTCTGATCCCGTCCATAAATTTTCACCAGTTGTGTACCACCACCAGCGCTACGTGACCGTTCTAGGTTTTTAATACTCATTTTCGGATACTGGTCAATCACAAAGTCTATCCGTGTACAGTTGTGTTTCAGAGCAAGCTTGACTATGTACTGTAGTATGGTCTCTGCAAGCTCTCCAAAGGTACTTGGTATTGACTGAATGGCTTGAATGACTGCCATGCCATCAACGAGAATAGCTCCATCTGTCAGAACTTTGTCAACTAAACAGTCTCCACCTTTGGTTTCCAATAAATCCATAAGAGCTGATTTGTTTGTTTTAGCAAGTGAACCATCAGCACTGGCTAAAGGATATGACACAGTTCCCAAGGAGTAAGACAGAATTTCCTGCAGGTCTATTTTTCTACTTTGACCTATGACGAGTAATCTGGAGAATAGTTTCTTGTCGGCATGTAGAATCACTTCCTTGCCTGCTGCAGATTTCTTCTTTGTCTTTGCTTGGTCACTAAAGGTCTTCCGTTTTTGTGTTTTGATGGGAGCAAATGTCAACTGATGGTGATAAGAGTCTTTGGTCCATAAACTCTTTGACAGCATTTTCCCCCTTTTCCGGAGCTGCGAGCAAATCCCTCATGATTTCTTCAGCTGCTACTGTCCCAGAGCTAAGACACACAATGCCATCTTGGAGTGTGTCAAAAGGATTCAGCATGGAATCTAGGGTGGAAATTATTCTGGCCACAGGCCTTTCATCAGCATGAATTCGTGTGCTGTCAAGGTTTTTTCGTTTCCTTATATCGGGAGATTTACCTGCCATTGCCTCACACTGTCTTACTATGGCAGCCCTTTCATGTTGCGACAATATCCAGCGATATACTGCAGCCCGATTCTGTGTTAACCCTGTCCAAGCACCCTTTGTCTTGGAATCTCTGTTGCATGTTTGCTCAATGGCCTGGTCACAAGCAATCGAGGCAAATCCATGGACACTTTGACGTTGGACAGTCCACTGGCCTTTAACACTAAGCTCACTGTGGCAAGAAGGATGTGTGAGGGACAAATTGACCATTTCCAGCCAGTATGAAGGTAAATACCTAGCATAATTTACACGATCGTACGCAAAAAAACCATGCCATCATCAAGCACACTGTTGACAGGTGAAGCTGCCAATCCGATTTTGTGTTGCTCTTACAAATAGAAGGAGTATCTGTACCATGTCGATGTATGAACTCCAGAAGGCAAACGTTGGGTTTTCTGCACTTCCTCTTTTAACAAAGTCTTCATATTTCGAACACATTTTGTCAAATTTCTCATTCGCACACAAAACATCCATTGTTCTGTCTGGGAATGCACATTTGATATCATTGATGACATCTAGACACTCATATCTCTCCTCTGGTGGCAGAGAATCTAAGAAGGTGAGAGGTCTGATGCGTTGCAGACTCTCATACAGAAGTGTGTGTGCCCTCATGCTGCGGTTGTAATGATGACCACTGATCACTCCATTGATGGATCCTGGGGCAACAACTTCGGACTCAATGAGTATGTCTTGCAGTCCTGCATCTCCAAACCTTTTTCCTAGAATGCTCAGGTAGGACATGCAGGTGTGAAATTCACCTAGTCTAATCACTATACGCTGAGTAAAGTCATCATCTTTCCAGCGGATTTGCTGAGCTTTGGCATATATAGCTTGGTCAAAAACTAACACTATATGGTCCAGTTCTAGCTGATTAGCAATTTGGACACTTCGCTTCAGAATTGTGTTTACTGTTGACATCTCTGTCGGTGAAGCCTCAATGACTGGAAGATAATACAGTGCTGACTTTTGCAGAGTGCCATCACCTTGAAGTAATGTATGGAAACCTGTCCAGCTTGGTATTGTGCATCTTTCAGCATCTATGGACTTTACAAAAACATATGCCAGTTCAGTTTGTACAGCAGACACCGTGTTCAATTTGTATGTGTCCGCCTGTAATGGAACACTTTCCTGATGAAACAAGTGCTGTGGTCCTTGTCTTTTAGAATGATGGTACTGTTCGACAGGGATACTAGGGGGTACTTTCAATGAGGAAACGTCCTTCTGTAGTGGTTGTCTGTTTGTTGTTGACACAGGTTCAACTATAGAACTTTGCAGCATAACACCATTTGTGTGGTGGGTAGTTCCACGACCTGACAGTGTCTCCTCCCCAAAGTCAATATTGTCCCACACAAGTACTGTAGGAACCTTCTTTGAGAATCCCTTTGGTATGTTGTCTCTGCCCTCTACAAGTTGAAGTTGGGCAAGGCTAGTGTCTAGACTGACAACTGTGTCCCATGATGCACAATGTCCTCGTCTATTTAGAAGTGACGCAATTTGTGATGAACCTGTTAAATGGCGAACCGTTAGACCAAGACACAATTATTTAGGGGTCTGCCTCCGACCCATTGATGCAAGATACACAATGTCTTGACAGATAGATATCACTTTTAGGTTCAAATCATCTGGAATATCAACATAATGGGCCAGTGTTGGTTCCTCAGTTGCACCAATAATCCAGGAAATCAGATTGTACAGTTCAATTGGAACGACAGATTTTGCCTCGCTCACATTTAGGTCATCTGATGTGGGTGGCCACGGGCATTTCATACCGGGAAAGTCACACAGAAGCATCTTTAATATTAATGCCGCACTGTAAAGTGTCCCCGTGTCCTCTGCAGTATTGATGGAGGCCATTGAACTTGGTCTTTGTGGACCAGCTTTTGCACTAGCCCTGTTTTCACAGTCACTTTCGCTAGTTACCTCAGTTGACTCTGTTGTTTCTGTACCTGATGGATGAGGTAGCCTGTCTATCAGCTTATCTGCAGACAATGTCTCAACGAAAACCATCTCACTTATGTTGCGCATCTTGGGGGAATGAAACACCAGCTGGGGGAAATCACGGGCCAACCTCCTCTTCAATTTATCCTGCCTGAATCGAAAAGATAGAGTGAAAGATGACCACAATGGTATAAATAAAGATATATTCACACTGAATTTGTTTTTAAGTTAAAATACACTGTTAACAGATTCTACACGTTATAAAATATGATTATTATGATTATTATGAATTCCATTTTTGTTTGAAAAAGAATGTTGTTGCATAAACGTTCTTTCCAAAGATTCCAAAGACATTTGTGGTATTCAAATTACCTGTAGTTTGAAGCATCAAGATCTTCGTGTTTTTTCACCAGATTTCAAAAAGATCCTTCTTAGCTGAGTCATCGTCAACACCTCTTGGTTACACAATTATTCCATGGCGGATGATCCTCTCACAGAAGATCTTGTTGCCGGCATCGAAGGTTGGCTCATTTCTGAAAAGAAAACACATTAAAAAGAGAAAAGATGTATTAATTTATGTGCCATAACTATTGCACAATGGCTTCAATTTTAAATGTAGTGTAAATAGTAGTGAATCGAAACCTGACAAAGTGATTTGAGATTTTTTTTATTCTTCAGCAAGAAAACTATTTCTAGTTTCTTCTACCTTAACAATTTACTAAACATTTTTTTTTCATTTTGAATTACTGGTGCAAAAGTTGTGCAGTCAAGACTGTGTTTACAGACAAATCGACAATACTTTACTTTTGAAATGTGAAAATGTGAGGGAATTATTAATTTTTATTTAATAATATAAAATATTAATAACTCACTGTTCTTCTGAGGTCACCGTAACTGATGCACTGGACTTTGTCAAGAACCTGGTGTACTGTCTATAACAGGACTTGTGGTATCGCACCTCCAGAGACACAGTCTTTGTCCCGAACATGCACAAGAATGCTAGTGTCTTCCTTCATCTCAGCAGCTTTCAGCAACTTGCCTGTAAATAAATAAATAAAACTTATTAACCTAATAAAAAAACTGTGTTAAGAGTTAAACAATATTGAGTGTTCTGGCTCTAGCTGTATGCAAAAGAATGCAAATCTGTCTCTGACTGTAAAATAAACATTACATAAATTATGTAATTGTAATTGAAAGTTAGCCATGATACCCAGCATAAGGGAATAACAGTTCAAACGTGTGTGTGTTTGTGTGTGTGTTTTGTTTTTACCTACCTGCTGACAACGTTTCTGCCTGTGAAAGATGGTCCTTCTGGCGTTTGCCTCCCACAGTAATGTACTTGTCCGTTTTCTTACAAATTATGCACAAGGCAGGAAGCACAGGACCAGCACAAGCTACTGGCAGGCTGGTCCTTGACCTAAGTTTCTTTGTCGGACAATCAATTATAGCGATCATAACGTTACTACCCGATGGCACAGACTGGCCTTGATCTTGAGCGTCAGGACGCTGTGTGGCCCGTTTCTCGGCCGCATCCAAGCGCTTTTTGTCAATGTAACGCCTGTAGCAAGTGGAGTGAAACCCAGCGTCTTCGGGAACATTGTCAAACTCGATTTCTAGACAATGTTTGTTTTTTTCTGCTATTCTCTGATTCTCACCCTGCAAAAAAAGCCACCGTTTGACGCAGTTTCTGAATGTATCCCACCGTGTGCGTGTAAAATCCTTTGTTTCTTCTTTCTTTATGGACGTGAGATGCATGTAGCATTGTTTAAAATACTTTTTACGGACTTTTGAAGGAGGTCTGGCCGTAATTTCCTCTTCTTCACTACTCGATATTGACAACAAGGGCGCAGACATTTTGGACTAATGTTTACCTACTCTTTGGTTCTATTCGGTAAAATCACGTGGGTAAAAATAAAATAACAAGTGGCCTTCATCAGGTGAAGGGACTGGACTGTCCAGAGGACAGCGTTGGAGTGAAGACAACAAGCCCAGGTCGCGTCCTTTAAGCTGTGTGGGAGGAAACAAAAAACGCCTTGACAAAGGAATTAGCATAAAATGATGTACTGGACCGGCACGGTGGGGGGGGGGGGGAGTTTACATAATGTTGGTGTGGAGGCAAATAAGCTGCTGTGAAAGTTTGGAATACCACTACTTGAATAAATATACTGTACCATTGAAAATTAGTTTAATGTTTGGTTTGATTTAGAACATCTTTCCTATGATTACTTAATTTGAAACCATCCTCTCGGTTGAAATTGTCTGTGTTTGTAAATCTGAATTGCCTTGTGAACAAATCTCTGATAAAAACCCGTGGGTTTGCAGAGGACCTTGGTATCGGAGAAGACTATATCGTGATCACCCACAGCGTTGTAATAGTGATCAGCTACGGCAGAAGAATTCGTTCTGTCGTGTTTCAAATCTGATTTGTGCTCGCGAATTCGGTCAGAGACATGTCGTTTCGTCTCCCCGATATAGCAGTCACCACAGGTGCAGCTCAGTTTGTAAACCCCGGGGTACTGTAAGTCAGGAACGACATCCTTCACGGATGGGATCAGGTCACGGATTTTGTGTACTGTATTGAACCAGACCAGGATCTTGTGTTTAGAATTTTGGAGATCTTTTTAGTAACGCCTGCTATATATGGTAGTATGATGGTTTTGACTGGAGTATCAAGTGGTTGTTTCTGTATGGAGGGAGAAACAGCTTGGCGGATGGTACGGTCAGAGTATCCGTTTCTCTTGAGGGCCAGATGTACATGTTTTAATTCACTGGTCAGGTCGTGTTGGTCCGAAATGCAATGTGCCCTGTGGTATAACGTTTTGATGAGAGAATTCTTTTGAACTGGGTGGTGGTGGGATTCAGGTTTCAAGTAGGAATCTGTGTGAGTGGGTTTCCTGTAGACAGAATGCCCCAGTGAGCCATCAGGTCTCCTCTCAAACAGAACATCCAAGAATGGTAGCTTGCCATCTTTCTCCACTTCCATGGTGAATTTGATGGCGGGATGTCTAGAATTGATGTGGTGTAGGAAAAGGTTCAAAGCTAGGAGGCCATGTGGCCAAATGACGAAAGTGTCATCCACATATCTCTTCCACAGGGAAGGTCTGAGGGTGGAAGTCTGGATGGCGTCTGATTCAAATTTCTCCATGAAAACATTGGCTATCACTGGTGATAAGGGAGAACCCATGGGGGTACCCTCATTTTGTTTGTAGAAGGTGCCATTCCAAGTAAAGTAGGTATTGGTGAGGCAGTGTCTAATCAGCGCAGGTGTATCGGGGTCTAGTCCATGTTGTACCAAATTTTCAATGATTTCAATGGTGTCAGGTACCGGGACCTTGGTGAACAGGGAGACCACATCGAAGCTGACAAGGATATCGTCAGGGGACAGTACAACGTCTTTGACCATAGAGACCAAATGAGCTGAGTTAAGTACTGCTGAGGAGGTCTTGCCAGTGAAAGGTAGCAAGGTATCTGACAGAAAACGTGCTAGCTTATAGGTAGGGGAGTTGATCGTGGATACGATGGGTCGTAGTGGAGTGCCTTCTTTATGAATCTTGGGGAGACCATAGAATCTAGGGGGTCTTGCAGCAGAAGGTTTTATGGAGGGACGTTTAGTTGGTTCGATTAGGGAGGTCGAACTTGTGATGATCTTGTTGGTTTTTATAGTTAGGCTATTCAGTAACTTCCATCGTTGAGTAGGTTCTGGATTTTGTTGTTGTACGAATCTTTATCCATAATTACAGTAGCGTTGCCTTTGTCGGCTGAGAGGATGACTATCACTTGTTTTTTTTTTAATTCGCGAGTTCAGAGCGTTCATTTTTCCTGATGTTGCTAATGGGTTTCTTAGCATTCTTAAGAATAATGGCTATTTCAGCTCTCGCAACGTCTGCTTGGATGTGTCCTATGCCTTTAAGGGCCACATCGGCCTGAGAGATGATATCATCTGTTTACCTGTCATCCCAAAAAAGCGGCCACCTTATTGGTCTAGCGGGAAGCACGTGACGATTGTTCCGCGAAGCTTCATCACTGATGATCAAAATATGATTACGCGAGGAAAGAACTATTGCCGACTTTAAACAGTAATAAAAAATAAACTGCAGGATTACACATGGATAACTTTTATTTTCACGCCCAAAAACAATAGATCTTTTCATTAGAATTAAACTAATTTAGTGCCCCATATATGGGAACGGGATTAAACGTAAAACGTCTTCACCGTACGGTCTAACTGGACCGCTAACAAACAAGCACGGAGCGTTAATTTAATTTCTTTCTACGTGACTTTACCGAAAGGACCAAAGAGTAATGTTAGAATTGCCGTTATAATGCTGTAAATGCCTTTATAATGCTGTAAAATTGTTATGATGAATATGAGGCCTAGTTAACAAAGAAGCCTGCCACTTGCATTATTGTGAATGTTATTGTAGTTGGATAAGTCGAGCCAGACTTGTGCCCATGTAACTTTAATACGTTCTTGAGAGCAAGGATGAAGAAGTATCTCATCCACAGTTCAGTGTCATATGCAGCACTGTACATTTAGGTCGCAGTATGGTGATTACACAAAGTGACCGTATTTAACACAGTAGCTTATTCTCTTGTTGTATAGCTATTCAGTGCTAATATAGGTGCCTGGTCTATCCAGGACCTATTGTTGAAATTCATGTTATCTAAGAGAATGTGATGATGCTGCAGTGTTAATTCATTATATTGATATTGCAAGTATTAACAGGTACTGTATTTTGTGCTGTGTTTTTGCATCAGTTTTACCTCGTTCTATTCATGAAATACGTTGGAGTTGGATGCTCACCCTGGCTCTGAAGGTTTTTGAATGCAAGGTTAACTACTCAGATAGTGGTGCAATGCAGCGCACAGCGAGGCCTAGACAATTACCCTGAATAATCCGGCCTTGTAGCCTGCTGCTACCTCCTAATGTGCATGTACTTCTCATTAAACTCATACACCTGCACTTACATATTGTTCATACAAAACTCTACATTACAGTATACACATTGTTTACAGTACTATACGTAAGATACAGTCCACTTTTACTTACACACAAGCACTGCACGAGCTTCACATACACAAACATGTTCTATACGTTTTTGTGTGTCTCAATCCATTTGTCCTGGTGAGGGTTGCGGCGGCAGCATGTTGAGTAGGGCGGTCCAGACCTCCCTTTCCCTGGCGACAGACTCTAGCTCTTCCTGGGAAATTACCAGGCATTCCCAGCCCAGCCAAGTGACATAGTCCCACCAGCGTGTCCTGGGCCGGCCCCTGGGTCTTTGCCCAGTGGGACGTGCCCGGTAGAGTTCCAGGGGGAGTCTATTGGCGGGCATCCTTACCAGGTGCCTGAACCACCTAAACTGGCTCTTCTCGATCCAGAGGTGCAGCGGCTTGACTCTGAGGCTCTCCCCAATTACCCAGATCCTCACCCGACCACGGAGAGCCTGGCAACCCTGCAGAGAAACCTCATTTCGGCCCCTTGTACCCACGATCTCATGCTTTCAGTCATTACCCAAAGCTCATGACCATAGGTGAGGGTGGGAATGTAGATCGACCTGTAAACTGAGAACTTTGTTCGAGAACTCAGCTCCTGCTGCACTACCATGGAATGGTGTAGTGCCCGCAACACTGCGGAGGCAGCACTGATCTGCTGGCTGATCTCCCGCTCTCACTTTCCATGCCCTGAGGTAATTAAACTTCTCTGTTAAGGACAGCTGTTCCCCCCTCACCTGGAAAGAACAATCCATCGTCTCCCAGGAGTGAACCATAACCTCAGATTTGGAGGTGCTGATCCTCATCCCAGATGCTTCACACTCGGCATCAAACCGATCAAATGCATGCTGGAGATCACCGACTGACGAGGCAAAGAGGACAACATCATCTGAAAAAAGCAACATTGCCACCTCCATACCCCATACTGGATACTCTCCATACCTTGGTTGCTCCCTTGATATCCTGTCCATTAAAATCATAAACAGGAGTGGAGACAAGCTGCACCCTTAGCGGAGACCAACACAAAAGCGACACCGGTACATCGTACTCCCGCAGCACCTCCCACAAGACATTGCGGGGTACACGGTCATATACTTTCTCCAAGTCTGTAAAGCAAAGGTAGACTGGAGAAGCATACTTCCATGACCCCTTAAATATCTGTAAGACAGAAAGGAGCTGATACATTATTCCATGACCATAATGGAATGCGCATTGTTCCTCCTGAATCTGAGGCTTGACCACCGAGCGGAGCCTTTTTTCCAGCACTCTGGCATAGGCTTTACTTGGGTCACTGAGGAGTGTGATCCCTCTGTAGTTGGAGCACACCGTCTGGTCCCCTTTCTAAAAAATGGGAACCACAACCCCAGTTTTCCAATCCATAGGTACTGTACCCGCATTCCATACATTGTGTGGTGTGTTAACCACGACACTCCTACCCTGTCCAGCGATTTCAACAACTCTGGGCAAATCTCATCCACCTCAGCAGCTTTTCTGCTATGAAGGCCCTAGACCGCTGTAGCAACTTCATCAACCGTGATGGATGCGACCTCCCCAGCTGTTTCTAGGGCTGCCTCCTGAGAGGAGGGCATGTCCACCGGGTTGAGGAGCTCCTCAAAGTGTCCCTTCCACCTCTCCACTATCTCCTTAATTGAGGTCAATGTTGCGCCACCCTTACTGAAAACAGTCTGGGCCATGTCCCGTCGACCCCTCCTGTTTTGACAGAACATCATTGAGGCTGCGCGGTAGTCCCTCTCCATGGCCTCTCCAAACTCCTCCCACGCCCGGGTTTTCACTTCAGCAACTGCTACCGCTACCACCCTCTTGGCAGCCATTACCTTTCAATTGAGTTGGAAGACCTTTTTCCAAGCAGTCGGAAAGCCTCCATCTTTGACTTTACAGTTTATCTCACCACTGGTGTCCATCAACGGATTCTAGGGTTGCTGCCATGACAGGCACCAACTGCCTTTAGGCCACAGCTTTTCGTAGCTGCATCTACAATCGAGATCCTCAACATCGTCCACTTGGACTCAATGACGACCTCCCCTGGAGAGCAGGAGAAGTTTTCCCGGAGATGGATACGGAAACATTTCTGCACTGGGTCTTCTGCCAGATGTTCCAAGAAAACCCACACTATTCGTTTGGGCCTTCCACATTTATCTGGTCGGTGCCCCAAGTGTCGGATCCAACTTACCACAAGTTGACAGCTCTGCTCCTCTCTTCACCCGAGTGTCCAGAACATACGGCCTTAGATCCGGTGATACAACTATAAAGTCAATCGTTGATCTTCGGCCCAAGGTGCTTTGGTACAAGTACACTTATGGGCAGCCTTGTGTTTGGACCTAGTGTTTGTTATTGGCATTCCGTGACTAGCGCAGAATTCCAATAACATCTCACTGCATTTGTGCTCGTGGGTGGTTGCCTCAAATTGCCAGCGGCTTCCTGTGTGGGGCCTCACCTGTGGAGCCGTCTGTGCTGGGGGGTGGCTGCCTCAGATTGCCAGTGGTATCTTTCATTGCGTTCACCTGTGGCATGCGGTTTCTCGATGCCAAAGGCACTGCTAGGCCTGTTGGTGTGGGTGTTGCTCATGGTGCCTTCGTATTATGTTATGGGCCCCACTACCCCAGGCGTTACCTTCGCCGTGAATACCGTCACCATTGTCATGGACATTGCTACCCTGTCACCGTGCCATCATTGTACGATTCGAGTGTCTCCACCAGTGCTGTGCTAGGCTACATGACTCTATTAAATGTCTGCTCTCTAGCTAGCAAGGCCTTACTACTTAATTTTTTTCTCGACCACTAGTGTGACCCAGTTCTGTCTAATTGGGACATGGCACAACAGCCAGGACTTTTACCTGCTGAACCAAGTAGCTGGCTCTGATGATAAAAAAAAAGTTGAAAAGGCGCATTCTTCTGGTCGAGGAGGCACTCACCGGCATCCATCATCCTGATCTTAATTACACCCCTCACCTACTCCGGTTTTTCATTCCTTTGAATGGTTGGTCTTTAAGGTAACATGCACAGTGCCTTTTAATCATTATTTTATCGTCCACCTAAATCTAATGCCATATTTTTTACTAAATTTTCAGATTTATTGTCATCTTTATATCATACTTACAATCGGATATTTCTTTTAGCATATTTTAATATTCATGTTAATTCTCCGAATTGTTCCTCTGCGAAGGAATTTTTTGCCCTGCTGGATTGTGTTGGTTACTCCCAACATGTAAACTTTTCCATGCACAATCTTGGTCATATTGTAGTGGTGTTATTTCACACAGAAAACTTATTTTCTCCTGTGTCACCTTATTCGTACAGAACTCCTCGCGTTCAACACCACGCGTCTCTGTCGCAACTCCTCCTCTTGTACTGCTTGTCTGGTACGCCCTGCTCGCTCTGCTCGCCTGCTACAATGCCCTCTGCCACCTTCTCCACTGCCAGCCTCTCACTATACATTCCGCTAGATTCTCCACTGCTAGCCTCTCACTTTACACCCCGCTAGCTGCTCTGTTGCTAGCCTTATCTCCCTCACAATTAGGATTCCGCTAGCCTCTCTACTGCTAGCCTTAGCACACACACATTTACGATTCCGCTAGCTTACTATACACTCTCCTAGTATCTCTACTGCTAGCCTTATCTCCCTCACACTTAGGATTCTGCTAGCCTCTCCACTAATAGAAGGCGGACAACGAGTCATCGTCGAGGGCTGTCGGCAGGGCCCGCAACGCCTCGTGCTCCGACCAGTCGATGGAGCAATACGCTGTTTCAAAGCAGCGATGAAATGCCGTCCAGTCGCCCTCGATTACGGAGAATGCGTGGACCTGTGGCAACCGGCGTAATGGAGCTGTACGCACTGTCGGCTAAGTAGATGTGGAGTCCAACGCGGCCGCTGCAATGGCGGGTCCCGTGCCTGCTGGCTTGGACGCGGTCGGCGTTGTTGAAGCGATGTGAAGAGTAGTCGCATCCGTCGCCATCCCCATAGATGTCGTCCGGCCTGCCGCTATCACCATGTTGAACAAGTACGTAACTGCTGCCAGCGTGGTCTCCAAATGTGCAGCAACATTCCACCAACTCCGTCTCGTTGTGCTGGCTGGAGTTTCCTTACGCTCACTCACTTGCCCCGAAGGCAGCCGGTCCTCTGGTTCCGCCGGCTGAGCAACATTCTCGGGTGCCGTGCCAGAGATAACCTCCTAGTCGTTCTCATCGTCGGAAGAGTCGACAGGTAAGTTATTTCTCTTAGCCTTCTTTTCCACTTCGACACCAAATGTAGTGTTGTTATTTCACATGGACAAATGTTTGGCCCTTAAGGTAATGTGCAGAGTGCCTTTTAATAATTATTTCAATTTATCACCCACCAAAATCTAATTCCATATTTTTAACGAAATTTTCAGATTTATTGTCATCTTTATATCCTACTTACAATCGGATATGCCTCTTAGCATATTTTAATATTCACGTTGATTCTCCGAACTGTTCCTCTGCGAAGGAATTTTTTTGCCCTCCTGGATTGTGTTGGTTTCTCCTAACATGTAAACTTTTCCACTCACAATCTTGGTCATACTGTAGTGGTGTTATTTCACGCGGGAAACTTATTTTCTCCTGTGTCACTTTATTCGTACAGAACTCGCGTTCAACACCAACATATCTCCGTCACAACTCCTCCTCTTGTACTGCTCGTCTGCTACGCTCTGCTCGCTGTCTCTCGCTCCACTAGCCGTTTTACGTTGCCCTCTGCCAGCTTCTCCACTTCCAGCCTCTCACTAGACACTCCGTTAGCTTCTCCACTGCTAGCCTCTCACTATACACTCTGCTAGATTCTCCACTTCCAGCCTCTCACTTTACACTCCGCTAGATTCTCCACTTCTAGCCTCTCACTATACACTCCGCTAGATTCTCCACTTCCAGCCTCTCACTATACACTCCGTTAGCTTCTCCACTGCTAGCCTCTCACTATACACTCCGCTAGCTTCTCTGTTGCTAGCCTTATCACACCCATACTTAGGATTCCGCTAGCTTACTATACACTCTGCTAGCTTCTCTACTGCTAGCCTGCCTACCCTCACTCCTCCAACCTCGCCTGTGTCTCCAGCGGGGGATCAGCCAAACACTGCTGGAGAGGACGAGGTGTGGAGAGCGGGGTCCCAGACTTCTCTTGAATTCACTCTTGTCTGCACTCCAACCAACTCAACTCAACTCCTCTGCCTCACATGTTCCTCTTTTTCGATTTAAAGCTTTCGTGACTGCAATGATTCATCTTCTTTGGTTCTTTCGGTAAAGTCACGTAGAATGATAATAAAATAATAAATTGATAAAATAAAATAACACAATAATATTCTCACGACGTTTCGGCCACAACACAAGCGGCCTTCATCAGGTGAAGGGGGCGAGACTGTCTGGTAGGACAGCGCTGGAGTGAAAGAGCCACGTTCAGATACGGCCTTTAAGCTGTGTGAGAGGAACAAAGCGCCTTGACAAAGGAATTAGCATATAATTTAGCATTGAGATAGATGAGTGATTAGCTTGTACCTGCTGCAGAAATAGAGCTTGTACCTGCTGCAGAAATAGCTACGTTAAAGTCAGAGCATACACATTCACCGAGGCCCTTAGTACAAATCAAACAGGAGAATTTAGCATTGAAATAACTAGGCGAATCCAGCATTGAAACAACTGAGTGATTAGCTAGTGACTGGTCACAGAAATGACTGCACATCTGAGCTATTCACAGTACTATATAGTGAACCAATAAAAACTAAAATATAAATTACCTTCATGTTATCAATAAACTCTATATTCTCCAATCAGCTAAGCTACCAACAATAAGTCGTTATATATCACAATGCTATATGGCGAAAAAATGGGTGGATTCTTACCCTCAAATTTCAGCACCACGGATAGCTACTGGCCCCGTTCAGACGGACGAGTTCGTCCATGGTCGGAAGAGAGGAGGGGGAGAGAGACAGCTGCGAGGCCCTAGTATGCTCCATGTTGTAAAACTATACCATTAACCGTGGTGTGAGAGGTATTAAGAGGCAATGCTGGCGAAAGAGCTGCGGTCTGAAGGTCATCGTAAAGATACAATTAAGTCACTAGCTAATCACTCAGTTGTTTCAATGCTGGATTCGCCTAGTTATTTCAATGCTAAATTCTCCTGTTTGATTTGTACTAAGGGCCTCGGTGAATGTGTATGCTCTGACTTTAACGTAGCTATTTCTGCAGCAGGTACAAGCTCTATTTCTGCAGCAGGTACAAGCTAATCACTCAGCTATCTCAATGCTAAATTCTATGCTAATTCCATTGTCAAGGGGTGCCTCTGCGGATGTGTATGCCTTAACTTAGCTATTTCAATGCTAAATTCTATGCTAATTCCTTTAACATTGGGTGCCTCTGCGGGTGTGTATGCTTTAACTTTTAACATAGCTATTTCTGTGACCAGTCACAAGCTAATCATTCAGCCATTTCAATGCTAAATTATATGCTAATTCCTTTGTCAAGGCGCTTTGTTCCTCTCACACAGCTTAAAGGCCGTATCTGAACGTGGCTCTTTCACTCCAGCGCTGTCCTACCAGACAGTCTCGCCCCCTTCACCTGATGAAGGCCGCTTGTGTTGTGGCCGAAACATCGTGAGAATATTATTGTGTTATTTTATTTTATCAATTTATTATTTTATTATCATTCTACGTGACTTTACCGAAAGAACCAAAGAAGATGTTCCTTTTTATCCCTCTACTCATTAAGTGCCCCCAGATGGCCCTCATTAAGCCGGCGTCCTCCCCAGCCTCACACACGTGTTCTCCCCCACGTGTTCTCCCCCACGTGTTCTCCCCCTCATCGCCACTATCTCTCGCCTCCGTGGCGCCTACTCCGCGTTTGCATTTGCAGCCAACCAATCACTGCCTCTTTACCTAATTTCTGGCATCTCTCTGTCTGCTGCCACCCAGGCCACCCGCCTGCACCTGCTTATCCTTAGCTGACCTCACTGTCTGCAACCCCGTACATAATGCAACTGCTGTTTGCAAACCCTGCACGCGTTACGCCACTACAATACCATTGATCAAGTTATTATCTAGTTTGCCCACATCAAATTTAAATTTGTACAATGTTGCTGCATCTGATCACTTTGTCATTCTTTTTTAACTTGATTCGCCACTTTTTTTGAACAGAATCACACGTACTATTAAATATAGGAATTTTGCCGAGTCGATTTGGTCATCCTTACCCTCAAATTTTCAGTTTATTTGGAAGACAAGGTTTGTCTTTATCATTCAATACTTTCCAATACTCTTGACTCTTTGGTGCCACTTATCTGCACTCCTTAAAACATTTTGGATACAGCTTGAGCCTAGATGGAGGGATACACGTCTGGAGATTCATCTTCAGATCTGGAAGCAACATCAGTACATATTTTGGGGTGCATTAAACTCGGCAAGGTCTGTACTCTTTACGCTCATTAAGGATGGCTTTAGAAACCAATGCACATTTTATCTACAGTTGATCAAATATTAAAATCTAATTCTAAATCAATCTCACCTGGTTCAATCATCACATGTAATACGATTCTTGATTTGTTTCATTCCAAAATTTATTCCATTAGGAAAACAAATGAATTGCCCCTCCACTTCTGAATAACATTTAAAAAAAACCTTCAGATTTGTTCTGGTATTCCTTTGACTGCACTCACTGTGCCGCCCCCATCACACTTCTTTGACGTTGCCTTCAAAGTAAAACCTACAACTTGTTCCCTCGATCCCATTCAAACTTGTGGTGGTATCAGGGTTTCCATGTCATATGTACCCTGGTTGTGTCTATAATGAGTGAATCACTTAGCACCTGTGTGGTACACTGTGCTTTTAAATTGGCTACCGTTATTTCATCACTTAAGAAACCAATCTGAACCCCTGAGAGTCTAGAAAATTATAGACTCAAAGTACAGAATTGATTCTGCTTCTCACATATAATGCCTTGAATGGGTTGGCTCCTAAATAGCTCACTGATCTGCTCAAGTTTTATATACTACTGTGAAAACATAGATCAGCTGATTCTGGTCTCTACTCGTCATTCCAAAGGCAAGACTGTGATGATATTGTTGTTCTGTGGGAGACACGGAGCCATCTGCAGCCAGGCTCCGCGATTGTAGGGATTCCAAGTCTGTATCACTTTTTAAATCACGTCTTCTCACCTATTTGCACTTGAAGACTTTTTCCTGGAACTTAATATTTAAAATACAAATGTATGGTCTAATTGGATTGCTCTGCAATTATTATGCGTTTTCATCATAGTTTCTAATTTTATTAGAATTTCGAGAGTAGTACAGTGAAACCTTGGATTGCGAGTAACTTGGTCTGCGAGTGTTTTTGCAAGACGAGCAAAATTTTTTAAAGTAAATAATAATTCGATAAACGAGCGATGTCTTGCAATACGAGCAGTACGTAGAGTATACGCTTTGTCTGCCGAGCGTCACGTGATCACAACTGAGCCAATGGTTCTTCTCTCTCTCTCACTGCGGGATTGTGGGTAATCATCTCCCATGCTCGGTCTCAGTCGGCGTGCCTCACTCGTATAGTCAACATCCGTGCGAGCGTATCTTGTTTACTATAGTACTATAGTGTTGTGACCACGCGTATACTTTTTACTATAGTACTATAGTGTTGTTACCACATGTATACTGTTTACTATAGTACTATAGTGTTGTGACCACGTGTATACTTTTTACTATAGTACTATAGTGTTGTGATCACGTGTATACTGTTTACTATAGTATACTGACCACGTGCATACTGTTTACTACAGTACTATAGTGTTGTGACCACGTGTATACTGTTTAAATAATAAACATATATAAAGGTATTTTGTATTAATCATTTTTATATGAATACAGTATTTTTGGATTGTGGAACGAATCATCTGAGTTTCCATTATTTCTTATGGGGAAATTTGCTTTGATATACGAGTGCTTTGGATTACGAGCACGTTTCCGGAACGAATTATGCTCGCAATCCAAGGTTTCACTGTAATTGCTATTCTATTATCTTTCTATTTCGCTAAGATTTTATCTGTACTTGTGAGTGTAGTTTTATGTAAAGCGTTTTGAGAAACTTCAATATGAGAGGTGCTTTATAAAATAGAGGTTATTAATACATTCTAGATTTGAAGCTTTCGTGACTGCAAGGATCCATACTCTTTGGTTCTATTCGGTAAAGTCACGTAGGTTATGTTATTAATACATTTTCAATCTACAGATTTTGGTGTACTGCAAAAGAGACAAGAATGGCACATCTTCCTATAAAGTTAACAAAGCAAGACATTTGTACAGAAACCGAAGATCACGAGTATCTTCCTATGCGGGGCCTGGATACATTCTTATACTATAGTGTAAAATGGGTGCTTAGAGAAAAATATGCGGAGATGGTCACTGAGAAGGTAAAGTCACTCATTTTGTGTTCTTTTAGTTTTTCAGAAATGTTTAGACTGTATGTGAGGCATCAAGAAGCTGATCCTGTTATTTGTTCCAAACGATTGAAAGGTTTAAAATATTTGCCTCTACATTTTTTTACAGTTCTTTTATAATCGCGTAAGTGCCTGTTCAGATCAAACGATCTTTTTAAAGAGCTTGTGAATCCAAATACATATCAACAGAGATCCCAGAGGGTAAACTGTCAAAAAATGCACAAAAAAATAAAATTACGATTGCTGCACCATGCGATCCCTATCACCGCGCTCCCTTGTGCTACTCCTTTTCCTGCGGTATGTTGCCTGTGCTGTTTGCTTGAGGGCATCTCGGCCTGCTTCTCCTGCCAAGCCTTGGCCGCTTCGAGATACGTGGCAATCTTGAGTCCTGTCGTGCCTTTCGAAACGAGTTAATGATCGTTGCGCTCCTTTGCCCCACTAGCGAAACAACCTCTAAGATCTGATAATTTGCGCATCCAAGGAATGTGGATTTACGAACGCCTCCGGTTCGCTGACTCTTTAACCATTGCTTTTCGAGGATTACGCTGTCTTGCTGATTAAACGGCATTGGGATCCTGATAATTTAAAGAAAAGTTTTACTCTCCCACTCCACTGCATTTCTACAGCGGACGTGGTAACATGTAACCCACGTTCTCATTGGCTGTGTGACCTACTTCTCTCGGTGCCCATGTAACATACCAAACACACACCATGACAGCCAAACGTCAGCCCCTTTTTAAAACACAATGTCATCTCCCCTTATGTTCATATGCCCATCATTACACCACAATTTTCATCATCATCCTCAACATCATTACCAGCATCACTTTTGAACGTTGTAATTGTCACAACACAACGATGCCCTGTCTGCAATTCTATCATAAGTTTCTGACTTTCTGCTGACAATTGCAGAGATGTCCACGTGTAAGCGATAGAGTTGCATGTGTAGCGCTGTAAATGGGCTACGTATACTTACCTGCAGCAGCAGACAGGGCCCACCAGGGGCAGTAACTTGGACTGACATGAGGGTCACTACATTCCCCAGCCCCAAAGCAGGGGGGGCTGCGGGGTGTTCTAGGATTTCCCGAGACCTCCCCTGGAACTCTCTGGAAGGGAGGCGTGGCCAGGGGCTGACACACCTGGGGAGATGTATAAAAGCCGGAACTCTGGACGGGTCCGGGGCCAGACCAAAGCCAGAAGACCAGCTAGCCTAGGACCCTGGGACCCCTAGACCCGCTGCCCTTGTAAGGGCCGGGACTCTTTGGGCCAGTGGTGAGACCCTGGGAACCCCCGGGCCCGACGTCCTTATAAGGGCCGGGACCGAGTGGGCCAGTGGTCGGGACCCGTACCTTGGATGGGTCGGGTCAGTGTAGCCTCCCCTAGGTCATTCGTAGCCGGAGGACTTAGAGCCCGTAGCCCAGTGATAGGGTACGCTAGTTCGGAGGCCGTACCTCTCCAGGCAGTAGGTAAAAGGGCCGCCGCCCTTTGTGGAAGACTGTTATTGTTACCGTTATTTGAATAAACGCGTTGCCTCTACAAGTCGTCTCCACTCTCCGTGAATCCACTACACATGCAAGCAAGTTACGCAACTGATTGCTCGGGGTATGGACCCGGCTTAAATAAAATCTCCGGGTGGCAAAAGAAACGTAACCATCAATTTCATGGCTTCACGGGGAATATGTTCAACCTCCCACATGGCAAAAACGTAAGAGCGAAATTGTTATCGTCCCATTGCAATGAAATCTGACCTCACACACAGGATAAGTAATTGCATTTAGAGGGCACGTAAATGCCTCGGCCACTCAAATCACCTTACATCAGTGGCAGCAGTCCCTGTGTGGCACAAGGTGTAAACCGAACGCGCTTTCGAAAAGATGCAAGTTACAGAACTAGGGTTGAATCATGAGGCCACACGTGCACTGCAGCTGTAATTGTCTTCAGCAGGTATCTGCCATACAGTGCCCTAATGAGATCGGGGGCATCAACGTCGCTCTGAGCTTTCTGAAGAAAGTACTGGGCCTCACTTTGGTGTTCGTGCCATCCTCGCACCAAGGTATGTACATTAGCCCACGTGATATTCGTTACATACGACGCACTTGATTCACCGCCATTCTGCTCCGGAAGAGACACATAGACCAAAGCTCGGCTGCATTCTGAATTGAAAACTTAATTCTTTAGAACTGAATTTTAGTTTCGTTGTCCTTCCCTCCGCACCTCTGATTAGCTTGGTTGGCTACGTATGGTGTGAAGCAGTGACGTGCGGTGAGGTCAATGGCTGGGAAGGCACTGGCTAGTGTCAGAGCCAGATTCACACACTGAGGGGGGCGTGGCCTCACGGAGGGGGCGTGTCCTCACTGAGGGGGGCGTGTTAGACACGTCCCCCTCAGTGAGGCAGATGTGATAGCTGCCTCCCCTGGTGCTTTTTTATTGCAGTTTCATGACGAGACCAGCAAGCCTAAATATATTTTTTCACATACGTGTAATAAGTTACCTGGAATATGGAAGGTGAGGACATGAAATGAAGGGGTCGACAAACATTACATTGGTGACATACTGAGATAGTAACAGGCACGCGCTTATTGCCCGCACTGCATCCAGATACTGAGGGGTTGCGCAATCAGAGGGGAGGCTGAGCTCATCGCTGCCTCACCTCTCGTCTCTTCCTGTATTTGCAGGGGAGCTCCGTAAATTTGGCGATTTTGACTATAAAAATTGGAATCGTACAGAAATGACATTTATAACACAGATCAGTGGAACAATCTTAATATTTATATTATTTGATTATTCTTTTTTTCATTGGAGTATGACAGGTGAGGCTCTGCCTCCCCTGCCTCCCCTGACCGCACATCCCTGCTGTGAAGGCAGTTCAACATACATAATAACACCATAAACAGCACAGCTAAATGTCAAATGTTAGCAAGGAATGCCAAATCCTGAATGACAAGGTGCACCAGGGCAAGTGTAACACAATAACGAAACACCACAACAACATTTGCCGAGGGTCAGCCATAGTCTGAACAAAAACATTGCTCAGGATTAATTTAATATCGCAACTAATTGCATCTCGTAATCGCCAAGTAGGAAGCGCAGACAAGCTTGGAAAGCTGCCAGGAAGAGATTTGGCACCAACAAATTGCTCTAAAGCCTCGCCTGACTCTCCGCATCTATCTCCCTGGGCTGTGGGCAAGAGAGAATGGATGGGAAAGGGCATAGGGCTTGGGAGTCTGAGCGGCCACCCGACGCTGTCGCTCCGATATCAAACAACATCCCACACACTCGAAGCTTGAGTCTGGCTTAAAGGGGTTTCACTGCGAGAAGTTTTGCGCGCGCCCTCAGAATGAGATGAGAATCGCATGGCGAACCGTGGGCTTCAACGAGAGCGGAACTGCAAAGGAATCGCCGATCTTGCCGATATTGGCCAATTCAAATTAAGGGGGTGTGTCGCATCATTGCTCGATCCATTGATCTGAACCGCGCAGTGTATACAACCAGAATACGTCATTAGACCTCCTTTGGTGTGGACCAATCAGTTTCAAGGACAACGCATATATTATCATAGTATGTTTTTTGTTTGCATTTTGACTGCAGGTATTGTGGTTAATGCAGGCATGAATCCTTGTAAAAAGGTTTCAGTTTTGTTGCCAGAAAAAAGGGGGAAAACCCTATAACCAGAATACGCTCAATCGCGGCCATGATAACATCGGACATTAGCACAACATCGGATTATAAGTGTAATAAGCGAGCGCCATCTCCTGCATAATTGAGGGGTTACACTTTACATACTGTCATTACAGTCCACGCCTTATCAGCAGTAGGGTTCTATCTGGAGGGAAGGTTAATGGGCAGAGCTAGCATGGAAGCCTCTGGAACGTTCTCGAAGGTTCCCAGAGGGGCGTGGCCAAAAGGCGGGGCTTAAGCCTCGCAAAAGCGAATATAAGCAGGGGGTATCGGAAGGCTCGGGCTCGGTGGTTGAAGATCGAAGAGGCGTTCCCCGTCGCTGTTGCCCCGCCATCTCCACCAGCCACGTGGCGGCTCGACCTCCAGCCGCTCCCCAGCGCGCCCCGCCACTCGGCGGTGCGGTTGAGAGCGGGGTGAGCGGCACGTGGCGCGGGGCAAGCGCAGTCACGCCGGAGAGCAACTACGGCATTCGCGCGAACGAGCGGAGTCGTGACTGTGCTAAATATTAAATAAAGTTCTGCCGTGTCGGAGCCACTTATCACATACTAGCGGGAAGTACCCGGCGTTGCCCGGGGGGAAAATATATTTAAAAAAATTCTCAAAACTTAAAAACGTACCATATACAAATGAAAAGAAAACTTAGATAATTACCTCATTAATTAAAATAAAGCCCGAATGCGCGGTGGAAATAAAAACTTACGCTCACACACCAAGATTCAATTCTTTAAATCTAGAATAGGAATCGAAGGTTGTAGATTTCTTTAGAATCGGCCTATTCCCGTTTAATCGATACCACAAACGCCCACCAGATATCGATTCTCGCCAGTCCTGTATGCGGGTTGATGCCACACACTTCATGGTGATCCCCCCCCCCCAAATACAAAAGTCTATTTTTAAACGTTTTACATTGTGTACAGTATAGGAGCTAGCCACATGGCAAATGTAAAGTTTGTAGCCTATTATATTATACCCATTATTTCCACCCCCCCCAGCCGTCCATTTGTGTGGGATACAGAGCCTACGTGGAGGGTTTGGGGGGGGGGGATATGCGTGACGTCAGCAGGCACACTGCGTAACACTGCCGCATGCGGGTGACATGACGGAGATGTGACGTCACAGCTCACTTGCCGTGCAAAATATATTATTGCCCCCCCCCCAAAAAAAATACAAAAGTCTATTTTTATAATGTTTGCATGGTGTACAATCTGGAAAGTACCCACATGCCAAATTTCAAGTTTGTTGCATGCCGGGAAGTATGCTAAACATTTTGAACAGACGCATATTCACAAATTTCCCTTTTATATGTATAGAAGATGTAGCGATGTAAATGGGCTGCGGGGTGTTCTAGGATCCCTCGGGACCCTTCCCAATAGGAGGGGGCTACGGGGTGTCCTGGGATCCCCCAGAGCCCCCTCTGGAACTCTCTGGAAGGTAGGCGGAGCCAGGGGCTGACGCACCGGTGCTGTGTATAAAAGCCGGAACCCTGGAAGGGTCTAGAGCCAGTCCAAGACACAAGCCAGAAAACCAGCTAGCTAGAACCCTGGGACCCCTAGCCCCGCTGCCCTTGTAAGGGCCGGGACTCTGTGGGCCAGTGGTCGGGACCCGCACCTTGGCTGGGTCGGGCCAGTGCAGCCTCCCCTAGAGCACTCATAGTCGGAGGACCCAGAGCCCATAGCCCCGTGATAGGGCACACTAGCCCGGAGGCAGTACCTCCCCAGGCAGTTGTTAGAAGGGCCGTTGCACTGTGTAAGGACTGGGCTGTACTGCAGTGTTTGTTTTGAATAAAAGTGTTGCCTCCAAGATTCGTCTCCGACTTCCATAAAACCCACTACACAGCGATTTAACACAGCACTTTGATCGACTATATGAACAAACTACTCATAAAATGTTACGTAAAAATCGCATGTCAATACTTGTTTTGTGTCTGTGAGCCATCGAATTAAACAAGATAAAATCATACATTTTCAAGAAGGCTGCCCGATCGACTTGGAGCGTATATGGTCGATCCACAATGACCAAATATAGGCAAAGACATGCCCCCTCGGATAACACCACGCCCACTTCCATATATGAGCAAATCTCTGATCAGTGATTTCGTCAGGGGTGTACGATCTTATCAAGTGACAGCGCCAACCGCTAACCCTGTGTGTGGTCTCTTTTGCAGGTGCTCTTGAAGTTGCCAATGCGGTGTATTATGGTGACATCGTAACTTACACTGAGATGAATGAAGTCAAAGCATACTTTTTAAAAGCACAATTAAAGGTAAGATGCGGCAAACATTCTAGGTTATATTCTTGGTTCTTTCAGTAAAGTCACGTAGAAGGGAAACAATAAAATAATAAAAATATAAAACAATAAAATTCTCACGACGTTTCGACTGCAACACAAACAATCATCATCAGGTGTGAAAACCACAAGAAAATTTGAAAAAGTGGCGGTTATTTTCTTGTTGTGGTTTTCACACCTGATGATGATTGCTTGTGTTGCAGTCGAAACATCATGATAATTTTATTGTTTTATATTTTTATCATTTTATTGTTTCCCTTCTATGTGACTTTACCGAAAGAACCAAGAATATGAATCCCTGCAGTCACGAAAGCTTTAAATCAAAATTCTAGGTTATGTAAAAAAATAGAGATTTGTTTATCTTACCTATAAAAGTCATTCTTTGTGTGTCTGTGTGTGGACGAAACTTGCGTAGGATTTGGCTCGTGAACTGTGGGGGTTTACATTTAAAAACAGCAGCCAGGTACCATAAGCCCCGTGGTGAGCCAGCGCTACTCGATTTTCACATCCGTTAACTTTAAAGTAGTTAAATTAACAATGAAGTGATATTTATTATTCATTTCCTTACGCCACTCAGTGTGTGCCAAAGCACGCATTTGCACATGTGTGACAAAGTCGTGGTTGTCCCGAGCAATGCACATGCGCGATCGGTGGAGTTGGGGAAAAATTCTCATTCGCGTAAAAAATGCAATAAAAATACACAAATTGCTGAAGTAAATTCTTCACAGTGTGATGTCCTCTTCTCCCTCCCCCACCCCAATATGTACAGTTACTACTATAGAGTCGCTAGATGTTACTACTATAGGCCTTAGATATTACTGCAGAGCGGGCGGGGGGATTGTGGTTGGGGGGGAGTAGCAGCCCAGCCCTAGCCTGCCAAGGTGCCACCTCGGCCGGCTGGGCAATCTAGGCGAGGCCGGGGACACTGCAAGGGACTAGGCCTTACCACTACACTCTGTGAAGTTAGTACTATGATAGATTTTGACTTAAAACTTTCGTGACTGCAGGAATTCATATTTTTTGGTTCGTTCAGTAAAGTCACATTGATAGAAAAATAAAAGGCTCTTATTTCCCTCAAAGTTGTTTTTTGTGAGCAGAACAGTGATATTGAGAAATGTAGCTATATTGAAAGAGAAAACGTCTGCATAAGTGTCATTCCCTCGCATAAAGACGTGGTCGCAATAATAACCATTTTGTGTGTAACAATTTTCAAGTAGCAATTAGTAGTAGGGGAGAAAAATCGTGTTACTTAGATGGTTAATCCCTATCGTTTAATCTTACCTATAAAAGGCATTTTTTGTCTGTGTGTCTATCTGTCTGTCTCTGTGTGGACGCAACTTGCGAAGGATTTGGCTCGTGAACTGTTGGGTTTACGCTTATAAAAGGAGCCGGGTGCCATGCCGTAAGCCCTGTGGTGAGCCAGCACCAAATTTTAAGGAGTTAAATGAATAATTTAGTGCTATTTTTCATTATTCAATTATCTCATCGCACCGTTAAAGCTGCCCGGGGGTTGCCCCTAACAACGCACACGCGTCATTAGGAGAGGGGGGGGGGATTTCTCATTCGCGTTCAAAATGCTAAAAAAATACACACAACGCTGAGGTAAATTCATCAAAGTGTCATGTCCTTTTCTCTCCCGCCCCCACCCCAATGTGTGCACTCACTACACTAGGGTCGGTAGATACTAATATTATAGCGATTAGATAGTATTATTGTAGCGCGGGTGGGGGGATGGGGGGGGGGATAGCGGCCCAGCCCCCAACCTGCCAAGGTGCCACTTCGGCCGGCTGGGCAATCTAGGCGAGGCCAGGGGCTCTGTATGGGACTAGGCCTCACCACGCCACTCTGTCAGGTGAGTACTTTGTGCCATAGAGTCGATATATACGCTATGGAGTCAGCATGTACTACTGTAGTGATAGCAGGAACCACCACAGTCAGTATGCACTGCTGTTATCATAGCAGGTACCACCACAGTATGCGCTGCTGTAATCATAGCAGGTACCACCACAGTCAGTATACACTGCTATAATCATAGCAGGTACCACCACAGTCAGTATGCACTGCTGTAATCATAGCAGGTACCACCACAGTCAGTATGCACTGCTGTAATCATAGCAGGTACCACTATAGTCAGTATGCACTGCTGTAATCATAACAGGTACCACTATAGTTAGTATGCACTGCTGTAATCATTGCAGGTGCTACACAGTCAATATGCACTGCTGTAGTGAAAGCAGGTACCACCACAGTATGCACTGCTGTAATCATAGCAGGCACCACCATGGTCAGTATGCACTGCTGTAATCATAGCAGGTACCACCACAGTCAGTATGCACTGCTTTCTGCCCCGCCTCCCCCCCCCCCACTTCTCTCTCTCCCCCTCCAGCCGATCTCTCCAATGCTGCCGCGGTGTTCCACTTTACTCCAGTGACCCGAGTGCTGCTGCGGGGTCCACTTTCTGGCCCGCCTCCTCCCCACCCCCCTTCTCTCTCTCCCCCCCTACTGCCGAGGCCTATTTTACCTCGTGCCACGGCAGATCTCTCGCCTACTTCAGTTTTTTTCTTTCTGTGGTTGTCCCACCTGATGACGATTGCTTGTAAACCATCGAAACGTCGTGATCTATTATTATTTTTCTACCTACGTGACTTTACCGAAAGAACCAAAGAGTATGGATTCCTGCAGTCACGAAAGCTTCAAATCAAGATTTATACTAAATGACAACCGTTGTGGGGATCGGAACTCACATCTGTGTCGCCATCAACTGAGCCTAATGCGCTACTCGGCCATCATGCAATGCTGTGTGGATTTATATGCTGGATAAATAGGACTATATCTCTCAGATGTTGTACAGAAACAATGGGTAATACTTTATTCTTGAGGTTAGACAGTCACAGGCAGAGAGGCTGGAATTGGACAGGTTTTTAAGCGAGGTGTAAGACTGGTATAATTCCTGTAAACGTATGCTTTTTTGTAACTCTAATTACACTGAATAGTAAGTAATGTTTGAACGCACAAACATTGATTCACAATTTTTTTTCCCTTTTGTTAGCAGTCAGCGGTCCTTATTCTGGACTGCAGGATTGAAAATGAAGCCTTCTGGAAGCAAGCTTGCAAATTAGTGAAGGTGAATAGTCGTGTAACAGTAGATCACGCACCAGCTGTTTACAAACTGACTCGTACTATGACGGTCAGACACAATGCATTTTCGTGTTTACGTAACTCGGTAAAATCAGTGACTGAAAGTTTTGGTAATGCAAACAGTGATTATACCGAGACCGAATAGTGATTCTGCCAATATTCAAATATAGATAATCTAATCATATCCTTATCTATACTATCTGATATAATACTCCCATTATCTGTGCCCTTTAATACCTATTCATCCCTGTGGTAAAAGGGTTAATTTGCATTGATAAATGTGGATATAGGATCTGACACTCCAGTCTGCTGCATCGCCCAGATAAGAGGAGTTTCACTGCATTCGTAACAATACGACCACGGTAAGGTGCACGATGGACTTTTATTCAAAATTATATCGTGGTATCTTGCAAGTATATTTACCACGAAGGCCTATTTTCTGAAACGTCACCTATTGTATATTTTTCTCATTTAAAGCATTGCTATTGGCGAATGTCTTTATATATTTTGTGTTGTTAATTGCGCTTCTTGCACCAACTGCCAAAGCATCATCACCAAATAATGAATTACATTACAGGATTACCGAATCATTCCCTTGCTGCTGATGGCATGGGTTCCAGTGAGAGACAATGTTGCTGCTCCATTGCATGCCTTCCTGGATGGAGGTCTCGAGGTCATTGTGCTGCAAAGCTTCCAACATCTACTGCACCTCAACGGTAAACATAATCCACTGTAACGCTGTCGGGTTGATTGGTGGTGATCAAAATGAGTACGTGGTAAGGTGTGCCAACAGTTCAGGGATAAAGGTGACCAAGAATTGTTGGTGCTACCCATACCACCCTTCACATTTTCTGTGCTCGCCTTAAAACCTGATTTGTTTTGCTTGTTTGCCCACCTGTGCGAGCTGCACGGCAAAATCAGTGGAGGTATTTTTTTTGTTTTGTTTATCCTTGTGGTTGTACAGAAGACGGAGCCGCTCTGCTTCTCGGCATCACGGCAGACGCACATGGCCGAACTGTGCTCCAGAGCCAACTTGAGAGTGTCACTCGCTGCCTGTGGGGGCCTCCACCAAACCACGGCGCCCGCGTCGTCGCCAAACTGCTGCAGCACCTGGACAGCCACAACGGGCCCAGCGTGGGCCCCGCGGAGCTGTACCAAAGCAGCTCTGTACACGACAACAAGATTCGGCGTGAAGAGGCACGGGCGATTTCTACTTTAAATAAATGACTAAATGCGGGGGGAGGGGGGGCTGGGGGAGGGATCCCCGTTATTGGCCAGGGTTAGGGAATGGAAAGTTGCTACTTAAAACGAAACGATGTATAAAGGGGGAATTTTCCCCCCGTAAGAATAATGAGAAATGGGGGGAGGGGGGGTGTGTGAGTGGATAAGGACCATGAGAGCGTAAACATTAATAAAGTATGAAAGCTTTCGTGACTGCATAAAATTACTCATTGGTTTTTTCGGTAAAGTTACATATGTAGAAATACAATAAAATTATGTTAAAGCAAAAAACAATCACGACGTTTCGATCACAACGCAAGCGATCTTCATCAGGTGTCAAGAACAAATCACAGAGGTAAATACAACAAAAAGATGAGAGACGAGAATTCAACAAACCTGAAAAAACATGTGAAGCACATCCAGTCAGGCCAACAACACAGACACTTCCTGGCGGACCACGAATTTCAGAAGAGTGTTAAATTTCGTGTTCAACCTTTGGATTGCACATACCAGCATAGAATGAAAAATACGAGGTACACGGTCAGTAGAAATACATATACAAGTCCACCAAGAGGTAAGGAGGGAGGAAAGACGGACAGGGAGGCAGAGAGAGAGGGGGGGGGCGGAGGGATGAACAAGCTTAAATAGGAAATACGGTTGGAGGGGGGGAGGGGCCAGAGCGAGAGCGGCAGCTCAAACACGCACATCTTACACATACAAAACGGCAGCTCAAAAAAGGACCACCTCTTGTAAATACAAAACAGAAGCTCAAAAAATGACCACCTCTTGTAACTACAAAACGGCAGCTCAAAAAAGGGCACATCTTACACATAATTACAATGGTAACTTCCCCGTAGAAGTGTGATAATAAAGTATTAAAGCTGTCGTGACTGCATAAAATTACTCATTGTTTTTTTCGGTAAAGTCACGTATGTAGAAATACAATAAAATTATATTGAAACATAAAACAATCACGACGTTTCGATCACAACGCAAACGATCTTCAGCAGGTGTCAAGAACAAATCACGGAGGTAAATACAACAAAAAGATGAGATACGAGAATTCAACAAACCTGAAAAACATGTGAAGCACATCCAGTCAAGCCAACAACACAGACACTTCCTGGCGGACTACGAATTTCAGAAGAGTGTTAAATTTCGTGTTGAACCTTTGGATTGCACATACCAGCATAGATAGAATGAAAAATACGAGGTACATGGTCAGTAGAAATACATATACAATTCCACCAAGAGATAAGGAGGGAGGAAAGACGGACAGGGAGGCAGAGAGAGAGGGGGGGGGGGGGGGGCGGAGGCATGAACAGAAGCTTAAATAGGAAATACGGTTGGAGGGCGGGAGGGGCCAGAGCGAGAGTGGCAGCTCAAATACGCACATCTTACACATACAAAACGGCAGCTCAAAAAAGGACCACCTCTTGTAAATACAAAACGGCAGCTCAAAAAATGACCACCTCTTATAAATACAAAACGGCAGCTCAAAAAAGGGCACATCTTACACGTAATTACAATGGTAACTTCCCCGTAGAAGTGTGATAATTAAGTATTAAAGTTTTCGTAACTGCATAAAATTACTCATTGTTTTTTTCGGTAAAGTCACGTATGTACAAATACAATGAAATTATATTTAAACAAAAAACAATCGCAACGTTTCGATCACAACGCAAGCAATCTTCATCCGGTGTCAAGAACAAATCACGGAGGTAAATACAACAAAAAGATGAGATACGAGAATTCAACAAACCTGAAAAAACATTATGTGAAGCACATCCAGTCAGGCCAACAACACAGTTAGACACTTCCTGGCGGACCACGAATTTCAGAAGAGTGTTAAATTTCGTGTTGAACCTTTGGATTGCACATGCCAGCATAGAATGAAAAATACGAGGTACATGGTCAGTAGAAATACATATACAAGTCCACCAAGAGGTAAGGAGGGAGGAAAGACGGACAGGGAGGCAGAGAGAGAGGGGGGGGGGGGGGCGGAGGGATGAACAGAAGCTTAAATAGAAATACGGTTGGAGGGGGGGAGGGGCCAGAGCGAGAGCGGCAGCTCAAACACGCACATCTTACACATACAAAACGGCAGCTCAAAAAAGGACCACCTCTTGTAAATACCGTGTACCTCGTATTTTTCATTCTATCTATGCTGGTATGTGCAATCCAAAGGTTGAACACGAAATTTAACACTCTTCTGAAATTCGTGGTCCGCCAGGAAGTGTCTAACTGTGTTGTTGGCCTGACTGGATGTGCTTCACATAATGTTTTTTCAGGTTTGTTGAATTCTCGTCTGTCATCTTTTTGTTGTATTTACCTCCGTGATTTGTTCTTGACACCTGATGAAGATCGCTTGCGTTGTGATCGAAACATCGTGATTGTTTTTGTTTTAATATCATTTTATTGTATTTCAACATAAGTGACTTTACCGAAAAAACCAATGAGCGTAAACATTGCCTATGCAACGCAAAGCGGGGCAATTTCTCCCATAAGAGAATGGAATAAGGTAAGGATAGGCACCGTAACTTAGGGAATGTTGTTTCATACCTAGCAACCAAAATATCTGTACTATACTGTACAATGCACACATTTATAACAAATTCTGATTTCAAGCACCTTTAAACAGCATTTATACTTTCCAAACACTTAATTGAAAACCATTTTTGAGCATTTCGAAGCAGTCCTGTACATTTTAAAAGTTTTCATTTTTCATAGAAAATATATTTTAGTGTAAAAAGAGCACAGAATCTTAAACAGCATTTTTTAAATGTTACCTTAACCTGTCAGTTTTACGATCTCACCTTGAGGAGTGGATGAGAAGAGGCAGCAGACAGGATTCTGGGGATACATCTAAGATGGCGGCGCACGAGCGAACCACGAGCTGTACTTTTTCTATACTAAAGCTGAACCGAGTCGAAAACGTCGTGTAACATCATAAGTACGGGGAAATTATACATTGGATTCCCGAAAAGTGTGAAGCATATGTCACGACTCAGCATCTAAATGTGTATCACTTATCGTGTGTTGCCCACAGGGCACCGACAACCCTAGACGTTAATGGGTATCTGGGGTACCGAACTCAAATTTGCTATCGGCCGGCGGCGGCTCTCAAACCGGGCAGTGGCCGGAATGGGTCGCGTAAATGTCAACTGCTCACCGGGGGCTAGAGAGAGGGAGGTGGCGTAAGGGGAGTGACTGGGGCAGATTGTTTCAGAAAGATAGTGGCCGGAATGGGTCGCGTAAATGTCAACTGCTCACCGGGGGCTAGAGAGAGGGAGGTGGTGTAAGGGGAGTGACTGGGGCAGATTGTTTCAGAAAGATGGAGAATTTTAATTTTGATTTAAAGCTTTCGTGACTGCAGTAATTCATATTCTTAGTTTTTTCGGTAAAGTCACGTTGAAGGGAAACAACAAAATAATAAAATATATATTTTAATAAAATAATAAAATATATTGATAACATAATAAATATATTTTATTGTTTTGTTGTTTCCCTTCAACGTAACTTTACCGAAAAAACTAAGAATATAAAAGATGGAGAATGTTTGGTAGAATGATGGAATTGTTATAAGAGGAGAACACAGAGGAGGGTAGGCTGCTCTCAGAGGAGAAAGTGCTGTGTGACGAGTAAGCTGGGAAAATATGCTATTCACTTTTTTTCCTGGCAAGGCCCACTCAGCTACATAGCTCTTTTTCAGACGCGACCTGGCCATAAATAATACCTCAACGAAGTGCCTTATCACGTGGAAATGTATATCAGCCAAATACTCCATAAAAGCGTGTAATTGATTCTAAATGTGGAGGCAAAAACCGGAGGACCCGAAGAAAAATCCACGTGATCGCGAAGAGAACATGCGGACTCCAAATTTACAGGCCGCTTTGCAAGTACAATATCTTCTTCGCAGTTGCGAATAAGACATGCGTGTTAGGCTTCATGAAATGAAAGTTAAAATAGTGGACATCTTTATCTTTCCTCTTGACAGATTTGCAGCCCACATAGTATCAATAACTTTAACACATTTCAGCACTCTTTTCGTGTTTTCAAACACTGGATGACTGAAGTTTTGAGCACATTTGTGGTAAACAGTTGTTTCTATTCACATTTCTATTCACTCAGGCTTAGTATTCAGCTGCGAGACTTTATTAAAGCCATTTTTCATCAAATGTTTGTTTCTTTGAATGCCGATTTAGTTTGAACTTTCTTTGGAGCCGGAGGATACATACAAAACAAATCACCCAATGTACTTTGATTTCTTTTACATTTTGATTTGAGCCACAAACCTAAAGTCATAGAAAAATATATAATTTTATGGACGTGCATATAACAATCATTTATATAATGGGAAAGGTAAAAAAATAAATTCAAATGAGCTAACAAGAATGTCAGTGTATTAAAGTAGGCCTAAAACAACATTCGCTATTAAAGTAAATGCAAAAATGAAAACGTCTTCCCAATTTCGACAAAGTAAATAAATCAGACATTAATAAGGAAGAATACATACCCTCAGCAAGTGAAGAAGATCCTGCTATGAAAGAATGTAGATATACCTCGTGGTGATACGCACCTTCGCGTATATTAAAACAACAATGAAGTGACGTCACTCATATACACGTAGCCGATTGGAGGGGGTGTCTCGGAGATTATTTAAAGGGCTGTATGAATAATCCCACGTGTACCCGGGCGAGTCCACCGTCGCTCACCGCGGACACATGCTAAACAAAGGCCGTATAGATAATCTCACGTGTACGCCGCCCGTTCACCTCACGCACACGTTAACCATGAGCTAAACGCATGGGCGAGCGTAAACACGTGGGTAAATACGCACTCGCGTGCAAACACAGGGTACAACGACGCAGGAACCCTGGTCGGGCGCGCACACAATGGCCGCCTCAACAGAGTTACCCGCGCGCAAATCTCCGTACCACGACGATCGGACTCACACCACCATGTGCTCGTTCCACACTCGCAGAAACCACACGACAAGGTTTATTGATAACCAACAGTTTATTCTCGGCGAGTCCGAGGCTAAATATTACGTAGCCCGGAGTCAATATTAGTAGAGTAACTAA
Source organism: Petromyzon marinus (assembly GCF_048934315.1). Taxonomy (NCBI): domain Eukaryota; kingdom Metazoa; phylum Chordata; class Hyperoartia; order Petromyzontiformes; family Petromyzontidae; genus Petromyzon; species Petromyzon marinus. Next base: position 12,065,552 of record NC_133677.1, read on the forward strand.
CCTATTTCCGATGGTCTAAGACCCAGTCTGTCCCATCTATTTCAAATTAACCTCCCTAGGCTTTTACGCTTAAATCCCAACTCTCTCTTTCATACTCACGGTTTGCGTCGGATGCGCGGGCCGTCGAGGAGAGACGAGGCTGCACGAAGTTCTGGCTGGGAGTGGGGCTTGGCTTCGCTGAGACTCGTCACACGGACGACCCAGTGGCCGGCAAGCTGACTGCTCCGATGGCTGACTTGAGAACGCGAACTGCCCATCGTCGCTCTTTTCTCCCATTTTATCCTTCTCTACATCAAAGGTTTGCCCGGCTAACCCGCGATACCCCACCGCCATTGGTGTGCCCGCCTCGGTGCCTTCACCGATGTCCGCTTCCCTCTCTAACCCATCAACGAGGGCCGCCTGCTGGGCCATTGCCATTGGCCACGGCGTGCAAGCATACTTTTCTGGCCAATCAGATGCTTCCCCTGGTGCTCATGTGGACCTAACTGTGGTGACTGAATAACCTCGTCGTGACCATGCAATTGCACGTCAATTCACGGCTCCGCGGTGTAATTCAACCTGGGGGAAGTCCACCAATTCCCTGGCCCCAGGAAACCGTGGGGGATGTCCCTACGAGGAGGGCCCCTGGGTGAAAGCCTGGAGGCCAGGTGACTTCCCCACGAGGTCCTACGTGGGGGTGTGTGTGTTATGTGTGCTCATTTGGGGGGTGGTGAGGGAGAAGCAGCGGCGGCCCGGACGCTCTCCCGTGGTGGCGTTGCTGGCACGGCTCCGACGGAGCGGCTTCGCTGCTGTGGCACCACACTATCCCTAGAGTACGGCCAATCAGGGTGACCGCCCCGGGCCCCGTGCTTTGGGGGCCCCCCCGCACTTCGATGTCGCGGTGTCAGATGAAATGCTTTCGGTTTTGCTTGAATACGTGGTGGGGGGGGGGGGGGGCAAACAGTGTATCAGAATCACAATGTTTATACTGGAGTAATCCGATGAGCTATAAACTCCTTTTTCACAGAGTCCAGTCGGGGCTGGTTAGAATGTTACAACAACAAACAACACTAAAAAACAGGACAGGAGTGTAAAGTATAGGAAAGAAAGGTAAGCAAATCACGACAAAAATGCAAGTAAAACTAAGTTATATATTATTTTTTTATTGTACCAGGTAAGGCCCACTGAGCTATTAGCTTCTTTTTCAGAAGTGACCTAGCCACAAATCATAGGTCAACGAAGTGGCTTATCATGTGGAAATATATAGCAGCTAAATACTCTAAATGCGTGATGTTGATTCTAAATGTGGAGGAAAAACCGGAGGACCTGGAGAAAAATCCACGCGGCCACAGGAAGAACAAGCAAACTCCAAATATACAGGTGTCAGGGTCCGGAGCGAACCCACGACCTCCTGTATACCAGGCAAAGGTGTTAAATGAATGAATTTGATCACATTAACCTCCTTGTGTGCCATTTCATCATCGCAGTATGAAGCAATCTCTGAGGGCATTTGCTTACAAAGTCTGAGGCTAAATGGGGGAACCATTGCCTCGCTTTTTGTATTCTTAATGGGGAGCGGTAACATCGTAGGGTTGACTCTCTGACCCCAGCGACTTCAGTGGGGTTCTTGGTCACGACTAAAGATAAACTCGGCCTAAAATGATGCATTGCTGGTTTGGTCAACAGCGGTACCGTGGAGACAAAGACAGCTGAGCGTGCGATTGGCCCACACTGTCCCCTCGTGTACGAGAGCATCAGCAGCTGGCAAACAGCCCTCATCCTCATCGTAGAGTGCAAGCCTAAACCCATAAGCTGTTTTCATGTCCTGCATATCATAGTTGGAGGCCAGTCGCCCAACTACAACTGCTGCTGGGGTATTAAAATTGAATAAGAACCGGGAATTCGAGGTTGGAAACGGCATTTGCCATTCCCTTCTGCGATAAGACATCAACAAGACACTTCTTACCCGTGACACATCATGGGAAAGGGGCGTAGAGTGAAGGGCATGAAACGAAAAGGGAACGTGGAGGAAAAAAAAAGAAGGCAAAAGAATGGGAATTAATAGAATGGAAACATTGGACCAAAATGGTCTGGAAAGATGAGGATCGGAAGGAAAAGGCTACGGCAAGGGCCTCAACTCAGCTGCATGGAGCAGCGTCTGCTTTCACAGGGAGCGAGGAGAAGGGAGGGTTTGACAGTGGGGGTGGCCATACAGATGTCCCGTGATTTACGGGAGGCTTGAGCTGATGTAGTTATACTGTGTAGCTTGGAAGAGTGAATCCAGCTATGATTTATGTTCAGTTGATGCTCATTTGCGTACAGAATTGTATGTTGGTGTAAAATGTAGCAAAGCAGTGGAATGATTAAATGAATTACAAAGCAAGCGTTTTTGATAATCACGAGAAAGCACTTTTAATATAAAGATACAAAACTTGAATTGATACATTGTGGTATAAACAGCTCGTAATTTCGTTTCAAATCTTTACAAAACGTAAAATGCTCACAAAGACTAGTGATTACAAGATACAGCAGGCGATGAAATTGTGTCGCTTCGTGCCGAATCAAAAAATAGCACAGCAAATGGGATGTTCCGTGTGATAAACTATTAAAAAGAATGGCAGCTGCTATCTGCAGTCGGGCTAAGTCACCATTAATTACGTATCATCAATCCGTTGTGGAGCTCAACAGTTTCAGCATTCAAACTGAAAACGAAATAACAGAGCAGCTGCACATGGTGTAACTCTTAACTTGCAACAGAATCCCTTTGGTTCCGTGTTTCCAAATGATCTTCAGACTGCTAAATCTACCTTAGTTTGGCGCTCTTACCTCTAGGAATTGTACAGTATGCACATTTAGCTGAGGTTCTTAAATACATCAGTGTTAACGTTATATTTCATTGTTATTAAAAAAAATTTAAATCGATTACAGTACTTATCCTGACTTTTTGGTTCTTTCGGTAAAGTCACTTTACCGAAAGAAGCAAAGAGTATGGATTCCTGCAGTCACGAAAGCTTCAAATACGTATCCTGAGTTTACACGCGCGTGTATAATGCATGAGGTAGTGCCTACAAGCCACAATGTGAGGCTACTGCAGTACTGGACTCTAATTCTGTTTTACCTCGGGTTTCCAAAACGCTTTATATGGAGAATATTCACAAAGTACTTCTTAATAACAGATCTTGGGGGAGGGAAAATGGATGCAAGTTTACGTCGTTACAAATGGTAAAAATTGTCTTGCTTTTAACATTAGGGTGTTGTTTATAAACCACATAAATGGACATATATGCCCATGAGATAACTTGATTTGATTGACCCTGTCAGGTGGTCAAGTATCGTAGTTTAAAACATTTAAATGACAGAAAGTCCTTGCTTAACGCATTTTCACGCAAAACGTTTTCGCTATGGCACGGTTCTTCCCACAACGTGGAAACGCGCACCGTTATAACGCGGTTTCTGAGCGGTTGACAAACTACTTTCTTGAGCTGCGCGGCCGAGTGGTGTGAGAATTCTAGGTAAATGCGCGGAATGACACGGTACGTCGTGTAACCTCATCTCAGTTCATTGTCCTGCCATTGAATGACTGCAGGGTGATTTTATAGTACCAACGTGATTCAGTACAGTGATTCCTCGTTTAAAGCATTTTTGGTTAATGCCGCACTTTTCAGGAATCCATCTATCACGTTAAACGAGGAATTACTGTATAGCTCCACGATCGGAACCAAAAAAGTGCATTATGCACCAGCTGGTCACTTTCTTTGACCATGAACAATGGGTGCAGTGTGAATGTATTCAAAATGAGCCGGGAATTCGAAATCTTGCGGCACCATCAGACGCGCCAATCTCCCTGCGCACCAGTTTTAGGCCAAGCAGTGTCGTTCCAGTCCTTTCGCCACCACCCATAACTCTCTCGATCCGGCATCACGTGATTTTATTTCTTTTCCCAAAACTAAAAAAAAAACCTCCTTGGAAATGAAGGAGGTTTCATGGACATTCGGACATTTAAAATACTAAAGTGCAGTTGCAAAGGATCATTAGATAACAGGACTGCCAGAGGTGTTACAGGAAGTTACAGGAATGCTGGTATAAGTGCATCTGTGCAGGAGACCACTGTGAAAGGGATAATGAACAATAATTGGTCAGAGGAGAACATCAAATAAATATCAGACTCTGAACCTTTTGAACAAACCTCTAAATTTTAATGATTTGTACTCTGATTATAATCCACAATTTGAGTGGACGCTCATATTCAGCCTGATTTGTGCTTGTGTCCTATACAGTAAATCCCTGGCGCGTTCACACTACGCACCTCCGATTAGCACGGCTGGCTACGTACGGCGCGGAATAAGTTCAACATACATACACGTGCATACGTGTTTTTTTTGCATTCACGCTGTTTTTATTTTATGGAATGTTTTCCGCTTATAACGCGCACTGCCCCCGCTGTAACGCGAGTCTGGCGGGTGGCAGACTACTTTCCTGACTGGCGTGGGTTTTGGTAGCGTTGTTCCGTGATGCTGGGAGCTGGTGCTTGACTGATGCGCGCTGTGATACACGGCTCGTCTTCCTCCTCCTCCTCAATCATTATTCCGGCATGTTCGTGTGCGTAGCGTCATCATCACCAATCTTGAACGATCGCACTGTCACTCCCTTATCTTTTTCACTCGACGCATGTCTCTCACACATTTTACATTTATATACATGACTGTCGCACATAGCATGTTTATAGAAATACTATATAAACACAACACATTTAAAAAGAAACATATGAAACAGTCTTTAAAAACAATGACTAAAATTACATGCTGGAATGGCACCACCACTTTCACCATTATTCCTTATGGGAAAATCACACCCGCTTCATGAAAATTCACTTTATGCGGAAGTTTTTTTTTATTAACACAACCCCAGCGTTAAGCGGGGACATGCTGTACTACTGATTTGACGTTAAGTATAATAACTGTTGAGATATCGCAATATTTTTTTAAAATCTCCATGTATATGAGCCGTTCATTTATACAGGTCATGTCAAATTGCCAAGTATATCATTTCCAATCTGGGTATTAACTGAAATACAGACTTTTACTGTGGTACAAAAGTGCGTAAAGTGAGTGAATAATGTACAGGAGTTTCATTAAGTGCTTCATATCCTTTGTGAAATAAATCATTACAAATGCATCTTGGACAAAACTAAATTCATTTATGCAGCTCCAACAAATTGGTGCGATCGTAATAGGATGGCTTTTAAAATCTATTAAAGGAAATAACACTCAATCCATTGGTGGTTTAATTTCCAGGCTAATGTATTTCAGCAGCAAGGGTGGCAGCACGGTACGATATTTTTCAATTTCGCATTTTAAAAAAAATATCGTACCCTAATTTCATACCATATCTTTGAAAATGTTTTCCTACCGTACCAGTGTGGTAAAATTTCGTACCGTAATTTGGTACCATCGTAACGAAGAAAAACAAGGCTAAGAAAACAAGAGATATATGATCATCAAGCTTACAATACATTTTTGGCTTAATTTTTTTTGTAGAAAGCTCCTTACTCGGTGAAAAAAATCTTCTGTAAACATGTTTGATTTTTTTCTCGAATTAACAAAAAAATACTGAAATCGCATAATTTCGAAATATTGAAGGAAAAAATTAAAATTCTCATCCGTTATCAATGGTATGTGGCGTTTTGAGAAAATCATCTTGCCTGCCATTTGAGTTTTTTGATAACTAATGTGTTACATTATTGTAGTCGCCTTTAAAGAAAAGAGAGTAAAATTATTATCATAAATTAAGATGCTTAGCTTTTATTTAATTGATCGATCACCTGAGTTGGTACGAATAGGGTAATAAAAGGTACGTAAAAAATACTCTACTTTCGTACCTTTACCTGATGAAAAGATATTGTACCGTAATATCGTACGGAACTCAAGAACCAATTTCATACCATACTGCCACCCTTGCTGAGCAGTAGCCTGTCACTTGCTGTTGGACACTCACTTCATGGGCATATACAATTTATTTATTAAAAAAGAATTTATATATATGACAAGACAACACCTTAATGAGGAGATGTGATCGAAGGTTTGCTTGCTTGAACAAATGGTATCGGTAAACATTTACGGTAATTCGTGGAAGTCCCTTTGCACGGTAAATTAACCATTGCACATGAACATACGGTAGTGTTTTTATGAAAACCATCTATTTGAAAACGATCAAAAAAGTTACTCTCGACCGTTTATTGTTTTTTTTATCTAAGTGCATTCATGTTTCCTAAGCAACGTCAAAATAAAAATCACGATAACAAATACGTTTTTTCTTCTTTGGTTCTTTCGGTAAAGTCACGTAGAATGAGAATAAAATAATAAATTGATAAAATAAAATAACACAATAATATTCTCACGACGTTTCGGCCACAACACAAGCGGCCTTCATCAGGTGAAGGGACGAGACTGTCTGGTAGGACAGCGCTGTCCTACCAGACAGTCTCACGACGTTTCGGCCACAACACAAGCGGCCTTCATCAGGTGAAGGACAGCGCTGGTAGGACAGCGCTGTCCTACCAGACAGCGCTGTCCTACCAGACAGTCTCGTCCCTTCACCTGATGAAGGCCGCTTGTGTTGTGGCCGAAACGTCGTGAGAATTTTATTGTGTTATTTTATTTTATCAATTTATTATTTTATTCTCATTCTACGTGACTTTACCGAAAGAACCAAAGAAGATGAATCATTGCAGTCACGAAAGCTTTAAATCGAAATTTAAATACGTTTTTGTGAAAATGATTGAGTGTTTTGACCCACTGCAGATATGTGGGCTTGAGCTGTGTGGATCCGTTCTAGCTACAGAATTGGCGGAATCAATCTTGGACGAATTGAATATTAAACCAGACGCTGTCAAGTTCTATATGGACATCAAGGTCGTACTAGGATACATACACAACCAAACCAGAAGATTCTACATCTACATCAGCAACAGGGTGGGACGCATCAGGAAGTCGACGCAGCCGGAGCAATGGAATTACATTCCAACTAATCAGAATCCAGCAAATCTCTGGACTAGGTCCATCCCTACATCTCTGCTGAAGCAAACCATGTGGCTGTCGGGTCCCGCATTCCTGTTACGACTTGACGGTGGCCCATGTACCACCAAGGAGTCCTTTGGGCTCGTAGAACCCGAGTGAAACAAGGAGATTCGTCCCCAAGTGACAACCTTGGTTACAAGCCTGCTGCCAAGAAGTCCACTGAGTCTGCACCATTTTGAATAATTCCCAAACTGAGCAATGTTCTTGAAAGCTATAGCACATCAAATTAATATCGCAAACTGCCTCCGTCATACACGCAGAGGTGCCACTGATAACTGCAATGGGTGGCATCACTGCATGGTGCAAAGCACTCAAGAGGAGCTTTCCAGAACAAAGCTATCTTCCGTTGCATGCAACATGCAGCATATGCAAACGAGATCAACTGCATCAACAAGCATGAAAAAACCTTCCTCGGGTCAGCCTTCTCAGAAAGTTCGATCCCTGGATCGACGAGGACGGTTTGCTCAGGATCGGTGCCCTGCTAAGAAATGCAAAATCCGATGAGCGTGAACTAAACACCCTCATATCTCAAGCCAGAGCCACATCGCCATTCTACTTGTGCGCTACTACCAAGAGAAGGTCAAGCACCAAGGTTGGCACTTCAGAGAAGGAGCAATCCGATCTGCAGGGTTGTGGATTATTGGAGCAAAATGGTACATCACCAGCACAATCCACAAGTGCATCAGGTGCCGCAAGCTACACAGGAAACAGGAAGAACAGAAAATGGCACGTCTCCCAGCTGATTGACTCAGTCTGGAACCTCCTTTGACCTCCGCAGGACTCGACATCTTCAGACCATGGAAGTCGTCTTGCATCGAACCAGAGGAGGGCAAGCGAACAGCAAACTTTGGACAGTGCTGTTCACCTGTATGAGTACGCAAGCAGTGCCCATCGAAGTTATCGAGACATGGACTCTTCGAGCTTTACAAATGCACTCCGGAGATTCTTTGCCATCAGAGGGCCAGCCAAGCAACTCCATTCTGATCGTAGAACCAATTTCATTGGAGCATGTAAAGAGCTTAAGACTAGTTCGACAAATATTGAAGATGATTCCTTAGGGAAATACTTTAGTGATCAAGGCTGCACGTGGATCTTCAATCCTCCTCACTTTTCACATATGGACAGAGCCTGGGAACACATGATCGGCATTGCTCGGCGCATTCTTAACTCCATGCTGTGTGATGTCGGGTCCACACGGCTCTCTCACGAGGTATTGACCACTCTCAGCTATGATTAACGCAAGACCCCTGGTTCCTGTCTCGACCGATCCGGAGTCACCAATCATCTTGACTCTTGCTACACTTCTCACCCAGAAGACAGATGCACCCACATCACCCACCGAGGAGGTTCGCACTGCAGGTGTTTAAAGGCGTCAATGGAGAGAGGTGCAGAGCTTCGCCAACACATTCTGGCATCGCTGGAAAAATGAGTAACTTACAACACTTCAAGTGCGAGCAGCAAGTGACAGGAACATCCTGGTTAGAGGGTGCTGACTTTAATTCTAGATTTGAAGCTTTCGTGACTGCAAGGATTCATACTCTTTGTTTTTTTTCGGTAAAGTCACGTAGGTAAAATAAAATTTAAAATAAAAGAAAACTAAATTAAATCACGACGTTTCGGAGGCAACACAAGCTTCCATCTTCAGGTGGAACAGTCACAGCAGTCACTTGATGCAGCTATCTTGCTGTGACTGTTCCACTTGAAGACGGAAGCTTGTGTTGCCTCCGAAACGTCGTGATTTAATTTAGTTGTTTTCTTTTATTTAAAGTTTTATTTTACCTACGTGACTTTACCAAAAAAAAACAAAGGGTGATGACTTTGTTCACGTGACCAGGAAGTTCTGGGTCAAAGGACCTTAGAGACACGAGGCCCTTGGAGGCGTTAGCCACGAGACAGACATCAAAATGGAGGCAAGTGTAGCATCTCAGCCAAGAGAGGTGTGGAAATACTCTAGGAAGCATTGTCTGTAGGTTTTGTTTATCTTGTTATAATGTTGGGAATGCTGTACTAAGGTTATGAATGCTGCTGTAATGCTGTGAAAGTCTTTATAATACTGTGAATTCATTATGATAAATCTGGGGCCTAGTTATCAGTAAAGCCTGCCACTTACATTATTGTTTACGTCAGTTGTGGCTAGATAAGTCAAGCCAGACTTGTGCCTATTTTAACTTTAATGTGCTCTCCAGAGCAGGGATGATGAAGCATCTCATCCACAGTCAGTGTTATATGTGTATTATACATTTAGGCTGCACTATGGTGATTACTTTAAGTGACCCAATATAACACAATAGCTCATATTGTTGTATAGATATTCAGTGCTATTATAGGTGCATGGTCCATCCAATACCTATTGAGTTTGATGTTATTTAAGCAGAATGTTATGATGCTGCAGTGTTCAACCATTTGAATAATATCGCAAATGTTAATGTATGCTGTATTTTATTTTTATCCACTAGTCTTACTTCGTTCTTCATGAAACGCATAGGAATTTTTGACGTTCATGGCTTTGTCTGTATGTGTTGACGAAGTTGATCTGCTCGAATAGTGGTACAATGCAACGCATAGCGAGGCCGAGACATTTAGTTTACTTTGTTATAAGATTGTAATTCGTAATATTAATGAATGGAATATTCTTTATTTAATAAAAAATATATATCTATTGCTTAATACATCAATAAGTTAGCACTCCAATTCGTTTTACAATAGTAATGTAGTACACATATTTTACAATGTTTCTTTTTTCAAAGCGAGGTAGACTTCAGGAAAACTTTTCTTGGAAATGCAAGTATCAGTGGAACAAATTGACACTCATCTATAAACAGCAAAGGAGCAGCCCTGCAATTACACGGTCATGTTAAGTATCCCTTTCAAGGGTATTTTGTCTCCTCTTCCACAGTGGCCAGACATCTCGGAAGAGGGGGGAGGAGTACCCACACTTTACCCCATGGCATGCGACCTGCCAATAGACTGTGGTGTACAAATTACAACTACGTGGTCCCTCGGTTTACGATGCCTTCGATTAACGATTTACCTCCCATAGGGCCCCATTGTTTCTATTAAGGATACCTTTTCGATTAACGAAGTTTAAGATACCACGCGGCCGCCAATTTCAGCCAATCGGAGGGCTCCAAAGTAGACTCAGCAGACCTCAGCCAATAAGCCGCGCCCTTTTATGAGCGTTTTGAGAGCAACTGGCTAGCTAATGATCCCTCAACCTCCAACACCCCTGAACCTCCAGAGGTTCTAATGGAAGGAGACTCTCCTTCCAAAAATGTATTTTCTCCCACCCCAACTCCTAAGGTAATAATTTTTTTTATTTTATGCTCTATTTATGCACCTTTGTAGGCTCTATTTAGTCATTATTTATCAGTGTTTCTATCAATATTAATTATTTAATATGTTATAACGTTTATGTATTAAAATTGCATGTTTAAATATTATAAACTATGTTTTTAGGGTGAAAAAGCTAAACTTCCCATCGTCTTGGAACAAATTAAGCCTTTATCATGTATTTCCTATCGTCGATTAACGATAACTTCAATTAGCGATGGTTTTCGTGGAACCAATTAACATTAACATCGTTAACCGATTGACCACTGTACTCGGTAGACAGAGGTGGGGCTGGATTAAGAAACTTGCCAATCGCTTCAACTGCCGTGCCAGGGAATCAAATGTTGGTGATCTCTGGACTGCAAGCCCAGTGTGAAAACCATTACATCATGGCAGAAATATGATCTAAATAAAACAATGATTAGAGCAAACACAAATACTATACAGTTAAATACTGTATCATAGAAGATCCATATCACCACTAATATACTGCCAAATGTACTTGGTTGCTTGATTGCGCTTGTATAACGCTCTACAGGGTGAATAAGTTCCAATACGACGCTCTGCGTGCAATGCTGCGTCAAGCCATTAGAAACTGGTAAAGTGGACGTAAATTACTCGTGTAACATCACTCGCAAGAGCACGCAATTATCTCTTTCTCAACCTTGATCCAAATTAAAATTACACATTTCAATGTAGGCCGCAATGTGAGGTTTCAGTGAGGGACTGCTGGCAATAGCTCAGCCCCTCAATCGTCTGGTTTGTGGGTGTGTGTGTGCCCTTTGAGACATAACCAGTGTAAAAGTCGCAATATAAAATACTGTTAAAGTCATGATAGCAAACCACAACCAGAAATGTTTGATAAGTGTGCACTTTGAAACACTGTAAAGTAAATAGGAGGAACAATAACATGTAACTTGATGATGATGTAGGAGACAATGGTGGTATACAACACATTGATATGTAGAATGTTAATGTAAATGACCCACACCACATTCTACCTGCAGTGTTGGTTAAGTTCCACGTGAAGATTCAAGGGGGGCTCAGCAGATATGACAAAATCCATCAGAATTGTGTATTTTATGAGATTAGTGTGAAAATTGATCTTCAGCATAATGTACTGAGCATTTTTAAATGCCCAATTTTCCAAGCATGTGGCATTTGGCTACGTATGGTGCGAAAAAAGTTCAACATACATACTTACATTATGAGACCTCCCTTGCCAGTATCAAAATCTAAGAACAGGTTGTACCCTTTCTGGCAGTAAAACAGTTGTGTTAAGATGTTAAAACACCAAACTGAAACCTTTTGCAAGGAATTATGTCTGCATTAACCACATATACCTGCGGTAAACATACAAACAAAAAAACATGCTATTATAGCATATGCATTGTCTTTGAAACTGACTGGTCCGCACCAAAGACAGCTTTCTTTAGAGCCTAGTCTCAAACAGCGTCAGACCAGAGGACGCCAAAAGGCGAACAGCACAAAGACAATGCCACTATCAGGGCATTGAGAGCTCGGGGTGAGCAGCTACAGCATGCATGTTCACCACAAGTATATGTGGTTAATGCAGACATGAATCCTTGCAGTTTTGTGTTTTAACATCAAAACACCTGTTTTATTGCCAGAAAGGGTAAAACCTATTTCTATATTTTGATACTGGCAAGGAAGGTCCCATGATGTAGCTACTTACCCCGAGGTCTCAATGCCCCGAGAGTGGCATTGTCTTTGTGCTGTTTGCTTTTTGGCGTCCTCTGGTCTAACACTTTCTGAGACTCTCTAAAGAAAGCTGTCTTTGGTGTGGACCAATCAGAAGACAATGCACATACTGTCAGAGCATGTTTTTTGTTTGCATGTTCACCACAAGTGTGTGTGGTTAATGCAGACATTATTCCTTGCAAAAGGTTTCAGTTTGGTGTTTTAAAATCTTAACACAACTGTTTTATTGCAAGAAAGGGTAAAAAACATTCTTATACATACATACAGGTCGTGCCCTGCAATTGGGTGCACCTATTAAAAGACAAAGGTGCAGCCCTGCGATTGCTTGCTCATGCCACTGCTGGTGGAAGGGCCTTCACTAGTGGGAGTTAGGCCCCTCCAGAGGGGTATTTTGGCTCACTCTTCCACGCTGACCAGGCATCTTGAAAGAGGTGCACCTCTTAAACTGTTCAAAATATCCAACTCTAAATTTGTGTGTTTAATGTTTCACAGCTGAAGGCACACTCCTTATATACAACTCGTGTACCTGGTGGGCTCCTAGACATCCCCATGTCCTGAAGGGGCTTTCAGGTGCCCTTTGTTGCAGGTGACCGATGACAACGATGCACAGGTGGCGAGCGCAAACGTGGCAGAGCCGAGCATGATGATGGCTCCGCTGAGGAAGAAGGCGGCATTATAATCTGCCGTCAAGTCCACCAGCCAGCCTGTGGGACAGGGGATAAACAGGCCTCATTTAGAACCCCTCTTAACGACCACCCCTGTTAACGACTTGGTCATTGCATTTCGGACCAACACCACTTGAGCAGTGAATTAAAACATGTACATCTGGCCCTCAAAAGGAATGGATACTCTGACCGTACCATCCGCCAAGCTGTTTCTCCCTCCATACAGAAACAACCACTTGATACTCCGATCAAAACCATCACACTACCATATATCGCAGGCGTTACTAAAAAGATCTTCAAAATTCTAAACAAACACAACATCCTGGTCCGGTTCAATACAGTACACAAAATCCGTGACCTGATCCCTTCCGTGAAGGATGTCATTCCTGACTTACAGTACAGCGGAGTTTACAAATTGATCTGCACCTGTGGTGACTGCTATATCGGGGAGACGATACAACATGTCTCTGACCGAATTCGCGAGCACAAATCAGATTTGAAACACGGCAGAACGAATTCTTCTGCCGTAGCTGATCACTGTTACAACGCTGTGGGTGATCACGATATAGTCTTCTCCGATACCAAGGTCCTCTGCAAACCCACGGGTTTTAATCAGAGATTTGTTCACGAGGCAATTCAGATTTGCAAACACAGACACAATTTCAACCGAGAAGATGGTTTCAAATTAAGCAACCATTGGAAAGATGTTCTAAATCGAACCAAACATTAAACTAATTTTCAATGGTACAGTATTTATTCAAGTAGCGGCATTCCAAACTCTCACGGTGGTGTAATGTCCAAGCTTTCACAATAGTACATTTTATGCTAATTCCTTTGTCAAGGCGTTTTCTGTTTACCCCCTCACAGCTTAAAGGAGGCGACCTGCGCTTGGCTTTCTTCACTCCAACGCTGTCCTCTGGACAGTTTGGTCCCTTCACCTGATGAAGGCCACTTGTGTTGTGGCCGAAACGTCATGATTTTTTGTTGTTTTGTTTTTTACCTACGTGACTTTACCGAATAGAACCAAACATTTTTTTTAATCAAAAATACTATGATTCTTTAGACGTGATTTGCCTAATGAAGATAACATTTTAAGTTGTTCATATTAGAAACCACTGCAACAGCACAGTCTGATTTGTGCTTCGGGGAGGTCTGGGGGCGGCTGTGAAGGCGTCTGAGTGAGAGATTTCCCTTCAGTCATTGCGATTAGCAGCTTCGGATTCTAGCCACGCCGTTATGAGACACATTCAGGGTGATGAAAAAGGCATCCATGGCTGTAATGACGATGTCACAACGCTAGGTTGCACTGTACAAATATACCAGGTTACGGCCTACATGCTCGAAGCTTTTGGCAGAGTTGACGAAGTTTTTTTGTGTGGACTTGAGGGTCATGAGGACAGCATTTGAGTGCTCTGTCGTTTTGTTTCGTATTGTTTACAAAAGGCCTACCGTTGGTAGAAAAGACAGTTATATCACTTTCACGGGTAAGCCGATAACATTACGGGGTTTTTCTTAATTAGAACACCATCTTTTCAGAGGTCACTAACAAAAGGCCCACCAAGTGGAAATGTTATCGGAACGAATTAAGCCTTTAACCTGTATTTCATATACTCACTTAATGACCAATCACTTAACGACCGGTTTCATGGAACCAATTGCCGTCGTTAAGAGGGCTTCTACTGCACCAAATATCAGACAATGGCGCTTTCATGATCGGCAAAGATCCAGCCGCTTGCCTCTCGTTAATCATTCGAGATATTTAGGGTTTTTTTCTCCAAAAGAGCTTGAATTGAGATAATTATGTGGACACACTATTAACCCACTCCACTTCATTGAATCTGGTGTGTGTACCACGCACAGCCCTTGTGTAAATCCACTTATGAATGATGGCCTCCCCACACCTCAGGGCTCAAGGGGGTTATTTGACCATACTTCACATGTAGACATAAAAGCAAGTACATAACAACAACGGTTTACGCTGCAGTTCCATCTGCCGCCCACTATATAGCCCTACAGTGGCTTATGACAGCCTGTTTTGTGCATGGTGGTCACCCCATCAAAGCACTATCCAGGCTCAACGCCTGCTTAGCTTCTGAGATCTGGACGAGATCAGGCACATACCTGATGACTTAGTTACATCGCGCCGTGGCTACGTGCATTCGAGCTGTGGAACTTTGACGAGGTTGTGAACCCACGAAGGCGTCCAGAAACACTTAAATGCGCACGGGAA
The DNA here is from genome assembly GCF_048934315.1 of Petromyzon marinus. Classification (NCBI taxonomy): domain Eukaryota; kingdom Metazoa; phylum Chordata; class Hyperoartia; order Petromyzontiformes; family Petromyzontidae; genus Petromyzon; species Petromyzon marinus. The sequence continues at coordinate 12,080,554 of NC_133677.1, forward strand.
TACGGATGTCACCGTAGGGCTCAGTAACCTGCGGTGGGTGGGCCGAGGAGGTAGGGCAGCGCGTGCATGGCGTAGATTAGGCCGATGGCTGTGCTGGCGCCCGCCGGCTCCACCAGGTCGGCCACGAGCACGGGGATGAGCGGGGTGCACGCGCCGTTGAAGTAGCCGTAGAGGGCGGCGAAGGCGACGAGCAGCGGGAAGCTGCGCATGGCGGGGAGGGCGAGGGCGCACGCGCCGTACAGGCCGACCGCCGCGCAGTAGCAGTGCGCTCGCCGCGACCGCAGGCACCTGGGCGAGCACGGGCGGGAGATCGTTACGGACCGTTGCCGTGCTTGCCGAGAGACGCTCACTCGGTGCGTCACTCGCGCATGTTCGAGGGTGGTTGGCGAGGGGTCCCTGCTTGCAAGGAATCAAATGAGGGGCCCCAGTTAAATCCCCCCCCCCCCCCCCACGTCTCTTCATCACCCAGTCCCTTCTGCTCATCTGGCCCATGGGTGACAGCGGATGCTGGAGGCGCACCCAAGTTGAGTGGTGTTTATAGAATATAATCATTTAAGTTCTATACGTGTTATTTCAGTATTTAGATGTATCCATGTTGAATTTATTTTGCACCGTATGGAACCAACAGTGCTAGTCGGAGGTGCGCGGGGCGGGGGGGGGGATAACAAATGCTATATACGTTCAAACTATTAGGTAATTCTCAAACTCTCTACAAACACCGTAAACCGCTGCCTACACCAGATCACATTTCCGTGCATCTGGCAGCAAAAAAGAAAACCCCCGGAGCCACTGACTCGCGGTCGATGAGCCAGCTGTACGTCACGGTGCCGACGATGTCCATCACGCCGAGGAGGGAGAGCAGGAAGGCCGCCTGCCTCTCGGGCGTCCCCACGCTGTGCGCAAACGGCACGAGGTAGACGAGCGGCGTGATGCACCCGTAGGCCAGCAGGGACACGGACAGGCACAGCACGAGCAGCTCGGGCCTGCACGCCGGGGCCCCGCGGCACCCTCGCCGCGCCGCCGCCATCGCCCCCTCGCACAGCATGGGCGGCCTGCAATGGGTGCGGAACCGCCGCCGCCGGGTTAATGCGGGGGAGGCCTTAAGAGGCCATGGCCGGCCCTCCGGGGAACTCCGAGCTTGCGGGGGTCCCCAAGGATATTTAACGGCACGTCCCGCTCCGTGAAGGTCAAAAGAGCGATGCTCGGCACGATGGTAAATCCTATAGGTGCCTGGTAATTAGAGCCATAGCATCACTATGGTTCTAGTGCGTTTGCATCACATCGCCTGTGGTGCGCCACTATAGGTGGTGTCCTACAATTCCAACTGGTTTTGTTTGTATTGACTGTCATAGAGATCTACAATTGGTATTTCACATTTAAAAACTAGCACTGAAAAATCCAAGGTGAATTAGGATGGGCATGTTTGGAATCATGCGTAGGTAGTGGTAAAATGCTCAAGGGAAGGAATTTAATATACAGATGGCCACCCAAAAACGATTAATCAGGCGCTAGTGACAGGCCACGGATATCTCGACAAATCTGTCTGTCACCTGATGAAGCTAGTTGTAATTACTGGCGAAATGTCGTACTCAGATTGTAAATGTTGTGGCTGAGCTCTCCAACACACCGGTGTGCTGGACTAGTAACGAATTGGCATGTTCTGTTTAGGTGACAACCCTTACTAGTTGGCTGTCGGGTGGTGGCGGCTTTAACGACACATTCATATTTATGCAATCTAACCTGAAAAAACCTGTATTATGGTTGATATTGGTCGCGAAAGCCTATGTGTTAAACTGACAGAGTAAGGAACTGTTAAACATCTCTGCTTTTAGAGTTTACCACAGGCTGTCATTTGGCTAGATGAGATCCCATTAAAATGCAATAGCTCTTTTCAGACCTGTGCAAGGGAAGGGTTCTGTCACCGTCACCGTCTACGGCAAGTACAGCATTAATCTTACCAATTTTGTTTTTACATATTGTGTTGTGAGGCAGTGTAGGGAAATGAGGTTTGTGGTAGGCTATCAGTGCAGAGTCGGGGTGTTTTGTTCCTGTTCTGAGTTTTCTCCAGCTGCCCCTGGTTTCATTCCACATGAAAATGTATGAGGAAACTGGCTAAACAATTATCCTTATAATAGGCACTTGCGATTCAAAAGTCATAAATGACTTGACCTTGCAGAACAACCTTCAGATATCGATTGTAAGTCATGTGTCTAATCAAAATGAATATTACAATGCAGGATTCTAGCTTCCACTAAACTATTTCATTGATTTAAGAGTTGATTTAATGCACAGTAGTTATACAATACTCTGGTTTCCAGTCTTTGAAAATCATTATTACAATGTAGGATATTTTAAGTTAAATGTAGATTACCCATATGCACGCACATACAAATAACTCCCATTTAGCCTCATGGATTGTCATACCAAGTACTGTATTAGTGAGCCCCTATGAAGTCCAGATTACAGGCAAGCATTGGAATAATATTGAATAACAATATTTGAGGCCATTGCCCTATTGGCTTTTCAGGCCAATATTATCCGGCAACATTTGCTAAAGCAATCAAACGCAGAACCGCTTTTGACCTTCTGGGTCTCTTTTAGCAGAAGCGGGCTTGTTAAAACAAATGCTGCTAAGGGTTACCAGATGTTATTCAAGACAATACGCATTATTGTATTACCAACTCATTATGCACTGTTGTAGAGTGGCATTATGGGTAAAATGATATATATATAAACAGAACTCAGATTAGTTTTTCCACATTATTATAGCATGGTTTGCTCTGTACGAAGCGAAACAAGTTCAACAAACAAGCATACAAAAAATATTTCTTTTATATTAAAAAAACATTCCACAGGAGGATAAAGAAGAGTATCTGGAGTCACGCACTTGTAGTGGTCGAGAGGCATCGCCGTCTCTGCCGGCTGCTTGCCGAGCAGGCCGGGCTTGGCCGTGGGGGTGGCCGGCGAGGCCAGGGGCCTGAGCAGGGCTCCGCACACGCACAGCTGCGCCACAAAGGCCCCCAGCAGCAGCAGCGCTCCCCGCCAAGCGTACACCTCGATCAGCAGCTGCTCCCTCCGCGTGACGTTTGGGGAGGGAATGGCATTCAGAATCAGAATTGGCTATATACACGGCTCTTTATCACAAATATCCAGAAGGGCATAGGGTGAGAAGGTTACAACAACAAACAATACAAAAAACACCATAAGAGTGTAAAGTATAGGAAAGGTAAACAAATATACATGAAAGTACATTTTCTTTTAATCTTCCCTGGTATTTCTTTTTCAGAAGCGACATGGCCACAAATGATAGCTCAACGAAGTGGCTTATCATGTGGAGATTTGAATCGATTGGCGGTGACCCGGGTCACGATGGTGACCCGGGGGTCACAAAACCTCCATAACTCCGAAACTAGAAGGCCTATGAAGACGGGAGATGTCACTGAGCCCGATACGCACGCCAAATATGGAAATAAAAAGCACACGCAAAACACCCATAAAAAAGGGGGGCTGCTGGGGATTTGTGCGTGGCAACGGCTGTTTATCGCTTGTTTTGAAAGTACATCAGGATGCTGGTCTGGTCATTTCCCCAGCACGTTCTGCTTCTTACGGGGGCGGCCACCCCCTTGTCATTGGCAGCGAGACCACTTGGAGGCAATGGCGCACCGGGCGCTTTGTTGGTACGGCCGGCGGTCACGGTCGTGCTGGCGGGATCGACATCGTCGTCGTCGTCATCATCGCTCCCAGCGTCGCCCTCCGGCGGGACAGGGTGGTAGTACCAGCGATGCTCCCAGGAAAAAAAAACCTTAAACTATGCCCGGCCCAACAATATTTTGCGGTGACCCGGGCTACCGCCAATCGATTCATTTATATCAGCGAATTGGGAGGGTGGGTATAGGTAACGGTGCATTGCGGCGAATGCCCGCTTCACGCCACTGCCGGTGGCAGGGCGCTCGAGGGAGCCGCTTGAGAGAGTATTTGACCCACGCCTTAATGCTTAACACGTAGTAGGCTTTCGCGACTAATATTAGCCACAAAAAAGAGTTTTTTTTGGATTAGATTGCGTAAATATAAATGCGTCGTTAAACCCGCCAGCACCTGACACAGCCAATTGGTAAGGTTTGTTATGTAAACAAAACATGCTAATTCATTATTAGTACAGCACACCGGTGTGTTGGACAGTAAACACGCAATTTACAATTTGAGTACGACGTTTCGCCAGAAATTATACATATTTACACGATCTAATCCAAAACAACTCTATGATAGGCCTTAAAGCTTGCCAGATGTTTGGGAAGAAGGGCTGGGAGTATCCACACTTTACCCCACAACGCCCGACCTGAATGCCGATCGACTACCTTGTTGTGCATCCATTTACACCGCTGGATGGACAGAGATGGAAGGGGGGGGGGACTTAAGAACCTGACGCAGTTGTTTAAACTCCCACGCCGGGAGATTCAACTGGTGACCTCTAAAATGCGAGTCCAGTGTGCTGATGGCTAGCAAAGGCTAGTATAGATCACGGTGATTCAAGAGGGCTACAAGAACTCGAGGGTTTTTTTCCTGACAGCGATGGGGGGGGGGGGGGTGGTGGGGGAAATTGGTCACGTTTATTAAGCAGCACAGTGCTACCTCTTATCTCTGTGCCAGAAATGAGGCGGTGCCACTGTAGGCAGGGTCCTTTACGATCCAATCTCTCATGAGGATCCTGTGAGACTGTAATAATAGGTACTGGAAAAGGAGGTCTAATGATGTAGATGCTCACCCCGAGCCCTCATTACTTTGATGGTGCATTGTCTTTGAGCTGTACGCCTTTTGGCGTCATCTGGTCGAGCACCAATTGGGTCGAGGACAATGCATATATTATCACAGTATGTTTTTTGTTTCCATTAATCACTGCAGGTATTGTGGTTAATGGAGACATGAATCATTGTAAAAAGGTTTCAGTTTTGTTGCCAAAAAAAAGGGGAAAAACCCTATTATTACATTTTGGTACTGGCAAAGGAGGTCTAATGATGGATAGGCAGTAATTACAGATGATTTTGAGTAACATGAAAACACTTTCAGTTGATACATTTATATGAACAAAGAACCAGAAGCATCAAATGTCATAAGGGCTGTCTGTAGGCATCTGGTCAGAGACATTCATTTGGCAATATTTGGTGAGGCAGTGAATAGAATTTCCAGCCAGGTGGCGCTATAGTGCATGCCTCTCAATCTGGAAGTTGTGAATTCAGAATATTTATTTATACTGGAGGAATCCGATGAGCTATGAAGCTATTTTTCACAGATGTTCAGTTGGGGCAGGTTAGAACGTTAGATGTTAATTCAATTCTCGGTCAAAGGTTGACTTAGCCCGTCATCCTTCCATGGTTGAAAGCATGAGCACAGCTTTGTGTGAAGCTATCAGTGGTTGTTCTAAAGAGACATTGGCATATGTCACAGGATTGTGGAATTTTCACCACTGGCTTTGGAGCACCTCCACAAACACCACCGCCACCATTACAGTGCTCATTTTAGCAAAGAGACACTTAGACTTTATGAATGCGAGGCCTTTTGAAAATCTCAAATGCTGAAATTGCAACTGATTTAAATAGGAGTACAGGCATAGTAAATGCACAGTAAAATGAAATGCAGTACATGGGCCCAAACAATATTCAAGTTGGGATAATTCGTCGATTTATCACCTAAACATTTTTCTGGTCCCTTTCAATCTCGTGGTAGCCCAGATATCTCGCCTCTCTACAAGCCACACACAATTGTAGAGAGCTTATGATGCCAATGACATCACCAAGCCCTGCCCATCACCTCCCGTCCAGCAACACACATGATAATGGAGGTGATTATTTTTTAAATATTTATTTGGTTATCAGATAAGTTTAGTAATCAGTTACTAAACCAATCAGATCGCCCAGCTCTGGACTGGACTTGTCAAATGCTAAAATATAACACCGCTAAATTGTTCGTTTTAAAATGTTACCACATACATTAATTAAATTTAACTACCATAAAAAACGGAGGAGCCGGAGAAAAATCCACGCGACCATGGGGAAAACATGCAAACTCCAAATATACAGCAGGCGTCAGGGTTGTGATCAAACCCACGACCTCGCGTATACGAGGCGAGGGAGTTAACATCTCGCCAGCGCCGGCGCGCCATAACTAAATTGTTACCACTGAAGTTGTAGCCACCTTAGGCGGTACCGCTTTGTGTTCTGGTCCCACGGATGACCAGGCGCCTGGGTGAGTTTGCTGTCTCACCTGGACCACAGGCGCCAACACGAAGGTGCCCACTCCGTTGCCGGACATGGCCAGCCCTGTGGCCAAGAGCCGATGCCTCTGGAAGTAGCGACTGACAATCGCAATCGAGGGGGAGTAGCACAGCGCGAAGCCTAGGCCTGTGGTAACGTAATGGCAGCAATGCGTGACATGTCATCAGCAGCAGCAGCAGGCATGATCAATCCACTGCTGAATGAAGGCCTCTTCAATTCATCGCCATCCCCCGCGGTTTTGCGGTGATGTAACATGCTTGAAATACGTTTCGGCATCAAGAGCCACTATATTCAATAGTCACATTTCAATAGTCATTTGTCAAATGTGACCACTGACTTTATAATGCCAGATACATATCCTAGGATGTAACTGACATAAAGTCAAGTTCCAAGGGAAACAAGTAGGCTTTCTTAAACCTTGCCACATGTGACCTTACATTGATGTCGGCTTTTATTCGAATGACCTAATAATTAACCAGAGTATCTGTAATGTCGGCCTTTCGTATATAACCCATTTTTTGATTCGCAGTGTGCTGGATTGGTAAACAGTAACTTGTGTCGTTCTATATATTGCTCTCCTATAAATATACCACAATTATTTTACTGTGGTTTGAGATGTCGTTGTCTTAAGTGTTAGGAGATAATGTTTTTGCTTCACTTACAAAACACGGTTAGCAAATAATGGTAGTTCTAGATTTGAAGCTTTCGTGACTGCAAGGATTCATACGCTTTGGTTTTATTCGGTAAAGTCACGTAGGTAAAACAAATTAAAATAAAATAAACAATTAAAACATGACGTTTCGGAGGCAACGCAAGCTTCCGTCTTCAGGTGGGACCAGTCACAGACACTTGGTGCAGCGATTTTGGCTGTGACTGGTCCCACCTGAAGACGGAAGCTTGCGTTGCCTCCGAAATTGTTTATTTCATTTAAATTTGTTTTACCTACGTGACTTTACCGAATAAAACCAAAGAGTTATAATGGTAGTGTTATATATTTAACCTATAAATAAACAGATGGAGTGCTGTGGGTACAGTTGTTACGCACTGCACTATGAATCCGGCAAGCTGCGTTTGATTTCAGGCCACAATTGACATCAGTGGCTACTGATATCAGAGTTCGTACTAGGCACGCTCTTTCACCGTGCTGCACTGACCAGCGTGTTGAAGTGTGATCCAACAACACCTGTGACCAACATGCCATTGGAGGCCTTCAACCAGAAGCAATCTGACAAATATATGTAAATTACTATTATTACAACTTGCGATTGAATGTTACCATACAGTTTCCCCTCATTATTCGCGAGGGATGGATTCCGGATATGCTCGAGAATATCAAATTTCGCGGATAAAGATATTGGCCAACGAAAACATATCACCGTAATATATTACCTTAAATAAATACATAAATAGGCTTTCTCTGTCGTTACTTAATCTCATCGCTTAATCTCATTTTATCTCATCACTTTATCTCATCATTTTATCTCATCACTTTATCTCTCATCGCTTTATCTCGTCATTTTCTCGCATCACATTCTCTCTCATCCCTTTACTTATCTGTCTCTGCAGTTGTGTAGAGTTCCAGATGCGATTCGCAGATAGCGAAAAACGCGGATAGCAATTTCGAGAATAACGAGGGAATACTGTCATTCCAATATACATAATCTGCAGGGGGTGACACCTGTAAACTGGTTTCGTCACATGCAGTCCTCAGGCAGTCGTTGACTCACCAGCCATCAGTCCCAGGAACAGGTAAAGGAATTCGATGGTTGGGGAAAAGGAGGCAATGATGAAACCGGAGGATGACACCAGGCCGCCAAACATCACCGTGGCCCGGCAGCCGAAGCGAGTGCTCAGCAGGCTTCCAATGGGTGCTGCAACACAGCACAGTGGCCACGCCAAGTGAACGGACGTCAACAGGCTCACATGACATTGGCTTCTCCAAGACAGAGGTTCTTTGCAAGGCATCTAGCTACCATGAGAGATTCGTTCATGAGGCTATCCACATATACAAACACAGAGACAATTTCAACCGAGAAGATGGATTCTGGCTTAGCAATCATTGGAAGGATTTGATAAACCATTTCGGGTCTTCATTGGTTGTTCACGCTTACGGTGGCTTTCAGACTGCACCCATTATTTTCGTCTCCCTCCTCTTTTCCGAACATAGATGGACTCGTCCATCTGAACAAGCTCTCAAATCGTTCTCCGTGGTGCTAACGTTAAAAATAACCGCCACTTTTTTCAAATTTTCTTGCTGTGGTTTTCACACCTGATGATGATTGCTTATGTTGCGGTCGAAACGTCGTGAGAATTTTATTGTTTTATATTTTTATTATTTTGTTTCCCATCTACGTGGCTTTACCGAAAGAAAGCCACGAGAAACAAGAATATGAATCCCTGCAGTCACGGAAGCTTTAAATCAAAATATACGCGATGGTTTTTTGTTCAGTTTAAGTTAAAATGTACAGGTGGCTAAATGTGCAATGGATATATTGAGACAATGTATAATGATAATGATAGGCGTACACAAAAGGCTGGGCCCTTGTAGTTTCTCTTCTGAAGCTGCGTAAATTTACAATAAGTTAAATTGATGAATGTTCTGATTCAAACAATGCTTATCACATATTCTTAGTTTTTTCGGTAAAGTCACGTTGAAGAGAAACAACAAAATAACAAAATATATATAAAACAATAAAAAATTCTCACGACGTTTCGACCATAACTCAAACGGTCATCATCACCTGATGATGACCGTTTGAGTTATGGTCGAAACGTCTCACCTGATGATGACCGTTTGAGTTATGGTCGAAACGTCGTGAGAATTTTTTATTGTTTTATATATATTTTGTTATTTTGTTGTTTCTCTTCAACGTGACTTTACCGAAAAAACTAAGAATATGAATTACTGCAGTCACGAAAGCTTTAAATCAAAATGCTTATCACATTTCTATTAATTTAATTCAACAACTTCTAAGTGTAAACTACATCTTGTTGAAAATCCAACAAGCGATTTTATCCCTGAAGCCAGAACCCAAGTATTGCCACTAATAATATAATTAAAATCATATTTAAATTAAAGTAAATATTGTCCCATTAACGCATGAAATTGCTTTTAATCATGTAGTTGAAAACAGTTGCTGATGCACACATCACGATTCTTCTCAGAACAGTGAACATTCAAAGTTTAGATTTGTTCCGTGATGTGTAGTTCTCCCTTCTATCAAGAATATTTCCCAGATAGAGTTTTTTTTGGGGGTTAGATCGCGTAAAGATCTAACCCAAAAAAACCTATTATGGATGATATTTGGTCATGAAAGCCCTACTACGTGTTTAACCAATATTACCCATTTATGTAGCTTTAAGGTGGCAAATTTATTGCATAATCACTTTTACATTTAAATTCACCAATGATCAGATCGCCTTTCTATACATAAAAAGAAATTATAATACTTTTTGGTTCTTTTTGTGATTTATTTATTTACATTTTTTGTATTCCATATTTATTTATTATTTATTTTTTCACCTACGTGACTTTACCGAAAGAACCAAAGAGTATGGATCCTTGCAGTCACGAAAACTTCAAATCTAGAATAAAATCAAATAAGCCGTTTCTTTAATTTTCATGTACTTTATTGTATTTACAACCTACCTTTCTTATGTTATTCGTTGCGCGCAGTTGCAATTTACTTTGCTCAGTCGGCGTGAGCCGCTCAGGTCGTGATGGGTTTCTTTTTTTATTCCTGTTGCTCTACACCCCCTGTAGCGCTCCGGTTCCATTGTAATGCGCACTGATGCCTATTTTATTGAGGGCGATATTGGCACACAAAGTAAAGATTGGTCGATTTGATTGAGATTATATTTCCCATGCCCCCAATCAATGTCCATAAAGCTGATTATGTGTGTCCCTATGCCGTGACTGCCCGTTATGGCAAAATGGGTTTTCCGTTTTCACAGGTAACACGAAATGAATTCCCCTTGCAGCTTGAAGCGCGCCATTGCACTACGTGCAGTGACGCCGTCCTATGAATTAGTATCGAGCCAGCCCTGCCACTACGCTTGCTTCATATCGCACCTCGGATGTAGCACGGTTGGCTTCATATGGTGCGAAAGATGATCAACATACACACATATGTCAGTGCGTGCTAGGTGAGTGTTGAGTGTCTGTGAGTATCAGGTGAGTGGTTAATTGTTTTGTACGTTCCAGGTGAGTGTCGTAATTTACATCTCTGTCTCAAGTACAGGCTGTTTTCCAGTGTACAATTAAATTGCGTCAAGGTTTCCCTTCCATTGATCAGTGCGGATGTTCGTACCAAACAGCATGGTGGTGCAGTCCATTATTGAGTTAATCCATGCAGTTGTAGATGTGTCCTTTGAGAAGTGTTGTTGAAACTCCACGAAGAAAATTGGTATGCATCTGCAATGGATTACACGAATTACACAGAGGGTGCAAGTTGGTTTGTATATAGTATTCAATTTGAATACGAGGTGAACCCAGTAAGCATGGAACGTTGGGCCGATGGATCCAACTGCTTGCCAACGTTGGGCCAACGTTGCAGGTTTGATATCAGCCATTTCGATGAGCTATCATGTGTGGTCAAGTCACATCTGATAAAGAGCTAAGAGCTCAGTGCGATTTACCTGGTAAATAACGTAGTTTAATTTACAAAAAATATATAAATACAGGAAAACTACAAATGCCTCTACAAGGACTGCACAGATAATCTATGGGACCCTTTTTGCCAGTATCAAGATGATGAAAAAAACTAATAGGTTTTACCCTTTACAGCAAGGATACAGGTGTTAAGATGTTCAAACATGCAAAGCATGTTTATTTTCATGTTTTACCACAAGCATGTAGATGTCAATGCCTTGCGATGTCTATCTATTTGGTGTTTGAACATCTTAACACCTCCTGTATCCTTGCCAGAAAGGCTGGAGCCTATTCGAGTACGCAGATAAATTGATCACATATGCAAAGTAATCTGAAAATTACTCAATTGGAATTTTAACATCGCAAACATCGACTCCCTACTGTGAAAAGCTTTGGCAGAACCCTCTTTAAAATGATAATCAGTGAGGCTTTCATAATAAATCCAAATAAAATAAGGAGTATGTGGCCAGGAATTAAGGATGTCTCTGCTTGATATATTTTTAAGTTTTGGTTATTCAATATCAATTTGATGAAAAAAATAATAGCTTTTTTATGATTTCTGCCAATAAAACAGGAGGCGTTAAGATGTTCAAACACCAAATAGATACCTTTTGCAAGGCATCAAGGCTGCATTAACCACACATACCTGTGGAAAAGCATGTAAACAAACACGCGCTGTAATAATAGGGTTTTTCCCCTTTTCTCTGGCAACAAAACTGAAACCTTTTTACAAGGATTCATGTCTGCATTAACCATAATACCTGCAGTCAAAATGCAAAAAAAAACATACTGTGATAATATATGCATTGTCCTTGAAACTGATTGGTCCACACCAAGGGACGTCCCATGGTGTGGACCAATCAGTTTTGTTGCCAGAAAAAAGGGGAAAAACCCTATTATTACATTTTAGAAGTACTGGCAAAGGAGGTCTAATGATGTAAACACGCTCTGTTAACACTGTTACAATTTTTGTTGTTGTTCTTGGGTAGTAAGTGTTGTTACTAATTGCTTATGCCTCAAAAGTACAGAAAATGGCTATTATTCCCCACAAACTTTGCTTTTGTGACCAGGACAGTGATATTTAGTAATTTACCTATTTTTCAGAACATTCCAGATAGACTCAGTGCTGAGTAAACTTGGAGTAACTTCTAGAACATTCTAGAACTTTCCAGTAATATAAATAGTAGTATAGATACAGGGGCCTTAAGCCCACCAGTTCAGTTTAGTTCCAGCTGCCTAAGTGGATACATTTCTGCATTTTTCTGAGATGGCATCAAGAGGCTGCAAGCATCCGGCAGACGCATTTTGCTATGTCTGCGGCCAATTTATCAAGACAAGAGCGAAAAAGTACTCTGTGGAAGCATCTGCTAAGACGTGTGAGGCCTACAACAAGGCATATTTCAGAATGCCTGTCGGGGATCAAGACAAACCCTGGGCACCTTATTTCACTTGCAAGCAATGCAAAAAACTCTGGAAGGTAAGATGGACAATTGTTGCTCGGAATTTTATGTTATAAAATTTGTAAAAAAAAAATGTTGAAGTTTTACATTTTTAAATGTTTTACAATTTTCAATGTTATTGAAAAAATACATCATATATGAAAAATGTTACGAGAATTGCTTACACATTAGTCATGGGTGAAGTAAATAAATGTTTTGTAGGGTGGTACAGAGGGGAAAAGAGAGCCATGAAGTTCGCTATCCCAAGAATTTGGCGGGAACCCACTGACCACTCAAGCAACTGCTACTTCTGCATGGTGGACCCTTCCAAACGTCGGACTGGCAGAAATGCACCTGCTATCACGTATCCGGACCTTTCTTCATCGCCCCGATTCCACACTCACACGAGCACCCATGACCCACTCCTCCGGAGAGAGAGCAGCCGTCTTTAGTAGAGAGCAGCAAGTCAGAGAGCGAGGAAGACGCTGTAGATCCAGATGACAATTTCAGAGGTGGAGCTGAGGAAAGAAACCCATACTACCCCAATCAAAACGACCTCAACGACTTGATCAGAGATTTTGGTCTCACCTGGGCTCAAGCAGTGGAACTTGTTGGATAAAAGTGTGCAAGTCGCAGATCAGAGGAAGCGTCACCAACCTTTTTGCAGCTTCTTCACCTGTCAAGATAGACTCTGCTTCTGCCACAATATGACCAGTCTGTTCGAGGCAATCGGAATCGCTTGTAACCAGAATGAGTGGCGCCTCTTCATTGACAGCTCATCCAGGAGCCTCAAAGCCGTGCTGCTCCATCATGGTAACAAGTACCCGTCTCTTCCCCTGGCTCACTCGGTGCACCTCAAAGAGAATTACAACAGCATCAAGACCTTGCTGGACGCCTTGAAGTATGATGAGTACGGCTGGGAGGTCATCGGAGACTTCGGCATTCTTGATGGGTCTCCAAGGCGGTTTTACCAAGTTGCCCTGCTATCTTTAGGACAGCAGGGACACCAAGGTGCACTACCACAGGCGGGACTGGCCACAGCAGACCGAGTTCTCTGTGTGGAGGAACAACGTCAAGTTTGAGCCACTGGTGGACCCCCGGAAGGTGCTGATGCCAACACTGCACATCAAATTGGGCCTTATGAAACAATTTGTCAGAGCTTAGATAAGGAGTTGGCAGCCTTCAAGTACCTTCAAGACTTCTTCCCTAAGCTGTCTGAGGCAAAGGTCAAAGCCGGTGTCTTCGTCGGACGACAGATAAAGAAGATCATGGAGTGCAATTAATTCCCCAAGCTCACTAGTAAGGAGAAAGCGGCTTGGAACAGCTTTATCGTAGTGGTTCGTGGCTTCCTGGGCAATCGCAAGGTCGAAAACTACGTGGAGTTGGTTTAGACTCTGGTGAAGAACTACGGCACAATGGGCTGTAGGATGTCCCTCAAAGTCCATATCCTTGATGTCATCTTGATGAAATCAAGGAGAGCATTGGAGCGTACTCGGAAGAGCAAGGCGAGCGCTTCCACCAGGATATACTGAACTTTAAACGCACTACCAAGGACAGTATAACGAGAACATGATGGGAGACTACATTTGGGGGCTGATTCGTGAAAGTGATTTACAGTATAATCGTAAATCTCGAAAAACTACTCAGTTCTAAATCTTTTGTAGTCATTTTTGCATAAATCTAGCATAAAATCATGTTAATTTTGATTCATGTTGTTTTTTTCTGACTTTACATGAACGAAAAGACACAAATTCGCCCGTTTTCTCATTGAAAATAGGTGCATTTCAAAATATCACTGTCCTGGTCACAAAAGCAGAGTTTTTGGAGAACTAATAGCTATTTTCCATACTTTTAAGGTATAAGCAATTACGAAATAACACTTACTACCCTGGAACAAAAATTGCGTCCACAGTGTTATATATGGGCATTGTCTTTGAAACTGATTGGCCTACACCAGAAACAGCCTTCTTCATGGCCTAGTCTCACCACCAGTGTTAGACCAGAGAACACCAAAAGGCGAACAGTAACACCTGTTTTATGTACATAAAGTGTAAAATCCATTCTTATTTTTAATCATTTTGGTTACTGGCAAAAAGGTACCATATTAATTCAATGTATTTTCTGCAGGTGCTATTAACATTTAATAGTTGGTTAATGGAAACGTGTTTCTCGACGTTCATCACGAGGGCAAGTCCTCGGGCATGACACGTGTAATGAGCGACTTCCGCGACACGTCGTGTAGAGGGTACTTCTTTTATTCTTACATGGGCACAACACAGGCCAACGACTCTATCGGCTACACACACGGCCGATCACTCGGTGCGGTTCCACTATCCACACTCGGCTACGCCGCTGCCTGGCGGCGTGACGAGGATGGTGATGGAAGCCCGCAGGAGACCTTCCACGTGGCCGGACGACGGAGAGAGATGACGGAGAGAGATGACGGCGAGCAGCGACGCAGTCCGGACCCAAGACCACACACACGAACCCCGGCCCGCCCCTGCTTATATCCCCCCAGGCGTGGCTAGGCTCCGCCTCCGGCCACGCCCTCTCGTGGAACCTTCGAGCAGGTTCCCGGAGCATCTCGGCCAGCCCCGCCCATTACCTTTGCCCCACATAGCTCTCCCTTTCTGATTGGATGTTTTCTTAGCGGTGCCCGTACCTGTGCTGCCCTTTCCCAGCCAGCAGGTGTCATCATGTCATTACACGTGTACATTGGCGCCCTGTTTATGCATTTTGTTACAGTTTGAGCTCAGTGACCCTGGCTGCATGCCAATGTTTTAAGGGAAGGCTGCATATGTATGAGTTGCATCGCTACAATGCCTGTGACAAAACAAAAAACCCAACCAGCTGCCAGGGGCTCACTTCCACATTGCTCAGTGGACTTTATGCCATCTGCACTATGTTTTCAATCACATGGCAGTGTCTTTAGTGGTTTGCTGATGTCCCCTTTTCGTTTTTGTTTTATTTAAGTAGCTGTGATGACACCTTGTCACGTGATATTCACATGGACGCAACGACATGGATGCAACGATATTCACATGGACGCACGGTGATGAGCACAGCCCTATGTGCAAAAAGCAGGAATCTAGTTGCTTGGGAGTCTAGATTCACATAAAATCCTGATTTCAATATCTCACTTGTGTCTCAGGATAGAATCGTAATGCAACCACGCATTATCATATATATTACATTACTATAACAGATAGTTTCGGGGTGAATCAGTGGTGCAATTGTAAGCAAACTGAGCTAGAAACCTGGCTTCCCGAGTTCGATTCTCGGCCACGGCTATATCGTTAGTGCTGAGCGATGTCTGAACCGGGGATGCATCCCCATCCTACCTCCTTCAATTTGTACTCACCAGCGTGGTGAAGCATGGTCAAAACACCCTCATGACCGACCACGCATGGGGATGCTTGGAGTTTGGATTGACGAAGGGCTGTAAATTATTATTACTGTTATTACATAATGGACAGCTTAAAGGGCTGAGCCTCATCGGATTAGAAAAATAAGCCGGCAATTTCAACACCCTCTGTTCAAATGGCAAGTTATATAAATGACATTAATAGAGTAGAGAACCATTTATTTCCTCATCAAATAAAGGACATTGACAAACCGAAAAAAACTATATTCACCAGGGCTATATAGCTCTTTTTCAGAAGCGACCTGGCTACGAATGATAACGAAGTGGCTTGTCATCGTGTCGAAATGTATAATAGCAGCCAAATAAATACAAAATATTTCCCCCTGACCACGAAGGAATGATCGTATGCCAGTGAAAAATCAGTTCACACGTCTTTGTGGGATGGATTTTTCTGAAGTATTCGTGCGGAATTAACCATCCCGTGCGTATTTATTCCTCCACAGGGAGTTTGAGTAACGAGTGTGCACGAAGGTGGAGGCTCCGCTGAAGGTGGGAAAACTGAGTAGTTGAGAAGTGGATCGGGTCCCCGAATTTGCGGCACTGGAAGATCGCACAGAAAGGCCACGATGGGAGACATTGGTGTGGACAATCTAAGCCCGGACGGTTGAGCATTGGCCTCACCAGTGTGTGTGTGTCACGCGTGTCATGCGAGTTTACATTGGGTCGAATGACAACAGAGCCGCGGCCTGAAACATAATGGGGTGATGGCACAAAACTACAGTAGACATCGGAGTGAATTCATTTGTAACAAACACCAAAAAACAAATAGAAAATAACGTATCCATGGAGGCTGCAGGCCATCAGCGGCGTAGTTTGGGGGGTAGACAGGTCAAAGGTCGGAAAAACATGAATCTCCCAGCAAATACGGGTGTGTAAACATGTATGTGTGCTTGGACAAGCAATTCTCAAAACACGTTAAGGACAGTTCAACCAAGAGGGGCGGTAAACAAAACATGTAATTATGCCGACACATTACGTGGTGTGACAAAACAGGATTTGTATCACAACTAAATTTACGAAAAATAAGCTCCGAAAGAATCGTACATATTTAGGCTGCAAAGCAACATCATCATCAGCCATGATAAATCCACTGCTGGATGAAGGCCTTCCCAAGCTGTCGCCATTTCGTGGTCCCTGTGATGTAACGATCCATCTAGCACCTGGGCACAGGCTGAAATAAAAGGCCTACATCTTTTATGGCCACTCTTGCCCTATACTGGCGTATCAGACGGCATGCGATTTTCAACGTTGTGGCACTTTGCATTTTCTGATTTATTGTGGCGACGTTTTTACTCTCGAGTTTGTTAGATATGTTCACTCAAACTGCATGTGCGTGATTTTTCGTACCGATGCAGTCACTGACTGCCGCAGATGTTATCACGGTTTACATTACAAGTACATTGGATGCAATAGAGTACTGAATGAGTGGCCCATCGAAAGATCTAGATCACCTCACGTCTCCCGTGACTTCTGTGTGGCCACTCCCACTCTCGATCCGTCCCCTCTCCCCGCCCCCTTTTGAAAACAGATGCTGCTTCGTGCAGCTCACTGCAGCTTGCTCCTTCCTTCTCTCTTCTCTTTATTTCCTCTCATCATCTCATCCCCAACATTTTGGCCCAGCCTCTCCCTCTCCTTATACCCTTCCTGTACTTCTTTCTCCCTGCTGCTCATCCTGGGTCGTGCCTTGCTTGTCTTGGGAGCTTCAATCCCGGCAACACTCCCCTTGCCCTGTCAGCCCTTCTACACAACTGCCTCTACTCCCCTCCCCGAGTTGTTTTACTTCAATACAGGAGAATTGCTATGATCCTATTAATTTCAGGAGCTAAGGTCTGTAATAAAATCATAATATCCGTGGCCCTCTTTAAATTATTTTAAATAATCTGCATTGTATCTCCCACTCCCCCCATCCCCCTCAAGTTAATTGCGGAACAGATTCTCATTAATCGTGTTTATTTCCATGAATAAGCAGAGTAAAACCGCGGCTGACCCCGCGGAGAGTCGGAGCAGCTACAACGGGCTCCCCACACAGCCACGTATGAGGAGCTCTACTGAACACCAGTGGCGCATTCCACTCCACCCATGGAGGTAGTCCATTTGGTAGGAATGGAAAATATTTTTTGCGCAGCCGTTCGAACGGCTTGTTTAGGGCATGGCCGTCGAAAAAGGCTGGTTTGGGTATGGTGATGTGGAGACACTGCAATCCGTGGTTGATGTGTCATTATTCGCAGCATACTGAGCATGTTTATTATGTTTTGCTAATGCGCTGTTATGAAGCCAACTCGTAAGATGTGACCATTTCAATCTTGTGCTGTAGTTCACAAGTAATCAATGTCATTTGTTTAATGCTGCGCAGGTAAATCCTTTCAAAAAAATCTGTCTGGATTCAGGATTTAGGACAAGTTGTAACTTTTTGATTGAATGAAGTAAAAACCTTCACAAGGATGTGTAAACGGCCTTCAACTGATACCCCAACAAAGTGGTTTATCACGCGGAAATGTATAGCGGCAATCAACCGCATGTTTCTACATGTGAAGGGAAAAAAGCAGAGGATCCGAAGAAAAATCCACGTGCCCACGGGGAGAGAGAGACACGGAAATTCCAGCTCATGTACAAGTCCTTGGATGATAGCGAAAAATCATGAGAGATGGTGGCGGCTAAGGAAACCTTCATCCAGTCGTGGAATTGCCATGGATGATGATGATGATCCTGTTTACTATGCAGATGTCAATGCAAAAACCTCTGAAAAAAAATTCCTGGTTAAAAAAAAAAATTCCCGGTTAAAAAAAAAAACAGGCCAAAGTATTGTGTTGTTGAAAATATGTAAACGTCTATTTGTTTGGTGAAACGCGCAGATGTCTCCATTAGCAACAATGGGACACATTGCCAGTGCGGTTTTGTCTCTGTTAGTCAAGAAGCGAATCTGGCCCTCGGCGTATTCTATACAATGTGACATTATTTCATAGTGTGGATATATTCTTTAAATTTACTTTATTATTCAATGCATTAGGTATAAGAAAAATGCACGTAAAAAACACCCATAGATGAGAAATTTGTTTTGATTAACGATAAAATAGAAAAGTGTCCATTGATAACAAAGCCGATAGCGATATCTAATATCTGAACTGAGCCCCCACTTTTTCAACCTGCACCGAATGGCGAGTGGAGTATGGTTAAACAACCCCCATGACTGCCACGATATAAGGACCTTATTCCATAGTGTAATTTGGAAAAGCTGTTAATTATTATTATTTGAAAATTAGTTGAAAATTCGATAATAATAATAACGATTATCTTGGTAATTGAGATAAATTCAACCATACGGCATATGAAACCGTTAAACGTTCACAAAAAAGAGGTCAGCAGTTCAACAATCACTAGATGAGAGTTCAAGAGTGGCCAATGTGTGTACAGACTGGCTCTTCAACAAAGCAATGCGAAATTTCCACCACCGGCCCTGTAACCGTCAGCTGAAGATGAGCACATTCAAATGTCCACGTATAAGGACAGGGACACTTTGAGCGAACATTTCTCTAGATACAAAGGCAAGGCATTCTCTGAGAGTAAAAACGGTGATGACGGGAACACGATGACAAGTGTGCGGAGAACCGGTACTCGAAAACTAACCTTGTGATGGCGCGCGTGCATGCGGTGACCGTGAAGCAGCTGCAGACCACGACCCAGCCCCACCCGCCGTCAGGGGGCTTCGGGAAGGTTGTCTTGCTCATCGTTTCGGTGAGTCTGTGCCTCCTCCACTGTCCACCTGCAAAGCGTGGGCGCGTGGGGCGAGTGTGCGTGCGATTGCAGAAGGTGCACGGCTTTGAACACAGCACCGCCGCTCAGTGACACGGTCAACTGCTTACAGGGAAAAGCGGTTAACCATTGGAGTCTCAAGTCAGCAAAAATGTATCACGGTGCGTGTTGTTGCTGTATAGATCGCCGCTGCCCTTTGCACAGACCTGAATGAGGGTGTGTTAGACTTGTTAACACGGTACCCGCTGTTGTTGATCATTTACGGGGCGGGGGGGGGGGAGCCCCGATTATCGAGCTGTGTTGGAAATGCAAAGTTAAAAAGGAAACATAACCTTAAATTTTGATTTAAAGCTTTCGTGACTGCAGGGATTCATATTCTTGGTTCTTTTGATAAAGTCACCACGTAGAAGGGAAACAATAAAATAATAAAAAATATAAAACGATCAAATTCTCACGACGTTTCGACTGCAACACAAGCAATCATCATCAGGTGTGAAAACCACAGCAGGACTTTACCGAAAGAACCAAGAATATAAAGATAACTTTGGTTGAGTTTTGTGAATGACAACACTGCGTGAAGTAGTATGTTATCATTACTGTGGGATATTTTGTATTCAGAATTTAAATGTAAGTCATTCAATGGATATGGCTTCATGAGGGTCGTTTAACTTATGACAGTTGGCAACATTGCTGAACACATTTTTTTATCCTCCAGAAATGTTAAACGACAAATCTAGAGCACAGTGAGAGGAGAGTGAGTGTTGGAAGGTTATGGGACAGTTTGATTTGTGTCTAATGAGATTTCCAGCAGTTGAGCAACCTTGAAGATTAACCCCAAAATCGTTGTCATTCCAAATCAGCAGGTTTTTTTTCATCCTGCAAGGGCTGCTGAAAGGGCTTCCACGAGATGGGAGTTCTATAGAGTTTCTACAGATGGTGTTTTTTGGCCTTCTCTTCCATACCGGCCAAACGTGAGGTGGGATTACCCACACTTTACCCCACCGATCGACTCATTGTGGGATGCCAATTTTCAACCATTTGTGTCGGAAAATCGAACTGATGACCTCTCGATTGCAGGTCCAGTTTGCGACAGCAGCAGTCTCATAGGTGAGTGTTTACTGTGCCACAATGCTGGCAACCAAATTGTATTCAGGGCCACGTGCAGCTACAGTGAAAACTTCGTGGGACCTCCCTTGCCAGTATAAAAATATAGGAATAGGTTTTACCCTTTCTGGCAATAAAGCAGTTGTGTTAAGTAAGATGTTTAAACACGAAACTGAAACATTTTGCAAGGAATCATGTCTGCATTAACCACAATACTTGTGAACATGCAAACAAAGAACATGCTCTGGTAGTATATGCATTATAGTATACGCATTAAAAACTGTCAGTTAAATTTGACCCTGGCCTCTCTTCGTAGGCTATCTGCATTATTATTGACTCCTGATGAGGTGTGGGTAACATCAGCCTTGATAAAAAAAAAAGCCCAGACTTCTTAGCATGTAGGATCCTGGCTGCTATTGGCCCGAGTGATAATAATTCTCACATCAAAAGCCTGTATGGGATAAGTATATTTGTGCGTGTGATTTTTTCCAGCCACACTTTGTGTACGGGGAACAATAATATTGTGGTGTGTGTACATGCGCAACGGTCACAGTGACCCGGGTTTTATTTATGGATATGCATTAGAGACAAGCGGTAAACTGAACCTGGCCTGAGCCTCCCCTCGGTCGACTCAGCCTAAAATGAGTACCTGGTGCGGTGTGTAAAAATAGCTGCTAGGTAGACAAAGGCGGCCAGGCGTGGTGCTGGCCACCCACTTCCTCGTGTGCCGTATCGGCCTTCTTAAGTGCTCGCTAACAGCACTTGCCTCAAAAGGCTGATGAGGTTATATGGGGGATGTTTGTTTGTGAGATGATTCGTTTCAGAATTAAATACTGATTGTTGTTGATTGTTGTAAAACACAACATGCATCAATGGAACAGAAAGGCAAATTATGTGGCAAGTTTATCTGGCCTTCACAGCAACAAGGAGAAAATCTGAGCCAATTCAAATGTACAACAGTGTAGTAATACCAGCATAGATCTCTTGTGAACCGACATCAGACTTACATCAACAAGACAGGTGGACTGCTGATCTCTTCTAGAGGCCTGATGCTCCCGAATGATCAGATGCAGAGGTAGAAATTGTCAGAGAGAGTTTGTCGATTCCAAGAGCCGTTCGAGAACCTGTGGGAGACATGTAGTCAATGATAAACTGGTCAGCATTTCAGCTTGAAAATGTCAGCCATCAATATATCCACATAGATTCTTTAATACACATGCCTTTGGAAATCTACTACCGATGATTGGGCTTGTTTGCCCTCATTTCACCAAACTGGCCAGTGTGGGTTGATGAAGAGGGGTCCTGGAAGCGTTTTTGATACAGCTCGCCGCTGATGTTATCCACTGCTGAAAGTGAAACTCAGGCTGCTGAGTTCATGGCAAAGTGCTCAAATCACTGCTCCAACACTACACCAAATCACTAATATTCCATAGCTCATTAATCACAACCTGATTGGAAAAAGCCAACCAACTTTAATTTGAAAAAGGCAGTGGCTCGATAAATGAGCATGGGGTGACACTTTCCATAGTACTACCATCGTTGACTTCCAGCAAAGTGGTTCTAAAGTTATCGACCGAAGTGAGATGATGGGTTAAGTTGATCACCAATCAAAATGTTTACTTGCAGCCTTCCAATTGTTAGTGGAGTGCTCATCCTCAGTGCCAGAAAACTTTTTTTGATTCTTGTAATTTTGAAACATAATTGGATCTCTCGCAGCGTTCTGTTAGAGAATGCCACACAGAAGTGGACATCACAGAGCTACCTCTGATATTTCTGCAAGTGACCTCTGTTCCATATGAAAATTATGTTCATCACGTAACAGTCAATCCAATATTTTCATTCTCAAAGAGTTGGAAATCTGCCAAATAAAATGTAGAACCAAATGTATTGTGACGGTTTTATGTGTGTGCAGTCATTGGTGACTTGGGTTGAGACCACTAACTCACTACATCCGAGAATCCATATTAATCACAGTTGGTGGGCCTGTATTCAATACCCAAGATCTAAGTGGTACCAGTTCAGTGCTGGCCCCTCAATGTGCCAGGTAACCTGAATTACAGTGTTTTGCAATTGTTCATATTGGGTGCTTGCTGAAATGCAGGGCCTCTGCTTTTAAAGGTACAGCTTGTGTGTTTAGAATGCCTCGAGTGGAAAAGTGAACAGCAAGCGACTTTCTGTGTGAGATATTTTTGCTTTGATCGCTGTACAGTTATTTGTGCAGTTGTAACACATGCTAGCCAAAGGGCCTACACACCTACACATGGCAAATGCCAAACGCCAAAAGGTCATCGCTGAGAATGGGTGATAATTAATAGGCGGTGTTGAAAACAAAGTTATGCAACCGGTTTATGAAATATGATCGTGTTCTTGAAATACAGTGTATAATTGATGGATAGCTTGCCTAGTCGTGGCCTCTAGCCAATGGCGTGGTGCCATTCCTGCACATATCCTACCCATGTCTTGCCCAATCACATCCACAACGCTCGGCTGTTACATCTCTCTTAAAAATCCCCAGCGGCAATCCATCTCAGACACCTGTGGCGAACTATTTTATTTACCACAAAGCGACCTGGCCACACATGATAGCTCATCGAAGTGGCTTATATTATTACGTGTGGGAATTTGATAGAAGCAGCTAAATCATCTAAATGCACGTGACCACGATAGTGAGAGAGAACACGTGGACTCCAAATATACCAACAGACATTGTCAAGGTCTGGAACCGAAGGCAAGGGAGATAACATCTCTTCGCCACCCCTAAATCACACTGTGCAGTATATATAGCAATGAAGTCAATTGCATTACAAGTCCCATGATAACCTCAGCAAATGAATCATCCTCGCCACATTGAATAACAATTACCCTTTTCTCTTACACCAATCCACACAATACTGCTGTGTGTGCGTTGTCACAAAAAAAGGGTTCACATTCCCATGCTTTTTTCAGCATTGGCAATCGTCAACTACCATTACTGACCCTGATAGCCAGTGGCCAATATTTTACATCCTCATGGGGTGGTTGGGACTAATCTGTCACAAAAACAAATACTGTACGGTTGACTTCTTGCCCAAGTGGTATTCATTAAGTGGTATTGAGTTTAACACGTATAAGTGGTATTCATGTAACGGACCACAGGGGGAATGGTGGGGCTGAGATGACCCTGGGATTTCACCTCTCGTGGTTCACCGTGTGCGTTTCTCTCTGTTGCAGTGGTGGCGGCGAGGCCGAGAGCACCGCCGACGGGCACCGAACGCCACGTTTGCGGTGTTGCCATCCCAGCGTTCGCGAGTGGGTGCAGTGGTAAGCTCACCACAAACCACACACCACATCGTGAGCAAGAACAGCTGTGCTCACATGCAAAGTGTGCTCTTACCAGAAGCTGCTCCTTTGCCTTTCCCTTCCCCACCGGTGCAATGTAGGCATGCGTTGCTTATATGAAAACTGTGCTTGTACAAGGCGCGCTTAAATCCAGCTCCTGCTGTATTGCGCCTGCCATCAGCCACCCGTAAAATAGGGGTGCCGAGGTGCTGGGAAATGGCTTGTGCTCAAAAAAACATGTGGCAGTTGGACTCAGCGATGTGATTGATCAATTCAGTAGACAATGTGCCTCCGTTCGCGTCTCAACTCACCATTCTTCATCTTCCTCTGTGGTGCTATATGACGATCAATTGGGTGTTAAACTGGATGTTCTGGTTTCCATGGTAAGTTGTGAAGTCAAATATTTCTGGCAAATATGTTTCAAACCAGCCATTTGTCACCGGGGATGTTCCAAGTGTTGCCCATAAACATTTAGAACACATTGTTCAACCGAGGAAATACCTTTCTATCCTAAAGGTTTTGATATATAATGCACACTTTTTTAGGTAACTACGTATCCCTCCACGCATTGCTCAGTGACTGTAAACTTACTTTTAGCTTTGCTTATTAAACAGTGTAACTTTTACCAAACTATGTTGGCGAGATATTAACTACCTCGCTTGGTATGCAGGAGGTTGTGGGTTTGATCCCGACTCTGACGCCTGTATACACGTATTTGGAGTTTGCATGTACTCGTGGTCACGTGGATTCTTCTCCCGGTCCTCCAGTCATCCGGTCATTCCCTCCATATTTAGAATCCACGTGCATTTAGAGCAGTGGTTCTTAATCTGGGGTGCACACACCCCATGGGGGTGCGAGACATGGCCAGATTTTTTAAAAAAGGTAAATCATCACAACACAAATTAAGCACGGACACATAAGTACAACTAATTTGTTTCATCAAACCCTGTATATTTATTAACATACATTTTGTTTCAGGATTGAGAATGAAAGGGGTGCAAGTCTGTAGTAAAAGTTAAAAACCACTGATTTCGAGTTTTTGGCTGTGATACATTTCCACGTGATGATAAGGCACTTCGTTGAGCTCTCATTTGTGACAGGTCGCTTCTGATAAAGAACTACATAGCCCAGTGGGCCTTATCTGGTAAGATAAAAAAAAATGCTTCATAAAAAATAGTTTTAGTTTTAAATGCTTCATAAAAAATAGTTTTAGTTTCATTTAAGTAAAAAACAGACTTTTATTCTATAAGAGAAGCAGAATACCTTACCTTTTAATCATATAGCCATCTTGGCAGAATACAGACGAAGGTGTTTCCTGAAGACCATCCTGCTGAAACTTGAGGATCTTCCTGAAAGAAATGGAACACACTGAGTCAGCCTAGGGGAGACCAGGGACAGGATGAGATGCCACATGCCACCGATATTCATAGCATACTCTACCGTGATGTAGTAGAGTACACTAATCACGGCTCTATACTATTCTTGCGTATGGTAATATGTTCAGGACCTAAATTCCAATGTTGAGGTATCCTAGCCATGGGTGGCCTTTAGGAGAGAGTTGGTGTAGTTTTGATATTCCTCTGTTAAAGGAGCACAGATTCCAGTGGTTTACTACATGGCCCATAGTTTGGGTTGCATGGATACCATCACACTGTGATCACTATTGCCACCACACACAGACTCCTGGCTCAGCCCTACAGACTAGGTAAGTGCTGCATACATATGTAGTGGGTTCCAGGACACGGAGACGGCGAAGTAGAAGCAGCACTATTTATTTAAACCTTAACAAGGGTTACACTAGAAGGGGTAGCGGCCCGTTTACCCGTATAACTCAGGAACACACCCCAGGCTCTCTAGCCTAAGCTCTAGGCTCCCAGTTCCTCCGGGTAGGGCTCTAAGGGAGGCTATCAGATCTGGCCCTGGTTAGGCACAGATCCCGGCACCCCGCCGACCAGACTGGCCCTTAGAAGGACTCTGACTCTGGGGCTCTGGGGCCGCACCGCCGGCTTGCTGTGCCGGCCCTGAAAAGGGCAGCGGTCACAGGAGTTCCAGGGTCTCACCTAGCTGGCCTTCTTTCTTCACTGGTTGCTTCAGCCTCGGGCCCAACACTCTGCCCCGAGCTCCCTAGCTCCCCGCACTTTATACCCACAGGGGGTGGAGCCTTAGCGGACGTTGTTGTAGCCCCCAAGGTGTGGGTGAACCACACCTTCCCGTGCCATGTGTTTATTCCCCATAGCACCCCTACACATACATATATATTTGCATATACGCATACTCACATATGCAATGATCTGTCATTCACAACAAAGACTGTAGGCCTCCATTTGTTAGCTATGTTAAGCTGTAAGTGATGTTACAATGACAAAAACCTCCCATGTAGCTATGTAAGCTGTAAGTGTAAGTGATGTTACAATGACAAAGACCTCCCATGTACCTATGTAAGCTGTAAGTGTCGGTGATGTTACAATGACAAAGACCTCTCATGTAGCCTTTAACAGACTGGTGGGGCAAGTGCTGTTCATTGCACACCACGGACCAGGAGATCATAAGAATGGAGCACCACTAAACATCCAAGGGGCCAGAAATTGTTTGTGAACCTCATCCTGACCAAGAAGCTACACGTATTCCAACTGGACTCTGAGGTCACATGTGATGGCGTGAGTCTGAAAGACAAAATAAACCTCGCACTCAAGACTCAGATACTGCTAAGTGATACCAAACTGAAGCTTTACTCAGCAGAGCTGATGAAGTCCTTGGGCCTTTTCAAAACAGAGTGTCTCATACGTGGATAAACGTAGAATGCCTGAGTTTGAAATCATAGAAGTCAATCAGAAACCGCCATTGACCGGTTCAACATGTGAGCACCTGTTACTCATCCGGTTCACCATCCCAGTGGAGCCGAACGAGGTGGATAGCCAGGGAAATGGGCCCCTGACCATCAGCAGGTCATCAGTGCCTGTGAAGACGTGTTCAGTAGGCCAATGGAATCCATTCCAGGGGATGTCCATGTTGAACTCGATCCAAGCATTCCACCATATAGAATGTGCCCCGTGCAGCACGCCAATTGCCGTCAAGGCAGGGTGTAAAGGCATAGCTGGATAAGCACGAAGCAGATGGCCACATCACATCGTTGAAAGAGTTAACCGGCTGGATAAGCATGGTGATTGTGAAGAAGCCAGAAAAGCTGCGGATCTGCTGAGATCTGAAATTTTTGAACCAATCACCACGGAGATCTCATGACATCATCCCCAATACTCAAAGACGTCTTGTACGAAGCTACCTAAAGCACAGTGTTCACGCTTGTTGACGCACGTAAAGCATTCCTGAAATGCAAATGAGATGAAGAGACGCAAATGAAGCTGCACGACAACCTTCTGGACCCCCTAGGGCAGGAAGCGATGACTCCAAACTACCGTTTGGTGTCTCCGTGACACCAGGGGTGGTGTATCAGCGCAAGCGGCACGAGCTGTTGGCTGGGCTTAGCGGAGTTGAGCCAATACATCTATTAAACTATATATTTTTTTCGATTTAAAGCTTTCGTGACTGCAAGGATTCATCTTCTTTGGTTCTTTCGGTAAAGTCACGTAGAATGAGAAAAAAATAATAAATTGATAAAATAAAATAACGCAATAATATTCTCACGACGTTTTGGCCACAACACAAGCAGCCTTCATCAGGTGAAGGGGACGAGACTGTCTGGAGGACAGCGCTGGTAAGGCCCACTGAGCTATGTAGCTCTTTTTCAGAAGCGACCTGGTCACAAATGACAGCTCCACAAAGTGCCTTATCGTGTGGAAATGTCTAGCAGCCAAATACTCTAATCGCGTGATGCTGATTCTAAATGTGGAGGGGACAACTGGTGAACCCGAAGAAAAATCCACACGGCCATGAGGAAGATATCAGGCAAACTCCAAATATATACGTGTCACGGTCGGGATCGAACCCACGACCTCTTGTATAACAGGCAAAGTATTTAACATCTCGCCACCATGGGGCCAATAGCAGATGACATTCTCACCATTGGATGCAGGGATACGGACGATGAAGCAGAGTGTGACTACGATAATGAGCTTCAGAACGAGCTGCAATTCGCGGTGAAGAAAGTCAACTTTCCTGGACACATTCTGTCCTCATACGGCTTGAAAGCTGACCTGGACAATATCAGAGCTAGTGTGGAGATGCCAGAACCCATTTATGTGAAATTAGTGCAGCGATTTATTGAGTTCGTGAACTACATAGCCAAGTTCATGCCACACCTCTCAAGAGGTGCATGAAGGCTCCTGGACAAGGATGCAGTCTGCCATTGGCTTCCATAGCATGATAAAGCAGTGCAGGAAATTAAGCACCTGGTCACAGTTATGCCAGTGTTAAAGCACTACGACGTTACAAAGCCCGTCACAATAAAGAGCGACTCAAGCACAAGTGGCCTTGGATGCTGACTTATTGAAGAAGGACAGCCCATCGCTTTCCCATCGAGGGTGCTGACCCCAACTGAACAGAACTGTGCAAAGACTGAAAAGCAATGCCAACGTATAGTGTTAACCAGCCAGCAATTTGTCTACAAACCAGGCCCGGAGATGTACTTCAGCAACACATGCTCAGCAGAGCAACAGGAGCAGACGGGATGTCCAGAGACGTGTGTGAGCCACACACAATTTGCAGCACGCAGCGAGAGCGAAATGACGGCGCATTGATCAATCAGGCGGAGCACGTGAATGTCAAGAAACCGGCGGTTTTGCCAGATCGTGTGGCACACTGCAAGAGGTGAAGGTCTGCAAGCACTGAAGTCTGTTGTTCTGAATTTATGGCCAGGGGCAATAGATGAAACGCCTCATTATCAGAAAATATTGGTTCTTCAAAGAAAAATAAGCATACAGATTGGGATTCTGTACAAAAAATTATCATACCCAAGTCACTGCGGCCAGAGACGTGAGCACGTATATACTTGAGCCAGGTTGGAGAAGCATGCTAAAGGTGGGCACGTGACACCCTGTACTGGCCAAACACGCAAAGTGAGATCACAGACATTTCCAGAAACTGTTCTACCTGCATAAAGTATGCACATGTGCAGTGAATAGAAACCACGATGTCGCACGGGATACCAACACGGTTCTGGCAGATCGTCAGCATTGAGTCATTCAATGACACTGGCTGAGATTATCTGCCAACTGTCAACCACCACCACCACGGACTTCTGGGAAATGAAGTTGCTACTGGACTTGTCTGCCGGGACGACGGTTAAGCGGGGCAAGGCGCGGCGCAGTCCGAGTGCCGCGGCCAGCCGGAGCGAGTAAATCACAGACAATGGACCCTAAGTTGCGTGCCATGGAATGGGAGTTTGAGCACCGTCACCTCACCCCCACACCACCCGCAGGCAAATGGAACAGCTGAAACCGCGGTCGAGATAGTGAAGAACCTGAGAGCAAGAAAACTTAAAGTGAGGCTGAAGACCCATGGAAAGCCATCTTTCATTGGAAGAACGCGCCAACAGAAGGAATCCATAGCAACCTAGCAGAGCACCTGTCGTCTAGGGGGCTGAAGACATCGTTGCCAGTGGCTAACAAATTGCACGACCCCTGTTTGGTGTGGTACCAGGTGGTACCAGAGAAGCCACAACAGAGAAAGCAAACTGCCAAAGCAGCATACGATATATCTGCCATAGACCTGCTTGAGCTGAATATTGGTGCTCCCATCTGCACGAAGTCACCGCCCAGAGATAGAACAGGCCACTGGAAACTGGGTGGCTGTGTGAGGAGACCTGCACTGTGCTCGTACCTTGCGGATGTCGACGGAGCCCTCTACTGTCACGACCGGGTCGCTCTGCGCATGGCAGAGGGGCCAGCTATGCGGGACTTTTGTGAGCCAGGCCACGCGCACAGGGCCAGCGGAGGTGGCACGCAGGACCCGGGCCAAGCCGGGAGAGCGGAGGATTTTCAGCAGATGTGCCGCACAGCGGCAACCGCGAGGAAGCGAACACTCCGGTCAGCATCCCAGTGCCCAGTCTGCCAACCTGGAGAGATTCTGGCAGCCAGCCCATCAACGGCCGCACAAAGGTGTCCTGTTTATTCGCGCAGCGGACAACTTTCAGAGCCACCGGAGAGGCTTGATCTCTAAGAACTGATCACGTAGGATATCGTATGAAGGACATTTCATTGAGTGTTTAATTCGACTGTTTAGTTGGAATTGTTCTCGAAAAGTTGATTTGTCCTGAAATCGTTCGAAATGTTTGTTTAGTGACTGTTTGATCCGTTCTTTTAATTTAAATGGTTGTGTTCATTTGAAAAAGGGGAGATGTTTCAGGAAGTCATATCACATCATGGTATTATACGATTGTCATCGTCCATGAGATGTTTTTTGGTCAGATCACATAATTATAAACTTGTCGTTAACCCACCACCACCACCTGACAAAGCTAATTAGTAAGGTTTGTCACGTAAACAAAACATGCCAATTCGTTACTAGTTTAGCACACCGGTGTGTTGGAGAGTAAAGCCACAACATTTACAATTTCAGTACCATGACGTTTCGTCAGTAATTACAACCAGCCTTATCAGGCGACAGCCAGAGTTGTGGAGAAATCCTCCAGTTTGCGTCTTAAATAGAGGGATAAATGTGATGTCGTCACTTGCGAGCCAATCAGGTGCGAAGGCGAGATGGGGGGGGGGTTAATGTACGCATATAAATTACAATAGATATCCATTACCGGTTGGGTTATTCATAGGGCAATCAACATAAATTATGCATCCCCACCATACATGTAGATTCTGCGGTTTTTGGGCGAAAGAAATCACAATACTTGCTCACAATCATAACAGGTTGCTATAGCTTTCGTCGTGCTGCATGCCGTCATTGGCGCTCAACATTAAAGCTGAGACTTGAGTCTGGTGTTGTTAATCTCTCATGCATCTAGAAAACTGTTGGCGAGAATCTATTGAGGCTGGCTCGATAAACAAGGGGGCGGTGTGGACAGAACCACACCTGGCTACCCTTCGTCTCATACATCTAGAATCAGACTTGATTCTGGTGTCGTTAATATCTCATTCATCTAGAACACTGTTGGCGAGGATCTACTGAGGCCGGATTGATGAAGGGTAGCTAGTTGTGGCCAAAACCACATCTGTCTACCCTCCGTCCCACCGGTGCTGATTGTGGTGCACATGTACACGGGATATTCGTTTAAGCTGATGGAAGAGAAGCCCCAGGCCCAATTCAAATTTCCTCACCACTGATGTTGGATGTGGCCAAGAATTGAACTCAGGTTTCCCGGTTCTAAATGCAGTCCACTGACCACTACACTTCCACTACCTACAAAGTGATATTTACACACACATCAGTATTCAGGCCTGAAGTCCTGGCATCAGATTTTCATTACAGTGGTGTAAATGTGACCTCACTAAATAAAAGCCACTTACCTTCTATCTCTGCATGGATTTCAAATGTTTTACAATACTAAAAACTGAAGGTAATTGTTTTTAATCAAATTGAAAACTAAAAATATATATACAGCGGGCATTCTCACAGCCGTGACACTGTATCTATCACGTTAGGATTCCACTTCACTACGCCATTCGGTGTGGAAAGGCAACGGCAATAATGCTCCTACAAATACAGGCGCTGCGTGATGCCTCGTGTCTCTGACTCTGGATGCCGTCCAAGCAACATGCGTACACAATCCTAACACTCTTGACAGGAGCAGCAGCAGCAGGAGATAGGGCATCTTCACAATCAACACGGATCGTTGGCCCACACATCTGGGCAACGTTGTCTGTCCAACGGGTTCCAACCGCATGACGGATGCCAATGTTGCCCCAACGTTGGCATATTTGCTGGCTTTAGCACAAAAATAAAATAAAACCATCCCAATATAAGCTGCAGGGTGAGACGCTGCTTTGTAAGCACATGCCCGAAGCGCTATAACGCGAAGCTAAATGCTTCCGTGTGTTTAGAACTGTACATTATGTGCATGCAGTCCCAGGACCAAATCACCTGGCTCTCCTTTACACCTGCATCGTGCTCGGGACAGGCGATTGCCATGCTGTAGACTGCGGGGCAGCAGACGGCAATACAGCGAAGACACTTTCATGCTCTCGCATCTACACTCCCCGCCTTCGTTGACTAGAATGGTGAAGTATGGTCAAAATAATTGCCACGATCTGCACGGTGTGGAAAGGCCCTCATCCAGTAGTGGATGAGTGCACGTGTGTTAAATGTGTGTTTCGCACGTGTGTGTATTATATGATGTAATTAAGAGTGCAACATCTAATGCACAGCCGAAGGCAAGGTATGCATATGCCAGTCGTGACAAAGTGAAAGGCATTGCATTAACATGCAACATCATAGAAATATGAGAATATAGTGTAAGAGATTTCATAAAACAGACATTTCAGCTGAAATTGCTGCACTACAATAATGCCAAGAACACCATCAATAGGAACAGCAATTTGCACACACTCATTCTAACATTAACCAACAAATTGACATTACAGTACATATGTACGGGTGGAAAAAAAACACACAATATGACTGCGCACACACAGAATGTGTTCATACTCGCGGAGTCTACAGCATGCGTGTTGAGTGTTGTTAGCGAAACACGCGCGCGCGAATCACGTCCACGTGGGGTCACTTGGTTAGGCACAGGACAGGCGGGCGGGGGCAATCAATTTCCGCGAGCAATAACCGCGCAGAGTTACACGGGTCCAGTGTTCGATCGCACCCTAATCCACAAGCCTCCCTGCACCACACACGCCAACTCACTCACCATCGCGTACACCATCGGAGATGGTTGCACGGCAAAAGGCAGCCCTGCAAGCCGGGGAAGATGGTGAGACAAGTCACGGCACGACATTCGCTAGAGCCGGAAGAAATTGGTGCGGTTCGCTGGCTTGACCCCGACGCCACCACCACACACAACCACCACACACCACCACCACACCACCACCACCACACTACACACCACCACCACCACACAACGGCGCCGTTAGATAGACTGCCGGGCGGGTGCCGTCAGCAGCAAGCAAGCAGCCGTTTGAGTGAGCCAGCAGCCGTGACGGCCAAGGTTTTGACTTGCCCCAGTGGTTTGTGTTTGCTGCCTCTCGTCCTCCCCCTCTCTCCCTTCCTCCCTCGACTCCCCCTCCCATCGCACCACCGCTGGTACCAGCCCACAATCGTCCCGCCCCATGAATGAAAGCACCGAAACCCTCCCCGCCCTCTCTCTCTCTCTCTCCCCGTGTCAATTACCAGCGACAAATCCCGTGCCACGCCTGCAAGGGAGCCAATTCACTGCGTTATACAATCACCCGGTAAAGTCACGTAGAATGAGAATAAAATAATACAATGAAATTCTCACGACGTTTCGGCCACAACGCAAGCGGCCGTCTTCAGGTGAAAGGAACAGACCTGTCGGGACGACAGAGCTTCATTGAAGCTCTGTCAGAGCTGGCAGAGCTTCGTTGAAGCTCTGACAGCTCTCATTGAAGCTCTGTCGCCCCGACAGGTCTGTTCCTTTCACCTGAAGACGGCCGCTTGCGTTGTGGCCGAAACGTCGTGAGAATTTTATTGTGCTATTTTATTATTTTATTCTCATTCTACGTGACTTTACCGAAAGAACCAAAGAAGATGAATCCTTGCAGTCACGAAAGCTTTAAATCGAAATTGAATCACCCGATAATAAAGTCGCGCCCTGCGAGATCACACGTGCAGTGGTAGTACTACTACTACCTATGTGGTGGGCATTGTTAAAACGTCATTTGTTTACGTTTGGAATGATCCACATTCCCATCGTTGCAATTCTCGCCCGCGGTTCAGTTGAAAACACGTCGATTGATGCACCTGAATATAGACATCGATACGTATTTAAAACAATAACCGAACATCGGAATTATATTTGGAAAGTGCCATTGTTATCCGGTTCCTTTTTTATGTTATTTTAACGCATGGGAAGAAAACTAAATATCCTGAAATAATTCACACACGTAGAACACCCAAGAAAACAAAACTCTTGTTGACTGTCGATGATACTAGTTGTAATTATTGGCGAAATGTCGTACGCGAATTGTAAATGTTGTGGGTTTACTCTCCAACACACCGGTGTGCTATACTAGTAACGAATTGGCACGTTCTGTTTACGTGACAAACTTTACTAACTCGCCTTTCTCCCGTCCAAGGACGGGTGTATTGCAGTAAATCTGAAACTTGCAAGCAGAAAGCAGACCGCGACGTGATATTAATTACATCAATTCGTGTGCAATTTGTAAGGGCGCAGTGACACAGGCCTATTTCATTTGAAGGTTATGATCCCTTTGTTCATCATGACGTCCTTTTTACTTTGATGCCTCAATAGCGTTACGGAGATCGCGTGATGTGAGGGTTGTAAGTTGACGCTGAGGAGGAGGGTCACCCGCTAATTAATATTAATGGAGGGGTTTCTATTTGGAAGATGTCACCTCTTCATGATTATTAATGTGGGGGGCTGTTCGATGTGGAGTGACGTCACGCGCGGGACACAGACATTCTTGGCTCATTATAGTAGTAACTTGGCTGTGTCGGGTGGTGGCGGGTTTAACGACACGTTTATATTTACGCGATCTACCCCAAAAACCTCTTATGGATAATATTGGTCGCGAAAGCCCGCTACATGTTAAACTGAACACTCACAACATTTCCAGATAGCCTACAACCTATAACCTATCAAACACCGACTTGTAAGCGGGTGTCTCACTGATAGTGGCTCCATTTCTACACCCACCACTCCCCAAAGAAGGCACTGGACTGCACACGTGTGTCTCCCACAACTAGCAGGATGCGTGTTGAAATCCTCGTTTGGGGCCGACTCAGGCCAACATCCCCTCCAGGGTCGAAAAAATAAACACCACTTTGTCAACAGTGGTTGTCCTATGGTTAGTCTGGCTCCTGCCAGGAGAATGTGGAATGTACACCACTGGTATTTAAATCAGTGGCTCAAGGCTGCCAATGGTGTTGAGCACAGCCCCGCTATACAAATTTCATCAGGCAGATAAACTTTTGCCTTTACATGTGTAGTGAGCGACTTACGAGACACGACGTGTAGAGGGCTCCTTGTTTATTTCTCACACTTTACAGGCAGAGTCACTGAGCGACATCTACACTGGGCTACGTAGAGCTGATCCACTCACACATCCCCATCACTGGCGTCTAACGTTATAGCTGGCTGACTGATACAGCGACGACGACGATAGGAACCGTACAGCGGATCGGCCATACGGCCGGACGATGAAGAAGAGATGACGGCGAAGACAGTGACGGCAGCCAGGAACCGAACCCCCACCACATCCCCGAACCCCTGGTTGCGTCCCCCTTATATACTCCTCGGCGTGGCCAAGCCCCGCCTCTGGCCACGCCCCCTTCTAGAACTCTCGTGCAGGTTCCAGGAGCTTCCCGACTGATCCCCACCTCTGACCTTTAGCCCAGTTACACCCCCCTTATGGTTGGCGATTATTATAACGCACCCATGCCCGTAATGATCAAGCTCAGCTGCATCATACTAGAGAATGTAACGCCAGAATTACAATTCTTCAGCCAGCTGTGGATAGAAAATGGCTGCGAAAGATGCACATTTCAACCTTTTTTTAAGTTAAAATAGGAAAGTTTCTCTGAACGAGAAATGTTTTTAGGCGGGACTTGAAGATCCCTGACAGCCGTCGGCAGAGAGTTCCACAGTCCGGGTACCACAGAAGCGAGATGTTAATTACATTGCCTGATATGCAGGAGGTCGTGGGTTAGATCCCGACCCTCATGCCTGTATATTTGGAGTTTTCATGTTCTTCCCTTGGTCGCGTGGATATTTTTTCCCGAGACTTCTGGTTTTCCCCTCCATGTAAAAAAAGTGCGTTTCGAGTATTTGGCTGCTATAAATGTCCACATGTTAAGCCACTTCGTTGAACTATTATTTGTGATAGCCAGGTCGCTTCTGAAAAAGAGCTTGGTAGCTCAGTGGGCCTTACCTGGTAAAATACAATGTTTAGTTTAGACCTCAGAGTTCTTGTTGGAACGCAGGGACTCAGCAACAACTCCCAAATATATGGAGGTGTAAGGTCATTCAGGGCCTTGAATGTGAGGAGGACCTTGAATTGAATACAAAGGTGATTATGTGTTCTGGACGCGGAGTTTGGGACATGACCCGAACTCCTGTTTTTTACTGAATAATTGGAAGCTATGTCGCGAAAATTATCTTTGAAAGATAAATAAACAGACTGTCTACAAAACAAATATTTTTTAGTCCATTTAACTCATTGCCCTCTGGATCCAGCAGCCTTTGTTCGAGCAAATGAATCTCTGAACTTATGTCGTTATTGCCAAGAGCACTCCATCAACGTGACAGGACTGTTTACAGTGAAACTTCCCCAATTGTTTAAACATGAAAACTGTGGACCGATTTCACCTTCTGCGTCTCATTAACAAGGCTGAACTTTGTTTTCACAGTGAACAGCCCATTTAATCAGCACAAAGCATCATACAAAGTTGACTGGGAAATACAACATTTAAGATAATATAAATGAGATAAAGAGGGACGAAATAAAATGTGTGCTGTTGTTTTAAAGGGAGCGATGTGTTTTGTGTGAGAAGGTTGTTCACTTTGTAAGTGATGTGTGGTGTTAAGAGTAAAAAACACTGTAACTTCATTACAGTGCATTAAGTGATAACCTGTTTTACATTTTTTTTACATGTGTCATGCCATCAAAACATGTGTCTCCATGATACCTACAACACAATATAACGTAGTAATGTATATTATTAAACGCTGACATTATTTTGGTAGTGGTCACAGAACAAACACTGGCGAATGTTTCCTCAAACACAGGCATAATAATGACAGCTGTTATGGAGTCAGTGCACTCAACACCGTGCCAATTTGAGAGTGTACGTCCCGCAGAAATGGAAAATACAACCATGATCACAACCACCCACCAATCTCTATAGAGAATTACTATAATATGAGACCTCATTTGCCAGTAGCAAGATATAGTAATAGGTTTTTACCCTTTTATCTGGCAGCAAAACTGACACCTTTATACAAGGGATCATGTTTGCAATAACCACAATACAAGCAGTCAAAATGCAAACAAAAGAGACAACTCTGATAATAATATGCACTGTCCTTGAAATTGATTGGTCCACACCCGAGACGGCTTTTCTTAGAGCCTAGTCTCCACTGGTGTTGGAACAGATGACGCCAAAAGGCGTACAACTCAAAAACAGCGCACTATCAGAGTATTGAGAGCTCGGGGTAACCATTTCCAATATGAGACCTCCTTTGCCAGTTGGCAAGATATAGTAATAGGTTTTTGCCCTTTCATCTGGCTAGTGCGCTGTTTTTGAGTTGTACGCCTCTTGGCGGCAGTACCAACAACAGCATTTGCCTCGCCTTGTGTTGATTGTTTTTTTTTAATATGCGTGTATGTTTGTGGATTTTTTTTCTCCAACCCTACGCTGTACTGCTATTGGCCGGGCTTATCCACCACCCACGTATTGTGAAAGCAATTGTCCTGCCATGGAGGCCGTGCAGCGCTGGCGGTCCATCCAATTGGCCCAGGTGACATCTAAAGGTGGCTTTCCATTGGCTGCGAGCACAATGGCGCCACGCCGGAAGACATCAACTGCGCTGCGAACATAGCCTCAAAGTAATTATTAAAAGGCTCAGCACTGCATCACCTTGAGGCCAAAATGTGTAATGGAATAAGTGCGCATCGAGATACAAAGTAGTTTATATGTAAGCCTTGGTGTTGTAAGACATGGCCAAATGAGAAACACATGAGAGTGGGGTGGATTGACAGCAGTTGTTGAGGCTCTTTAGTGTCACAACATAGCTTCTCCATTATGTAAACGAGATGCCCATTTTGGAGGGAAATGCCATTGTCGCTTATAGTCGCCGCTATTTTTGGCACGTTCAACAGTAATCATATTCCCTTTGGCAATGCATCATCTGTTTTGGCGCAAAAAATGAGAAAACACATTTAATTGAAACGTTGTGACAAAGAAGTTACACGAGCCTATGGATATTACCATGTCAAAGCACTGACACGGCCGGATTGATATCTCTGGGTTCAAATCTGGGCATTCATTCATGATATGCCAGGTTCTCGTGTGTAGCCAGCTGATGGTTGCGGCCCAATCAACAATTATTATTCGAGAAAAAAAAACCCGTAATATTACATTTTGTCGCCTAATTTGGAACATTTCAGCTCTGAGGACTAAACATTTGAGTTTTTTTTTTAAATCACGGGATGTAGCCCAATATAATTCACACGCAAAAGTGAATATAAGAAGCTGTTGAGATTTGAACAAAAGTCCTGAAATGTATATTTCGGGACCATTCCCTCGTGCAAGGGAGTGCACTGTGATAGTTCAAATGGAAATGTATTTGCCTTATTACAATGTATTTATCTCGTAAAGAAATTTCCGATCAAGATTTTATTTTGCAATGTAGTAAGGTCGAAGTCCCTATGATCGGCATGTCTTGAGGCCACTAACCAGCAGTAGACTATTATTGGCTTAAAGCTTTCGTGACTGCATGAATTCATATTCTTTGGGTCTTTCGGTGAAGTCACGTAGATAGGTTCAAATTAATAAATATAAAATAAACAAAAAACTATGACGTTTCGATGACAACACAAGCGATCGTCATCAGGAGGACAAAATAGGATGACGATCGCTTGTGTTGTGATCGAAATATCGTAGTTTTTATTTTATTTTTATTAATTTGAATCTACGTAACTTTACCGAAAGACCCAAAAGAATATAGACTAGTATCGTTAAATATACGTACGTGAACAGATTATTTTTTTTTCAGTTTAACTGTTATATTATAAGCAATATTTAATCGTATTGAATTGTATTGTTATTGACTTAAAGCTCTCGTGACTGCAGGGATTCATACTCTTTGGGTCTTTCGGTAAAGTCGCGTAGATATAAAAATAATAAAATAACATAAAAAAAACACGACGTTTCGATCGCAACACAAGAAATCGTCTTCTGGTGAAAAAATACAGCAGGCGGACTGCTGAGGCAGGAAGAAATATAGCGAGAGAGCTGCTGCAGCCATTGGTTATGAAGGTTTGAGATGGGTACAACCCAAGGGTAAGTGGGAGGGCTAGAGATGGAATTTTCAAGTAAATGTAATATCGCAGAGCTAGGTATACCTCGGCCATGGGGTTACATTAACAGATTGACATGCTAATCTCTAGCAATACAGCTATCTTCACAGTTATCCTGATAATTTTTCACTTTGGAAAAATGCAGCATCCATAATAGTTTTGTTTTGTATAGATCGCGAAAATATAAATGTGTCGTTAAACCCACCACCACCCGACACATTCAATTAGTAAGGTTTGTCATGTAAACAAAACATGCCAATTCGTTACTAGTTCAGCACACCGGTGTGTTATATACAGTAGTAAACCACACAACATTTACAATTCGAGTATGACGTTTCGCCAGTAATTAGAATTCGCATCAGGTGAGGAGCCAGAGTTGTGGAGAAATCCTCCTGCTTCGATCTTTACAACACATTTATATGTAAGCAATCTAACCCAAAAACCTCTATTATTGATAGTATAGGTCGCGAAAGCCTGCTACGTGTTCAACCAAAAACGTAGCATACTCTTTGGTTTTCTCGGTAAAGTCACGTAGGTAAAAAATAAAAATAAATGAAAAACAACTAAACTAAATCACGACGTTTCGGAGGCAACACAAGCTTCCTTCATCAGGTGTCAAAAAAGCACAGCAAAATAACTAGAGAGAGAGAGCTATTTGTGATGCTAGACTGTTATATAGGGTAAGAAAGAGGAGGGGGAGGAGCCAGGGAGGACGGGCGCAGCATGGGGGGGGGGGGGATGTGGGAGGAGCCAGGAAGGTGAAGCTCGTCCTAGAAAACGAAGCAGTTTACAAATTGCTTCTGGTTGGAAAAAGTCTCTTTCCGCACTTGGTAGTTTTAATATCTTTGCCGACTCTCGGCAAGACGTGGAAAGTCGACGTTTTTTTGGCTTTGCCCTGCCTCGTAAACCCAATAAATGGCTGTTGACTCTTTGCCTAGCAGTGTTCACCAGATGGAACTCATTTGAGCAACACCCAGTGGAACGATGGGTTAAGTTGAGCTTGACCGTGATATAAACTCGTGACCTCGCAATCACAAGGCTTCGACTGATATAGAGTGCTTGGGAATTTCAGCAAAAAAAATCGAAAATTCGTGCTGGGCTCCCCGTGATGTTTTTTTTTTAACGCCACGTACATGGAAAGTATTGTGTCCGCAGTTGAGACCGATTTCTGTGCGGGGTGATGGTGTGACTCTGCGTTCAGATAGGCGACAGTGTGCGTTTTCTTTCGGTAAACGCTGTGTGTTATTTTACCATTTCGACCCCGTTCGAGCAGAATAATCCAGAAATAGTAGAGTTCTGTCAGCTTCCACTTCCATGGTGAACTGGATGGATGGGTTTTGCGAGTTGAGACTATTGAGAAATTCGTTAAGTGTATCTTTGCCGTGTGGCCAGACCACAAATGTGTCATCCACATATCTAAAACAAACAAAGGGTTTTAGTGTGCTTGAAGCTATTGTTTTTGTTTCAAAATCTTCTATGTACAAATTCGCTATCACATGAGACAAAGGAGAGCCCATTGCTGCTCCTTCCTTTTGTTTATAGAAGTCACCTATCCACAATAAATAGGTGTTCTTTAGACAGTGTTCAGGTAGTATTGTGTTATCTTTGGCTAAACCTATGTTCGTTACCAGTGTCGATAAACTAGCCAGATTTTGGGAAAAACTAAACATCCGAGTTAGAATTGGTACATAAAATACAGAAACTAATATCTGGTACTAAACATGTATTACCAAAGCTATCAACAGAAGGTTTGTACTGGATGAATTGTTCTTGTAGCAAATACTATCTTGGTCAGACAGGACAAATTATCAGCATGAGACTAAAATAACATCAGAGAAATATAACGTACTCCCAAATGCAACTGTTAGCAGTAGTAGAACACGCATACTGATGTAATAAGAGAGCGCCATCTCCTGTATGATTGTGGGGGTTACATTACCTATCATACAGTCGACGGTTTATCGATAGTTGGGATTCTATCTGGGGTAAATGCGAATGGGCGGATCTACCAGGGGAAGACTCTGCAACGTTCCCGAAGGTTCCAGGAGGGGCGTGGCCAGAGGCGGGGCTTAGCCTCGGGGGAGCGAATATAAGCCGGGGGTACAGCAACGTTATGGGTCGGTGTTTGAAGATCAAGAGGAGCTCCCCGTCGCTGCTGCCCCGCCATCTCCACCTGCCACGTGGCGGCTCGACCTCCAGCCGCTACCTAGCACGCCGCCAGTGAGCGGCGTGCTAGGTAGCGGGTGAGCGCCACGTGGCATGGGGCAACGCAGCCACGACAGCGGGTTGACATCCGCGGAGAGAGAGGTGGCTGTACCGAAGATTATTAATAAATACTTCGAAGTTACTTACCAACAAGGACACACAATTTTTTGTGATATTGTTGAAGTTTTGTGCAAAACTAGTTACTACTGGCCAACACTAATTAGATAATATATCGAAATTGAGAGAAATAAAAACATAATTGTAACCGTTCGGATAGCTACAGGCTTAGTGCTGCTTGGAAGCAAAGCTTCAAGTAGTACACTTTAACTTCATGCCTATACAGGTCACCATATTCAATGGTGATTAGCTGTGAATAGACAACAACAGATACTGCGATTTTTGTGCACACAAAAAGGCCAGGATGTACAAAGCACGCATAATGTGTACGCATAATGTGTAATGTCGATTACCATATAAATAACCCAACTGGTAATGGATATCTATTGTCATTTATATGCATACATTAACCCCCTCCCCGCTCCCCTCTGGCCTTTGCACCTGATTGGCTCACAAGTGACATCACATCCCTTTATTTAAGAACGAAACAGCAGGATTTCTCTACAGATCTGGCTGTCGCCTGATGATGCTAGTTGTAATTACTGGCGAAACGTCGTACTCAAATTGCAAATGTGGGTTTATTCTCCAATACACCAGTGTGCTATACTAGTGACGAATTGGCATGTTTTGTTCACGTGACAAACCTTACTAATTGGCTGTGTCAGGCGGTGGTGGGTTTAATGACATCTATATTTACACGATCTAACCAAGAAATTTATATTGAGGATAATATTGGTCGCAAAAGCCTACGTGTTAAACTAACAAAAGATAAACGCAACAAATTCGTATTTACCACTGCCTAATAGATAAAATATTATAGGCAATGTTTTGGTCTCTGGCCCTTATTTATAGCACGCAAATAGGCTAGAGAGATAGAGGGGTTACTGAGAGTTGGGCACTGCAAT
Organism: Petromyzon marinus; assembly: GCF_048934315.1. Classification (NCBI taxonomy): domain Eukaryota; kingdom Metazoa; phylum Chordata; class Hyperoartia; order Petromyzontiformes; family Petromyzontidae; genus Petromyzon; species Petromyzon marinus. The sequence goes on from NC_133677.1 coordinate 12,122,867, forward strand.
TTACCCAAGTATAAACATCTTTATATAAAGAGGACTGCAGAGCTTGGGCAGAATTTCACACCGGCTCACCGTGTGGTTCCACACGCCTCTGAATCATTCTCTCTCATCGAGAGTGAGCGAACGCTGCACGCGTTGCAAGTTCAAATCGTTACTTTTACTTTAGGGGGCCTGATAAAAAAAAGTAAAATGTATCCTGATCACCATTTATTTACTTAATAGAATACTGCATTGTAATGAAAGGACAAAACTATGGAGCCGAAGTTCTTATGTTGAAAAACTATTGTTTTCATCAGTAGGTTAAATAATAATTAATATATTTTATAATCAATAAGATTCCACTTGTAATGTGCAGCGCAGAAAATAATGGAAAAGAAAAACCCCTCTGGAAAATGACATCAACAAACTAATCATCCCTCTCTTAGCTCACTGAATAGATTATTGAAGAGACACAATTGGAAAACACAACAGAGTACATATGTATATCCAGGGACATTACTGAAGCTGGACAATGATCTAAACAATGATATAAATAGGCGAGGTTAAAGGTGGATGGAGTGCTTTTGGAAAATCGAATTTCATGTTCCTAGAGAGGAAAGTTTTAAATCGGTGCATATTACTACCCACTACAGAGTACACAAAGAGGTATGGAGAGGTGCACGTGCAGCGGCAGAGCCAGGATTTCAGGCCGGGGTGACATTCAACAAATTTTAATTTCAAGAATGATTTAGAGAGTCAGGCTGTTGAACTAGACGCCATCGGTTGGCGACACACTCTGACGATGCAGTTGCATGGAGTCCGCCAGACCCAGTGTCGTACACTTATACGCAGAATGTCACCCCTGTCACCCCCACTGGCTCCGCCCCTGTGCATGTGTTTACTTTTACGCTGGCCACTCAGGTACCTGTGATTTAAACCCCGGTTTTCAGTCTTCTGGGCTTGTTACTTTGATACAAGTAGAACCTCAGTCTTCTGGAATAAGAACGCAAGTTCTTGCACGAATTCAACTATTGCATTATGAAACCACGTCGGTCCATAATTCGGTTTGCTAACTACCGAAGAGAAACTACGACCAAGCAGTTTGTGTTTTCTCGTTGTACTGCGAGTTACCTGGCGCGAGGTGCGACGTCATGCAGTCACAGCACGCGGCACGACTGGAAAACGCATCGGAGATCCACACAGCACAACCGCGTAAACCAACGCCGTGGTCATCCACTTTCAATGTGGCTGTCCAGATTGATGTTTCTCGAGTAGCATTGGTTCGAAACGTGGCAATCTTGCACAGGTGTGGCCTGTTGACCCATTGCCACTGGGCAGCACAATGTTATGGATTTGAGTAATCTTCAGACAATATGAGACCTAACAATCGACATTTGGCAGGGCATGACGAATGCTTAGCTTGTATTATTTGTTTTGCTTCTATAGTCAGCCAGCCAGCCACTCTTGTTTTTGTTTTGTTTTAAAGCAACAACTCAAAAAGGTTATGGACTTTATTGATAGGCTGAAACATGCATCATTACAGGTACATTTGTCGCGGAACAGTATTCAAATTGGAGCGAAGGAGGCCATGGGTTAAAATAGCTCTGTTTGTTTGAGCGGCAGCGTTCGCTCCTAATACACGCGGATCTATAAAACCGCATTCATCCGTGTTGGCATCGTCGTCACCATAAGATCTACTAAATAGAACGAAAATGCGTTTCTACCCCCCCACTCCCGCGTTACACAATCAACTTCTTCTAAGCACGGTTAACGCACACTTGATCCATCGCATTACGGAACACAAATGCCAGCAGGTAAACAACACCCAAGCTTACGAGTCACACCAACACAAGCTCTGTTTCAACTTGTGACACCGCCACACAGCATTCGCTTGCTCGCTCTTGAAGAGGGAGAACGATTCGGAGGCGCGAGGAGCCACAGACGAGCGGGAAAGGCAGCAGCCGCGCAATGAGCCGGCACCAACAATTGCCCAAGCTCTTCGGTTCCCTATATATTAAGGTGTAATCGGTCAATTAATGAGCATCAATGTGGGAGGAAACCGGAGAAAACTGACGCGTGCGAGGGGGCAACGCTTTATCACACACCGATGGAACAGGTGGGAAAGTCCACATTGGTTGTACCACCTTCTCCTGGCAAGCCAGGGTGTCCAGGGGAAGGGAGTTCACGACATTTGTGTGATCCACAAACCCTCACCTCCACGCTGCTGGATCATAGGCGTGCGTAGCCACCACCGCTCAGCTGAGAGTCTTCCACCATTCACGTGTCAAGGCCGAACCTCGCGCCTGCTTATTCGAAACGCAACTTCCTTTTTATATTCCCACGGCTCACACTTTGCCCAATAAAATGTCTTTCCATGATTAATTATCTACGAGGGTGACCACCCAAGCCTCAGGGCAGCTTCACTCAAATCGAAGACATGAAACCACGATTTTGCTCACTCGGGGTTCAATGTATTAAGTGCTTAGTTGATGACATGAGTCAGCTTTGCAATGTAACACTTTACAGTTAGAATATTTCATGCCGACAGATTTCATCTGCCAAAATTATAATTTTTGGTGCTTTCCCAAGAACCCATTACAACCACAGTAACTTGTTTCAAATGTTTCACATGTTGACCAATCCCACAGCCACACTTGTAACCTCATCACGGATTCGCATTACCGTGGCGGTCAAGTTTGTGGAGAGATCCATTCTTTTGATTTAAAGCTTTCGTGACTGCAGGAATTCATATTCTTGGTTCTTTCGGTAAAGTCACGTAGAAGGGAAACAATAAAATAATAAAAATATAAAATTCTCACGACGTTTCGACTGCAACACAACAATCATCATCAGGTGTGAAAACCACAGCAAGAAAATTAGAAAAAAGTGGCGGTTTTTTAACGTTAGCACCACGGAAAGCGATTTGGCAGTTGTACAGATAGACGAGTCCATCTATGTCCGGAAAAGAGGAGGGGGGAGATTAAAATAATGGATGCGGTCTGAAAGCCACTGTAAGCGTGAACAATCAATTAAGACCCGAAATGGTTTATCAAATCCTTCCAACGATTGCTAAGCCAATATCCATCTTCTTGGTTGAAATTGTCTCTGTGTTTGTATATGTGGATAGCCTCATGAACAAATCTCTCATGGTAGCTAGATGGCTTGCAGAGAACCTCTGTCTTGGAGAAGTCAATGTCATGTGAGCCTACTGAATTATAACAGTGATCTGCCACGGCCGAGGTGTTGGTCCTACCATGTTTTAGGGTTGCTTTGTGTTCACGGATGCGGTCCGAGACATGTCGTTTGGTTTCTCCAATGTAACTACTACCACAGAGGCAACTTAGTTTTTAGACGCCAGGGTACTGTATGTCTGGAATCACATCTTTTACAGACAGAACCAGATCACGGATTTTATGTAATGTGTTGAATCGGACCTGGATCTTGTGTTTATTCAAGATTTTGGAGATCTTTTTTGTGATCCCCGCAATGTAGGGTAAAGTGATGGTTTTGAATGGCTCCTTAAGAGGGTCCTTCTTCATGGTTGGAGTGATAGCTTTGCGGATTGTGTAGTTTGAGTAACCATTAGCCTTAAGAGCTTGGTGTACGTGCTTGAGTTCACTGGCAATGTGTTCCTGGTCGGAGATGCATTGGGCCCTTTGGTGCAGAGTCTTGATGAGGGAATTCTTCTGGGATGGATGGTGGTGGGAATCCGGTTTCAGGTAAGCATCCGTATGGGTAGCTTTCCTATAGACAGAGTGGCTCATTGAACCATCAGGTCTCTTTTTTATTAGGACATCCAAAAAAGGTAGCTTGCCATCTTTTTCGACTTCCATGGTAAATCTGATGGCTGGGTGTATGGAATTGATGTGGTCGAGGAATTGGTCTCGAGCAGGCCGGCCATGTGGCCAGATGACAAAAGTGTCATCCACGTACCTCTCCCATAAGGTTGGGCGCAGAGTGGCAGTCTGGATGGCGTCAGTCTCAAATTTCTCCGTGAAAATGTTGGCTACAACCGGAGATAGGGGGGAGCCCATTGGGGTGCCCTCAGTTTGTTTGTAGAAAGTTCCATGAATGGAAGTTCCAGACCACATCCATTATTTTCGTCTCCCCCCTCCTCTTTTTCGAGCATAGATGGACTCGTCCATCTGAATAACTGCCAAATCGCTCTCCGTAGTGCTAACGTTAAAAAACCGCCACTTTTTTCAAATTGTCTTGCTGTGGTTTTCACACCTGATGATGATTGCTTGTGTTGCAGTCGAAACGTCATGATAATTTTATTGTTTTATATTTTTATTATTTTATTGTTTCCCTTTGACGTGACTTTACCGAAAGAACCAAGAATATAAGATCCATTCTTGGTAGTGAATATGACCTCTTGATTTGAATGCACCGTGCCTGATGTACAGATGCACGCACGCCTAATAGATGGACATTCAATTCGCACATATTTGCACCAGACTAGATGTGCAAGGAAATCCACGCATATTTCGACTGGGATGGTTTTTACACGTGGCACATGAATGTGTAAACACTTCTGGACAGTTACTATTGCTGGCATCGGATGACACAATTATGTGGTTAACAATACATGAAACAAGTGTACTGCGTTAATATGGTTTACCTTATATATCATGTAAGGATCCCATTAGAAATCCCATCATAAGATACAAACGCAATAAATAACCTACGTTTTAAAGTACCAGTCGGGAGTTCCTACCGTATACTCCAGAATTTTTCTATATTTAAAGTTTTTTTTTTAATTTACAGATTACCAAGGTAGTACGTTACTGTACGGGTTTACGGTTGCACAGTGGACACAATGTAGAATTACAAAAGATCAGCGTTAAACTGAGAGCAAAGAAATATCTCCGTTTAAATACACGAACGATGCGCGTCTTATCTTTGTCGATGCACGTTTATTGCCGGCACACTAAATGCCCTCCTGGCTGTGACACGCGCACCCGACTCACTGCACGGACACTCAAAGAGATGGCTGGGTCTTTTTTTTACGGCAGCAACTTGGAAAAGAGACGGCATCCACATCAACGCTTTGCAAAGTCACGGTCTCAAGCGTCGTACTACGGAGGCGCATTACTATATATGTCACACACCGACGGATCGTCATATAACGAGTTTGCCTTGCTAACTGTTACTTTGTAAAAAAAAAAGTTATTTTGGCGCCTCGTGTGTTGCCTTTATTTATTTTTATATTTCTTTGTCCAGCGCCTTGTGACCTCTGTGTGAAAGGCGCTTTAGAAGTGTAAATTATTATTATGAATCACTATTAATCCAAAACTTATATTCAGCAGCTAGTTTGCTTCATTCTTAAGGCCATAAAAGCCCTGAAATTAATAATGCATTGAATAATATAACTCAAATAAATCCTAAGAGGTATGTAGTGACATAAATCATACTTTCCAACTTATTAAACTTAGATTTGAACATTTCTTGAAAGGTTATAATGTCTTTTAAAATCCCTGAAGGGTTACCACTTTGTTTTATAACTACGGTCAGACATTTTCGGCATATGCCTGCCCAGTGGAATATATTTGCACTTTTCTGAATGTTATCAGTGTAACTGAATTGGTGCCATAGCATCTTCAGAATGTATGGGGGCAGTTCCAACACAGACTTATCATATGTCTACATTCAGAAAATTCAAAAAAATGTAACTCACACATTGCTGTGAATGACACCGAGCAGAGCATAGCCCCAGCAGAGATACAATTTGAAACAGATTTTCATATAAAGTCCTCATCGGTACAAACTTGACGCTGAAGTTTATGGATAACATCTGCCGGAGCAAGTTTGAAAACACTGGGGAAATGTACCGCGCCGTGGTGCAGGAAACAATTCCTGGGCAAGTTTAGTTCATTAAAGAAATGCAAAAGGAATGCAAACGTTGTCTTTCGGTTTTGTTGCCTTGGCTGTTCAATTACTCCAATTATGAGAATGACAAGACATCATGTTCTGTCACAGTGAATACGTATATCTTTTTTGCATACTGTACCCAGTATTCCTATTGGACCTGCCGACAACATGTTTCTATTCGAATCGTCCACAACATGACCAGTCTCCATGCTTGTGAGCCTTTGCTTGCACAAGGGAACGTTAAGTGTCATTATGTTCCGCATCAGCCATGCCTAAAGCTCACATTCACACAACACATTGAAGAGGTCACTAAATAATATCCACTTCGATGATAAATGGGCCAATCCACATTTTCCCATTTTGCTTGATCAATCGTAGATGGCACGTGCAGACCATTTCATATTTTAAGCATTTTCGTGTTTTAGACAGGACTGTGGGTAACGTTTACAATAAAAACCGACAGCTGACATTTATTTTGCGGAATTACGCCATTCTGATTGCTAATGGTCCATTATTCAACGATTGTCTCTGAATAGACGATTACTCTTACTGCACAGCACACACTCAAATGCCTTGCTGGACGGGCACAACCATGAGCAATGTGCTCTGCTGAGAAATATTTGAGCAACATCGCCCTGCCCAATGAATCCTCGTGGAAGCTTTAAGGACCGTCCGTTGATGCTTGTGGATGGCCATTCAACTTCAATGAGGAATCATCAATTCTCTGGTAGGGTGGTGCATTGACTTTTAGCCCTTGAAGTTGTATTGAAACAAGCATTGGGTGGTCTTGACACAGAAACATAGATGGTTGTTGGTTGGTTTAAATATCTAGAATCAATGACTCAATGTTCGAAGACACCACAAGACCAGGTTTCAAGACAAAAGTGCAATTAAACCAGAGTTGGAATCAAATTGCGTTTGGGTTTCTGGAAATGTCACCAACATAGTAGGCCAATTACAATGCAGTATTTAATTATTGTACTCATAAAACGTTTGCAAGGTAGGCAATGCAACCTTCCACGAGAATTAAGCTGTGACACTCACAAGGCGCGGCAATTTGGTCAGATGATACTGCACTGTGATGTTTTGTTATTTAATTCATCGCTGATGCGGACAGGGACTCCTCTACTTACGAACACTCGACAACGAACTTCCAGAGATACGAACAAACCTGTCCGTATGTCATGCAGATGCCACATGAAGAACTAGTGGCATCTACATCTACAGGAGATTATGCAACTTTGAAAGCCATTCCCCGTGTTTAGTGTACATGCCGTACACGTTTGGAATCGGCAGTAGTAAAGTTGGACTTACGAACAAATCGACTTACGAACAGACCTCTGGAACCTAACTTGTTCGCAAGTTGAGGAGTCCCTGCATTGTGCAGATGCAAGATGATGTTAAACGGACGTTTCGTTCACCACGAGCCGCGCCTACATGACCCTCTGTGTGGTACGACGTGGCCCCATTAGCATGCAACGTGCCTCATTAGCAGCTGGCTCGGTGGGCATCCAAACTCCTTGCGACACTGTCGGCTGAAACCAGCCACGTGGAACCGTGTTTAGGGGCCGTCCATAAATGACGTCACACGCTTTTGGACCATTTTTGACCCCGCCCCCCCCCTCGTCACACGGCGTCACAAAAAGTCAGACCCCCCCCCCCTCAAATATGACGTCACAAAACATGCTTCAAATCGCTTTCAACTATTGCCATTGTAGTGCGTATTGAATGTGGCGCTGCACTCTTGATGTTGTGGGAGAAAACATTTATCAAAAAGTATATTTAATTAAGTAGAACGTGTTGTCTATATTTATTTAAAGTTGCGCATTTTGATGTGACGTCACATTTCTCAAACCCCCCCCCCCCTCGTCACACATCGTCACAAATGTCTGACCCCCCCCCCACCCCAGGTGCGTGACGTCATTTATGGACGGCCCCTTAATGCCACGCCGTTTATCTGCGTTCTCGTAATTTAACCAGAAAGACATTCGGCACAGCAAAATATTCACATTCTCCAACACTCTCCAGCACCTCCGAGTTCACTGATTGCCAGAATACAATTATCGTTTGAGTTGTACGCTTATTTAATGAAATTGCCAATGGACCTGCATTACACGAGCTGTTGTGTGAGTGTGGGGGGGTCAGGTTGTGGGATATCGTTCCAAAACGGCTGTACCTGGTCCCTGGTGTGTCAGTGAACGTGCAACGATTTTAAACCAAGGGTGTCCATCGTGGTATCATCTTTTTTCAAACAAAGCAAAGTGTAAATGTACAGCAGTGTACATCACGTAGATTCATGGCCGCGCGCTTGGTAGACTTCAGATTTTGCCTCTCCACGCGTCCACCGTGGCACTGGAGGCAACGGCGCCGTCTCCAGGTGGCGCAGCGTGCCGGGTGTCCCCCAACATCTCACCTGCGGTTGTTTGGAATGCTTCTCGCGAGTGCCCTTGAACATCACCCGAGTGTTTCAGCAACAACGACAAAACTAAGCATCGACAGGAACGTGTTGCCAATATTTAAACTCTGTAGTTCAGAAGCTGCTGTCTGATACGCAACCCGATGTCAATACACAGCTGAGTGAAGGGCCTCACCATGCGTTGTCAGTGACGGGGGTTCTTTGACCATACTTCACCTCACTGGTCAACGCGAGTTGGTCAGGTGGGGATCCAGGGCTGGTTCAGACATAATTCGTTACCGTGGCTGGGAGTCAAACTCAGGTGGCCGGGTTCATGGCGCAGTGCTTCTCTGATCCATTCTCACTGTATAATTACATTGGATGATACATTTATAGACACCGGATTATCACCAGGATTTGTTAGAAGCAGATACAAAGTGGGAAGTGTGATGTTAACGTCCTCCTCAATATCATATTCAGATGCCACCACCGATTGCAGAGATTTTTGGCAGCGTCCTTCGGAGAGCCCGTTTTTTCACTTGCGTCTCAGATTTACCTCAAACTCTTACTGACACGCAAACCTTGGCTTGGCCAGCGGCCAGCTTCCCTTGAGAGAGAGAGAGAGAAAAAAACATTACAAATTCCAACATTCACGCGTATCGGTTATATTGTATCGCTAACAATGGATACATTAACAGTTGTCGGACACACATTATAAAGCAGGACGGGTGTTTTCAAGGGGAGCCTTGGACTTGCCGCTTTAGTTTTCCCGCACCGCTGCGTCCACCAAGTCCAAACGCAACCGTTGATTCACATCTGCAAATTAGGTCCAACGTCGAATTCCACGGAGGTCTCTCCAGAGCAGTGGTCCACCAGAGCAGTGGTCCACCACTGCTCTGGATTAAAATGAACGCGTGAATGGGAAGTCAGTGGCACGCGACTGGTTTTACATAACTGTTGCAGATTTTTGGATTGCAGCCATAATGCAGTGATGTGTTCAACCCCCATTGCCGAATATTTCCCCTCAGTAATTCCGCGGAGAGTGCCCCAGCTACACGTATTTACTCAGACGCTAATGTTTGGCTAAGAATGTTAGGCTAATTTTGTGGTGGTTTTTTTTGGGGGGGGGGAGGGGGGAAATTCAATTAACCAGTTTGAGAAGGTACACCTGAGTAACTTATTAATGGAGTTATTAATTGATCAAGTGCTTCCAAGATACCAGCAGCTGTTATAGAAAGGAAAAAAAACATCGATAACAACGGTACCCGAGGTACTTGTAATGTAGCATCCGTGTGTAAAGTTGAAGTTGTGTTAAATTTCATGACTGTTACCTGCTGGCACACATAGAACAGCAGTGGCTTTCACAAAGTATGCAACTTGGAGAAAGGAAAGGGGGATGGAACACATGCAAAAAGTAAACGACATCCATAAAACATTGCCACATGTGTGAAATTGATTTCTGGGCTTGAGCAGAGGTGGTTGGTGTGTTTTATACGCTGGAGTCCTGCACAGAACTCACATTATTCTTAGTTCTTTCGGTAAAGTCACGTTGAAGGGAAACAACAAAATAATAAAATATATATAAAACAATAAAAAAATTCTCACGACGTTTCGACCATAACACAAACGGTCGTCTTCAGGTGTGTTGGTTTGCATAAGACGACCGTTTGTGTTATGGTCGAAACGTCGTGAGAATTTTTTATTGTTTTATATATATTTTATTATTTTGTTGTTTCCCTTCAACCTGACTTTACCGAAAGAACTAAGAATATGAATTACTGCAGTCACGAAAGCTTTAAATCAAAATAGAACTCACATTGTGCATTAGGTTGAGAAATCTGTGCCACCTCCCTCAGCAAATGTTTAAGGCGTACAGGACTAATAGTGATCCACTTTTGTGCCAATTATAGACTGAAAATTGCCAAATAGTCAGACAGTAGGAAGGCTTTGGGCATTTTCCCACCAAAAATGTTTGCAGAAAATATTCGTTGCACTCGCACATAAATCAGACCCTAAGTCTGGATTGAGGCCTACATTTTTTCATTTTATTTTAATGTGGAGACAATGTAGCTGGTTATCACAATTTGTTTAAACATACAGTATTGGCTTAACATTTTAAACAGATTTTTAACGTGTTTTCAAATAAGAGAGACATCTGTAAGGACTTTGCAATTCCTATACTCCTAACGATAAACTATACAGTTCTAAAATTGGAGCCAATTAAATGCAGGTTCCTTAAGTCTAAATTAATCATAACATTATATATCTTGTAAATTATCCTTATCAGCAGCAATAACGCACTGCAGTGCGTTTTAGCTGTTGAAAAAAAAAACATATGAACATTGGCTGGTTGATGAATTGGCACCTCAAATCTCAGGTGTTTCTGTCTGCAGTTGCCAACCTCTATATTTCAACAAACATGGGGAAATCATGTGGGCATCAGTAGTTTTGAGAAGTGGCCTTTGCCTCTTGTTCACACATGACCCCCACGGCATGAAGCCAGATATTTTTTGTTCGATGAATCATTTACAGGTCCCCAAGGGCTGCATGTCGAACGTGTCATAATGGACAAGGATGAGACAAAAAAAAAGTTATACGCTGTCAAACCACTGGTTATTTTTTTTTGGCGTGAAACGAGACAGGAATGATGATCGTACAATTGACAATTTTGTCGACGAGAATAGTTTCAAATTGCGGAACATTGAGTAGAATTTGATGTGCACAAAATACGAGGTGCAAAGCATAAAGTGTAAGTTTTTGTTTCCCTTTTGCAGTGTGTATACAAAATACCCTCCGAAAAACATGTCCACTTTATGCTCAAGCTCACATAGGTGATGAATATTTGCATATGGGCAAATGTATCATGTGACAGACATGAACTCAACATGAAGATTACTGAATGTGACATTTAAATACAAAAAAAAGTTCGAAAATAATCTTGAAACATGATTTTAACAAACGATGAAATCGATACTAGAATAACAAGTATTACATATAAACGTATTATGTATATAATACTGTTGGAATGTAAAGCCATGGGTGGGCCACAGGACCTAGAGTTATACATCAACAAGAGTTATAATATAGCAGTTTGCCCCAAATACTCCTTTTTAAAGAGATACACTTTACTCCTTTGCCAGTTCCACAGAGTTTGGGGCACTGGTGTAAACATGAATGTTTCAAAATCAGTGGGACACTGCCTTGATTTGACAGAGAAGCCAATGAGCCCTTTATACCCAGGTAGCTTTCCTGTATAGGGACATCCATGCCAGTCAGGCACTCCATATTATTATTAGGAAGTCACTGGAGATGTGCACTTTGAAATATAAATCGAAAACTCATTTTGATGTCCTTCGCCCACCGCATCGACCATCCGCACGGTTGGCTACGTACGGTTACGAAATAAGTTTAACATACATACTCGACAAAGACAAAGTGTGCTTTCACCAACCCGCACTGAGCAGTATGGTGCAGCATGGTAAAACAATCCCCCATCATGACTGCTGCACGTCAATGCTTTTGTTTTGGCCAAAGTGCCTTGAAAAAAAAGAACAGACGTCGTCAAGCACTCCTTACTTTTCAGGCACAGGAAACCTTCTTGCTGGATACGCGTTCGAATAAAAGCCCATTTGCTACAAAACTGTGGTTAAATTATAAGTGTAGGACAATGGGATCTGATCTTAGAACACAGCACGTTAACTCAAACCGAATTCTCATGTCATGCACGCACGGTTGATCTCTTTAATAATTTGTGAATTATTTTTTTCACGGTTGCATTCCGATTGCGTTTTCCGCATCGTTTGGAACCCACGCAGGAGTGGTGCAACTCTTCCGTGTTAGAGAATGGCCCACGGAAGCGGATATCACAGAGCTACCTCTGAGATCCATTTTAGTGACCTCTGGTGCACACGATTAGAGGGGGCGGCACTTTCCCACTCACCCTTAACACGATAAGCAAAATATTTTTCTATACTAGATTAATCCGATGAGCTACAAAACTCTTTTTCACAGATGTCCAGCAGATAGTGAGGTACGTCACCCGTCGGTCAAAACGCAATTATAATTTCTCAAGAGGTGAAATGTAACCTAGATTAAGTGCACAACCAAACGTAATGAGACGGTTTCTTCTCACCGCTTGTACAAAACCAATACTGTAAATTCGAATTCAAAATGTGGTGAATATTTCTCCTGCTCATTGAGCCCTGCGCATGCACTAATTATTTGTTTTGTTCCAGGTGAGGCCCACTGAGCTATGCAGCTCTTTTTCACAAGCGACCTGGCCACAAATGATAGTTCCACGAAGTGGCTTTCATGTGGAAATTTATAGCAGCCAAATACTCGAAACGCGTGTTTATAAATGTGGAGCGAAAAACCAAGAGGACCCGGCGAAAAATCCACGTGACCACGGGGAGAACATGCAAACTCCAAATATACAGCAGCAGGCGTCAGGATCGGGATCGAACCCACGACCTCCTGTATACCAGGCGAGGCAGTTAACATCTCGCCACCGTGACACTTCCCGTGTAACAGAAGCAATCATCATGACCACTTTCTCACCCTTCTACGTCAGAAATATCCTGCAAAGCAGTCGGTCATCTATGGCAAGACAAAGAAATCAGACCTTACTCTCACTTTTATCCTTTATTATTGTTATCGTTATCTTTATACGAGCAACCACCGTTAGCGTTCCTGCGGAGCATTTAGTAATTCTAAAGCTGTCGGCACAACTGGATTGAGTCTGCATTTGTGATCGAAAGCACGTTTCCCAACGAGAAGCATTGCCAATGCAATTCAGACGACAGTAGTGTTAAACTGGGGCAGCCTGGTAAGGGCACGGTGTGTTAAAACTCATCGGGAAAAAAACTTGTATTTATTTTTTAAATTCTTAATCGGTGTGGTGGCATAAGTCTGTAATTTAACCTCTTGGAGGTGGGGTTGGTGGATAACAAAACGATGGAACTTGTGCAAGGCACTCCCTTTCTGTGCCATGAGGTGCATGTGTAGTGACATGGAATGGTTCACTATGGAGCATAGCACTGATTGCTGGCAGAGAAAGGGATCTGCGGTTGCAGCAGCCCTGTCAGCAGGTCACGTGATAAGCAGAGAGGGTTGTAGGGCAAAGGTGATAGAGGGGGCATGTGAGGTTAGCCCGGGAACCCACGAGTAGGTTCTAGAAGGGAGGCGAGGCCGGGGCGGAGCAAGGCCACGCTAGGAGGATAAAAGGAGACCCCGAGCGAAGGTTCGGGGCTGTTGCTTGGAGTGGAATCCCAACGGGCTGCTGGGAGTCTTCGTCACCGTCTTCACCTTCTCGGCGTCGTCAGTCAGCCAGTCTGTTAGCTGCCCTGACTGAAGTATAGTTACCCCTTGTACCCTGTGAAGGCTGTTAATAAATAGAGTGCCTCCTACTCCTGGTGTCAATGAGTGGATCACTACACATGCAATAAGCAGAGCAGTCTGTTTACAACAGACGATTTGCAAGAAGTTTTAGAGATTTGAACTTGTGCATTTAGGGATTCCCTGGAAACTCCAGTTTCCTTCCACACACTCTTGAAGCAGTGCGATCCAAAAAATTGGTGAATACGACCTTAAAACTTTCACGATTTCCAGGGATAACCAAACGTTGGTAATATTAACGTAAATATTTTCCAAAGCATGCGATGCAAGATCTGATCACATGACGAACCATGCACCAGCTTAGTTAAATAATGCTATCGTCCCAACCAACGTGCGCATTATTCCAGGATAATAATATCGGTATCAAATTGCCCTTCCAGGCTGCAATATGCATCTGACAGCCAGAAAGAAAAAAAGCCACAGCAGCTTGTGGCAGGCAACCCCCTTGCTCATGCAGCAGATACAGACTCTATCCAGGCGTGCCGAGACAACTGAGAGATGGGAGTCACAATGGCGTGCGGGTGGGGTTTGTTGGGTTGAGGGCATTGACGGCCCTTGTGGCGGTCTTGGCGTTGGGCAGTGGCGGTGCCTCTGGTCGCCGTCTCTTCCGCTCTCTCTCTCTCTCTAGCCCAGGGAGGTGATGTTCGAGCGTCCCCCGGGAGGCGCCACGATACGGTGTCCGGTGCGACGCGGCATATTGTCATCCACTTGGGCTCCTGCCATGAATGCGCACATGCACAAACGCAGCTATAGCGAACAGAAGAAGCACGAGATGCCACCGGGAAAGTTCTAAACCCATTTAAAAAAAATATATTTCACCGGGTAAGGCCCACTGAGCTATGTAGCTTTTTTTCAGAAGCGACCTGACTTATCACACGTGATAGCTCAACGAAGTGGCTTATCGCGTGGGCATTTATAGCAGCCAAATACTCTAAATGTAGTTGATTCTAAATGTGGAGGCACCTGCAGAAAAATCCACTCGACCCCGGGGAGAGCATGCTAACTCCAAATATATAGCAGACATTGGTGAATTGAGCCCAATAAAAAAATACATATTTACATATATATACTTTTTTAACACGTGTAAATTGCGATTCAGGAAAAAAATAGTTTTATGTATCCCCCGTGATATACAGTAACGGATCATATATTTTAAAAAAGATATGTGAATTATAATCTGTGTTGACTTTATCTTTCTTTTACGCGAGTATGATGTTGGAGATGTGATCAATAAACATGACGAGTATTTCGCTCTAACTCTCACGTCCAGTATGTAGGGGGAAATGTTGTAACGCCAATCGCTGAATGGTCCTAATTTTTGCATTTTCTCCAGCCCCTTGCAACCGCTGCAGGCAGTTTGGTTAGGGGAGCTGAGCCGTCAGCAGTGAATCTCAATATTTTTACTGGAGAAATCCGATGAGCTATGAAGCTCTTTTTCACAAATGTCCAGTAGAAGTGGGGGCCCAGTTCCCCCCACCCCCTGCCGATGATACGTGGTTTGCATGGATCAGCGCTCACCACCACTGGTGGCCCTGAACCCAACGGTGTAAATTACACATTCCTATGGTGGTAGGCGGTCTTCCCTCCAGCGCACGCACCGTTGGCATCCCGCAAGGTTGGTACTCGTCTTATTGACCTCGAAGAAAGAAAAAAACCTGACCAGGAGTTCAACTTTGACCATCATGATTGTGACTCAAGCTCTCTCTTTGTCACAGTGCCACCCAGTCGCTCATTACTGGAAAAACATACATTGAAAGCAGTGAAATTTCGATTTAAAGCTTTCGTGACTGCAAGGATTCATCTTCTTTGGTTCTTTCGGTAAAGTCACGTAGAATGAGAATAAAATAATAAATTGATAAAATAAAATAACACTAAAATTCTCACGACGTTTCTCTCTCACCTTTCTGAAGAGATGCCGCGACTTTAAGCTTAAAGATCGCGATCTGAGCGTGGCTTTTTCGCTCCAGCGCTGTCCTCCAGACAGTCTCGTCCCTTCACCTGATGAAGGCCGCTTGTGTTGTGGCCGAAACGTCGTGATAATTTTATTGTGTTATTTTATTTTATCAATTTATTATTTTATTCTCATTCTACGTGACTTTACCGAAAGAACCAAAGAAGATGAAATCAGTGACTTAAAATTTGAGTCTGGCCCTGACCATTTACATTCTACTGGACATCTGTGACAAAGAGTTTAACAGCTCATCGGATTTCTCCAGGATAACAAAGAATTGGACTCAAATACACAGACGTGGCAACATGCCTTTGCCGTTCATAATATTTGTGTCGGCAGGCAGTGTCGGGTGGAGGTATGACCCTTGAGCTACACCCGTTTCAAACCTTTTAAAACAGTTTGCCTCAGCAGCAGACCATACTTTCCCACCTGATGATGGATGCTTGTGTTGCGCCCGAAACGTCGTGATTTATTTTATTTTATACCCACGTGACTTTACCGAAAGAACCAAAGAGTATGGATTCCTGCAGTCACGAAAGCTTCAAATCAAGACTGGAGGTATGTATGTTGAACTTCTTACACAGTACGTAGCCAACCGTGCTAATCGGAGGTGCCAGAGAAGGACAAACTAAACAAAAAAAACGGTTCTATGAAATTAGCTTTCAATATAGATTAAAAGTGCATAGTTCCAGTGGCTTCCTAACATTAGAAGGAAGAGCATTCCAGCTAGCTGCAGAAGTGCATCTGAAAGCGCGCGATGCAGTGGCTGTCTTTGTCCGATGGTTAGCCATTAAAAACCCAACAAATTTTATCTTGATAAATATTGATCGCGAAAGCAGACGTTAAATCACTGACCAAAAAATCAAAAAACCCTGACCCTATTTCGTCACAAGGGGGCAGCGAAGGCTGAGCACAGGTGCGACTGGTGCAGGTGCCCTGACCAGAGAGACAGAATCCCTGCTGGTGCAGGTGCCCTGACCAGAGAGACAGAATCCCAACTGGTGTAGATGTCCTTACCAGAGAGACAGAATCCCAACTGATGTAGATGCCCTTACCAGAGAGACAGAATCTCGACTGGTGTAGATGCCCTCACCAGAGAGACAGAATCCCGACTGATGTAGATGTCCTTACCAGAGAGACAGAATCCCGACTGGTGTAGATGCCCTGACCAGAGAGACAGAATCTCGACTGGTGTAGATGTCCTTACCAGAGAGACAGAATCCCGACTGATGTAGATGCCCTGACCAGAGAGACAGAATCCCGACTGATGTAGATGCCCTGACCAGAGAGACAGAATCCCAACTGGTGTAGATGCCCTGACCAGAGAGACAGAATCCCAACTGATGTAGATGTCCTTACCAGAGAGACAGAATCCCAACTGATGTAGATGCCCTGACCAGAGAGACAGAATCCCAACTGATGTAGATGCCCTGACCAGAGAGACAGAATCCCAACTGGTGCAGGTGCCCTGACCAGAGAGACAGAATCCCAACTGGAGTAGATGTCCTTACCAGAGAGACAGAATCCCAACTGATGTAGATGCCCTGACCAGAGAGACAGAATCCCAACTGGTGTAGATGCCCTTACCAGAGAGACAGAATCCCAACTGGTGCAGGTGCCCTGACCAGAGAGACAGAATCCCAACTGGTGTAGATGTCCTTACCAGAGAGACAGAATCCCAACTGGTGTAGATGCCCTTACCAGAGAGACAGAATCCCAACTGATGTAGATGCCCTGACCAGAGAGACAGAATCCCAACTGGTGTAGATGTCCTGACCAGAGAGACAGAATCCCAACTGGTGTAGATGTCCTTACCAGAGAGACAGAATCCCAACTGGAGTAGATGTCCTTACTAGAGAGACAGAATCCCGACTGATGTAGATGTCCTGACCAGAGAGACAGAATCCCAACTGGTGTAGATGTCCTTACCAGAGAGACAGAATCCCAACTGGTGCAGGTGCCCTTACCAGAGAGACAGAATCCCAACTGGTGTAGATGTCCTTACCAGAGAGACAGAATCCCAACTGATGTAGATGCCCTTACCAGAGAGACAGAATCCCAACTGATGTAGATGTCCTTACCAGAGAGACAGAATCCCAACTGGTGTAGATGCCCTGACCAGAGAGACAGAATCCCAACTGGTGTAGATGTCCTTACCAGAGAGACAGAATCCCAACTGATGTAGATGCCCTTACCAGAGAGACAGAATCCCAACTGATGTAGATGTCCTTACCAGAGAGACAGAATCCCTACTGGTGTAGATGTCCTTACCAGAGAGACAGAATCCCGACTGGTGTAGATGTCCTTACTAGAGAGACAGAATCCCAACTGGTGTAGATGTCCTTACCAGAGAGACAGAATCCCGACTGGTGCAGGTTGCGCAGGTTGGAGGCCTGGGCGGCGGCGGCGGCCGCCGTCTGTCGAGTGGGCGACGTTTTTGCCGAAGCGGCCGGGGTGGCTGTGCGCGAGGACACGGTCACCTCCTGTACGGGGCCGTCGTACAGGCCCCGGGGGACGCCCTGCAGCTCTGTAAGCTGCGGAGAGGAAGAAGGGTTCGTCTGTCGGTGGGGACTTGTTGTGGCGTGTACGTACGTACGCTGAGCTTCTTTCGCGCGGTACGCAGCCAACCGTGCTACTCCGGGGTGCCGGAAGGAAGGACGAAAAATTTAACGCAAAAAGCAGTTCTAATGATACGAGTTTTAAATCTAGATTATTTAAAAGTGCACCATCGCTCCAGTGGCTTCATAATATCAGAAGAGCATTCCAGACGGCCGCAGAAGCACACCAGAAAGCGCGCGATGCGGTGACCATCTTTGTTCGATGGCCAGCCAAAATCCGCTGCTGCGAGGATGACCAGAGTTCGAGCGATGGTGAGTTACGCTCCTTGCGGTGGCCGCTGCACGGCCAAGCGGTGTAGTGTCTGACTCTCACTCGTGGACGTAGCGAGCACTAGGAGGTGCTTGTTTCGCTTTAGGGTCAGTGCCGTTACTGTGGCGGATGCCAATCTGTTCTGACCACAACCACGAGTGGCAACCACCAGGTTTATTGCCCACAGAGGGGCAATGGGCCGAGTGGCCCTGCAAAGTGATTGAAACCCGCAACCCACGCAATCGGGATCAGTTGCAGGGGTGGGGGGGGGGGGGGTGGTGCCCTGACACTAATCAATCCGATTCCGTTCCTGAAAACGCTCCCGGCGCGTGGAACAAAACGTCGGACGCCGTGCCGCACGCAAGCGCGTGTGCTTGCGAACCGTAGGCAACGGAGGGGACGCGGCGATGCAAACGAGGGATTGGGGGAGGGAGGCGGCACACGCACCTGGCTGCGCGCCTTGATGCGCTTGTACACCTGCTCGGGGAACGCCTTCCGCGGCACGAAGCGGCCAACGCCCTGCATGGCGTGCAGCGTGCCGTCCTCCATCACGATCTTGCCCTGGCTGATGACGGCCAGCGGAACTCCCCGCACCTCCATGCCCTCGAAGATGTTGTACTCCACCGCCTGCGAATGGGGACGCGCGTGCACGCGTTGGGCGTCAGTGCTGGGACCAACGAGCGCTCAAAACGAGACGACGGGAGGCCCCAGGCTCAAGTCCAGGCTCAAGGCGCACGTCGTTTTCCCCCCTACAATCGTCTCTTCTTGTAGTAACAAAAAAAAACACCAATGTAGTGTCCATGTTAATATATACTCGTCCTTTGTTCCCATGATGTACATGTGGTTGTAGTTAGTTGCTCTACAAAGACGCTTGCTGCTGTGTGACTGGAGGTTATTGCTAATTCCCGTGCTTGGGCTCTGAGCCACCATCACTGTGAATAAAGGCAATGAATGATGATTGACATCATAATCCAGATTCTCAAGCTTTTGGTTTCAAATCTGTCCCGGGCCTAGTATAAAATGAGTTATGACTGCACAATATCTACTCTTGAAAGAGAAATAATGACCTCCTTTTGGGTAAAAAGAGGCCTTTGGAAATTACTCCGGAAGTAGGTATGTTGTGCATTACATTCCCTGATGTCACGACTGCATACAGAAGCAGTTAACAGATGGATAATTTGTTTGACTCGCGATCATAGCGCAGTGAGACAAAACTGCAGTGAACATTGGTTCCGTCTATCACCGTGATCATCATCCCACTGGGGCTGCTAAAATTACCACTCCTCTCAAGGCAAGTTTGCACACTGAGTGAGAAGAGAGTGGTGGTCAAAAATGAACGAGGGGCTGGATCTCATTATAGGATCGTGGAATAGGAAATTTCGGCTCCAGACCCTCAAGATGGCTGAGCATCAACCATAGCTCCCGAGAGCACAGGGATGCCTGCCATACTGCACTACTGTTCAACTTTACCTTTGCAGTTTGTATAATTACCATTAAAAAAAACAATCCATCCAAACGAGATTGCTGAAATCAAAAGTAATGCATTCCAAAGTTGGTCAACTCTGCCCATCTGACCCTCCAGCGCCAACCAAGCTTGCACCACTTCATGCAAACTCATCATCAATTGTCCTGTGATGAGACCGGCCACTACGATGGCATGACAGATGGAACACTCTTGCTGCTGTCCCAACAACACGGATGAACACCTCCCCTCGCTCATTTAGGCGGGGTGATGCCTTAACCCGATTCTGAATAAAAATCGAATTCTTGCAAAACCGTGACTACGACGACGACGGGAGCGAGCATTTGGACGCGCGGCTTCACCTGGTGGTGAGTCTTGGCAGAGATGGTCTTCACCACGTCCGGGTCCCATATGATGAGGTCTGCATCGGAGCCCACTGCGATGCGCCCCTTGCGGGGGTACAGGTTAAACACTTTGGCTGCGTTGGTGCTGGTCACTGCGACGAACTGGTTTTCGTCCATCTTCCCGGTGGCCTGGGGCGACAGGACGCAGGGGAACGTGCGGCGATGCTCGTGAGCCGTCAACGTGAACCGCACCAAGCAACCGGCATCAACACAACTGCTCCGGCTACCGATGTGGGGCCACACGCAGAGCCACTGATGGGGCTGCTGATAGAACCACAATCAGAGCTGCTGGTAGGATGTATGTATGTTGAAATGATTTCGCACTGTACGTAGTCAATCGTGCTCACTGGAGGTGCAATTGCTTGGCCCAGGTTCAAATAGGGCCCAGGAGAAGATCCAAAATACCAAGCGGCCAGCAGAATTTACTTCCTATGACAATGCCTTATTTCATGTTGGCTACAGGGTTGCCACCTCTCCTAGTTTTCCCAGGATCGTCCTCCTTTTGAGGTAGCAATAATGGGGAATGTTTAAGTCTTCAACGGACATTAAAAAGTGCCGTAGTAATATACCACTCAAGACAATGCATTTAAATGTAGTTATTTGCATCTTCTGCTATTGTGAGAGATTCTTCTTCCTATGACATGTTCCGAGTTAACAGTGAAGTAGCAGTAGCCCACAGCTCCAGTCTAGGGAGAGAATTAAAGTCTGACTAGAGCTTTACAGTACAAGTAATGCATGCCCATTATTTGATAAATGGGTTGTGATAGCGGTGCCTTAATCAAAGCTTCCTCTACGAGAAGGTAACATTGAAACCGCAGTAGGTTCCCAGGAAAAAAAAAAACTGTTCTAGATGATATCACAGAACTGCTTTGAGTCTTGCGACTCAAACTCGGAGGTCATCGAAATGATAGGTTTGGAATCCAAAGCGAAGACCTTAGCAGTGACGGTTAAAGTTCAAGTTAACAAGGCATGCTGCGAGACGGCTGTCATCATCAAATTCAGTTCTATGATTCAGTTGCTTAAAAAGCAATGCCAAACGACACACGGTACTAACCAAAAACATTCGACGTAGAGGGCTCATGAGCTTCTCTCCACAAGCACTTTCTCCGGCCTATACCTCCGCACAGGGCTGTAAGCGTGTATGCATGTCCTCCCCGTGGTCGGGTGGGTTTTTATCCAGGGCTTCTGGATTTTCTCTCCACATTTAGAATCGACGTGTATTTGTTTGCTAGAAATTTCCACGTGAGCCATTTGCGGGCCAGGTCGCTTCTGAAAAAGAGCTGCATCGCTCAGTTTGGCCTCACTTTGTTAAACAAAATGTTTAGAAATGGTTTAATGTTGAACTTCTTTCGCACCGTACATAGTCAAACCGCGCTAATCGGAGGTGCGTGGCTGGCGTTTGGCGTTAACGCCGAGCGGTGAGTGTGTGTGTGTGCGCGCGAGCGAGCGCTTGTGCCGCGTTGTTCAGGGACCGCACCACGCCCTTGTCCCACACGATGCTCATGCGCTCCTCGATGCCGTTGGTGCCCTCGGGGATGAGCGTGAAGTCGTCCTTGCCCAGAGCCTTCTGCGCGGTGCTGAACGTGCAGTGAGCGCTGCCCGTCACGTGCAGGTCCCCGCTGATGCGATGATGGTGAATGATTATGGTGGTTATAATGGCGCAGGGTAGAGAGGAAGGGCAGGGAGAGAGAGAGAGAGAGAGCCGGTTTACGTCTTTACTGCACGGACACAAATGGGGATGCATGGAATCTTAAATCAACGTACACTCCTTGTCTCTGCCTAGCTCTGTATTGTTGCCTCCATCTGTCTGCCTCTATGAAATGTACACTTTGTAATTGTTACAACTCTTAATGCACACTCGTGGTATACCAAATCCACCACTACCCCACCGGGTGATCCGATGACTTGTCATGATTCAGTATCAATACTTTCTTGTGCTGACCTGATAGGCGTGATTGGACTGTTTCTTCTTTTGTGCTCGGTCTCGTTTGCGCATGTTTTATTCGTTTAATTCCCCTAAATGTAGCATAATCATATCTTACACACGCGATTCAATTTGCATGTGTCTTAGCCTGAGCAATCAACATCATTAAATGAATCGATGCACCCTTACACCCCGAGTGTACACACCCTGGTGAGCGTGTACACACACCTCAGCGGGCGTGTACACACACCTCAGCGGGCGTGTACACACGCCTCAGCGGGCGTGTACACACGCCTCAGCGGGCGTGTACACACGCCTCAGCGGGCGTGTACACACGCCTCAGTGGGCGTGTACACACACCTCAGCGGGCGTGTACACACACCTCAGCGGGCGTGTACACACACCTCAGCGGGCGTGTACACAGCGGGCGTGTACACACACCTCAGTGGGCGTGTACACACGCCTCAGCGGGCGTGTACACACGCCTCAGCGGGCGTGTACACACGCCTCAGTGGGCGTGTACACACACCTCAGCGGGCGTGTACACACACCTCAGCGGGCGTGTACACACACCTCAGTGGGCGTGTACACACACCTCAGTGGGCGTGTACACACGCCTCAGTGGGCGTGTACACACAACCTCAGAACGGCTCTTTCCAGTGAATCAGTCTGGAGAAGCAGTGAGCCTCTTCTGCCTCAGGAATACTGCACTATGCCTCCGCCGTCAAAGAGCACGTTCACGATACAGTACACACAAACACGATACAGTACACACAAACACGATACAGTACACACAAACACGATACAGTACACACAAACACGATACAGTACACACAAACACGATACAGTACACACAAACACGATACAGTACACACAAACACGATACAGTACACACAAACACGATACAGTACACACAAACACGATACAGTACACACAAACACGATACAGTACACACAAACACGATACAGTACACACAAACACGATACAGTACACACAAACACGATACAGTACACACAAACACGATACAGTACGCACAAACACGATACAGTACACACAAACACGATACAGTACGCACAAACACGATACAGTACACACAAACACGATACAGTACACACAAACACGATACAGTACACACAAACACGATACAGTACACACAAACACGATACAGTACACACAAACACGATACAGTACACACAAACACGATACAGTACACAAACACGATACAGTACACACAAACACGATACAGTACACACAAACACGATACAGTACACACAAACACGATACAGTACACACAAACACGATACAGTACACACAAACACGATACAGTACACACAAACACGATACAGTACACACAAACACGATACAGTACACAAACACGATACAGTACACACAAACACGATACAGTACACACAAACACGATACAGTACACACAAACACGATACAGTACACACAAACACGATACAGTACACACAAACACGATACAGTACACAAACACGATACAGTACACACAAACACGATACAGTACACACAAACACGATACAGTACACACAAACACGATACAGTACACACAAACACGATACAGTACACACAAACACGATACAGTACACACAAACACGATACAGTACACACAAACACGATACAGTACACACAAACACGATACAGTACACACAAACACGATACAGTACACACAAACACGATACAGTACACACAAACACGATACAGTACACAATCACGGCAGCAGTGCAAAATAGAGAAAATGGTAAGCAAGTTACTAAATGTAAATAAATACATTCATTATTCATAATAAAGGTTTATCAAGCTTGGGCAAGGCAACAACAAAAACAGTCCCAGACCACACCAAGATAACACAGAGTAGTAGTCCCTCAATACAATGGCACATTAACACATTCCTGCGGAGGGAGCTGGTAGGAACGTTGGGTTGCTCAGTCAATGGCCAGGGTCAACAATGGCGGTACCACGTGGTGTATTCCACAAATTTGCCGGACTGTGAGGGCGGACACAAGCCAGCTTGAGTAGGTTAAACGTTGAGTTTTATAAGGGCACCACGGGGTGACCAGCCCCTCCCCACCCAGCCCCACCCCTCCTACCCCCCACCCAGCCCCACCCTCCTCACCCAGCCCCTCCCCACCCTCCCCACCCAGCCCCTCTCCACCCTCCCCACCCAGCCCCTCCCCACCCTCCCCTCTCCACCCAGCCCCACTCCTCCCATTTTATCCAGGTGTCCGGATACACGTGGACAGACATCCAGACATACACAATTAATCCCCTGCCTCCTGTGATAATCCCGGTTGGGCTTCCAGTCCACTACGTTTCTTACCAGTGATGCCCACTAGGAGCGCATTTGTTATATATCCGGGTGTCCGGATACACGTGAACAGACATCCACAGACATACACAATTAATCCCCTGCCTCCTGTGATAATCCCGGTTGGGCTTCCAGTCCACTACGTTTCCTACCAGTAACATTGAATTGTAAATCTTGTGGGTTTACTCTCTAACACACCGGTGTGCTGTACTAGTAACGAATTGACACCTTTTTTTTTTACGTGACAAACTTTACCAATTGGCCGTGTAAAGTTTAACAACACGTTTATATTTACGCGATCAAACCTAAAATCCCCCCCCCCCCCACCCCCATCTATTATGTATAATATAGAACTATCATTAACACTGAATTTGTTCATGCCCTTCAATTGCCTCACGCAAAGGAGCGCCTCACCATGCGAGCATGGAGTTGAGGTACTCGGGCGTGGAGGGGTCGGGGCTGATGGGTGGCGACGTGACGAACGCCGCCGCCTTGGCCCAGTTCTTGCTCCAGTAGTGCGAGCCCTCTGTGCCCAGGCTGGCCGTGATGGGCTCGCCGTACACCACCGTGCCTGCCGGGGGACGAGCCGGGGACGTCATCATCGATCAACGCGATACCCGGGAGGCCGCGCTGGTGATGACGGTGACAACGATGGGTGGCCGAGCGAACGAGCGAGAGGTCAGAGAACACATTCTCCTGCGGAGGGAGGGAGCTGGTAGGAACGTTGGGGTTGGCTCGGTCAATGGCCAGGGTCAACAATGGCGGCACCACGTGGTGGTGTATTCCGCACAATATGCCCGACTGTGAGGGCGGGCACAAGCCGGCGTGAGTAGGTTAAACGTTGAGTTTTATAAGGGCACCACGGGGTGACCAGCCCCTCCCCACCCAGCCCCACCCCTCCCACCCCCCACCCAGCCCCACCCTCCCCACCCAGCCCCTCCCCACCCTCCCCTCCCCACCCAACCCCTCCCCACCCTCCCCACCCAGCCCCTCCCTACCCACCCTCCCCTCCCCACCCAGCCCCTCCCCACCCTCCCCTCTCCACCCAGCCCCACCCCTCCGATTTTTGGATGCACGACGGACGGACGGACACAATAATCCCCTGTGGGCTGGTGGTGTAACCAGGAGGTTCCTACCAGTAATATTAACCTCTCTAGGACCTTATGCAAGAAAAGGTCGGAAGTTGTTAAGGTGGCACCTCAATCGCTAAGAGAGCCATGAAATGTATGCGTGTTGAACTTCTTCCGCACTGTACGTAGCCAACCGTTCTAATCGGAGGTGCGGGGAAGGACAACAAAACCAAACACAAAAAGCAAGTTCTAAAGAAATGAGTTTTCAATGTAGATTTAATTAAAGTGGATATTGGGCTCGCAGCACTTACATCATCATTAGCAGCAGCCAAGATCAATCCTCTCCAAGCTGTTGTCTCACGATCCTGCGATGTAATAATCCTGCGATGTAATAATCCTGCGATGTAATAATCCTGCGATGTAATAATCCTGCGATGTAATAATCCTGCGATGTAATAATCGCGCGATGTAATAATCCTGCGATGTAATAATCCTGCGATGTAATAATCCACCAAGCGCATCCAAACGAGCCGACTTCATCGCTCCATCTCCCTGGTGGGGGGTGCCCTCAGACAGCATTCCATTCCTTGGTTGCCATTCTATCGCCATCCTTGATTTATTGGCCCTCATCCCTGCTAGCCACATGTCCAGCCCAAAGCCAACTCACTATCGAGCACTGACGGCTTGCGAGCAGATTTACAATCATATTTAAGTATCCAGGATCTCATTACTGGCCCACAAGGGCACTTAATTGTGTTAGTCTCATGGCCAAATGGCCATGTGCTACACATAAATGCATGACTAATAGCTGCACCATTGGATACAACAGGAGAGTGTTCTCGTAAAAATCTTAACCATAGCTTAAGAGATATGCTCTGTGTAAATATAAAAGGGCTTCATTATTGATGTATTGTACAGCACATGTGACCAATAAACTACAGGTTTCAGATAGTATTTAATTTCACTGTAAAACATCACTCGACTCAATCATCACTAACTGCTTTATCTGATTTTGGAATAATAATTAGGCTGAACTCATATATATAACATCTATCACACGGAATTAAACGCATTGATTAAAACATTATTCACAATGGTTTATCATTCCCATCCCCATACCAAGCGAATCATAAAGGCTGTTTGACCAATAATTAATCAGTATAAGTTGGCCAGGTCTGGTTCAGATATTGCTCAGACAGCACTTACATACGCACAGGGAAATAAAAAATGTCTTTGGTGAGAAGAAAAAAATTGGGTCACCCCACATTGGAAGTTGAAAATGAGGTAAAAGTTATAAAAACAATTATACTTTACAATACCCGATGAAAAATATTTTGTTTAACACGTAGGCTTTCACGACCAATATTATTCATAATAAAGGTTTTTGGGTTAGATCGCGTTA
This sequence comes from Petromyzon marinus, assembly GCF_048934315.1. Lineage (NCBI taxonomy): Eukaryota > Metazoa > Chordata > Hyperoartia > Petromyzontiformes > Petromyzontidae > Petromyzon > Petromyzon marinus. The sequence goes on from NC_133677.1 coordinate 12,149,910, forward strand.
TTTATAAATGTGTCGTAACCCTCCACCACCCGACACGGCCAATCAGCAAAAAAAGTGTCACGTTGACAAAAGACAAATAGTTCACTACTTTAGCCCACCGGTGTGTTGAAGAGTGAATCCACAACATTTACAGTTTGTGCTGATTGGCCGTGTCGGGTGGTGGAGGGTTGCGACACATAAATAACGCGATCTAACCCAAAAACCTATATTATGAAAAATATTTTGATCGCAATATACTGCCCTCGCAGCCTATAACACCTGAGGTGGTGGTCACACATCCAAGGACTGTTCGGGCTCAGTCCCGCTTAGCTTGTGAGATCAGGTGAGATCGGGTGCATTCACGGTGATTTGGTCGCAGGCCTAGCTGGTGGGCAGCTGATGACTTCCCACCAGGTACCGGCTCTCCGCCTACACCATCCGGCACTGACCAGCCTGGTGAAGTGTGGTGAAATAACTCGCATGACCCGCAAGCCGTGGCGAGGCCCTCATCCACCAGTGGACTGACAAAATGGCCGTGCGGACGTACAAGTAATCTATTTACAACAAAGGAATGTTCAGGTGATGACGACGACGACGACGTAGATGATCTTACCCTTCTTCCTGGACAGGGCGATTACATCGGCTGCGCTGCGGCTCATGACCTTGGTAATGTAGAGGGGGCAGTTGGTTTGGTTGCCAATGGTGATGGCCCGGTTCACCGCCTCCGCCTCAACCTGCGCAGAATACGTGAACCGCACCCAGCAACCGGCATCAACACAACTTCTCCGGCTACCGATGGGGCCACACACGCACAGAGAGCCACTGATGGGGACTGCTGATCGAAGAGATGCTGATAGGATGTGTGTATACTATGTTGAACTTCTTTCGCACAGTACGGAGCCAAAACGTGCTAATCGAAGGCGACTGCTGTTAGATGTCACAAATTGAGCCGCGGATACGAATGCGTTCCAATTGTGTACGACACGATGGGCAGCGGAGGACAGTGCAGCACTTCTATGCCCCTCCATCTGTGCTTCCCGCCTTCACCGAGCCGCACTGACCAGAGTGGTCAAGTATGGTCAAACAACTCCCACGACCGGCACGGTGTGGGGAGTCCTTCATCCTGTAGTGGATTTAATGGGCTGTATATACACATGTAGCTACTGTAATAATATAATTACACATTTAGCATCGTCGATTCATCGATTATGCTGAATTATTACCATCATGATACAAGCCTAAGATTACGTCCGACAATAAATGATTTAAGGGCTATGTTAAACATATGCTGATGTTGTCTTTGGGCCAATGGAATGAACACGACAGAACAAAGAAGGTGAAACACATTTTTGGGATGTGTTTTCGATTTTCGGGTGAAATAAAATAAAATATTAAAATTGGATGACGTGAAAAAAAGTTTCAGTTTGATCTGAAAGTGTGACATCACTTATATGACATCACTTCCTTCATTTCCTACCAAAAGCGGTTGCCCTGTGGAGATGTCACCTTTGATAGCGTGAAGATACGTTCAATAACTACACCATGTAAAAGGATCCAAAAATCCAATAAGAGATATAAAATAGTGCTTCAAAAAAACTAAATCTGAAACCCATTCCCTATATACATTGCATACCTCTAATATATTAGAACATAATAAAAAGACGATACAAATCAGATTGTCCAAATTAGACAAAAAGATTAGATAATTATCGAACCCATACCTGACAACCCACACGGTTTATACCCCGTATTGTTGTACAGGGAAATTTAGTTTACAGGTCCATACGGCACACAGCCGTTTCAGTAGGGCAATTGTTTTTGTATAATTGTTTGTGTTTCTCCCTTGTGATGGGATTTAAAAGGGCACGGGGTGACCAATAAGGTCTGAATTGGTCTGTAATAAGGTAGGGCATTGATAAGGGGTATGCGAACCATAACACCAAATCTTGACGATTCATTGCATTGGTTATGGGCGAGACTATGGTGGTAGCGGTGTGAATAGTACAACTGATGCCACTCGCATTACTCCTGTTACTATAAAAGCTAACATAACTACTTTTACTCATGCTACAATTACTAATAGTGCTATTATTCCGATTGCTACGTAAATTGTTATCAATTATAATGCTGCTGCCACATGAACGTAGGGAGGGGCAGATTCTGTGCACCTCCTCAGGCCGGCTCAGGACGTGGCCTTCAGGTCCAGTGATTTGCAGACCCAGGATCCTCTTTTGTTCCTGTTGGTGATGGATGAGAGGGTGAGAAACAGCCCTATTACAAAGGATACTGGTCAAGTTTCCAGACAGCACAGTCAATAAATCGAAACTATAATATAAACAAAAGAACAGGATGGGCAGTCACTAACATTATCTATTCAGGCTTAAAGATACAAAACCTGCACAACATCATGGTAAGTACCCATCATGCCCTGCAAGCTCCACCACAGTAAATGAGTTTATAGCAGATTTATTCGGCTGATAGCATCAATTAAATCAAGGATGAAAAATAATGCACATGCATGGTTTTTGTGATGTTTTACAACATGTGTTGGTCCTTGGACCATTTAATTAGTGACAAAGTTTACCCTCTGAGCTGCACACAACAATGATGTCAGAGTGAAAGAAAAACTATCGCGTCAACAAAGAACCCAGGATGGACTATCACGCGTGTCATCTAGCCTGCATGGCATGATGGGAAGCACAGTAAAACCTCGTTATTTCGGTATTTGATCATTCGTAATTGTGGATAATGCGGTATGGCCGCGCCTTCGGCATATACGCTATGTTAGTAACTCGCCACGAGCCGAATTGCCCTACCGAATGGTCCAATTTCAGCATAGCACGTGGAGCGATGCCGTGCTCCACGACCAAAACAACGACTCGGTCTGGTGGTGGCGCACGCGATGAGCGTTAGTGCGGACCCGTCGCTGTGGACTTGACCTTGTTTGTGCACTCTGTGCAAGCCAACCCTCTCAGCAATGTCGTCTACATTTCTGACTTCGTTAAACCCACTCAGGCATAAGCAACGTTCTAGCAGCAATGAAGCCACCAGTGGAGTGCCACCAGTCTCTGGATATTCTTCCACAGGCACCGCTGTCAGCAGTGAAGTGCCACGTCAGCTGATGTCGTCTGACAGCGAGTAATGTGGTGCAAAAGTGTAATACAATGTAGTCTTTAAATAAACATTAATTGTTAAGTGAAAAATGTGAAGTTTAAATGAGTGTAATTTGGTGTTTAAGTTATAATTGAGTGATAAAGTGAACAGAGTGCATACTAAGTGCATTAAGCTCCCCTCCACAAGCTCTGTCACCTACCACATAGAACCTACCGCATCCTCCTCCTTTGCCTGCAGTGCTGGTTACTGATGGTAAGCGTTATTCTTTTGGGAAAATCTATTTTGGAAAACAAATTTGGATAACTTTTTTTTTTATTGGGGCAGGATGCACTGGGGAGTACCGTTGTAAATAATTCGCAATTTTGGATAATTCGGCAAGACCAGAGCCCCATATGTGTCGAATTAACAAGGGTTTACTGTACCCACGAGATCTTGCGAGCCCCACCTTTGTGCGTGTGAGTTTACAGCAGCCTTATTCAGCTGTGCTCGAAGCATGGTGACTGTATCTTCTTTGAGGCTTTTGCCACCACACAACCTCACTGAGGGCGTATTTAAAAGTTGATATAGCAGTGTGCAGTGTACAAATATTAGGAAGCCACTGGGGCTATGCACTTTTAAATCTAGCTTGAAAACTAATTTCCTGTGAACTACTCTTTGTGTTTACTTTATTGTCCTTCCCCCCACACCTCCGATTAGCACGGTTGCCAATGTACGGCGCGAAAAGAAGTTCAACATACGTACACACATACAGAAAGCGGAAGGCCCCAAGTGCCTTTCCACACTTGCAGGTTCTCGTGGTGAGAAGAAGATCTGGGGTGCATACCCGCATATCGCTCAGAGTCGGTCACTCACCTCTGCGATGATGCTTCCATTCTCCGCATGCACCAAGGCAATGGCACCGAGGTCGCGGATGGCCGTGAAGGCTTCGTAAATCTATAGGGGGGTGAAGGCACGTGGTTTAAAATCTATAGGGGTAAAGCTATAGGGGGTGAAGGTGTGTGTGGGTTTAAAATCTATCGGGGTAAATCTATAGGGGGGTGAAGGCACGTGGTTTGAAATCTATAGGGGTAAAGCTATAGGGGGTGAAGGCATGTGTGGGTTTAAAATCGATGGGGGTAAAGTTATAGGGGGGCGAAGGTACGTGGTTTAAAATCTATAGGGGTAAAGCTATAGGGGGTGAAGGTGTGTGTGGGTTTAAAATCTATTGGGGTAAATCTATAGGAGGTGAAGGCGTGTGTGGGTTTAAAATCGATAGGGGTAAAGTTATAGGGGGGCGAAGGTACGTGGTTTAAAATCTATAGGGGTAAATCTATAGGGGGCAAAGGCACGTGGTTTAAAATCGATAGGGGTAAAGTTATAGGGGGGCGAAGGCGTGCGTGGGTTTAAAATTGGCTTAATCGGCGAAACCGGTTTGTAACGACGCTTTAAACAGGTATTATTTTTTGTTTGTTTGTTAACGACTTGTTGAGTAAAATATTATCACAAATTAAAATGCAGAATCAAATAGTGACAGGTACTTTTTAAAGGAATTCTGAGTGAAATTAGAGGTCACAATTCACTGCTTAAAGTCTCATCTCTTTTTTTCGAGAAAAAATAAAAAAAATTTTAGGGAATTAACAATAATAACCTAAACGTACATCTGAGCAATTGTAAGTATATAGTTTTACAACTGAAGTTGTCCACACAGCATGAATGTTTAAAAAAAAGCTAGGCTGTAATAGTAATATGATATTAATAGTCACTATCTACTTTAATCGCGTATAATTAATCAATTGTTAACACTTTTATCGACATTCAATTTCATCAGCTATAAATCCAGTGAAAATCATAATCTCTCTTTTTCCAAAGGAGCAACAGATTCACTTGGGATAAAATAGCGAGGACGTTTTTAGCGACGTTAATTTTATCTCATCTTTGCCTCTAAACGTCTACCGTGAGGGACATCCTGGCAGGCTGTGCACGGGCGCACTAAAGCACCGAGCGTGAATGCACCTGCAGTTGTCTTTGTCGAGCAGGGCGTGTTTGTACGCCTTTGCGTGCGCCTGCAAGTGTGGGTGAATTGATGCCCGTACCGCCACGCTCGTGGCGTGTACGGCGGTACGGGCATCAATTCACCCTCCACATCCCTCCCGTCTCCCGCCCGATTCGTCGAATCGTGACGATTTGGGGTTGTGAACGCAGATTTAAGAATATATTCTTAAATATATATATTTCTATGTTTAACACGTAGGCTTTCACGACCAATATTATTCATAATAAAGGTTTTCTGGAGGATTTTTTTTCGGATTTAACAATAATAATAATCCGCAACATTTACTCTCCAACACACCGGTGGGCTGAAGTAGTAGCTAATTGGCACGGTTTGTTTACGGGACAAACCTTACTGGCTGTGTCGGGTGGTGGAGGGTTACAAGACATTCATACTTACGCGATCTAACCCAAAAGCCTTTATTAAGGATACATTCGTATACACGTTACGTATTTTGTGAGATGCTGTTTTTAGTTAAATGCACAAATTGTATTGGCGGCGGAGGCTCAGTAAGTCATTTCTTTAACTGACCTGAAATTAATGAACACCCCGAAAAGTAAATTACCTCGGCATCGGTCAGCTGGTACTTGTCCTTGTAAGCCATGTACACGAGGAACGAGTTGACACCTTGAAAGAGGACGTATCAACATTCAGCTTCCATCACCCCGAGTGAGGTGATTCATCTTGTCCTGAAGCCCAAAACCTATACGCTTCACAACGCTTGGCTTATAGCAGTGGGGTTACCAAGTTCACTCACCTGGCAATGTTAAAGTACAGTAAACCCTCTCTGTATACGCGAGGGTTACGATCTTTGAAAACGCTCACGAATGAAGAATTCAAGAATGCAGAAACCGTGTTCCAATGGTAAAATTGTGCTCACGTTCCCGGTACGAGCGAACATAGGGGGAAAATGGTAATTGTTTAATCATAATGATAACAATAATAAAATATAAATAACGATGTTATTTTAAATATCACCTTTGATGATGATTATGATGATGATTTGATGATGATTTGATGATGGTGGTGGTGGTGGTGATGACTTTTTAATTTTTGCACTCTGGGGAAGCATTGGCCACAACACTTTCCCTGATTGCATTCGCGTTCTTTTTAACGGACCTCACAGTCGACATTTTAAATACCAACATGTATACACGAGTTGGCTGCGAGTATGCATCAAGTCAAAAAATTGCACAATAGCCAGTTCAGAGCGTGAATCACTGCGAGACTGAGAGCACAGCGGGCAGCCGAGACCGTTTCAATCAAATATTAAATTCTGCACACAACTTCCCAGTGACGGTCGTCTGGCACTGCGCACACTCGCGGACACTGCAGTCTGGCAGGTCGTGAATTGGGAATTAGGATCCACTTTCGTGACTCGCGAACTTGCAAATCTCGCGACTCCAGAACTCGCGCCACAGCAATGGTTTACTGCGTTTCAATCACCACGTGACCTCAAGCCATTCCCTTCACTGGCACGTCTCTCGTCTCCCTTACCAAGGACACGTGCAGACAGCACTACTCGCATTGTAAATATGTTAACGTAGTGGACCTTGGCTGTCTTATCACTTTATGTGAATTTACGACCGAGTTTTTTTTTATTTTACCAGGTAAGGCCCGCTGAGCTATGTAGCTCTTTTTCAGAAGCGACCTGGCCATCACAAATGATTGCTAAACGAAGTGGATCATCACATAAACATGTATAGCAGCCAACGACTCTAAACTGCATGTTTAAAAATGTGTCGGGAAAAAACGGAGGATCCGGACAAACATCAAAATGACCACGGGGAGAACATGCAAATTCCAAATGTACAGGCGTCAGGTTCGAGATAGAACCTATGACCTCCTGTATACCAGACGAGGTAGTCAACATCCCGCCTTGGTGATATAGGCGCCCCTATATCACCAAGGCCAATGGATACGGCCATTCTCTTCGCAAGGCCCCTTGAATTGCGGCTCAAAATAATTGTATTTCTGAAAGCCAGCGTGTTGCCGTGAAGAAGACCATCTCTGTCAGAAGGAACACAATAGGTGCAATACAAGAGCTTTAAGGGCTGTAGATAAGGTTACTGTTCACACGTGCCTGCACTAATTCGCATCAAAATACCATATTTGTCACATCCTCAATAATTTGGCTTTTCCAGCGTGTAACGCAGTATTTCATTAATTAGATTCTTCAGTGCTTAGGCACCGCATCTTATACGCTCACGGCAGACTTGCTAAATCAGCGAGATGCCTCATCGCTCTCGTACACACAAGAACGGACAAATGAGCTCACGGTGCTCTCTGCTGCACATGGGAAAGTGCGAACGAGCAAAACACAAATCTGGGGGGAGTGAGGTCGCCACGACTATCAGCTGCCACTGTGCATGCGGCCTACTCAGCACACTTTCAGCGAGTGCACAGGAGGGATATTGCCTTCCCGTGCCATTATAATAAAAACAAGTATCATTATTATTACAATGCATATTGTTTCCATCTCCCGATTTTTATCTACACGGCAATTCCTTGATTAACGCGGTAGATGCGTTCTTGAAAATGTGCGCGTTAAGCACCATGAGAAATAATGGAAAAATAAAGTTTGGCGAGTTTGGAAAGATACAATGTACTCACACACAGTGAGGTGCGGGGGACAAAGAACTGAGATGAGGGTACGTCGCCACGTACCGTATCATTGCGCGCGTGTGCCCAGAATTCCCACACCACTCGGTCGCTGCGCCGCTCAAGAAAGTAATTCATCGTCGACCACTCAGAAACTGCATCATAATGGTGCGCTATCCACGTTATAACGTGGTGTGTGTTCCACTTTATAATGTGGTGCGTATACCACGTTATAACGGTGTGCGTACCACGTTATAATGCTGCACGTTCCACGTTATAACGGTGCGGGTTCCCCGTTATAACGGTGCGGGTTCCACGTTATAACGGTGCGCGATTCACGTTATAACGGTGAGCGTTTCACGTTATAACGGTGTACATTCCCCGTTATAACGGTGCGCGTTCCACGTTATAACGGTGCGGGTTCCCGTTATAACGGTGTAAATTCCCCGTTATAACGGTGCGGGTTCCCGTTATAACGGTGTACATTCCCCATTATAACGGTGCGGGTTCCACGTTATAACAGTGTACGTTCCACGTTATAACGGTGTGCATTCCACGTTATAATGGTGCGTGTTCCAATTTGCGTGAAAAGTGTTCCCCAAGCGAGAATTTACCGATCTGTACTTGAAAAATATTACAATTGCATGGGAACCATTTTGGAGAAGAGTTATCATGGGAGCCCATGTCAAGTTGCCAAGAGGGCCCATGAGGGATATTTAAATTGACAGGGCAAAGATTTATTTCATCCTCCCCTGCCTAAAAGATGTGGGAGGAGGGAGCGGTAGCTGCCCTCCCTGCCCGTTATGTTCCGATGTTTATGCCTTTCAATAACAGTAAAAAAGAAATTACTTGCAGTGCTTTATATAAGGTTACATTATGTAAAATGTGTCATCATGAATAGATCACACGCATAGATATGAACAACCTCACACACACGTGCATGCAAATGAGAAGCCCCCTTTTGACATGGGAGCAAGTGCTGTTGGCGAGTAATTATTAAGTCCAACACATAGCCTTGAGAGACTTACACCTGCACAGACATAAGTGCGGATGAAACAACAACAACAACCACCGTTCGCTACGAAGTGGTGGTGACATTACCACGGTGCTTGTGCCGGGCTAGGTGCACCTTGAGGCCACGTGAATTGTCGAACAATTGTGGATGCACACGCACAAACGCATACATACACTGTATATATTTTGTTTATCATAAGGTAGAGTTAAATGCATTCCTGTGTGTAAAGCTGTTTCAGTCTGTGCACGTATACCACTGCCAGCTTAGCCCTAAATGTGTATGGCGACATCTCAACGGCATGCTGCGTGGTGGACATTGCTGGTGTTGGCCAAGTCAACACGCACAAAGGGATGGGCCAGATGTTTGCTGTCCTTCCCCGGCACCTCCGATTAGCACGGTTGGCTACGTACGGTGCGAAAGAAGTTCAGCAGACAAACACGCAGATGTAGACAGAACGCCACAGAGAGAGATAGAGAGAGACAGAGGGAGACGGCCAGTCAAGAGAGACAGAGAAAGGCAGCCACCTTTATCCTTGATGAGCGTTTCCATCTCGGAGCAGAGCTCACTGTTCCAATAGGTGAGCTGCACGTGCAGCGAGTAGTCGCAGCACGCCTTGGCATCGGCCCACTCGCGCCACTGTTCGTAGGCGCCCAGCAGACTGCAGCCGGGCTCCGGGATCACGTGGTCAACTGGGAATAGAGGGCACGGGCACATGCGTGGGGGTTATCAACGTTCCACGTTGTTTCACTTATACCAGGCGAGAACTCCAGAGACCAGCGTCCAGTTTGTAAGAGTGACCCTGTGGGCATTCGTCGGGGAGGCGGGGGGGGGGGCGGTGGGAGGGAATGCTGTGGGTCTAATCCTAATTGAGTCATTTGTGGGTGATTTATTTTTATCTGGCTAATTTGAGGCAAGTGAATGCTCTGGATGATGATGATGATGGGGGAGTGGTGGCACAATAGTTGGTTCTCCGCGCGATGAACCAGGGGAGACCTGAGTCCGATTCCCGGCCGTGACCGACATCAGTGACGAGTGATATATGCGCAGTTTCTGGGACACCCCAACGAATCACTCTTAACCAATTTACACTGACAAGGGAGATGAAGTATGTTGAAACAACCCCCATAACTTAAATAGTTCAGTGAGGTTCTCATCCAGCAGTAGACCGGGAAAGGTCTGCAAATTATCGTTATGCTTAAAACATATCGCGAATACACCACTGACCTGATGCCTGGGTTCATAGAGCACATAGTTTGCGAACCACTTCGAAAACTCCCCAAGCCTTGCTGCATGTAAGTATATGTAGAGTGTAAACGTAACCGTAAACGTAATATGCTCATGTATTTTTATATAGACTGTGCTCATAACAATGCATTTACACACTCACACTGCACGTGAGCCTGTTGCATACGTGTGTATATGCACACTTCAAACATACACATTAAACATTTCCCACAAACTGGTATTAAGAAGACAAAGCGCTTTGTTATTTTTCCATAACCTGCGAGAAAACCAAAATATTTGCACAGGCCGGGATACCCACAATAATATTTCCCTTTCTTTGTGAAACCTTAATTGCACTGCATTCTTGGCAACTTTTTTTTTTAAATAGCCATCCAGTAATTGAATTATTGAAAAAAACATAGTCTTGATTTTATCATGGAGCCTACAACATGATGCAGAATCCAAGCTAAACGTTGATTGAAATGTTTAAAGGGTAATGCACTCTTTTTTTTAAGTATTCTTGACATCGGGTTGTTTGTGCCTATCACCGTACTGGTTAGTGAGGGGCTGGTGAAAGGGGGAATGCCTGGGCCAGTTTTAAAGATCTCACTCACCACCGATGTTAGCCATGGCCAGGAAATCGAACTTAGGTCACCTGATTCCTAGAGAATTGGGGCGCAAACCACTGTGCTGCAAATCCACCCCCTGTGTCATGAGAGCAAGTAACCATCCTGGAACTCCAACGGTATCCACAGCGTGGCTTGTGCATCACGTCAGAATGACGTCTGGAGTCACTTAAATGAGCCCTGCCCTACACAACGCCAGATGTGCACGTACCAGTGTACGTCGCTTGTTCAATGCGTCGCTTTTCGAGGGCCTCCTCTCTAGGTCATGTTGGTCACGGAGGTTGTTTGACCATAGTTGAAGACGCTCGTCAGTGCGGGTTCGTGAAGAAGAAGAAGACGAAAGGGAGACCGTGACTGGTTCGTATATATGTTAGCCGTGGCCTGGAATCGAACTCAGGTGTCCGGATTTATATAGCAGGGTGTGTGAACCACTGCGTCAACGCTCTCCACACATTGGGACATGCTTTATACGAATATTAAAAGTGTAAAATGAACATGTATAGCATATGCTCATACACTGCATTTGGAATGAGTCTGTTCATACATAAATACTGTACTTCAGACATACACGTTAAACATTTCCTTGCACTGTTATAGACGTGGGACCCCAGTACAGTACAACAATAGATTGTGCTGCACTGTCCTCTGCTGGCGACATATCCCCGCAGCAGCAGCCCACACCATTTGCTTTATTCCCAGGTGAGTCGCCCATCCATGCCCGAGCCAGGCTCAAAACCAGCTTAGCTTTCGAGATTCGATTTGGTCATATGCTACATTAAATGGATATTCTTTACACTCTGTAAAGGGCGGTTTGTCACGTGCCAATCTTGCTGCGAGTGGACAGATGTTAACTCCCTCGCCTGGTATGAAGGAGGTTGTGGGTTCACTCCCGATCCTGACGCCTGCTGCTGCTGTATATTTGGGAGTGTTCGTGTTCTCCCCATGGTCGCGTGAAATTTTCTTTGGGTCCTGCGGTTTTTCCCTCCACATTTAAAATTAACATTCATTACATGTCCACGTGATACGCCACTTCATTGAGCTATCATTTGTGGCCAGGGTGCTCCTGCAAAAGAGTTACACAGCTCGGTAGGCCTTACCTGGTAAAATATTACGTAAAAATGTTGAGTTTTTAGCTGAAATATATTGAGCAAGATTGGTGTAAATTTAGTGGGGAAGCCAAATGACCGTCGTATTGAAAGTGCAGGTTTTAATCAAGTTGACTGGCTGGACTTGGACGGAGGATCTCAGCGGTATTAGTTCAGTGCCGCTGACATGGGCATTAGTCCACTGAGCCACTTGGTAATGGAAGTGGATATTTAGTGTGGGAGCCAAAGGACAGTGACAACACACTCCCGACTCCTTCAAAATCAACAGTGCCCCGTTCACCAACGGCGAACGTCACGACGACGGGCGGCTTACAGCACTTGACAAATGTGCGTGGGTGCCGTGCCGTGCAATCTGAAAGCAAGACAAACTGCAAAGCGCTCCAAACAAAAAAAAATGAAAATTAAACCGAACTGGAAAAAATACCGCTTAAAATGTAATTCCGCACCCAAAAAATGAAAGTGTAAATCGCTTCTGAAACTGCAAGGGTTGTCGTAAAGCCCTCCTCCACCTGACAGCCATTTAATGAATGTAATTGTTTCCGCAGCACCACTCATGGTATTGTTGGAGTGAAATCTCAGAACATTTACACGGGTACCGACGTTTCGCTGGAGATTACATCCGGCATCATCAGGTTGTTAACAGCAGCTCAGATCTATTTTATTAATTGGCCGCGTTGGGTGGAGGAGGGTTTACAACATGCATTTTTACACGACGACCGAACTCAAAAGATACCAATTATGAATCACATCGGTGTTGAGAGCCTTCGTATGAAAATGAAACCAAGTAATTGTTAAAAACGTAGCAGCAAAAACGCGGAGAGTGAGAGACGTGTAAAAATGTAGATTTTCTCGCAGAACTCTTTATTGACAGGGCAACATTTCAGGATGTGTTCGATTAAACAAAGTGAGAAGCAGCTAACCGGTTACGAATTAGTTAAGGGATTACATTTTTTATCAAGAGATGTTATTTTTAACCGAAGGCGGCTGCGGTACCGGTTCACTTACTGATCATGGTGGTGCCACCAGCCAATGCCGCACGCGTGCCCTGGTAGAAGTCATCCATGGTGCTGGTACCCAGGTAGGGCATCTGCAGGTGGGTGTGGACATCGATGCCACCGGGCATCACCATGCGTCCGTTGGCTTCGATGCTCTTCACGCCGCCCGGGACGATCAAGTTGTCCCCGATTTGCCTGCAATTCAAGAATTTGTTGGGGCTCAAATGCCCAACTCGAGTTCGCAGCACGTTGAGCAGAAGGCGAGTGTTAAGTCAGATTGTTTCCATGCTCGAACAAAGCACCGGGCAACAATCGGCTCCACTGGTGGCCAATGGTGGAAATTTCCACACTCCTGTGGTCATGGCCAGTCTTATTGATAGGATGACCACTGGTGACTTGCCACAGAGTTCCACTTGTCTCATGCGAGTCCACGTCAACACCTGACAGGGGATTTGAACTTACCTCACAACGCCAAACGACTTGTAGAGCATATTGAGATGGAGTTCAAATTCAGAGTTCACATTTAGTCAATGCAACTGGATTCCACTGCAGTGTCCGATTATTGACGGTGTTTGACTATCCTTTATGTGTACATCAAATAAAGGTAAAATGTTATCCTGTACATTGAAAGCTTAATGTTATAACAACTGACCATTCAGTAAATGTTTTTTTTTCAAGCATAAATATCCATGTAAATTCTATCGTCCCCGCCCAAGATGATAGTTTCATACTTATGTTACAAAATCAGGGCTATGCTATATTTGTGAGCTATAAAGCAATCGTGTTAATGTGGATAACTTTGCCATTACTGATTCCAAAAGGGAATTGTCATCATATCGACTCACTGCCACACCCTAAACAAATAAATTATGGCAAGAAGCATTTTCTGGAAATTGGATAAAACCACAATTACAGGCATCCCATGCCAACTACTCCTCTCTCTAAGAAATCAATGAAAGTAATGCATACATTGGCAACGGAAACGAGAGCATTATCCTGTCAACTGTTGGCAGCGATTGACATTTCAGTTATGCAGGCAACTGGATTTATGATAATCAGCCTTTGGGCTGGACCAGGTATTCATGTCCTATTTTGTGTTTAACTGCATCGCCAGTTTACACAATGGCAGTGATTTAGTGCAGTATGGTCTAATTGTAAGGTCATACTGGGACATTCTATAATCTTGGTACAGCTGCTGAGCTGGTGCAATGTATTTGTTTCGCAAACCATATTAGATCGCAATTCGTTTTTTATTTTTTCAAATTTAAATGCATTCACTTTACGTATTTTCATTCAAATAATACAAACGTCACCGTTATCGTTGTATAAATATCCAAACCAATGTTTGTACAAATCACACATCCCTTGTGCTAAGTCTGCTTCTCGACGAAAAAAAAAGAGGTTCCCATGGTAACAGTGCGCATCGCCACGCGATGTCAGACCAATTTGCATCTCCGTTTGTGCCGTCCAAGAGCGGCGAGAGTCTTCAAGGTCACCCTTTTGTAGGAAAACGGGAGTCTTATAAAACGTCGCCACCGATTACTCAGAACAATGCACCGAGCCCCTATGCGAGAGACTGAACGTTATTCCTGCTCATTCAGTTTCCCTCTTTGTCTTCAAACATTTCACAAGCTTAATGAAAATGAGGCCTGTAATTCTGTTAGCTTGCCTGCCCAAAACAAGAGTAGATTTTTTTTCAGAGTTTGTGCCCTGTATCCCGTTGAGGGTAGAACCCCACATGGCTGTACGTACATTTTAGGCCATTTTATTCCTAAAAGGATCAACGTCTCATAGACGCCATTCAGCGTAGGGTGTGGCTGTATTTCACTGGATCACCCAGCTCCAACCACCGCACGGAATGGACAGAGATGTATTATTGGGCGATTCATCTAAAAATAAATGACCGGCAGTTCGAGGAAAATTACCAAAAAAAATTCCACGGTCCCGTGTTGGGTGCGATGACCTCATTTACCAAATAACTGTACGCATGTTTTAACAGGCTAAAATGTTGCCACATCAAATTACGTTTTACCAAAGACATTTCTAAATGGAGACAATTGTGGGTTGAAATGTAGCACTCAAAGGTGAAATTCAACGGCGACCTGGGCAGTTGCCATGTGATCCTTGAGGGTCACAGCAAAAACAGCCATTGCTCGCGTGATGCCGCAAAAAAAAAAATCTTGATTCATTGAACATAGCGGCAATGGCCGCCGTTGCTAGACAACTGGATTTTTTTTTCGGAGCAAAGAGCAACGCCTGTCCGTGACAGCAACGTAATCAATAGTTACTTTATAAAGCCATCCTCCACGTAAATGTCGGCGGTGAACGACTGGTCATCATTGATGATGCGTCCTCCCTTTATCAGCAGACGGTCACTCTGGAGGGGTCAAAGCGGGGGAACACACAGACAACACGAGAGACACACAGCGAGAGTTCGTTTTAACGAGGTGTCTGGGTGGTTCAGGGAACCAAAGCAACCGCAACATTAGAGAGCAGTTAGAGAGCACCTTGGAGATCACGTGTGTCCAAGCCCCTGGCCATCGCTATGATAAATAAAATATCGGCATGTACATGGTGGCCCAATAGTCAGGACACGCAGGGATATTTTAACACTTGCATTAACATATTTTAATTGGATATTCTTGAAGTTAATATTTGATCTATTATGATGATTTATATCTATGTGTCTTCTTATTCTTGTGGGGGTCACCTCAAATCCGTCACTTACAAAACTGGATCAAGAACCCTGACTGAATTGAGACAACATCAGTGATGGATGTTCAGAGATTATACCGGTTATCTTTGAAAACAAAGTCCTAAATGCATTTCAAAAGAGAACTGATGCACGCATTAATGTTAATTGAAGTCAGTAAGAACATATGCTTAAATAACCCTTTGTGACTTGTTAAAATAAATTAAATAACCCTATGTGTCCTGACTTTTGGTCCACCCTCTATAGTGTTTGATAGTCTCATGCTACATGTATAACTGTGCACCACAGAAAATTATAATTTGCATTTCATTCTCATTGAACAAATCTGCGCGGGGCACATTATTCCTCGTCGGACACTGAGCACTAACATTAAGAAGATGCGGTGAAAAGGTTCAAAAAAGATGGTTCACTCATTGTTGCCCTCCGCCTCGCTTGCCC
This sequence comes from Petromyzon marinus, assembly GCF_048934315.1. NCBI lineage: Eukaryota > Metazoa > Chordata > Hyperoartia > Petromyzontiformes > Petromyzontidae > Petromyzon > Petromyzon marinus. Next base: position 12,165,750 of record NC_133677.1, read on the forward strand.
GCTCACTACAAGCACACGGTGAGGTTTTTGTTTGAATTATGCAGGGTTTCTGAATTGGGGCATAGATGCTTCGCTTTGTGCCTGGTTGTCAGCCGAGAGAATCGTGAAAGGAGAACAAAAAAAATGTACCAACCCTGCCTCGGATGAAAACTGTAAAAAAAAAACAACCCAATGCTTTCTGGTTTAAGACGCAATTTGTTTAACCGATTACATTTAAAATAAAGCAAGCAGGAAACGTTGCATTTAATGGATGCACCATTGTAGGAATGCGTGAGGGATGGGGGTTGGCGTGGGTGGTGGTTTTTTTTTTCTCCTCTCCAAATACATCTCATCCGAGGTCACATGGCCAATCTCCATGGCACCAAGCGCCCCCTTTGGACGTCACAAAGGGCCCACCGACCGAGGCTGCCATTTTGAGCGGAGCCGTTGGACAGCGCCACCACCGCCAACGTAGCCGTTATCACCGGGGCGGAGGAGTGGGGGGGGACCCATCGGGCCAGTGAGCAGGCCTCTCTCACGACAGCCCAACGACAAGCGTGATGAGGCTGCGCTCATTCATTGGTGGTGTTGCTGGGTTTTTTTTTTTAAAAGTAGGATTAATAAGGAAACGTTTTCAGAGATAAAACCGCTGCACGGGCGTGACAGCGGGACCTTTGCGTTGCACCTCACACAGCATTCATTCACAAGCCTTACGCAGTATACATTTCAATATTTTTTTGTTAAACCTACCGAGAGAAGTGACTTCATCATGATCAACCTGATATAATGTGATTCATGCAGAGATAGGTTTTTTTTTTTTGGGGGGGGGGGGGGAGGAGGGGGATATTTAGTTGCAATTGTTACATTTGCAAATTTGGATAAGACACTGGCATGCGTTTGACATGCTCTTACAACCAACTGCGTGGGGGTTTTCATGTTCGCTTCACAGCAAAGAATGCAAATGAGGTACCACGCATATGCGGTGATACAACCCACCACTTAACACAAACTGCTTCGTGTGGCATAATTCTCAGCCATGATCTATCCACCGCTGGGTGAAGAACTCCCCAAGATATCGCCATCTCACACGGCCTGGCGAGGAGGATACAATCCCTGACACCATTTCCGTTCCACGTATTCAGTTTGTTTTTCTCTCTCTCCACGTTTCTATCGGTCCATGTTACCCCAATCAATGTTGTGGTAGAACAAACATCTGGAACATCCTTCTCGCCTGAATTATTTTTTACTTTTGCTAAAAAAAAGGAAAATTACACCATTCGTTTAACGAGCCAGTCTCTATCAAGCATTATGGTTCAATCATGCTCTCAAAGGGCTGCTAGGAGCTAGTATCAACAATAAATACAATCATAGTAGAAAAAACTGAAGACGTTTTATATATATACTAGACCTGCTACCTTGCGATTACATGTTTAATCACGGCGTAGCTGCGTTCATCCATCCTGCCAAGAAATTTACGGACGCAGAAGCTGTTGCTAAGTGCCGTGTTGCTAAGTCAACAGGTATATGCAGAGAATTATACCTGCATGGGTGTCAAAGCAATTGCAGTGCTCACAATGCACCACATATAAAGGTGATTATTACCTAAATAGTTTTACCCCTCATTAATGATCGGGCCTCAAATGAGCGAACTCAACAGGGGGACACGTCCACATCACTACAAAGATTTTACTGTGTGCCTTGTGCGTATGCATGTTGAACTGCTTGCTCTATCTTTACATTTACTCTGCAGAGAACACACGTGTACTGTGTGCACTGTACTGCAATTCCTATGAGCGTGAGCCAGTATATATATTACCCGATAATTATGAACTGTCAGTGTTTTATCCCAGCCTGTCATCACGTAAGCGGTCCAGTGTGTGTGCGTCTGTCTGCGTAAGAAGTCGGTGTGTGACGCAGTATTGCCCTCGTAGTGCATTGCTATAAATGGACACACTCTCGTACAGTCGCAGATGCACAAGCACGGCTCGTCAGTCAATCCACTTCTGGATGGGGAGTCTCCCCACTGATATTTGACCGTGCTTCACCACGCTAGTCGGTGTGGGTTGGTGCAGGTGTGCAGGGTTGGTGCAGGAGTGTGGGTTGGTGCAGGAGTGTGGGTTGGTGCAGGTGTGTGAGCTTGTGCAGGTGTGTGAGCTTGTGCAGGAGTGTGGGTTGGTGCAGGAGTGTGAGCTGGTGCAGGAGTGTGAGCTTGTGCAGGAGTGTGGGTTGGTGCAGGAGTGTGAGCTTGTGCAGGAGTGTGGGTTGGTGCAGGAGTGTGGGTTGGTGCAGGTGTGCGGGTTGGTGCAGGTGTGCGGGTTGGTGCAGGTGTGTGAGCTGGTGCAGGAGTGTGAGCATCTGCAGGAGTGTGGGTTGGTGCAGGAGTGTGAGCTGGTGCAGGTGTGCGGGTTGGTGCAGGAGTGTGAGCTGGTGCAGGTGTGCGGGTTGGTGCAGGAGTGTGAGCTGGTGCAGGTGAGCGGGTTGGTGCAGGAGTGCAGGGTTGGTGCAGGTGTGTGAGCATGTGCAGGAGTGTGGGTTGGTGCAGGAGTGTGAGCTGGTGCAGATGTGCGGGTTGGTGCAGGAGTGTGAGCTGGTGCAGGTGTGCGGGTTGGTGCAGGAGTGTGAGCTGGTGCAGGTGTGCGGGTTGGTGCAGGAGTGTGAGCTGGTGCAGGTGTGCGGGTTGGTGCAGGAGTGCAGGGTTGGTGCAGGTGTGTGAGCATGTGCAGGAGTGTGGGTTGGTGCAGGAGTGTGAGCTGGTGCAGATGTGCGGGTTGGTGCAGGAGTGTGAGCTGGTGCAGGTGTGCGGGTTGGTGCAGGAGTGTGAGCTGGTGCAGGTGTGCGGATTGGTGCAGGCGTGCAGGGTTGGTGCAGGTGTGTGGGCTTGTGCAGGTTTGCAGGGTTTGTGCAGGTGTGCGGGTTGGTGTAGGTGTGTCAGCTTGTGCAGGAGTGTGGGTTTGTGCAGGTGTGCGGGTTGGTGTAGGTGTGTGGGTTGGTGCAGGAGTGCGGGGTTGGTGCATGTGTGCGGGTTTGTGCAGGTGTGCAGGGTTTGTACAGGTGTGCGGGTTGGTGCAGGTGTACGGGTTGGTGCAGGGTGCGGGTTGGTGCAGGGTGCGGGTTGGTGCAGGTGTGCGGGCATGTGAAGGTGGTGGAATTTGCTGCACTGCCCTCTGCTGCTAACACTGCGTGACGACCACCACCCGCCTGACTCGCTTGGTGTTCGCCAGCACCGTACGTGTTAGCACTCATCAGGCTCGTTCCGACTTGGCTTACTCAGTGTCACAGGCACGGGTTCGTTCCGTGCGATTTCGCCATTACCTACACTAACTACGCAGCAGCACAACGCTTAAACGCTATTGCAATATATTCACTTAGCAATGCACCCGATTGCGTATTGTGCGAAAACGCCGAGCAATGTAGAGACACAGCAATACACCCCGGGGGAGCGCGCTGGGCGCCGATTCTCCTACTGTGATATCCGCGGCACAGCGCTGGATACGATACATTTACTCCGCTGACGCAGGGGACAGTTGCGAGACGATAAGAACGTTCGCTTCGACGCGCGCTTCACGTGGCACATGCGCGCGTCCGTGTGTGACCTACACACACACACGTACGCGCACGACGACGATCAATGGTCATGCTTGCTGACCACAAAGACAAAGATCCGCCCGTGTAGCCTCAACACGCTGTTTGGGGCAAGTGCTGTTACACGAGCACCTACGGGCGCGCACGAAGACGCATCGGACATACCAAGACAAAGACGGCAGACGGAGCGGAGACGGCGGAGCGCAACGGCGACACGCGCACGAAGACAAAGACACACGCAGAGAGACAAACACAGCAGGGACAAAGGACACACAGTGACGGACACACAACACACCACACCACTCGTCATAAATTGCCACAAGCGACAGGCAGCCTCCAGTTGCAAGCTCCCTTCGCCGTGCGTTCACACCACGCGGCAGCGAGGAGGAGGATGAGGAGGAGACATCCGACACGCGCCGCTCGTCGACGCGAGCGAACCTTTAAACAATTACGTACGAGGCATTTACACCTAGTCGCCATCTTTACACCGCCCCCCCCCCCCACTACTAACACAATAAGGACACCCCCCCCCCCAATCCACCACAACTAAGACAATTAAAACACGACGCTCACAATGTACACGGGGTGTGCGCGCGCGGTGCGTGTAACAACCATCACGCTACGCGCGTGTCCTCGTCATCCCACCACCCCTCTCCATCCACCCACCCCCCCTCTGCAAGAAGTGTCGCTCACCGTTATGCGAGGGATGTTCTTTTTCCCTTGGTACGACATGTCGAGGACAAACGCGACAAAATCTTGTGGCAATGATGCTTGCAGCACTCCCCCAGATATTGCGTTGTGTGGCGTTTCTGCTGCTTCTTCTTCCTCTAACTCCCCCCCTCCCTCCACACACACACACTTATATAATTATATAGCAAAAGGTCTCCCTCTGCGTGTGCGCGTGCTTGAGAGTGCGACGCGCGTGCGCGCGCACTTATTTATTTATTATTTGCCGAACGCGCGCGCACAGAGAGAGAGAGAATGCGCGCAGCGAGGAGCAAAAGCGAGCGCGCTTGCAAAGACGTGTCTCTGTTGCCTTGGCGGTAGGGGGGGGGGTAAAGACGAAAAGGATAGAGAGAGAGAGACGAGAGAGAAGGAAGAAGAAGAACGACCGAAAAATTATGAAGGGAGGAGGAGCTTGACTTGCTTTTTAGCTGCTGCGTAATTGTATAGGGGCTATGTCCTGTTTTGTTACCGGGGTTCGCCAATGGGGCATAACAAAAGCGTGCTTTCTAACGCCAGATGCAAGGGTTCCCTCTCTCCCCCACTACCACGTCTCCCCTCCCCCTCTCTCTCTCTCTCTCCCAGGCTCTCCAACCCCCCCGCCCCGCGGTCCCCTTTCTCTAGCACCCCCCTGAAGGCCCCCCCCCATCGCTCCCTCTACCCGTCGGGATTAGTATTGATGCCTCTCAAAGGGCTGGCTGGCTCTCTTGAGCTCTCTCCACCCACACCGACCCAACCCGACCCTCCTCCATCCAACCACAGCGACCATCATCAACCACCACCACCACCACGGCCGCCGCCATCCCACTCCTCCACCCTCTTTCACTGTGCTCATCAGCATGGATGCAGCACGATCGTGCCGGGTGGCATGTGTGGACTCCACGAGCGAGTGGATGAGCTTAGCAGTGGCTGCATTGAGCATGCATATTGCAATGGGGATACACTTCCCCGTGCCCCTACTGGACATCTGTGAATAAGAGCTTTATAGCTCATCGGATTCCTGCAGGATAAATATTCTGATTCCGCTGTGCATGGCCAAGGAGGCCATTGGTGCTGCATGCACAGAGCCGGCTCTGAATTGAAACTGCGCCTGCTCAAAAGCTGCACCCTCGCTCCACGTGTGGCTGCGAGGTAGTGCCTGTAGGGGGCAGTACAGCAAGTAGGGCTGCTGTGTAATGTGAGTGTCCTCTTATTATTACGTGTCCGGGTTCTCTAGGTTCTTCCCACTTGGCAAACGTAAAAGTGGACCTTATCGCCTCAGTGTCGCTTAAGTTCTCCTCCGTAAAGAATTTAGATTCAACGTTTGCCCTCTTGCTTTGACATGGTAGACGGTGATGAAGAGGTCTCTTGACAAGTTGGCTATGGAGACCAATACCAATGCAAGTATCAGAGCATAGAGTCAGCACTGCTGTGATGCAGGATTTAACTCAAGAAGTCTCCAACAAGGAAGCCAGATTCTCAAGCGGAGTTTACTTGATGCTCACAGCCCAGTAGTTTTTTTACTCACGGCATTTGGCTTTCAAATTGGTTCTTCACATATGGCGAAAATGTATCAGATGCATGAAGGAAATTCAGCAATTCAATTTGCACAGTCTTTGATCAGAGTCCACTATTCTAGTAACTAGCTCTGTGATTCCATCTTCCATGGCCATTCTCTGACATCATATGATGGCTTATATGACACGTATTGACATCTGCATATCTGGCTATAGCATGCTGATGAGTAATAAGGGTGTGATACTTCTGCAAGTTTATTGTGTTCTGCAACTGCAAGTTTCAAGTGTGGTACTGTAATTGACTTTGAGGTCTGTCGCCGTTTTGGGAATATTTTCCTTGTTTTCAACTGCCGTTCACGAAATCGACAATTCACTTTAGCAAGATAAATACACGTGAGATGTCTACACATATATTAGCAATAGTCTGTGTAAAACTTGCATCAAAATATTGCCACACTTAACATTTTGACGAACACACCTCGAACATTTGCAGAAGATTTTTCATACAAATGTCACGTATCCATAATCATAATTAATATAGGTTTTTTTTGTTTAGATCGCGTAAATATAAATGTCGTTAAACCCGCCACCACCCGACACACCCAATTAGCAAGGTTCGTCACGTAAACAAAACATGCCAATTCGTTACTAGTTCAGCACACCGGTGTGTTGGAGAGTGAACCCACAACATTTACAATTTGATTATCGTGACGTTTGTTCGCAACTCTGGCTGTCTGCCTCATGATTCTAGTTGTAATTACCGGCGAAACATTTACGCGATCTAACCAAAAAACCTCAACTAATTATATTGTTATGGATAATATTGGTCGCGAAAGCCTACGTGTTAAAATTTCACGTAATGTGTTAGAAAAAATGTGCCTCATACTTCTTCACACTGATGAACGATGACCTCGTCGGTTTTACACTTACTAGAGCAGACATTCCGCCTTTAAAATAACAATGTTTCAATTCTAGATTTAAAGCTTTCGTGACTGCAAGGATCCATACTCTTTGGTTCTATTCGGTAAAGTCACGTAGGTAAAAAATAAAACAACAAAAATCACGACGTTTCGGCCACAACACAAGCAGCCTTCATCAGGTGAAGGGACCAGACTGTCTAGAGGACAGCGCTGGAGTGAAACACAGCCACGCTCAGACCGCGACCTTTAACAAAGATGCCGCGATCACAATGTAATCCTTTGTCAAGGCACCTTGTTTCCTCGCACACAGCTTAAAGGTCGCGGTCTGAGCGTGGCTGTGTTTCACTCCAGCGCTGTCCTCGAGACAGTCTGGTCCCTTCACCTGATGAAGGCCGCTTGTGTTGTGGCCGAAACGTCGTGATTTTTGTTGTTTTATTTTTTACCTACGTG